>NC_046669.1:15000000-15625000 GCF_004382145.1 Drosophila mauritiana
TATGCATTGTCTGTTGGCCGTCGCGCTTCATGTTTTGTTAGCAATGCCTGCGGCAAATTGACTTTTAAGGCATACCCCGCCTACCCAGACCACCCCCTTTATTTTTTGTCTGTGATTTTCCCTCTTTGTTTTCCCATTTTTGCTTGCCTCTGCTTTGTTTTATTTCCCCCCGGCTTTTTGCGAGTCTATCATTTGCATTGCTTTGGGCCAAGCTGGGTGGCTATGTCTGAGCACATTGATTGAAGTTTATTTAAAATATGTTTATAAATGTCAAAATGTCAATTATGCAGCCAACTTTTGGGGTCGAATTGCACCAAAGAACACACATGCAAAAATATTTTGGGGGTTAGCTGGGGTTAAGTGCCCTACTATTAAAATAAATTCGTCTAGACTTTACAATCGTATTTTTCTTCAGCCCACTGAAGGTGAGTGCTTTGCGCTTGACTTACATATGTAAATTTCACTCGGTCTGATTTAGTTATTTATACATTTCTAAGTCGATTAGCCTAAATGTAGGTAAAGGAGCCAAAACGCTTAACAAATTAATAAATAACATTCTTGTTGTGGTTGCTGTACTAGCGAAAGCCACAAACAAATCTTAGAAATACCCAACTAATTGCTTGAAAGTATTTACAGGCGGTTTGCGTAAATTGTGAAAAGTTAGATAATAGTTTCGTGCTCTGAAATAATTCTTTGGCTTATTCGCTTATCTTAAAATAGTTTTTCCTATTTCTATATTTAATTGAATTCCACCTTTGGTGTACAATATTAAATGCAGCTTGCTTAACAGGTTTTGTGTAAAAGAATTCAACGAAATGAATGATTACGTTGCCTAACGACAATCGACTAACTGAAATGTAATAGATTTATTTAAACAGTTTATTTTGTAACCAACAAATTTGGTTAAATAATATGTATTTTTGATAGGCAACGTTCATTGGCCGCTATCGAAATTATGGTTAAATTCGCTTGCAAGCTATGATGCTGGAAAAACGTTAACTACAATTGCTTGCTAACCTCGTGGAAATCCAATCATGCCGCTCGACCGCACTTTTAATTTTATTGGCTTCATGGCAATATTTCCGCATTAAACTTTGCTAATTGCATTCGGGCCCGAAAAACATCGAATACAACCAGAAATGTACAAAGAAAACCCAACCAAGCGCAGCAAAATATCAGGGCCAATAAAGAAATTTTAATTGAATCATGGCATAGAAAATCGTAAACAAATGGTGGCATGCCCAAATGGACAAGAATTGGAGGGCACTCCAATTTGACTCCCCTACTTGGAGCCCATAAAAGCGTGAATGCATATTTAACATTTGCCCAACATTCAGCCCTCTTTGAAATACAAATTCATGAGTTGCGAATGAAATATTAAAAGTAGCTCGAATGCTTTTTAGCACTCAGTCAGTCAGCCAGTCAGTCAATTTTCGTAAAGCAAACACATTTCCCCGTCTGATACTTCATTTGTTTCCGTTTCCGATGTTTCGATGTCAGGGACCAACGACAACAACAAGTCAGACAAACAAACAGCCCAAATAATTATGAATGGCAAAAGTTATACAAATAAATAAAAGCAAAAGCAACAAGGGAAATGATTGCAAATTAACAGAAGTAAACAAGCAAATACTCTTGAAGATAGTTGGCTTAAGATTTCATTTAATGCATAAAAGATTGGTTCTTAATGGGTAAGGCTCTAAATTGGATATCAAACCAATCAAGGGATCTAAGTCTTTAAGGTAATTAATATTAATATTCTTCAAAGTAACAATTTCCAACTACTTATAAACGATACTAAAGTTTAATTACCGCGGAAGTGAATTCTAATACAGACATAACTATAAAAACAACATTGAGGTATATGTAGAATATAAAACCTACATGCATTTTCCTTTATATTTTAAACATATTACCTTAAGGTTCTTTATTTTTTCATTAAAAGGATTATCTTTTTGCAATTTTAATCCTTTTCATTTTGTTTCCTTGCATCTTCTGCAGTGCCACAAGTTTTTGGGAACTTTGTCAACATTCGTCCTAAACAAGCAGCAGGACACCGCCTTGATACCCTCACACATCTCAAATTTCTGTCAAAATGGATGAAAAAAATGATGAGTGCTTTCAAGGCAATCTCCCCGGGCCCTTTCCCTATTTTCCATTGGTTTTTCCGACCGAGTTTCAGTGTCGTCGCGGCTCGTTTCGCATTTTACAGTCGCTGGCTCATTTATAAATTTATGAGCTCAACTGCCAGGGGAGTTATCGCGTTAAAATGCTTCGCTGTTCCCACCCTATTTTTCCTGGTTTTCCCCGCTGCCTTTTTCGTCCACTCTATAACACTGAAAAATATTATATATTTCTTATGTCCTTAAACGCCAAGGAAATTCTTTTTTATACCTTTTTTGTTATTTATTTTAATTATGTATACAAAATAAAGAAAATTATATAATGGGAAATGGAGCTAAAAAAATTTTTGTTAAGATTAAATTTCTATAGTTTTTTTCGGTATATTTTCCAGTCCACCCAGATTCCCTCCTTACATTGCAGCAGAGATATACAAAAAAAAAAGGAATAAAATAAAAATTAGCAATAAAAAGTAGAAAAGCGTGTTTGTTTGTTAACAAGTGCAGGACGAGAGTGAACGAGACGGCAGTCGGCGACAGGAAAGAGATAGGCAAAGGGAGCTGCAGAGAATGATGACGGAGACATCAAATGGATTTCATGTCACGTTACACAAATGTGCCAAGGAATTAAAAATGTGAGGATGGCAAGTTGAAATAGCAACAGTTGCTGTCTCCTAGTTTTTGTTGTTGCTGGAAATGCTTGTTGTCGTTGTCCCATTAGCGTTCTACTGCAGCGAGCTTAAATGCGAAAAGTGTGTTCATTACTCCCGTCTCCAAGTCGCAATGAAAATTATTTTCATTTTCGCTTTGGTGCGCTCACTTGCCCAAAAGCTAAAACACACACACACACACAGCTCTTTCTCGCAATGTCTCAGTCGCTTTCTCCAATTCTCCATTTCACTGGCATGACATATCCCACACCACATCCCTTTACCCACCGGTTAACCTTTGGCTCTGGGCGGAAATTTCAATTATTTATTACGCATACGCAGCGTTGTTAGCTTAATGACTAGCTCCGGCTGCAAAGCCCGAAAACTCCTGGCCAAGCCAAGCAAATGTGATTTAGCCAGACCAGGGATACACCAAACATTTGCCACAAAATTGCATATAAATCATAGAGGTTGATCTTTTGAGGGCCTGCAGTGGGAACATTAAGTAGTCGGAGCATTAAGAGTTAGTTATCCGAGTAATTGAGCTTCGGTGTTCGCCCTCTGGGCACGAATTTTATGAATAGGAAAATTGCTTTAAACTTGAAAATTGAATTATACATGAGTTTTTACTTTTAATAATTTTATAACGCTTTGACATATTACTTTTTCTCATTCTGAAAGAAGTAATAAAATCATTACCGACGCATTGCTACACATGAATTGCTTTCAAATTAAAATATTAACGTGACAATATTTACGCATTTGTAAATACGAAAGATGCTACATTTTTAAATTTAAAAATTAAAGAGGAATTTATTACATTTTTTTGAGTAAGTTTGCAGAAACCTTTAATATATTTCTTTATTTAATGTCAAATTAATTATTATTTGAAAAATGATATGGGTCTATAAAGCCTTAAATGCACGAGATAAATTAAATTAAACAGATATTAAAATATGTTATAATCGTAATATGCATTTAATAGGTATGCTCTATAGCTCAAAGCAATCGGAACCGTCTAAGGAATATTTGATAGTCAGTCCTGGAATATTGCAAAAGCTTATGTTGCACACATATTTTCTATACGCCAAAGGCAACAACCTCTTTGAAGTTAACCGAATAATAAATATAGCTACACGTGCAGCTCGCCATTTTCCGGCACACTTTTCCCCCTTTTCCTCTAGCTGGTTAGGAGTTCAAACTCTGTGGCAAAAAATCGGTCTCATTTTGATTGGCATCATTGATTGAAACAACACGAATCGTTTTGCTCGCCAAATGACTCGAAAAAAGGTGGAAGTGAGCTAGTTGCCACCTTTCATCCTTGCCTCCTTTGAATCCTAGCTAAATTATTGAGTGAGCGAGCGAGTGAGTGATTGTGTCACGGACTGAGCCAACTAATTGGATTTGTACCAGAGGAGCAGAAGGAGGATCCAGGAAGTGTTTTGACAATTGTCACAATTAAGTTCCGGGGACAGGGACAGCGGACATGCCAATGTCCTGGACAAGGCCACTTTCCAAGTTCATTGCACCCCAAAGGCTAAACAAGGGCGCAATTGATGGGCTCTGTAGGGTTAACGAGGGTGCAGGGTTCGCCGACTGACGAGCACAATGTTATGCGGCATAATTCACATAAATTATGCAATTTATACGCGACGTATGCTAAGCCTCAAAATGGACACGACAATGCAAATTATATGGCAAATGGGGCGGAGAGGCTGAAGAATTGCAACTACACTGTAATATTATATACTGGTAATACTAATCATAATAGTACATTGAAAAACTACCCATTAATCTCTTTGTTCCTTCAAAAGTCGAATTTCCTATTTGTCAGTTCAAAATCAACGAACAAACCTTTGAAAAATCACAATGACCACTTTTTCACAAGTTTCTTTTAACGTGTGCTTTCGAGTATATGTGCTACAGAAAAAAATATGTAACAAGTTGCAGATTTTTATGCGGACAAGTAAGGGAAGGGGCTGAAGGACTTCACTTCTGCACTTCCACAATTGCATGATGACAATTGAAAAGGGGGCAAGCAAGGACTTAGGAGCTTAGACATATGCACCACACAAACTCTCAAGCAAACACATATATTGTGGCAGTCTAAAAACGTCAACGTGGCCCATTAAAAAGTGAATAGACAAGGTTCAAGGGTTGCGGCCACAGAGTCTTTGGGGGTGTAAAGTCCCAGCTCCCCTCGAGAACCCAGTTTATCTCCAACCCCTCGTAATCTGACAGCTGTAAAGTAGTTGGTCGACAGACAATGACTGCAGCGGGAAATCCCTGGGAATAATATAGATAAATACATGTATGGCAATTGGGTATAATGACGTGACACAAGTGAATAGACTATGTTTATTCCATGACCCTTGGAATTATTGACACTGCGAAGAAGTCAAATAATATCATTTTCATGTAAGTGTCTATAATAATAACTAGTGTTCGATTCCTGTTATTATGTGTAATAGAGTAATCGACTGTCAGTTTGATTTGATAAATTTTATACTCATCCCCAAGCTTTTCTCAAATTAATATAGTAAATGGACTATATAAAGAAATCGAAAAATTAAGCCATTTTAAAACGGGATTTCTCACTGTATCTATCCAATTAATTGTTATTTGTCTCACCCAACTTAATCAGATATTTGCGTTTCATTTCCGGCCACAAGTTTTTTACACATACCCTGTTTTTCCGCTAACAAACCGGCGAACTGATTGAATGCCTTTGTTCCGCTTTAAGTGTTTAACAGTTCCCTTGGGTGTCCTCGCTTTGAACCAGTTCCATTTGAACAAAACGTATTCTCATTTCCTTCTAATTCAGCCCCATGCAGACACACATCCTCCCGTCCCCTTTCTCTGAAGCTTTATAGATTTATAAATTCAAATATCATGGCCACTGCATCCGAAGCAGACAGTCAGACAGTGGGATAGTTGGACATTGAGACGGAGGGACAATAAAGTCAAAGGCGGCGAGTTGTTCCTGCTGTTTCCACTGCTGCACTGCAGCCTGTTGACAAAAACAACGAGAACAATGCGAGACGCCACACACGGAGCTAAGGATATAGCTGGGGTGGATCTGGTAGTTGGGGGCATCAGTGGGTTAAGGGGCAACATATCTCCTCCGTTGTGACAGCGAAACACTGCAATAAAAGTGGTGGCACGTTGGCACCGAGGGGTGGAATTTACATTTAGTTTATGAGTAGACAAGCGACGACAATAGTGGGGAAGTAGCATCCTATTCAGACTTTTGCTCCACATTCTGCTCCTCTTGCATCTTCTTCAGCTGCTCCAGCTGAGTCCGTGTACGCACACTGGCAGAAATCGGATCAAATATACATTTTGTTTCTTAAAAGCATTATAATTCTATATATTTATAAAGTGCATTCTATATTCCAATTAATAATATCATTTCTTGCATTTTTTAATTGTACCTCTTTAAATATTTATTTTATAAATATATTTAAAGTTTACGAATACATACATTTATTGTACGATTTTCGATACCAAGAACCATTTTTCCGTATGTACCATTTCCGCAGCAGTGGCTGCTGTTGTGCACCCAAAAGGTCATACACAATGAAATGCACAAATGTCAACATTTAACGGTCAAAATGGTAGCAGCAACAGCCAAGGGGAACCCCCACAAAAGGGGGCGTAATGGGCACACACCGGGCATTGTGTGGCTGCCAGGAAGTGGAATCACCACGGTCGACCTTAGCCAGCATTTCCAAGTTTAGAGTTTATGGCCCAAAAGAAAGTCGCCGAACACAATGGACAACACAGAAGCAACAGGAGCCGCCGTCACCCACTCCCCTCATTTCCAGTTAAACTAATCAGGTTGACGGAGAATACTGGCCATTGGAAGTGAGGGCGGAAAAAGAAGGGAAATCGGAGGCGTTGCCAGTGGTAGATGCAACTTTATGACATTTGGCAGTGCACTAAACATTGAACAAAGTTGAGGTGACTCGAGAGGTTTTAAGTATTTATAGACTTTTACACTATAAATAATATAATATATTAAAAATTAATTTAACGCCTTTCTATTCGATTTTAAAATTCTTATTTTATTTATATCGCGTTAATTCAGTCTACGTTGAACTAATAATTAATTTATTTTTTATGTAATCATTTACACAATAAATCCTGAGTGCGTTTTTGAATAATAGTATAATAAAATAAACATTCAGTGAATATACTATCACAAATTCAATTTTGGGGGAAATTATCTAAACGGGCGTTAGACACCCCAATTAAAATAATTTTAAAAGGCCAAATAAAAGTGTGCTAAATTGGAAAGTTTTCCCATTGCCAAGTCGCATTGTCACGTGCTGTCTCTTTCTCTGGCCCCTATACCCGTCCTTTTCTCTTTGAGCTATTTTCCCCTCTTACATGTTTGGGAAACTACAGACCTTTGTGGCAGTTCAATCGTAATGAACTATGCACAAAAATGACCTCCAGTAACAGAATGACGATGGTGGGCGAACAGACCAACAAGTTTTCGCCCTTTGTCGCATTTTCCGTTTCTTTCTGGACAAATTACATTTGGTTAGTGCTGGACAATGTTTTCCAGGGTTGCCACCAGCGGCCAGTGGACTTTCTTCCGCTCTTTTTAGCAGGCGGTGTGGGTGTGGGTGTGCATCCACATCCACACAAGTGCAAAGAGCCCTAAAATTATGTCTAGCCAGGAAGCAAACTTTTATTCCTTTGTCCAACACTTTATTAACGCTACAGCTGCTCCAAAAAAAAAATGTATTTCAAAGGACTTTAGAAAAGGGTTCACATTTAGCAGAGATTTTTAAGCGTAGTAATTAGTTTGAGATTTTATGGGCCTACAGTTTTGGAGAGTTGATAAATATAATATTATATGGCTGGGCTTACTATATCTTTGTGATGTGCTTCTAAAATGTTGTACATTAATAATAAAGAGTATCCTCGTTTGCTACGTAGTTTTCCACCTACCATTTTCGGGAATATGTACGTTAAATATATGATTGGTTTATTCTGCTAAATTAGGTTTTCAGTAAAGTTGTTAATTTACATGCATCGACAATTGTTTCAATACGTTGGTTAGCAGTGCCAGTAGTGGCAGATGTTGCTATATGGCTGGGTTTCTGCTTTTGCACTTGCTGCATTTGCAGACTGAATAGATACGGCTCTTTATACACTGAAATAATTATAAAATTATAACATAAGATGCAATGTATGTAATCAGGCTTTTGTTCTTTAAGTTTACTCAATAAATAAGTCAAATTTAATACTTTAGAATGCTGAATGAGGTTTTGGATACAAAGTTAGTTACTAACTTCATTACTTACTTCATTTCTTTGTTACTAAACGTAGTGACAAGACTTGAATATCGTATCTTAAATATTTGAACATTTAAATTTTTCGTTAAACTGAAGTTTGTTTTTCTGTGTAAAGCTGGAGTTTGTTAGTCCAGTGCTCATAATTATGGCAATTGGCAGACTGAACTGCAATGTGGGCCTAAAATTGTGCAATGGCAACACGGTGACGTTGGTGAGGGCAATGGGGTTTTAATGGGGAACCAGGAGGAGTATACTCCTGCACCAGCTGCGGCTGTCGTCGTCTTTTTGGAATTTAATTAAAGTTTACACAAGTAAACAAATGACAGTCTGCAGCCGCCAACATTGCAAGATATTTGTCTGCATTTGTGTTGGTTTCTGCTTCAGTTTGTTTGTGTGTGCGTGTCACATGGCCACAAAACGAGTGCAGATCCAAGTAGACTGAATGAAATTTTATTAAAGAAAACTCACACAGAGCCAAGTTGAGGTAAAGTTTTCAGCGACAAAAATGTGTCGCATTCGGTGGTAGGCATTGAAATAAATAAAAGTTTTCAAAGGGGGTTGCTCGAAAAGATTGGAAAGAGTATAAATCTATCAAATATTTCAAGTTAACATTATCTAAAAACCATTAACTAGACTAGTAAAATTCGAAGCATGTCCATTCCATGTGAATGTCAGTAACCGCTTATTAAATCTGGTCAATAGAATATATAGAACGAAAACAAAGACATCCTAAGGTGACTAATGAAATTTGTTCTCTTACATTACGATACGGTCGATGAAGTTATATGTATAAATTTAAAGTTTCTTTGTTAGATAATTTATTTAGAGACGGCAATAATCGTAAATAGTATGTGCAAGTGGGAAATATTCACCCTTGTGGTACTGTCCAGTTTTTCGGCGGTAAAGTGTTTTGCTGAGAAAGTCGATTGCTCAGTAAATGGAACGCAAACGGATTGCCCCACAGCTTGTCCAGAAACGTGTGATTCCAAAGGCAAGCCCAATTGTACTTTGATATGCGGAGGTCCTTGTGTCTGCAAGCCAGGATATGTTGTCAATAGAATGATTCCTTCCTGTGTACTGCGATCTGATTGTCCAAGAAACGTATTACAAAGCGACAGAGCCCGAAGATTGACGAATTTCAATTGCTTTAGTGGTGAAAATACATGCACTCAATTAAGACATAGTAGGCGAAATAGTGACTAACAATCATTGAGCAAGATTTTATTATTAATATTAAAATTGTATTTTTGTTAAAGATCTATTTATTCCCAGAACTTTGGTATCTGTCCTCCTTGAAATATTTGAACTGACTGTTGATGGTACACGTGTGTGGTACATTTGTTGCTTTCATTGATGCACCAACAACCGCAAACTGTTTGGTATTTTTGCCATTTCGCAGCGGCGTAAAACTAAAATCCCCGAATTATGCAACAAAAAATTAATTAAACACAATTTAGTTTTGTCCCCAGGAGATGAACGTGATCCGCAAAAAACCGCGTTGCGCGAAAATCGCTGCGGTTTCTACCCATATAGTATATATCCCAACAAGTACAGCAGAGCTTGCATAACTTCAACTTGCAAATTAAATTGTAAAAACTATATTAATTTATGCTTTTTTTACTTTTGGCCATCTCAAAGTCTGTTCATACTACTGATTAGGTAAAATAATTAATGTGTATTTAAAAAATTCTTGTTTAAGTCATGGAAGCTCTACTGTTTCGGAGAGACAGAATTATTGCTATGCAAGGCCCTGAAAAAAGGGCAACGAAAAAGTGACCACGAACAAAAAAAAATGTCCCTGGGAATGGGGCCTCGTTTCAAAGGGCTGATTGGATGAGCCCGCGGGCAACGAGGGCTCTTTGCGTCTACTTGACTTAATACCTGCAATAATTATTATAACGATGCAGGATGAGGGACTAGGGGGCATTAGAGGGGGAAAGGCGGCAAAGAGAGCAAATCTTTTTGTGCAATAAAAATATATATAGCAGCCGGCAAACAAAGTTGAAGCGGGCCCATAAAAATGGCCAGGATAAGCACTTGGACTTTGCATCGGGCGATTTATTTTTTATTTATTTATATTCATTTACTTTTTTCCGCAGTTCGCTTACACAATAGGATTTATTACGGAATTATTGTGAGGCTGCGGGGCACTTTCTTATATGCGATTTCATAAGAGTATGTCAAATTCTTAGTTAACAAGAAAAAAGGTAATATATTTTAATAATGTAAATTTTCAAGCTTTAATTTACTTTTATTAGCTATAATCGTAAAACCTGTTCTCATTTCTAGCATATTTTCCTAATCGTTTGTAATGGCTTATATCAATAATTTCATAGCATAAAAATCGTAAAACTAAATTTACTTTCCATATTTATTGGTGATTTTTCATTGAAAACGATTCAGGGAATCCCTTGGCTAGCGCGACCGTATTTATTTCAAAATGCCATTTGAATATGGTGCGCCCGTGAGCTTTTCCTTCCATTTTCCGTTCTCTTTGCTCACGCCTTTCATTAAATTCAATTTAAAAAAGAAAATTTTTAGTGCCCTGCCATAAAAATAACAACCAACAACCGAAAAGAATCCCGGGGCAAGCGCCAAAAAGGATCTACGGATGACGACAACGTATCGCGAAGGTCATCAATTACAGGAGGTCCGACAATCCCCGCCCCTTAACCCCTGTTCCCGTTAACACCCCACCGCCCTTCGCCAACGAAAACAACAACAACAAGCAGTTGCAAATAACTTGGCTGAAGCCTCACATTATCCGGCCATAAGCACAAGTAGGAAGCTGGTCCTTCAGACAGGATCCTTTTTATTATTCCCTTATACCCTTCCAAAGGGTATAATTAGCTCTGGATTAGATATGATATAATTTCAGTTTCTCTTTTCTGTTATTATAAAATATACTCAAATAGATTAAGGATTAAAAGTTTAAGCATAGAACAATTTTATTGTTCTTATTATCACAAGAGTGTACCACGTTCGACAGTCGAAAACCACTTTTTTTCTTCAATTTTATTTTGGCTCATCGTTGGGGCAAAACAAAAATGAAATGGTCTGCAGATATTTCGAAAGCCATTGACACCCTTTCGGCGAGGCGTGGCCACTGAGGGGTTAAAGGCAATGCCTCAGCTTGGAGGCCTGCCTTTGAAAAGCTGAATGACCAAATAAATCATATCAAAGTGTCATATAAAAATCGTAATCAGATTTTGAAGCACACACACACACACCCAGGGACAGAATGGGAGGAACACAGACAAGAAATATGCTGCCAGGATCCGCATACTCACACTCGTGCGCTTTCCGTAAGCCAACTCCATTAAAAGTGCTTATAAATAAGGTGCTTGAAAGCCAAGTGCGCACACACAAACACACTCCTTCGAGAGGGACACTCACACAGACACGCACACAAAGGATATAGGTCTGGGGACCATAACCAGCAATCGCTGCACCCAATGCTGATATATCCCCAAAAATGGTCACCGAAAAAGAGGAGATGACAGCGTGACTGATTTTCAGGACAATCGGAACACGAAATAAAGCTGGTATTAAGAGAAATAATAATAATTTATTACCACTTTAATGTAATTTAAAATATGCAAATAATGTTTATATTGAAATATTTTATATTATATTAATTATTGCAATAACTAGAGGATTCTTTTCACCTGTTGTTCTGACTTTAGTTTCCACCGGTGATAGTTTTTTGGCCGTGCTGCCTCCATGGTAACCCAAAACAAGAATCTTGCAAACTTACATAACCCATTCGCCCGTCGCACAAAAGTTTTTGAGTGTGTAAATTGCAAAGGACTATTTGACAAACGTCGGTCAAAAGCACAGGACATGAGTGCCAGGACACTGGGGGCAGGGGATCAAAGGCGATGACCGTAAGGACAACCTGCTCGGGATTTTGGTTTAGCACTCTGCAGGACCCTCTCCTTCGTTAGAGGGTTACCCTGCAGTTAATAAAAAATAATGTGCTTCAATGCGGTTTATTCAATTTTATGGTTCGGACTTTTCAAAAAGCCAGGCACACACATAAACACTCACTCACCCGAGCACACTCGCACTCACACTCTCACATACAATGACTCTCGTCATCTCATGCACTCAGAAAAAATACGCATTCTCGAAAAGGAGATTAGTCAATATTGTGGTATTGATATAGATATGTTTCAGTGAAGTCATTGACCATAAGCTCAACATTATCACTATTCATGTAAACATCACATTAAATTCTTGAAACTTCTTTACTTAGTATAAATGTTGAAATATTAAGTTGTTGTGTCTAGTTTTATATTTTTGATTTGATTAAAACATTTTAGTTACCATTAGGACCAAGATTAAATGCCTGTGTAAAACTTCGTACATCTATTCTCTCCTTTTCGGCATCTTTGGTTATATTAAAAAAAAAATCGCATTTTTGGCAGGGCGTGGCTGCCCTCCCGCCCCCAATGTCCGTGCTTATAGTGGGCGAATCATATAAAACACACATGCATAGATACTCACAGGCACACACACCACACAACAATAATGCGACGATGGACGTTGCCGCCTTTTCTTTTTTGAATATTTATGAGTTTGCTTTTCAAATTATAGATGCAGAGCGGGTGATATTCGGGAGGTGAGAGGTGGCTTATAGCAAGGGATACGGCCATTTGCCCCGCATAAGGACGAGAGTGTGTGAGAGTGTGTAGGTGAGTGTCTGTATAAGTAGAAATGTGTTCGTGGCTGCAGGGAATATCACTTTTCCAGCAATTTATCAAAATGAGCTCCGCGTCTATTTCATTTCCGGTTTATTGAAATGTAAGCGGGAATCGCCTGTAAAAGAAGGTGTTTATCGATTTTGAGTGCTGTGTTATGTAGATAAAAACTATAATTTCTGTGACTTGCAAATCGTTTTAATAAATTATCTTTTATTTATAAATTGTATAGATTATTGATTATTTATTTACTTAAATAAACACACATGTAGCATAAGAATGCCTACCATTTAAAAATATATTTTAATTATATATCAAGTGAAAAATTTGTAATATTGTAATATTTGATATATAGCAAACCCCAATTTAGACACTGATGTTAAACGCTTGAACACTTTGATATTCACCCCTTACACGAAAGTTCAACTTTATTTCCAATCGAACATCAATAATTGCCTTCAATTACATTTATTTATTTGCACTGGACACTGCCTTTCAAAGGACACCCCACACCATCCTGATCCTTAATTTTATGAAGCAGACCAATCCAACCTCGCCGCCATCCTAGATTGGCTTTGGTCATTGACCATTTCAATTGGGTATCGCTTTGATTCACATTTCATTTATGCATGACGACTGGTCTCAGTGCCAGACCACTGACCATCGTCTACTATTTTATTTTCCTCGCAATTTATTTATTTTATATGTACCATATATACGCGTGTTTTTTATCCGACCAGGGCCTCCCCATTCCGACCTGGTTTATTATGATTATCATGTTTTATTCAACAATTGATGCGCAAATTGGCAGTTGTCTGGATCATTTACAACTCTACACACACGCAAAAGGACGGGACGAACGGAGCTGTCAGGAGCCCATGTGAAGGGTCAAGTGATATGGAGTGTTCGGAGGGAGTTCCCTGGGAATAGTGTCGATAATTATTCATTAAAATCGTTCGGCAATTAATAATAATTATTTACCTTTATATACTCTGAAAGAAATGGTAATTCCTTTATTTGGTAATTCACGAAATAATGCAGCTGTTTAACGCAATTGAAATGATATTCTTCAAAGGCTAAATTGAATTTCTCTGCAAATTCTCAATTTCACTTGGAAAGTCAATCTGGGAACCGATCGGATTTATTTTTGCAGCACTTAACACCCGGTCGGTGTTCGTCAGCTGCGTGGACCAGGGCGTATGATTAATTTGAAATACAAACAAACCGAAATGGCGAGAAAAGAGAATTGTAAACCGCATTCGAGGGTCGGAGGCGGAGGTGGTTGCGCAACCGGTCATGGGCGTGGCAGAGCGTAAATTTGTAGAAAATGCTTGATTTCCGCGCACGTAATTAAGTCCATTTGTTACCACCCCCCATCATCCCAGCCCCATTAAATCTTCCTGTGCTGCCCGCAATTGCATTTGTCGGAGGAGGAAAAGTAAGGGTTCATGGGGGTGTGGGGCTGCAGTCGAGAGGCGACAATAAACTTATATGAAATTAATTGCGCGTGCAGCAGCGACAGTAGGAATCAGCGATGACATAACCTATCGAAAATATCGGTGATGGAGAAAGGTAAGCGATTACAAATACATTATTTTCGATTTTAAATTACTAAGTACTGCTTTCACAGTAGGCAGAACTTGCTTTCTAAGAAATATTCGAGATTTAGGCACTGATATTTATATAGTTATGATTAAGTTAGATTAATAAATATTATATTTGTCTTATTGATTATTTGCAATAACAAACCTTATATACATAAAATATTAAGCTTAGTACTATTTTGCAATGATTTCTTCTATAAATATTTTTTTTTGTGAATATTTCGATACCTTGTATCAGAACATTCTTTTCGATAATCATCCCTAGCTGAAACTGATGGACAGACAGCTGGACAACTGGGATCGACTACCGTCTGGCATCGTGGAGCGAAGCTCATGCATTAATTAACAGTCAAGTGTCGATGGAGACTGCCACCACCCCGAAATCATGAAATCATGAGAGGTGGAGCTGCGCAGTATCACACTTTCAACTAATTAAATAGCTTTTGATTTTTGCACACCAGATGAAATTTCAATATTAAAGCCGCTGGGCCTGGGCACAGCAGGCAGTCACCGAATCCGGCATATGTTCAATATTTGCATAAATATTTTAATAAAAATTAAAAACGAATGGCCAAGCAGCAGCAAACGACGGCAGTGGCAAACCCTCGATCCCAGACGAAAAGCGACCAAGGGAAATATTTTTTAATAAAAAACAAGAAAAGGAAACAATGTGGAAATGCTTTACAAAACGAAAACTTCAACACCCTGAAAAAGCCAATTCGCAAAAAGCACTATAAAATATGTACAAATACGCATTCTTTTCGTGTTTCCATCGTTTTAAAAATGAAATTATTTTGTATGCAGTTTTTGGGGAAATTTATAATACCTCAAAAGAAATATTTGTGTTCGGATGGAAGGAAAATATGCTAGAATGTGAATATTTGGTGTGCCAATTATACAAAGATAATTTCTCTTTTACTAGGACAATATTAGTTAATTTAAAACTATATAATGTTAAATTGAAATTATAGAGCTTTCAAAGAACTATTGATATAATAGGCTGGGATAAACATTGCTTTATGACAAACTTCTACAGATGTTATTTGTTTATTTGATATTATTAAATGTAGTGACTTGGCTGTATTGATTTTAATAATACTTTTTATATTAAGGTTTCCAACTTGATACTTTAGCTGAGGTACCTGTTTGCAATAATATATTCCAGTTGACAAACCGAGGCAGCGACTGCTAACCGCAGCGCGTTGTAAAAATTTGCGCATCGATTTGCGGCCAGACGAGGACGAGGCTCCTGAGTCCAGACTGCTGTGCGGAGGTCCTTGGACCAGGACCAAAACACGACCAGGAGCGGACAATGCAAGCTGGGCTGGGACAATGGCACGGAGCGAAATGGAATCGTCGGAATCGCCGGGCGCCATTATCATGCTCATCATCGCCATTGCAGTACGGTGGGCCGAAAAATGCAAATGACTTTCCAAGGCTTTGATTAGCGAGCAATTTAAATGCAATTGGGTTTCGCAACAGTGCGACGGGAAAATGCGCAAGGTGCCGGGCATTTAAAATTACTTCACGGGCATTCCACTGTATGCAGTGATGGTTTTCCACGGTGCGGATGCGAATGCGGATGTCGATGCGAATTGCACATTGGCCATGTCTGCAGTTTGTCAAGAGGTCTGCAGGAAAAACGCCGAAAAAAAAGTGAAAAACAAAGCCCGAAAGGAGATGAAAATGAAAAAGCAAAATAAAAAAGAAAATTCCACAAAATGGAACGGGAGTGCAAAATGGAAATGGTAATGTGCGCCTACAGACAAAAGGCCAACGAAGTGTAGAGGTTAGTTTCAAATGTTGTAACAAATAAATAAATAACAAGTTTTAGTAAAAATATAATAATACAATGGCTTCGTCTTTTTTTTTTTAAATTGCGAAATAGAATTTGTATTTATTCAATAACAAGAGCCTAAAAGCCACATTATTAAATGCAAATTATATTATAAATTACTTTTTGAATACTAAGAATGTATGTGCAGTTTTGCTTTTCGATTCTTAGTAAAACTTTTCTATTGGCATTATTTAATTTGATTTCTTAATAATTGTGCGAGAATATAAAATTCTTAAATTTTAACTTTCTTTAAAGTTGACATTTTTCGCTTGAACTGATTATGCAACCTTCGCTCCAGAACAGACTTTTCCATAAGTTGGCATCATATTTTGTGTGTGTTTGCGGCTATTTGTGTGTTTGAGTGTGCGGTCTCGTTGATGCCCGGAAAATCCCGACGCGACGCGCCAGTTATTGTTTTGCCACTTCAGTTTCTATTGTTATTGTCAGTTGGGGGAAAAACGGGTGAAAATTCGGGGGAAACCCCGGTGGGGAAAATATGGGAGCAGCCGTTGCAGCTGCAGCATTTTGATGGCAACGACTTTACATCCGTGCATTTTGTTGCCTTTGCTGCTGCAGTTGCAGCGGTGCTTAAACAATTTAATTTTGATTTAAGTGCGAAATTAAATGTCAGGCTATTCTGACATTTTACCCCCACACTCCTGCTTTGGAATGTGCGAACCTATGTGCGTGCTGCTGCAACAATGGCAACAGAACTAATTCTATTGACTTTGCTAATGACGTAATTAAGCGCATTTGGCAAACGTTGCGTATACGCAACGTGCTCCGCTTGCCAGCTGCATTGTACTTTTAATTAAGTCCATTTTAATGATGGCCATGGCCACAAAAGCTTTTCAAGCGGCGATTAAAAAGGCGGGGCCACAGCCCGAAGAGTCCTAAATTCCGAGATGATTTTCCAAGTGAACAGGGGGAAGGCGTTTGGCCAGTGAAATATTTTGACAGATTGCGAGGCAAGTGTAAATTTATGCAAATTACATCAATAAAAACATTTCGGTTTCTTGCGCCTCTCCATCCGCGCCTTTATTATTTGGCCAAGATGGCGAAGCGAGTGGCTGGCTGGATGGCTGCCCGCGTGTAGCTCATTTTCTATTAACAACTGCGTCCATAAAAACGACAATGACAGGAACGAAGCCTGTTGGCTGAATTCTGAAGGCCAGGGCATTTTCCGAGCCAAAATGGCTAAGCAGCGAAGCCAGCGAAGCGTCCAGGCGGAAAACCAACTACGGGACAGCCTCATTTGCATGTTGCTCAGTACCAGCACTCCTCCCCCCGCAGTCCAGACCACTCCCCGCACTTGCCCACCATATATCCTGATGAGACCAGCCGTCAGTGTCCGTGCGTCAGGACGTCACAGTCGTCACCATGTGGTTGCGTCTGTGACAGTGGAAATAATTCTGGCGAACGGCGCAACAGTGGTTGAAAATGGGATAACAAATCCCCAAGGTATGCCCACTTTTCTTGAATATTGCATTGTTAATGTCGAGGAAATTTGATTCGGAAAATGTTGCCGTCTTCTTAAAAATAATTTAGTACAGTTCCTAAAGACTTCCTGAAAAAAATGTATATTTTATTTTACCAAAAAGATGGAATGGTTTTTTTCTTTGGGGCTTTTGATAAAATGTGTAGTACTTAAAATTACTTACTAATTAAAATAATTTTTTAAACAAATTTAAAACACTTAATTAAATCAAATGCAATATTAATCAATTATATATTGGCGTTTCTTATGTCCAGAATTTAATTAATCTTTTTTACATTGCTACATCCCTAATATTCCTTTCTTCATCTTAAAATTGATTTTAAGAGTAATTTAATTAAAAGTTCCAGCTTTTAATGGAGAACTCTGTAACATTTGAACAACTCGTTTCTTCGCCTAAAGCTAATTCCCTAAAAAACCTTCATATCCTTAGACTCTACATTCTTATGGTAAATCACTCCTTCGCCATTTTATTTAAATTACATGGCACAAACATGTTATTCCACTGTTCCGGCGCCTTTGGCTTCAAGTTTCGCTTTTGGGGCACGTTTTTGTCTTTGGCCCTAATTCTGGCTTCAGCGCAGAGGCTAATCAACGCCAGCCAAGTTGGACGGGAATCGTTAGACAGACCATAAACAGAGGGCCAGCGATTTTCTGGAGTTTCTGGGTGGTTTGTGAGCTGGAAGGGGGTCGAAGGTCCGGAGTCGTCGAGTCGGGGTTTTTCGGATGAGTGCGTGGCTTTTGGGGCGGCCAAAGAAGACCGCTAAATTTTATTTAATTTTTGTTTAGCCGCGAAAAGTGGCGTATAAAATTTACTTTGGCTTCGAGGATGAGCGATAAAGAAAAGGAGATGAGGAGGACATAAAATAATGGAAATTGCCAAATGTGACAGCCACAAAGCTGAGGGGGGCTTGCACACAACGAGTGCAGATCGTATAATGCTCGTATAAATTTACAAAAGCAAAAAAAAAATAATAAGAGCATTTTCAACGTTAATGCAGCCGCAAAATAGAATTAGCTTTTCTTTTTTGCAATTTTTGCTGCTCTGGCCTCGGCTGCTGGTAATCGCCGCCCCCATTTAAGCGGGCAATTTCAAGAGGGCGCACTAAAACCGAACCGAACTCCCATATATGAAAACGAAACCGCAACAGTTGCGCCCGCCTTTTCGGCCATTTGGGCTCTTTCAAAATTGGCGTTGCGATAGCCAAAATGGCCAACAATAAAAAAGCCGTTTGCTGCATTCTCATGCACGACCAGCCAACCAGCCAAGAAAACCAGCAACAACTTGGCGGATAATGGGTGGGGCTAGCCGGGTGGTGTTCAGTGGGTGGTTGGGTGTCTGGCCACTTACACAAAACTTTGCACCACCGCAAGGAATAAAGCAAAGGAGCAGCATGAGAAGTCCTCGCAGCGAAACGCATGGAAACAAACGAGCATTGAAATTGAATTTAACAGCAAACGGTTTTAAGAAGCGAAATGGTCGCAACATATGCACCGAAAAAAAAGACAGACACAAGCCTTGGATAATGAAAAATAAGATTAATAAAAAGCGCAAGTAACATGACAGCATATAAGCAAAATATTGTAGATATATCTGAAAACATTCACAACGGCAATAGTGAAAAAAAATCAATAAATACACGACATCTTTGTCAGTGATAACCGAAAACTAACAGATGGAGAAGGCCAAGACATCGCCGCTGGTGGCGAACTTTGTATGCGCTAATGGAGATGGATGTGCGAAAGCCACACTGCGTATGCGTAATATATCTGTTTTGTATGTATTTGCAGTTAAAAACGAAACCGAGAAGGCGGCAATGGTAATTTTTCAATATTACAGCAAACGACAATGGCAAATTGAGTTGATCAATTCAAAACCAGAGATATATTACAGTGTTTACAAAGTGCACATAAGGAGAAACTTTAAGGACAAAGGAAAATTTAAGAAAGTAAGTTAGGTTTTTATATCAAATCGCGGATATTGGCAACTTTATCAATGCTTAAATTATTTGAATGGAGTGATATCAATCAACTGCTCATACTAAGCTGACAATTCAATGGTGATAAGCTTATCACGCGATACCTAGGGGTCTCTGATGCGATACCATGGTCGGTGGCAATGCTTTCTATACCCACAAAACAAGCTAATCCCCATCCCCGGGGCGAAATTCTCCTTGGAACCAATGGACCTCGAGTGGAGCATACCAATTTGTACAGTGTGCAATGTTGCCTGGCTTTCTATGGGATATCAGGAGTAGCGTCATTTGCCACGTCTGCGACTTATCGCCCAAAGAAATGTGCAGCGACATAGATTTCTACAGAGGCGAGCACCACGAATAGCAACTTATGTTGCGGATAATACAAAGGATTTCATTATTTCGGCACTTACGAGCGAATAACCACTAAGCGATTGCAACGACCCAAGTCCTTTCGACTAAATGGAAAAACAAACTGAGGACAGTTATAGACTTTAAACCTGAACATAACGGGCAAGAGTGGAGGAAAGCAGTTCGATAAAAGGGAAAAACGTGGCAGATTCAAGTTCGAACAACGAGTAAATGAGCTGTCAAAGTTTTTAATGCAGCAGCCGCAGCAGCAGTTGCACCAACTGCAGCGGCAACAACTGCAGCAGCAACATCAGCAGCAGCAACATCAGAAGCAGCAGCAGCCACAAAAGCAGCCAAGAGCACGAGCTAGACAAGTAAATCTTATTGTGCAGAAAATGGCAAATTTCCCCAGACGGCCAAAACCAGCCAGTCAGCGGAGGTTTGAGGGTGGTGTACGATAGCCTTACTGCACTGCAGACAATACACTTAAAAAAATAATAGTTAAAACAACATGTATGTGTTTATCAGTATCAATCAATAAATTTTCCTTAGCGAGTTTTCATGGCATATTTTTACTTAAAAATGCCGTTTAGTGTAGGCATCAACGCAATGGTTTGTTTTATTGTTGCTCCAGTTCGGAGCTAATTAAATTTCAGGTATTTTAATCCTCAGGTTGCATACCTATTTAATTATTAATTTTATTAAACTAAATCAAGCCATCTATAAAGCTGTTTAAAGTTTCTCTCAGTGCCATAGTTTGTTTTCGATGGGGAGAGGATACTTAGAAGTATTTTCGCAGCATTGAGCGAACGTTTGATTGAGAATGTATTGTATAATTTCCCGAGCGTATTTAGTGCCAAGACGGGAAAAAAGGCAAACGGAAAAATGCGCAATATGAACGGCAATGGCGGCAACAACAACAACTGGGGGTCTCAATAGACTGCCAACAACAAAGGCGGCAAAAAGCAAAAACGCTGCGGGGATGACAGCGGAAGTTGCCATGACAAGTGTCAAATGTTAAATACTTTATTAAGACTTTTTTCTCCACCGCTAAACGGAAACTTTACAGGAAATGTTTCAATACAGTGAACTTGAAGGAGAAGGATAAAATAAAAAGATTAAGACAACGAGAGGGAAATTATGTGGGAGCTCAAAATGTATAGCCTCTTTATTGATAACGCACGCACTAATTTATTAAGATTTTAATTAAATTAAATTAACAATTATTATAAAAGACGTAGGTATATATCAAATATATGAGTTTTATGCCTGACTTAAAAACTTGGAGTATTAAGTATTAAACTCGCTGTGTGTTGCTTTACCACTTCTTAATATTTTCCTGGAAGCACAAATCTACCCCGCCATCAGCGTAAATTACGTTTTACTTTGCCAGTCAAAAACAGATCCATCATTTGCCAGGGAACTCCGCTGCACTTTTACGACCCAATCCCAGTTCCAATCCCCTTGGTGATGGCATACCTACTCCTCGGGGACATCGTCTTGGCCGTGTCACTTAATCAATTTCGCGTTAATCAGCCGAATGTCGCCAGTGGCATCCTGGAAGGCAAACAAAACGTTCGGCGAACAAACTCGTTTACGGGCGTACAAATTTCTTATCTTTCCAGCGAAAATCTTTTACAGCTCCGAGCTGCGAGCTGCTGCTCAGCTTATTGCTATAATTTTTATGTCAAAATATAAATTAAATTTTTTTGGCTTCACACGCGATTGTCGTTTTGATGTCACACACACACACTTGATGGGGATGGATGGGATGCGAAGGGGGCGTGGCAAGGTAGGGGGCCGTTGGGTCGGGGGAGGTCATATAGTCACGTCTTGTGGATGCCAGTCGAGCTGACACAGTTTGTTACTTTTCAACAGGAGCGTTGCCTCCTTCCGCACTTCCAGACAATACACTGAAAGATAAGTTTTTTTCTAGATCAAAGTAACATTTGTAGCATAAAGATTATAGCGTAGGTGCGAAATATTATTATAATTCGTATATATCGACCTATTTTATAAGAAAAGTTTTCATATAATCAAATACTTGTGATGAATGATATGAAGACTGTCCCCTTTCAATTAATGAAATCATGATCGCAAAGTTTAATGAGAGGGCACTTATTTAAAGGCATTTTATTGGAATATTATTTCTAGCTCTATATTTTTTCTTCAGTGTATACGGAAGAGCGACGTCGCCTGCAGTCGACACCCAAAAGGTTTCCACGAGGAATTCCGCAATTCACCCCGTCGAAGGGCTTTTCCTCCTTGGGGGCCGGGAACGTAGGAACTAAGGGCTGGCCGCTCACCTTGCGGTGTGGTCTGGCATTTTCCAGCGAGAAGTTCATTACTCATAAATGCTGCACATGGCAAGGACCCCGAGATGGAGATGTCGGGAGCCTGAGAGCCCGTAGCCAAGGGCCTGATCCCCCCGCACAGTTGCCACATTAAAAGAACAACATGGGGACAGCCTGGGGCGAGGGGCTTGTTATAAGTATGGAGAAATCTGCAGTGCGCTTTAAGTGTTATCGGCAACACGCACATATCCAAAAGCCACACCCACCCGAATCACATCCCCTGTTTGCTCCAGCCCCGTCCCCGAAAAATGTGACGACGTGGAGGACATTTTCATTTTATGACAACGAGAAAGTGGGAAAAAATTGTTGCCGTAACCACCGAATGCTTCTACGTGTTTGCGGCTGAGTTCAAAGATTTATCAGCATCGAGAATTCGACAAGGCGCTGTCGTCGGATTCGGTAGCTATATATATATACCTGTTCCTATCAGCACCCCGCCCCCCGAAATGTGTGCGGTTATTTGAACAGATTTCATACCCACACAAACGTGTGGGAACTTTAAGTGCTGCCCCTCGTCACAAGGAGTCATCTAATCCGAAGAGCAGGGCGGCAAAAAAAGGTAAAGCGACAAAAATTTGCCAAGTTCAAAGGAATTCGACTTTCTTTATGCATACGTAGTGGGTTAGGTGCACAGGAGCACACAGAAAGAAATTATTAGCAATAAGAAGTGCAATTATTTCTTGATACTTACCGATTTTAAAAGTTATTCGCTCTTAGGATAACCAAAATTAGTTATTTATTTAAATGCATTAGGGGCAAACCTAAATAAATAAAAGTATGAAATAAATATGTTAATATAATATATATATTTAAAGTTCAGTAAATTGTAGTTGTAGACTATGATTTTGGGATTATTTCTCCTAAGTTTTGTTAGTCAAATCACATTTTCCGCAGTGTACTCATCAAAAAAGCATCAAAAGTGGCAGAAACTGGAATTGCCAATTTGCGTTCTTCTCGGTGCAGGAAAATCGGTAGGAGCATGCAACGGATATATGAAGTATGAAGTTGTTAGACCCCAAGCTCAACTTAAAAACTGCTCGCAAACTATTACAAAAAAAATCCGAGTTGAAAGAAAGTTAACTAGGAGGTCCTTAGGACATGCAAACCAGTTACATGTGACTCAATAAGTCAAAGGAAAATTCGCATGAGCCTGAGAAAGTTGGCAGTTTGATTATGGGTTCGTGAAATACGACCATGTCCCCTAAGACTGATAGGCAGGAAAAATAATTGCACTTCGTTGAAAAAGTAGGCAAATGTAAATTATGACTTCTTCTGCAAAACACGTCTCAGTCATGAATTTCAAGTTTTTCTTTGGGTTATGGTCACGAAATTGTAAAATTCATACATGTAAGATGGATCTGTATCTAAAAAACAATGTCAGTAGGTTACTATAGTCTTTTGTCTTAAATTTAAGCCAAGAAATTGGTATAAGGAGATTTCGTCTTGAACACCAATAGTTATAAGTTATGAAACCAATAAGAACATTAATTAGAATAATTTTTGAGTTTAATAACGTGATTTCGCCTTATTCAGCCGGTAATGTTTAAGCATAAATATCAATTTACTGTATACTTTGGCGAATAGAAAATTAAAATCCCTAAATTGGAAATTCATGGCACCGCTTTTCCACCTCATCCAGCCCAGTTTAGAAAGTACTTTCCGCAGACCTCATTTAATCTGTTCTCCTTCCGCCAAACCGAAAACAGTCCAAAACACATTCATATCGCATCTGGGCCGTCCTTCTCCCATTTTTTGCCCATCCATTTGGCGGCTGGCTTGTAGGCTGCAATTACTTTTATATCGGATTCCTGTTTGCTCTAGGTTTTCTCAAATAGCAATAGCATCCATCGATAGCCTCTCAGTGTTTGCCCAACTGGCGCGATTCCATTTGATTCCATTCGATTCGATACGATTCGAGCTGAATGCTCGCTCGATGGCTGCTGATGCTTCTGCGGCCATTGTGCCAATTGCTTTTGGTCGAGTTCTGTTCTGGGATCGCAGTTGAGTTGGAAGTGGAGTTGGAGTGCGGAGTCTGGAGTCATCATCTGGTTCTCCAGCTAAAACGGCCCAAGTGCTGCCACTTAAGCCATTTAAAATCTAACAATTCAAGAAGAAATAAACACAAAGAACCCATTTCCGGCTTTTTAAAATGTTTAATTTAAAACTAAAAAAAAAATCTGTACATTTCTATACAAACATTAGCAAATTATAATTACAAAAAAAAGAAAAGATATATGTAGCATTTTTTGATCAAGTACTTGGAGAATTATTTTCTGTAAAAATAAATTTTCCAAAATATATTTTTTTTAAAGCATCATATATTTTGTGTTCTTCTTGACTTATAAGGACTTCAAATTCGACAGCACTGACCACCGGGAAAATCGGTGCTGTACACTTATATCGATGCTCCGCACACAGCCGCAATGGCAATGGCAATCGCAATCATTTCATTTCCCTTTTTAATATACGCTGCACAAGCACATTAGAAAGGGGGCATTCGGGGACTAAGTCGAAATGCTAACCAAACCACGTGCCAGACCAAGCAGACAGCTTTAACCCCTCTCGCAGGCTCCTCTTTTCTGGTCCCCGGTGCAGTTTTCGGTTTGTATAAGTAGTCATCGGAGGCGTTTCGGCCACCTACAATTACCCCCTCTCAATCGACGCCTCTCTCTTTTCAGTCGACATGTATGCGAGTTTTGCTTCCGTTTCCGTTTACAGTGTTTGCAATTTTGCCTTTAGTATTAATGGCCTTAAATTGTATTGACGCCCATTCGAAAGGCCTCTATCAACTAGAGATGGTACGGAGTAAGTCTTCAAATAACATTAACTGGCCTTATATATCATAATTAAGCAATCAAAAAATAACACAAGTCATTTTCAGCTGGAATCAATCAATCATAAGGCTGTGATTTAATTAAAGTTTAAGGAATGACTACAATTTAATAAACAACTGTTTGATATCAAAGTAAGCGCATACATTGATAAGAAAAATATATTGCAATTATTTAATAAAGCCTAATGCTGCGAGGTATATATAATTGGCAAGCAAATATAATCTTAATATTTTTTGAGAATAAACAATCCAAATAAGAATCCAAAACCTTGAAGCTTAACCAACAAATTTCTTGGACAATCTTGTTCCATCTCTAAGCCGTTTTTCCACGACAAACCCCCTCTTCGAAACCCCACCTCTTCTCTTATGTTATTCGACTCTGTCCGAGGTCGGCCAAAAAATTTTCACGCCGCACACGCGCCGAGGCTAATTTTGCATGCAACTCAGGACAGCTGAACGTCCGTTAGTCCTGCCACCGCCCGTCGGCCTCCTCGTCCTTGCCCCATCTTCTATAGCTTTTTATTGAGCCAGAGTTCGAGTAACAACAACGATATCGGTCGAAAATAAAGGAGGGATGGGGAAAGTGGACACACCCGCGGGTGGTAAACGATTTTGCACTCACATTGATTGCCTCGCGTAGTTTTATTTATGCTTTTTTCAGCTATGTATGGGATATGCCGATATTTATATTTATTTGTAGGCCACAAAGTGCATATTAAAAGCAGGCACAAAAACTGTTAAGGGTCAGCAATGGGTTAATTATTGGCTGGGGTCGGGTGGTTACAGTAAATTATTAAAATGGATATGGTGTCTGTGCCTAATGTAACACTTTCCTTGATTGAAAATTAATCAACTAACTGCTATAAGCATGAAAAACAATGTGCTTGTTTTTATAATCTAACACTTTGGGAGGTTAAATAAATAAAAGTCTGAAAATGGTGGTGAATACTTTAAATTATCCAACACTTATAGGCATTTTTCTATCGATGAAAAGCATTAAACTGGTTTTTAATGGCAGAGGGGTCTGCTAAATTTAGTTTCGACCCTGTTATTAATCGAAATTAGAACGCGCCACCATAAAAACTTGTATCAATTTTCATCTCATTTTCTGGGACTTCCGATTGGCCCCCTTCAGTTAAAGATTTTCCCATTAGCGCTCCTTCTGTTTGCTGCACTTTGCTGATAAACAACAACACAAATTGGTAACAAAACAGCAACTACCAGAGAAACATTGAAGTATAACCTATAAATAACAACTCCCAGATGATAAGGGCCAGGGAAAATAAATAAATGAAGTCAGCATCTTGGGTAGTACATAACTTTTTTTTGGCGATGTCGTTCACCCTCGCTCTGCGGTAGTTCCCTTTTCCCCTGCCACGGCAAACAGCGTGGAAATGTAATTTTCCTTGACATTTTCCGGTTGGCAATCATATCGCGCCAATGCCAGGAAAACTGACCAGACAACGCCACCAGACTCTTGGGGACATTCCAATTGCTTCGGTTTCGAGGAACAAATGTTAAACACGAAGAAAAAGTATTAAAATCTTTAATTTATTAAATGTTTGATTACCTTAAACATTTTTTAACATTTATAACCCAATATCAAATTAATGACATTAGGTGGTTGTTTCAAATTCCATATTATAAGAACATAAATCTACCTTACAATTTTCTCGAATATCAAACATTTCCCAAAATCATCTAAGTTATAATCCATTTAGTTTTTGTTGGCTGAAGCCAACAGAGTTTCAGGGTTAAAACTAGTTTTTTTTCTCTGTGTAAACTTGAATCTGAAGTGTGAAATGAGCTGGCGACGATTGCGGTGGTGGCAGCATCGTTTGATTTAAAGCATCAGAAACATGGACATGGTTTTGGAGGGGCGGAAAAACACCAGCCACCAGTCCGGACTTCCCCTCCCCTGCCACTTGTCCAGGGTATTACTCTGCCCTGTTATGAAATCAGCTTAACGAGATTGGAAATCAGAACAGAGGCCAAAAGATGGAAGGTGTAGCCAGATGGGGGAAAATGGCTGCTGATGCCGGACAATGCTTATAAGATGGTCCAGTTCAGATAGCCGGGTTCCAAGTACACTCCATTAATGCTGTTGCTCTTTGGGGGTTGGGTCCTCAAAGTTCGCCGGGGTCCATCAGCAAGCTAGTCAAACCAATTTGGGGGATCAAATTAAAGCCACATCAAATGTTACAGGGGTGATTGCTTTATATGGGGTTGCTCGGGCCCGAGTGCAAAGTCCCCCGACAAAAACTTTATGCCATGTTGCATTTTTCAACATAAATCGAAAGCGTCAGCAGCAGAAGTAAAACTTTCCAATCATAGTCCGATATTAGTTCATATAGGGGAAGTTTTTTTACACGAAAAGTGGGGAATTCCACGTAATATACTAACCAATTGGGCGTAAAATGAATTCGTTCTAGTAATAAATGCAAGAGACTCAATAAATCAAAAGACATTAGGAAAAGGTTTAATCTGGAAATGTCAGGATATATTTCGGGACATTATTTAAAGAAATTTAAAGGCAATTTCGTCCTCTGCTATAATCGTAATAGGAATACGAATTAAAAACCAAAAACGTTCTATCCGTTTCTAATGTAAATTTAACAAAATTATTAAAGAAAACCAGCATACATATATTAGCTTAAGTCCTATTTTTAAATCTTACTGGGCATTGCACTCCCTGGACAACAGCTGATGCATCAGATATGCAGAAACAGGGTCTTGTTACTACTTTTTTTTTACTCCCGTCTTAACCAGTGCACTTTATCCCTTGCAAAAAGGTTTTATGTATAGATACTCTCTTGTATGTGCGAATGTACGAGCGACCGTGGGCATCGATATATTTCGAATGCGATACATGACGTATCCATTGTTTCCATCAACGCTGATGCTGCTGATGCACGCCAATAATTGATGATGAACAAATAAGATGGCTTCTTTTGGTTTGAAGCGTTTCGCTATGGAATGTGGGAATTCTCGCTCTCACTTTCGCATTGTTTCGCTGTCTCATTTGCACCTCTCAAAATCCTCACACTGAGAAAAACCATTGAATACCTCACAAAAATTAATTCAACTATAGATATAGATTTAAAAATAAATAAAATAAATATAATAAAATAAATATTTATTGCAAATCAGTGTTGTTATTTATAACAATAACTCATATTTTTGTAGTATTCTGGGTAGATTTCAATGGTTTTTACCTGTGCAGCACTTTCAATCCCATGGGCTCGACGTTCGATAATGCAATTCCATTCAGGCATACGAGACAGCCAATCTATCCAATTCGCAACCACACACATCCACACGCACCTTCATCAGTATGCAGCAGGGAAAAGCTTTCTCCAACTCCCGTTTTCCCACTCTTTCTTCTTTCTTTCCTGGTCAGGAAAAATCAAACAAAAGTTATAACTTTTTACAGTAACGATGGGCTGGCCTTGGATATTTTTGGCAGAGGTTGTTTAAAAATGGGCAAGGTATAAAATTAATGGTATGATTCTGACTTGTATGAAAGTATCTGAGAATTTAATCGTATTTTTTGTATATTAGAAAATGTTCATGGAAATTGTTTTCGAGATTAGTATATTTTGTTCTTATTTTTTAACACCATATAAAAGTTTTCCACGTTTTACCAAAATGACTTAAAAATTAAACTTATCTCTTGCGACTGGAATTGCTAATATTATTCATTTAAGTTCAGAAATTATTTGCAATGTATCTCGTAGGTGGTTTTCTTACGTCATTTTTCAACCGATTTCTTGCCATTATTCTCAATTATTTTACCAATATGAAAGCCGTCGTTCGGTCTTTTTCGTTCATTGTCTGCCGTTTAATTGCTGATTTTTCGCAAAGTGGGATGCACTATGGCCACCATCTTCATCATCGTGGGCATCCTCGGGCGCTCCTGCCTCATCGCATCATTAGCGCCATCGTTTTAAAATATTATTAATACTTAATGGTCCCCGCATGTTGGAGTGTGTGCCTCGTGCATTGAACAATTTATGGCGCGGGCCAAATGAATTTCCTGCTCAGACGCTTGGACGACGACGTCACGTGAAAGAAAAGCGGCAGCGGAAAACGGAAAATTTGCCTCACGCTGCGCTAACAAAACAACAAAAAATAATAATAATACAAAATGCATGGAAAGCACAGTAAAGTGCAAAGTGTATTTCCAGACGACGTTCGTCAACGTCAAACGACGATCGATAAAATATGCTTGCATGTGAATTATTTTAATGAGTTCCGTTTCGCTGGAAGGGAGAAATATGAACGATAAACTAAATACATCTGGATAGGGGCCAGCGGAAAAATCAAAGAATATAAGCAGAAGCCAAAGCAGAAAACCCCGCTTCTATACAATGGCAAAAAATGCTGAAGAAAATGTAAAACAAAACAAAAGCGGCTCCACTCGCTATGGAGTTGGAGTTTTCCGAGTGTGGTGCCGGATTGGAGCCAGGACACAAAGCCAGGATCCAGGACCTCCACACATACAAAAAATATGGGAGTTCCTCTGATTTATATATAATAACGAATTTTTCAATGAAGAAGAAGTGAAATTAGAATAAGTCAATTGGATGTATTTTTAATTGAAAATTGTAAAACGTTAACTTATGTTAACATTTCTATCAAACAATTAATAAATGTCAAATTAAACTACAATTTTTTCAGTGCAATACTCATCGAATGAGAGAGGTCTGCCAGCCAGTTGGCAAATAATTATGTGAAGTCAAGCAAAAATTGCACCGTGAAGCAGCAAAGGTGCAGACGATAAGAAGAGGGCAGATTAGCCAAGGATGGAATGAAATTGAAGGTAAGAAGCTTTCAGTTTAAACATTTTTTACGGCTACTTGGCTAATTAAGAGGTACGATTGGAATGAGACAAGTAATTATGTCCTGGAACATATACCAGCTCTAATAATATAATTATATGGTGCTGATATCCAGCATACTTTTATCGATGAGAATAATTTAATCATTGTAGACTATATTTAAATAAAAAACATATACAAATAACTGCTATAAAATTAAGTAGATTCTTTAATTTTAAATTACTTTAAACATATATTTAATAAGTTCTATGCAATCACTACACTTATAGACGCATTTTCTAGGTCTGGACCAATTCTTTTAAATTTTGGAATAAAACAAAGGACAGTTCACTTGTTTCCCTTGTCCCGCAGAAAATAAAAGAAGCCATAGATTGCCGCTGACTTGATATCTCAATGCTAGACAATCTCAATTTCTTGCTGGCTGTGCTAATGGGCTTTGTGCCTTTGGATTACCCCTTCATTAAATCACCCAGGGCATAGTGGGATAAGTCAAAGGCAGAAAAATTTAAGAAGTTTTGTGAAGAACTTAAGCGACAGGATATCGGTTAGTTGAAACCACCGCGAAAGTTATACCGTGACTGCACCCCCACTTTCAGATTTCTAGTTTTTATTTTTTTTCATTCGCTTTTCCCACTTTCGGTGTCTCGATCAGATACCAAAAGGATGGCCTCGGAAAAAATAGAGTGCAGAGTTGGGGGTTAGACAACAAAAGTTGTCAATTGACGCCAAAAGTTGATGCCAAAAGCGTCGCCGACAAACTGTGCAATACCGAAACGTGTAAAATGAAAAGGAAAAATGGCTGGAACAGCGAGAAAAGAGGAAGCAAAACAAAGAAGGTGAAAAATGCAATAACAGTTAAGTCATTGGCCTGCCGTAAAGCACTCACTACCCCGAAAATTTTATTTAAAAAGTGAACGAACCATTCGAACTGATGTTATGTTCTGAATATAAAGAATAAGTTAAGTTTAAGTTGTTTACTCAATATGGGAAGGATAGAGAGAAGGGCTATTACTCTAGAAATCTAAGCTATTTTGAATGAATTGCAACAAATATCACACCAAAAAATAATACTAAATAAATAAATATTATATATATATATATGAGTTCTTAGTGAGATATTGCGTTTTTTTCAATGTTCATCCCATGAAGGAGTAGCGCACACCCAGAAGAAGGTCTTCTAGACGCTTATAAATAACGTTTAATTGCAGCAGAATGCCAATTTGGGAGCTGCTCCAGAAGTGCCTCCATCGCGAGGAAAGGACCAAAGGAGGAGCACTCCTTCGTTATTGGGGGGCATTATGAGTAGTTAATTTACAACAAAGTTGTTAACTGCCGTTGCCCCAGCTGGTGAGCCTGGGCTCTCCTGGGTCGCTCCAGTCATCTTCTAGTTCGCTTAGCCGAAATTGCCCAATTTTAAATTAACAAATTCCATTTCAACATTTTAATTAGGTTTTAAAATTTTCATGCGCTGCCTTATTTTCGCGGCACTGGCAATGTTGTTGCAGGTCCTGAAATGGAAATGGCAGCGGCAGCGAAGCGCTGGCGATTTCCTCTGCCGAGCAGCTTGCGTATTAATATGCGCCATTTCCGTTTCCGATTAGCATAGCAGCTGGTGTACGGAGTCCTCCGCAACCAACAGGAAATGGCGCAAAACTGTGTCTCCAGCTTGGGCCTTGGCATTTCCCCTCGTTCCTCGGTATCCGGCGCTGTGTGTATTTCATTTTACTTTAATTTTCATCATCATTGCCCAAAAACTAGCACAGTGGCGATAGCACCAACAATGGCCAGCAAAATGTCTCACATTCAAAAATGCAGAACGTTGGAAATAGCGGCAAGCTTGGTTAAAGCAAGATAGTCCGAATGGGGATACTCTACATATTAAAAAAATGACTATTGATTTATCCTCAGCAGGTATAATCACTTTCGTAAAGAAATTCGTTTATAAAGTACTTTCTTACAGCGAATAAGTATAAAACATTTCCAAACACATACATTTTGAAATTTACTATGTGTTTATGTAATATGTTATATAATATAGTACTGCGCTTAGTGAAAATCTAATTGTAGAACTAACTTCAGTAGCATTGTATTTTAGTACTTTTCTAAATCACAAAAAGTTAGACACAAGTAATAAATGTGTAAACCCATCCCGTCCCTCATTTTTTTTAACCCCATTTACACCTTGCAAAAACCTCGTTCGCAGTGTTATAGAGTATTTATAAAGCCTCTCGCGCTTTTTGTTTGTTGCAAAAGCTGCAGTTAATTTGGTGCTTCAAATTTTAATGCCGCGAAGAAGGGGGCATGCGGAAAATTAGAGTTTGGGGCCAGGCAAAAACAAGGCAGTAACAGTAATAGTAACAGTAAGAGGCAAACAAGGACCATGTTCAGAAATGGTGGCCCAGGCCAGGACTTTGCCGAATCGCTGGGCGTCGTTTTATAGTCCGGCCAAGGCACCCAAGCGTCGCCGTCGAGTTGTCACACGGAAAACAATTTCCTCTAAAATTGAATAACAAAAACAAAATCAACACTAATAAACAAGATATATAAATAATATTCGGAAAACTTATCTGGTTCCTAAAAATAATAAGAGGGTAGCTACAATATATTTTGTTTAAAAATCAATTTTATAAATATTGACTTCATAATTTATATATATTATATTAAATATGTTAAGTGAATTTTGTAATCATTTAAATATCATAAGGCTTATATTTACTAGAAGTAAGTAAGTTATTTAGTCCCAACATTTTATTTTTGTGCACATTTCCTACTATTTTTGGCTCCCAAACTCTCGTCTTAGCAAAAAGCTCCTTTGCATAAAATTCTCACATTACGCATACGCAGCGCTGTATTTACAGTTATACTGAGCATTTTATTTCCGGCAGCCTGGCGGCCCATTTTTGCTTTGGATTTGCATTTCGCCATTGCTTTCGCCGTTTGCTTGTTTTTCGTTCGGTTTATTGTTATAGATTTTATGGCACTCTGGAGCTGTTCTTATTTAAAGCAACAAATATATTTTCAGCTTAATTAAACTTAAAAATCGTCAAACAGCCGGAGTGAGATTTCGGGCATCTGCTTTGCTCCGCCTCCTTAACTGCATCACCATAAATTTCTGTGCATAAAACTCACGTTTAATGCCGCAAAGTGTGCAACATTTTTATGGCGCGAGTACCTCTTCGTCCTTTTCAGGGATTTTTAAATCTCCTCTGCCCGATGGCCGCCTCATTCATTCCTGGCGAATACATCACACAAAAGGCCGTGCCCTCAATTTATGTGCCGTAGGCAACAAAAATTTATTGTCAACTGATAAGCGGGCCAAAGCAAAGTAGCCCAAAGGCGAAAACACTTGAAAAAAGGGGGGCAAGTAGCAAGGACCTTTAAGGAGAGGGGATACGAGGGTGAATGCTCCATTGAGCACCGGAAAAGTAACGATACCCTTTCAGAGATTTTTGGCAGCTGATTGCTCACGGCCAAGATTTCAGGCAGGTCATCAATCAGTGATTGTTTTGACCCAATGATATGGCACTTAAAGGTGGTTTTCGGTATGCAATTATTAAGAACTGCGTGCAGTAATGTGATATGATGTAAACTATCTAGCTACAAACCTACAGATAGTACAATTTGGTTTTACATTTAAATGTTATATCTAGGTTAAGACTTTAGTCAGTATTTGTTTTGCCTAGTCACCAAAAATTATCAATAAACAAACCAGCAAATAAACTTGCACTTGTGATATAAATAAATAGGAAAAGCATTCATATCCTTTGTATTTATGTACATTCATTTTATGCCTTTCCCTGTGGGTTTTTATTTGCAAGTCCTTGCCGCTGTACAAAAGCGTTGCAGTTTTATACATAAACTACTTTATGTGGACTAGCCCTTATCAGAAAATAGCTCTTTTTCGGTTCAACAAACACCGACTTTAAACTTAAAACACAATTTTCGGTATCAACCGTGCATTTTAACACCGAAACCGCTTCATCAGTTTATTGATTTTCCATTTGGCACATAAATTCCAACGACGGCGAAAAAACTGAATAAAAAACTTTCGACGAGGGAGGTGATTTCGAAGGTTGCCCACCGTCCTCCTTTCGGGCTGTGAATTTTTTTATGCAAATGCATAAAAAGTGTCATGATTGCCGTGTTTGTTTGTCTGGGCGAGGACTTCGTCCTTAAGCAGGACCTGGACCCTTTTTTTGCATTTTGTACCGCCTGCAGATGTCTGGACGTCGTTTATTTCATTTGTTTAGGTTACACATGGTGTATGGGGGCGTATGTGACGAAAAATGAAAGGACAAACAGTGCTCCATATTTGAGCATATGTATATTTGCCTGCATGCTGGGTTTCTCTGTGTATTTTTGTCTTGGGTCTTTGGTCTCTGGCCTGATAATTGAAATGTCTCCCCACGGGCATGTTGGAGAACCGAAAAACAAAACTGAAAACGTCGTCTACCAGAGTTATTTATTATATTTTTTAATGCACATTTATAGGCATCTACGCTCTACATTAGGGTCGATATAGGCCAGCCGGAGCCCGCAAAGACTGCGTCGTAGAGCCTAGAGCGTAGAGCGTAGAGCCTAGAGCCTACAGCCCAGAGCTTAGAGCTTAAAGACTGAAGCGTAGAGTCTAGAGCTTAGAGCCTAAATCGTGGGTCCTAGAACGTAAAGCCTAGAGCGTAGAGTTAAGAGCGTAGAGCCTAGAGCGTAGAGCCTAGAGCGTAGAGCCTAGAGCGTAGAGCCTAGAGCGTAGAGCCTAGAGCGTAGAGTCTAGAGCGTAGAGCCTAGAGCGTAGAGTTTAGAGAGTAGAGCCTATTTAGGCGTTCGTTTTATCGGCTCGAGTGACGGTTATTCTGTTCCCTGACAGAAAAGATAGGGAGGCTATTTGCGATTTCATGGCATTCTACAGCAAAGCCGTGACTCTTAATTAGATTAAGTTGAGGGCACTACGTTTAACACGCATCCCTGTCCGAGTCATCCCAAGCGTTGTCCCTTGTTGATTTTAAGTTATAAAACTCAAATAAAAATTGTATTAAAAATATTATAATTTGTCCAAACGGGCTTAGTAAATAAGTATGTATATATTGATGTATATACATTTTGCAGTCTTATCTCTTATTTATGATACTTCTGGGCATATTAACATTTTTATCCCCATCAGAAAATTATCAACGAAAATCATTTTTCATCTCTATGCCTTTCCTCTTATTTTCAGTTTAGCCTGCCATAAAATATTCTCACACGCTTCCGAAACTACTCCCAAATGGCTGGAAAAGTGGGTCCGCGGGTGGAAATCAGCTCGGTGATGCCGTGCCTTGTCAACTGGTTTGAAAAATAGATTTTTACGGGCTTAGTTGCGCATCGTCAGCCACGCTCTGACTACGGAGGCGGCGAGGCAAGGAACGACAAGGAACGGCATGGGCCACTACAGGATCTATGGCATCTATAGGAACAACAGCACCAGCACGAGCCACCAGCAGCATATTCTTCATGGCATCCCATGGCCACCGGCATCCGCAATTTCCCCGCACTCCGCATGCCAAATCCCGCGGGGCGTTCGCTTTTGTGTCTCACTCGCGTCATTTAAAAGACATTTGCCTGTCATTTTATGCCGTGTTTGGCACAGTTTTCGCCCCCACCTCTTACAATGCACTGCGGGATAATGTTGTACAGTATTTACCCTAGTTGACGATTTTAATTAAAACTTTTTATATCTTTGCCACAGATTCACATAAACAGATTGGGCTTGAAGAAATTAATTGTCAACATGTTTAGTAAGTGCAGAGCCATTGTTGTGGAATGTGCAGTTCTTATTGAAATGTAAATCAACCAGCAGCGTTGTTAATTTTAAAAGCGTTACCAATCAATAGTGTTTTCTTCTCCAACCAAAGCCATTTACATTAAAGATGGTATAATTTTTTATAGATTTTTTCTTTCAATTTTTTTCAGTGCATCTTTCGCCTCTCTCATCCATCGCAAAAGTTTTTCGTTTGCCAAACAATGGAGGCGGTAGGTGGGGCAAACCATTAGTTTGACATTGGCAACACATTGCCAATACATTTGTAGCAGATGCAGTTTGCGAAAAAAAGCGCTTTGGAAAAAAGGAAACCCCTGCTAATGATCAATTCGAAATGGCGAAGGGAACGGGCCCGAGGCGAGCTTTGGCTCTTTTGAATTAGTTTAGTTTTAATTTCAATTGGTGAATGGCGGACTAAAATGTATGCAAATTAGAAAGGCAGCCGCCGCTGATGCTGCGTTAATTTACCAAATCGAATTGCATTACATTAAGGTTTAATTAGACTGCTAACAAATCCCATAACCCCATTGCCACGCCATTTCGCCAAACGCATGTGCACATGCAGCTGCCCCTTTTGTTGTTGAACAAACGAACAAAATGGAGTGCAGGATGGAAAAAAAGTGGAAAAATAGAAAGTTAAATTTATTAAAACCCATTTGTACAATGCGGCTCTTCCAGGCATAACTTGGGCTTTGCTTTGGTCCCGGTTTTTAGATGGAGGGGTTACGTAAGCACGGGGCTTTTGGGGCTTTTGTTGGCTGCAATGAACGCGCTATGCACGCAGCGAAAACTTCAAAAAGCGCCAACCCTTTTTCCCATTTCCCAACCGGGATTCGTATATATGGGTTGGAAATCCATGGCGTAACAGTAAAACTTTTCGCCGAAGTGGCATTAACTTGAGTGGCCAAGCACACGGTGGCGTATACGCAATTTTTTATTATATATGAAAAAGAATATTTTCGAAAAATGGGTTAGAGTGGTTGATGCATATGAAAAGAAAGTAGCGTACGGAATAAGGAAACGTCGATACGCTTTTACACTGGTATATAAGTTTAACAGGATTAGAGAAGCTTATGTTGTGATCGTAAAGTTTATGTGAACCAACATATGAGAAGGAACTTATTAAGATATTTTATGTTTGATTTTTAAACCAGCTTAATTGCAGAACTATTTTAATAAGAATATTAGACTTACAACATCTCTGTTAATTTATATTAACAATCGATTAATAGAATTTTTTCCTATTATTATTCTTATTTGAAGGAAATATTATAATCGCATTTCAATGCGCACTTTGAAGCCTTAACTTCCTTAACGAACTTAAACTCTCGAGGGTCTTGGGCTGAGGAGCTAACTTTTCCCAGCGAGTTTTTCGCTAGAAAAACCTAAGGAAAATCTGAACTTAGTTACAAAGCTGCCACATATACTTATGACCCTGCTTTGCATGCGATCTGCGAATGTGTGGCAAGTTTTCACTTACGCAACTCTGCAGCAGCCATTAAAATGAAAAAAAAAAGAGTGTACAATGCAATTTTCATAGCATACTATCCTGCTGCTGCTGCTCCTGCTGCCATGATTTTTTATGCATAAATATTTGTGCGTTTTTTTTTTTTTATTTTTTAAGTGCAAAATGTTTTTTTTACTGTTATGACCGTTTAAGCAAAACTTTTCAGAAGAGAGCGCAAAAAACGGCGAGGAACAGCGTTCGCTGGGTAAGCATAAAATTATTATCAACCCGCGTGAGGAGAATTCCTGGGAAATGGAGACCCCGACGACGAACCAAAATTGCCACGCAATGTTATAGCAAAAAATATAAACTTTTGCGTTCCTGTTGTTGTTTTTTGTTGCGCGTATATATATTTTTTGGTACTGCTCTTTGGCAGACATTTTTTTAGTTCGGACACATTTTGCATGGCGACGGCGTTTGCTAAATGAACCGAGGCGAGCAACAAAAAGAAATTATACAAAAAACAACGAAAAGGCAAATACAAAAAAGGGAAAGTAAAACGCGACACGCCGACTACGGAAAATGCTCTATTTTTTGTGACTGTACAAATATGCACACACTGAAATTTGCATAAATGCTTTTAAAATTTCATAAAAGAGCAATATAGAGCTAACACGGTTACTTTTTATATGTTTTGTACATATAAACTGGCAGATTATCAAATTATCGTGTATAATACTAAAGTCAATATAAATATTAAGTTCAACTATTTGTGGTAAAAGTAAATATAATGAGTATGAATTATAATACATTTCAGGGGAGTATAATGAATACTTGTGGTTTTCCTGTTCGATAGAGTATTTCATATTAAAAACGAAAAGTTTGTAAAGTTTTGTGCGTTAAAAAAATATTCCGGCACTTGCCGCACATGGTGTCACAACATTGGTGGCAAGAACAAGGACAACACATGACCAAAGTGAAGGCACAAACACCCCTGACCACAAAAATAAAAGCCGTTTGCTGGTCTCCTTTTTGTTTTTTTATTTTTGTCTTTGTATTTTTAAGTGTCCTTGTGCATGGCCAGCGTTATCCTTCCCTGCCCAGCATTATTGTTGGGCAGTAATTTTCATAAATTGCGTCCTCGGCTATTAGCGTTAACATCTAAATGTCGCCGTTGAAAGCATTCAACTTCAAATTGTTGGGCAGCAGAAAGGCGTCTAAAACAAAGAAAGTCCTGTGTCGGTTCGTCGAAACAAAGAGTGTAAAGATCTTTAATGTTGGCCAGTAAAAACCAAATTTATTTGCTCATGCAAATGTTGCAGGAGTGAGTGGGTGGCTCTTTGGGTGACAGAAAATCTGACAGTCAGTCGGTGATTGAAAGCGCTTGGCGGTATATGAAAATATTTCGGTTGTTAACTCTCGAATTCAGCAGCAAGTGAAATGCACAAGCCAAAAAATATTGAGCTATTTATTTTCTATTTTTTAAATTGACTTTTGATTGGTATTATTTGTTAGAAATTTATAAACAATATATTACATTCGTATGTATGGTTGTCCATTTTGTAGTCTGAAAAAGTTGCCTTAGAAATGTAAGCAATAGACTTCTTAGCTGCAAAAATAATTATCACCTCATTTTATATTCCACTTTAATAAGCACCGTATACGAATAACATTATTTAGTTGCATAATATATTTTTCCCGTGTGGATAATTCAGGCAACAGGAGACAGAGGACGATTTGTCCTGAGGCCAGCAAACACACAATTGCTGAAAAGTGGAGCAGTTCGTCGCTCCACCTCGGAGCCCCCCTCTTGCTGAAAGTAAAAGCTGCATGAAAATTGCATTGCCCCCAACTAAAACGGGGGATAGAAAGAAAAAAATATATAACAAAACGGAGGAAAATGAGGCACACCACCACCACCCCCTCTGAAGTTTCTCCATGGAATTGAAGTTTTCGCAGAAGTCGGGAGATTGGAAGGCAGCAGTCGCTTGCCGTTTAAATTGAAACTCGGAATTCAGGAGCATAAAATAAAACACAAAACTGGAATACTTAATGCGTTATGCAAAAATTGCGTGGGGGTCGTCTCGTTTTTGTTGGCAAAAATAGATAGTGAAAGAGAGAGGTGAAAGGAGAAAGGGCTCGAACAAAGGTCCTGCGAATGGGAGTTGTGCCGTAGAAGCGGCAACGGCAGCAATACGTTTAAAATAACAGCAGTTCAGTGTAATACTGGAGCAGAAAAAAGGAATGTAAGCACTGACGTGCGATTCCAGAGAAAGAAGAGAGTGGTACAGTGAAACAAAATGAAAGAAACTCGAGAAAATATAATAAAGTTTATAAATTATTTAAGTGCTCAGTGATTACAAAAAAAAAGTAGTATTTATATCATATTTTAGCAAGGGCTTATTGGTTACCCTAGCTATTTTTCTATACTGTCGATATTTTGGCTTTATTGTATCTTAAAATACTTTCTTAGTACTTAAGCTCGAACTGGGAAGTTGTCACCTACCATAAAATGGGTTATATAAATTGAGACTTTCATTATTAAATAAATAGTTCACTTTAAAGTTATATGAATATCCTCTTACTCCACTGTCCACGCTCGCTTGTTGTGGCATAAGCTGCCATAGTTTCAGCAGTCCTATCACTCACTCTTGCGCCTCCTGTTGGCTTATCCGCCCCATCGCCCCGGCCCCCGAGAGCTTTTCACCCCCTTCCCGTATCTGCTGCACCCGATTTGCCAAAAAAAAAACGGAGAGAAAAAAATAAGAAAAACAACGATGTGTTGCTGCAGCTTCGTTGCATTTTTATCAGCAGCAACATGCAACTGCCTCTCGCCGTCTCACTCACTGGTGATAGCATTTCGCTCTCTCTCTTTCTCCACGTTGCATGCATAAATATTGCACATGGAAAATTGGAAATAACTGATGGATGCCGTCAAAAAATGCTGCTGCCACAACCGCCGACTTCCATCTCTACACGTGCCCCGCTTTTTACGCCCACTTTCCGCATCGACATTGCAAAAGAAGCGAGCGGAAAAGTGTACATTTTATAGGCGTGGGAAGACGTATGTTTCTGCCGTCCTCTGGCATTAATAAGTCGATGCATGGAAAATCCGCCACCTGCACATTGGCAGTTGTGGTTGAGATTCAAGTTTCTTATAAAACCACCAAATCTATAAAACTAGCTATATACTAAACTAAAACTACTTCTTTCTACTTTAAGATCATATCAGAAGAAGAAGTTAAAATCCTTTTATAATTTATTTATGTTAAGCAAAGCAAACCATATCATAACTGTTTTGAAGAACAATTTAAATTTGTTTCTAAGGCTTTCTTAGTTATTTACAAATCATTGCTATAGTTTAGCTATCTTTGTATATGAGATATCTTTCTAATACCTTCTTTAAATACTATGACACATATGGTAATAAAGAAAATTTAAATTTTCCAAAGGCAATTCATTACAATAACCACTATTGTTTTGACATCGGCTGTATCCCACCACCTGCGGCAAAAGCTGCTACCCTTTTTGCTTCTGCAACAGCCTGTGGGGCACTTTAGGCCGCCCATTTGACAAAAGCACCCCCAACCCCCTTCCCTCTTGAACACATACACACTTGCATTTTTAATTAATTTCATGCAATTTGTTCAACCAGCAACAACAAGAACAGCAGGCTGCACAAAAAACAGGTGTGTAAGAGGGGGTGAGGTGGCTGAGTGGTGAATGTGGGGTGCAACAGGGGGGCTATGTGGGCGGAAAATGGCGGAAAAGTGGGTGGTGAGGTGGGAGTGGAATTCGCTTTGCCGCCATGCAATTTGCCGGCGTTAAGCCGATAAGTGCATTTTTAATGTGTGCCCAATGAATTTTCTATTACATTTTAATTTAAAATAACAAAAACCGGATAAAAGGGTAAAAAGGGTAAGTCGAAGGGGAGCGAACGAAGCGACAGACAGAAGCTCAGTGTGTAATTAGATTTAACATTTAGATTAATTATATTCATCGATGGAAATTTTAATAGCGGGATAAATCTCCTCCATTTGTAAATCAATCATGAATAGAAAATAATTCTCGCACGCTGCCTTTTTTTCCTGCACATCCACCAATTGAGAACTATCAATTAGGTTAATGGAAAGCTTACGGCGGTGGAAAAGCGGGAAAATGCAAGCCGAAGGCCGCTAATGAATGGAGATTATGGGCGAACAAATTGCATTTTGATAACCCACAAATATGGAAAGGCCACGGCAAGCTTATGTCATTCAGTGTCATTCATGAAAAATAGGGGATTTGAATAGATATGATTTTGAATAATTAATTTATCTAATACATTCTAAATCTGATATTTGTAAAAAAATAAACTTGTAATGACATTACAAAAATGAATAAATGTATTGCATATATTATTTATAAGTTTTCCCTTTAAATATATTTTAGCTTATCATTCTTTGACAGTTTGCGACGTAAATACAGCTAGCTTAAATTTTATGTTTAACCAATCACAAATTTATTAAGCTGCTAAGCGATGAACAAAATAAATCGTTTCCCAAAACAACCGCTCCAATATTTCCCACTAAATGACCCGACTTGAAATGACATTGATGAATCAGCGGCAAAAAACTTTCGAATGAAATTATAAATAAATTGCATGCCCCTTAGATAAGGCAATTAAAGTCAATCCATAAAAAAGAAGCCCATCCACCGGAAAAGGATAGATTCATCAAAAGATACGTATGTACGCCAAACTTCATTTACGGTTAAAAACAATTTTTATAACCAATTTTTATGGTGGGGGTGGCGTAGCGAACCGAGGGCCAGTGCGCATAAAAAATGATGTACATTTTTTAGCATTCCCAACTTGTTTACAAATAAATAGCTCCGCTGCTGCCAAAGGAATGGGCTAGGAAAACTGGGCCAAAAACAAAAACAAATTTTAATCCCAGCCAAACACTTGACTCTGTAATATTCCACTCTGCTGGGCTCCCCCTTCATGAAATTCGTCTTTGTTTCGGGGGCTATGGGTGGGGTTTTGGGTGGATTTTGGGGGAGCACCTCCACAGATTTATCTCGGTTAATTTACCGTTATTTGGGCATCAGCTTTGCAACAATGCAAAAAAGAGCGGGACAGGAAAAGATGAAAACAAAGTAAAAATAAACCTTCGCATGGCCCATAAAATTTCATTAGCGTCATATTTTCAAATAATTTTCTTCGTATTTTCCGCCGCCCCTCTTTTTGTGCTGTTGCTTGTGTTTTCCTGTTTTTTTTTTTTTTTTTTTTGCTTTTAGGTCCTAGAAAGGTCCTTTTCTCCTGTCCCCTTCTCAATCGTTGCGGCTGACTGGTCCCTGGAGAAGTTTTCCCACCTAACGAAGGTATAATCATAATTTGAAATTGCTCATTCGAATCTTAGATTGGATTAAGTGCGAATTAGAACATCAATAAGCGGAGAGGGCGTTAAATGTAACGCAACATTGGCGACAGACTCACCCACTCACCCAACACTCCTCGAACAAAGGGATCAAAGCGGGATTTGCCAAAGGATATGGGCGGGAATCCCAAGGATGCGGTGAGACAGTAGGTGCAAATGTGCCAAAAGTGTTAGTCGAGGTGCTCAAGCAGGCAACTTAATGAGCACTGACAGTCGTCGACAGAACTATGGCCACATTAAATCGTTATATAGCCAGAAAGGATTCCAGGGTATTACGGGCTAATCGGGGACTTGTTATGCCAGGCACACATAGCTAAATCCAGCCTAAGTTGCACATAAATTAATAGATATTTATCTAACTACATTTAAAGCCAAGATATCCTGAATTTCGAAGTATTTTTTATAGATATTTGTATTATTGTTGGAAAGATTTTCATAGAGCATTTCAGCTTCGCTTTTACCCACTGTTAATCATTCATCCAACATATATGCACAAATTGCATGAAATCGCCCAACAATATTACAAACTTGCGAAGGCAAATGCTGTGTAACTTTTTTAGCTCATCAAGCTGGAAACGTTTGGACAGAAGCCGCTGGGTCCTGGACCAGAAAGGGGCATTCATAGGAACACTCCTTGGAACGGATACACACGCCTACAAAATTAAGTTTAGATGGCAAATGGATTAATTTAACGATGATATTTATTTGTAAACAATTGAATATTTGAACATAAAGGCATGGTCAATATGCAAGACAGTATTTACAAATCTTTAATAAATGAATTAATGAATACTACTTTTATTTATCTTATTTATGATTGAATATATATATATATGCAAAAATGTGCATATTAAATGGTAAAAATTCCACAATTTTCACATTGGGTGTTTACACTTGGTTTTTGAGACTTCTGCAAAATCCTCCTAACTAGTGTTACATCAATGCAACGAGCAGGACAGAGGGAAGCGTTGGGCGTTAGGACACGCACATTGGCAGGACCAAAAGGACGAGGAGCTCTGGCGGAGATGAGCAAGCCTTCGGGGCTGCAACTAACAAATTATCCCCAGCCAAGTGTGAGAACTGTGCGTGTGCATCACTCAAAATGTGTCGCTACTTCTGGGGAAATGGAAATGGATGTGGATGAGCAAGTGGAAGTGGAAGTGTAAGTGGATGCCATCTCAAGCATGTGGTCATCACCAAGCAGAAACAACAATACCGAGGCTCTGTTGTCTGGGAAATTAAGAACAATCCCCAGCAATTTCCGGTACGAGAAACTCGAAAAATGTTCAAACTTTCCGTTGGGCTGGGCTCACTGTTAAATAGAGGATAAAAGAGACTTAATTTCGAGTGTAGAATGAGCGGATGAAACTTTGGTCCTTCTGCAATCCCCTGCAGGTATATGACATGGAACGGAAGTCGTGTCGTCAGAAAGAAAGTTGCAATATGAAGTGAAGGATTGAGGGACAGCCGGATAGAAAGACACACAGAAAACTCGTGGTGAAAGCCTGCCAAAAGCCGAGGCCAAAAGGAAGTCGAACAGCCCTCAAGGCGTTGTAAGAGCACTTTTGTGCATTGTTTCCCAGAAGCCCGAAATTCGCAAAAGTTCAATATTTCAACTATGCCAGCGGCTGGCCCAAGCCAAACTTGTACCCCAATTTAATTGGTTTTAGATGCGCATATTGGATGGGGATTCTTTATTAAAAATCGTGCAGAGCACTAGGATTTAACATTTTGCGATGAGCATTGTAAAAAATGTTTGAAAAAAGACTTACTTTCCTAATAGATTACTAAATCGAATTATCGAATTAATCGAGTTCTGAACGATATATTTACTTCCTTTATTTTACATCCTTCCTTCGGCACTTCGGTGTTTGCATGTCTTCCAAAGCCACTTGCTGATTTGTTTTTCATTCAAAGTTAATTTATTAGAAAATAGCCGGACACGTTATTATCTAACCGAACCGAAGTGTGTGAACAGGTGGAGTTGGGCGACCCTATCCGGATTTGGATATAAGCTTTATCTAAGGGCCTAAGGGCATTTGGCGTGTAAACGTTGCTGTTCGACTTTAAATGAAGTAGACATTTTCGGCATCCCCCTGTAAAGTCCGCTCCCCGTATCTTTGCCATAAAATTACGCGCATCGTTAGTTGACGATTTGCACCGGACAGAGGACAAAACAGTGTCAAAGATGGGCGGTTGAAGGACTTTTTGGGGTGGGGCATGTGTCCGATGCAAATGAATGGACATTCGGAAAATACGGCTTGGGAAATAGCCTCGATGCTGAGCCAGAAAATTAAGTAAATTTCTCTTCGCAAGTCGTTTAATTTATTTAGTGGAAGAAATGCGCTGTAAAAAAATAGTCCTAAATACTAAAAACTTATATTTTTCTAGTTAATAAGAAGACATATTCCAAAAATGAAATTTTAAAATACAAAATTCTAACGTAGAAAAACGAATTATTTTAATTTATTATTGTAAATATAGAATTTGATCTAAACTCATTTAATCTTAATAAACTTGTTTCTCTAATACATTCGTAACTCTCGTTTTTTTTAATTTAAAACTTACTATCCATAATTTTTCTGAGTGCACACAATCTTGTCCTTGATGGGAGGCAACCTCAAGGGCGTGTCCACGAAAGAAGAAACTGGAGCAGAGTCCTAAATTACCAAAACCGCACAGACAAACCCAACTTACTCCCATTTTCACCCCGAATGTAATGAATTCAATGATTTTATTGACTTTTGTTTGTAATTTATTAGTGATGAAGATAGAGCAGTAGAGTTTGGGCGCAGACACGCCCCCTTTAAGGATGTCGGGGGCATTTTTTCCTTTGCAGTCTGTGTCCTTCTCAATTCGGCCACATTTTTTGTAGGCAGACGATTTATCAGACTAGGTCTAGGGGAAATTAATTAAATCAGACTGCACTTTGATTAAATAGCAATCTAAAATTTACTCATAGGTTAAACTGAGTTAAATAGTGAGCTTAAACATTTATTTCAGCTTTAATTAAATGTTTACTTGCTATATATATTTAAAATATTCAGCTCATATTGTTAAGATATCAGTTTCATTGTCATGATGTTAGTTTTTAAAAAATCAAAGATATTTAAATGATCGTCGGTTTTTTTTTAAAGTGTCATTCCAGCGCATTTGCTTTAAATCTCATTTTGGTACATTTACTTCCGCCCACTGACCTTCCCGCCCATCCCGTGACCTTGTCGGCATGCTTGCAAAGGCAAAGGAACATGTGTCGGGGTCGAAAGTTTTCACTTTTACCCCACCACTCACCGCTTGCATCAATCAAAGGATTCGCTTAGTGGCGAGGCAAAGAAAACTCAATTAAAACAAATAGAAATTAATTGAAAGTCTGCGGCAGGAATGCACATAAACACTCCGATTTAACTGCGGATGGATCGAGTAAACAACACATACTGAAACTGAAAAACGTAATTGGCTCAAGGGTTGAGGAAAACGCATTGTAAAAGGATTTTCCAAGGAAACCTAATCCCCGCGTTATGTAAACAAACCAAATGGTGATTAAATACCTAGACGATGAAGGGGTGCTCCATTAATTGATATTTATAAATAAAGAAGCAGAAGGAGCGACTCAAGATTGAGTAAGCTGCCTGTGGAGTGTATCGAAACTAATTGAATGAAGTTTATTTAATGAAGGGTTTTATTGTTTAGTTAGGTAAAGTGTTAGCTCCAGAAGTTGTATATATATATTTCAAGGAGTCCCACTTCCTTAAAGGGTAATCTATGCTTATATACCTAGTTGTTAATCTAAAGTTATTAGCAAAAGTAAGTTCTTAATATCCTTAAAAGCTTTATTTTTTTAAGAGAATCTTCCCAAGCTATTAAACCTTTTTGCTGGCATTGAATATGTATAAGTAAACTGCATATAAACATGAATTCCAATACTATACTTCCAAAGCACTTCCGCAGTCATTTCCATCCCCAGACAACCATTCTAAGATCTATCCATCAATCTTGCCACCAACCTGTAAGTGGAAAACAAAGACCTCAAGTCGTATCCCGCGATTTATTTAGCTACTCGGAGCGCACTTAGCTTAACCGCAAAAAGTCGCCTCGCATTTTTATCCTCGAACTGCATTCATGTAAATGGATATTGATATGGGGGCCACGCCCTCGCAAAAAGTGTATCTGCAAACCGAACAGCGTTTGACGCTTTGGCACCTTGACAATTTGTATCGCAAACCGAAGGAATACCTCTGGATAAATAAGTAGAAATAGAATAGAAAAAATAAATAGAAACCGAAACCGAAACGCAAGTTGTAAACAACGGGAAAGAAAGATCAGCAAGTGTAAAAGGTAAATCGCTGACATGCGATGCACATTTTTCAAACAGTCACAAGCTGCTGGCATTAATATTGGCGAATTGAGATATAGATATAGGTATAGATATATAGATACTCCCCATAAACCCGTAATTTGAGAGAGACGGCAACAGGCGCATCAGAGCGAGACGGCGCCAAGCGAACGGTGTACACAAATTGCCATTTGGCGTTAACTGAGAAATGCACTTTTAAGCTATCGCAGTTCCGGCGAACCAAACCCGCATCCCTTGACACCGACTTGAGCTTGCAGTCCTTGAATGCAATCTGTCAGGATATTTTGAGTGTGCTAGTAGCGATTGCAAGGGACCAGCGCATCAAACAGGAAGTTGCAGAAGAAATACACTTATATGGAAGTTAATTTATAAATAAATAGTTCATTGATAACTCCACTAATTTCTTAAAAAAGTAGGCCACTAAAAATTCAATAAGGTGTTTGAAAAAAATGGAAAAACAGATGCATGCCAAAGCTCTTTCTTGTATATGAACAGCTACTTTAAACACAGAAACAGCTTAGACCGTATACAAATGGAAAATGAACCCCATCAGGATTAGCATATGCGGCTTGTCAAACAATCAGGAAAGTTAAGGCACTTTGGTCCTGTAGCAGGGCATTAAACACAACCCCAAGGCGCGCCCCTGGCGGTATGCAACGTTTTTTTTTCTGCGAAAGTTGGCAACTTTTGACTGAATTGCATACAGCAGGGGGATCTTTGTGTGTGTTTGGCTTACTTTCTTCTCGTTTTTTTTTCTTATTTTTAGTTGCCTGCTCAACGTTGTGCTTCTCTATAAACAACAGTTACTTAGCATTAGCGTGTAGCGCAACTAAAAGCAAACGCCAGGGCACGTAGTAAAGGTGGAAAATCCCAAAGCACTGGCTAAATTGCACGGCTCAAGGGGTGATGTTGGGCTAAGGGGAGCAGGGAAAATGGAAGATGCAAGAAAAACGAGGAAGTGGGCAAAATCCAGCCTGATGTATGTGTGCTGCCTGCATGTCTAAGTACTAAACCAATTGCAAAAGCAACAACTGGCTGGCATTCCCACCTGTTCGCTGGTTCGCCAGCTCGGTGGCTCACTGCTCCATCACCTGGAGCATTCAGTTGACCTCAGCATCGACAGCTGGAGCAACAAGCAGCACTTAACAAATGGTAAAAGCATCAACAAGCTTCCGCATCTTCCTCATCCGCATCCGCATCCGCAACGGAACGCGATGTCGAGATCCGAGATGCTAAGATGCGAAGTTGCCAGGATGCGAAGACGCGAGGATGCGAGATGCCAAGCGCCAGCGAAGGCTGATAAAATGTCTTAGCTCTTGACGCTTTTCCCAACTACCAGCTAATACAGTAAAAATAAAAAATGGGTAACAATGCGCTATTAACATTAAACAAAAAATAGTTGCATTTTTCTAGCAGGAGAAGATAATACAGTTTTTAAGTTGGAAATTAAATGTAAATTCAATAGAAACTTTATTAATCTCCCTATTCTGTTAAAAATTGTAAAAATTATAAAAATAAAAATAATTTAAAAAAAAATAAATTTTACCAAATATTATATTATATTAATTGGTTCCGATCATAATTTTAATAAATAAAAATATTAGGTGTAAGATGGTTATGAAGAAGCAGTTCTAACTTAATTGGATGACTTAGGAACTCATCACTAAAAAAATTTAATAAATTCATTTCAATTACTTAAATTAAATTGTTTACAATATTTTTAAAGTAATGCTTGTGATAATTTACTTTTTGAAATGAAAATTTTGAAACGTGCTGGAAAAGTGATTTGCAGTGCAAATTAACCTTTTTTTCGCACACATTTTTCGTTGTGCAGCTTCCGACTGTTGTTGTTGCAACAACTGTTGTTGTGGCTGTAGCTGTTGAGCGATTATGCCAAGGAGCCCGGCGATGTCGGCGGCGTTACCTTTACCGTTTCACCCTGCCGCCATGCCCCATGTCCTTCGTCTGCTGCTCCTATAGCTTTACCGTTGCCTTTGCTGGCGGCACTTGAATGGCATGGAGCACGTGTAAAGCGTCTGAAGTGTGTCGGCATGGGATTGAATCAAGGGGAATGAGGCTTTCTTTGCGTGGCAGTGTATGTGCGATAGTCAGGCGACACAAAGCTAAGTGAAAAGTGTAAAAAGTAAACATTTTTCAAATGTGTAGAGGTAAACTTTAGTTGGCAAAGGAATTAGAGTAGAAAGATAAGTACAAAATTCGGGATTGACAGGGAAAAATGTTTTGTTTTCGGTTTAAGAGTGGAAAGTAATGTCTGATTTTAAGAATCGTAATAGAATCGAAGATATAAACAGATTTCCTAGCATTATCAACATGGAACTTCAATTGCTGTAACAGATTTATTTTCAGCTAAGTATTGTAGTATGGTAATTGTATCTTTCAACTTTCAAACCTTCCTACCTAGAAACTAACCTGTTTTAGCAATTTACTTGTATGCAATTATTTCAAACCCCTCGACGCCATTGGAAATTGCTCTTTCCGCGAATGCAATTTTCCCTCCCCTTTTCGACCATTCACAATCCTTCAGAATTCTGCTATTGCGAAATGAACCTTTCATTTGGCATAACAAAAGAAGGAAAGGCGTCGCACCGCTGCCACGCCCCCGCCTTTAGCGATAACTCCCTAAAAACTCGTCTAAGTCTTGTGCCAATTTCCCCTCCTTGGAGCTTTTGTTTTGTTATGTAATGCATGTTTATGGTTTTTCATCATTAATTTGTCGATGAAACTTATGGCAATATTCCCAGGAAATGTTTGCACAAGCATTACAGCTGAGAGCGTGTGGGCGGGCGAGAAGCGGAAAAGTGGGCGGAAAATTTGGGGAACAGTGTGTGCTTGTGTGCGTGAGTGGGTAACTTTTCAGTGGAATTTGACGATTTTCTGGGTTGCGTTCTGTGTTATTGTTTGCCAAGTTTTTGCATATTATCAACGGCAGCAGCAGCCCAAATGCGTTCATAAAATAATGTAATCTGTTTAAAAACAAACATGTCTTGAGCAATTTCGCGCGACTAGGGACATATTAAAACGAGAGGCGGTCCCTTTCTCCCCGCCCCACGCTTTTTGCTCCCACCCCAACTTACCGCAAATTCTTGCCCCACCTAAAACAACAAGCCAGAAGGAAAAACAACTGCCGAGCAGCAGGCTAAAAGTAGCGGTAGCAGCAAAGAGCCGTTAACGGGAATAAGTTGGTAAGAAAGTGGGTGGTGAGTAGCGGGAAGCGGGCAACAACAAATAAGTTACAGTGATCACTCCCAAGTTGTTCGCCTGCATTACAATTTTATTTATATGAATATTATATAATATTTCAGTGTGTGCTTTACTATTTTTGTCCATTTTTTAAGTTATAAAGTTGAAGGAATTAAATTATCAAAAGTTTTCTTAGTTTACTTCTTTTTTTGCCTAATATTTTGAATTATTTTATGGGTTTGTGTTACTCTTTTGAATTAGTGTGTGGACACTACCAGTCAAAAACCCCACAATAATATATTTAAGTAAAAACGTGATATATTTTCCAGCAAACACTGTTTCCTCCCATGTGCTCCTTACTTTAACTCCTCGTTGTGGAAACAAATTTTATGCCAAGATAAGTGAGACGGCGAATGCGACGGCGACAGCGATAACAACTTTCCCGTTACCAACGTGGCTGCAATTTTACCGAGTGAAGTTTTTGAAAATTCATGATGAAAACTAAAAGCAGACGCGCGACGTCGACGTTCCGGGCAGTCGTGGGTTAAGCCATAGAAAAGGGGAAGTTTGCCTGCATTTCGAGGTGGGAGTCCCGGCGACCAGCTTTTTACGTATATTGACAAGTTATTAAAGTGATAGCCGAGCAGATTTAAGCTTATGGCACTGCCATTAAATCAAAGCCAGTGCTCAAGTGATGTAACCAAATCTTCACAACTTGGTATAAAGTCTGCAGTTTCAGGTGCGCAAACTTAGACAGAGCGATTAATGCATAGATATATGAAAGTTTTTACTTCTTCACAGGCCATCTTTTAAGTTGCAATGATGTAAAAAGTTGAGATATTACCATTTGTATTTTGGTATAAATGCATTTTACATTCATGATAATTATTTTTAAAAAAATAGGTTTGATATGGATATAATCTTTAACAAATAATTAAAGTACAAGCAATAGAACATTCACTGCAGCAATTCCGAGCCAAGCGTAAATTTGAAAATAAGAATTCTTCAGATCTCTTTACCTTTGGTTTTTTTTATTGGAAAGAAAATCTCAGAACTACAACCATAAGTCATAAAAAACATATGTGAAAACATCGCCAAAATTTTACCTTAACTAGAGGAGTTTCATTAAAAAATATATACAAAACGCTGTTTGCAGTCGACTAAAAGTTATTAGACTGTAACTTAAAATGATACCCTTGCAAATTTATTTTTTTTGCCCTAACGGTTCGCTAGTGCGGCAATTTTTAGTTGGAAAATTGTTCAAATTGCTTTACGATGCCGACAGTGTTAAATTTTCCCAGGTGACATTAAAAAACAGACTAATTGGTTCTCTTGGTATACTGGAATATGCGCATTATGACAATATTAATAGGATTTTAGTTGTTGTTCATGTTTTACAATCACATTTTTACAAATTAGGCCACTTAGTATTTTTTTTCGAGGAAACAAATTCTAAACTAATTATGTAAAAAGTCGATCGATTGCCACGCAGTTGTTATCGCATTTGTGTTGGACTGCACTTGCCAATCAAACTTCAATCGCAATTTAAATTTAAATTGAAATGTGCATTAAACCGAGCTGAACAATATGGAGTAATTTAAATTTTGCAGCCACTTTGCTAATGCAATTACACTTTAACTTGAGAGCAGCATTCCAATCCCACACACAAACACTCGCACACTCTCTTTGTTGAAAAACATACAGCTGCGGCCATGAAAATAGGACGCAGGACTCCTCACTTAGTTTCGATTGTATGCAGATCATAAATTTTATGTAGTATAATTGCCACCTTGGGTAAAATTTAAATACAACCTTTTATGATTTATTCTAAATAAAACATTTCTAGCTAATACATATATTGATATATTTATATAACTGAAAAACAATTTTTAAATTTAGATATTTTGCTTAAATAAAATATATTATACTATAATTTCCAATATTATTACCTATTATTATTTACTTACTCACATGTGCGATTGTCCCCTTCCCAGCCTCAACTCGTTTCTGCCGTCAAAGGATATTTGCTGAAGCGTAACAGTAAGCAAGTTTTTCACAGTCAGCCACTACTTAAAATATGAGCACCCATTTCCTCTGGTCAAGCAATTGAAAATGATTTTCGAGTGACAACGACAGGCGAGGCAGCAGTTGCCGAGTCAAAACAGACGAAATTTGTCGAAAATCCTGTGAACAAGCGCAGGACAAAGTGCTAGGACACTGCCGGCCAAAAAGGATTACGTCGAGCATATGTATTCTATGGCTGAGTGAACTTCATCTCCGTCTTTTTCGTCTCTGGCCAAACTTATGCGTTTGACTCGAGCGCAGAGATTTCAATTTAACGATACGGATTCGCTTGTATGCTAGCTGCTTTCTCCACTTCTGCTTCTTCTTTTTTGCCAATTGTCCTTTTGGCTAAGGGGATTGGCCCGAAATCCGTAAACCATCCCACCCAGCCTAATATGACATTTGAAGTGATTTTTATGGGAAAGTTGCTGATGCTTCCTGAAATCCGGCGTCGATATTTTTTACGACTGCTCCCAATGTCCTGTCCATATCCTGTTTGCGAAACTCATGCCATTTTGGCCAGTGAGACAAAGGACGAGCACACCAAACACACACACACACCCACTGACGCACACACACACTCGGTAGAAAAAACACCCTTGAAAATTTCTAATCTCTTAATGGATGACAATCTGCGTTTTAAATGGTTTGCACGAGTCTCCCGGAAAAGTGGGGAAAACCGGGAAGCAGAACACACAGCTTCAAATAAGAAAAAAAAATAAAACTAATTCCATCAAGCGTCGCGTCCTGCTTTTGTTTGCCTAATGAAAGAACGCTGTTTGGGCAAGTTTTTAAAGGATTTTTTTGTATACGCGCTTCCCTTTGGCTACCGTGCTTGATTCCTTTGTTTGATTTCTGGCTAGCTGAAGAAAATGATTTGGAAAATTGACATACCATGTCAGGGCTAATCACACGGCCCACTGATTGAATGACTGACTGACTGACAAGGCGCCGTAACAATGGCGGCAATCATAAATCATGTGTCTATAATCAGTAAATAAATCGCTTTTCTGCTGTCGCTTCAAATATTTATGATGATGTCTCGAAAATTTGGCTGCGACTAATCAAATTATGTAAGTTAAACCTACCGGCGAACGAACATTAAACACTGTCATATATAGTTTACTGTGTATACTTAACAGAAATTGTGAAGTTATAATAATTACACACTGTTTGTATGCCAAAATCTGTGATAAATTAAATATTAAAGAAACGAAATCAAAAAAATTAAGTTCCCACACATATTCTTACCTCTAATTTTTAAAAATAGTTCAAAGAGTACTAGATCTGTCTATATACCTATTTGTTGTCTATAAAAACTAGCAAAACCTAAACGATGTGGATGCGTGGAGCGCTTAGCTTCTTCCCTGTAGACGGAAGAGCTTAGCCATTATAGTTGCTCCTGATTTTCGATAGATGGATGTGGATCAAAGTGGGAGGCTGGTGGGCTAATCTCAGACATGCTGGCGACGCAAACATGTCATCGATGTGGGGATGCCCAGGGAGTTCCACGTAATTCGTGGCAGCGAGCAACAGAGCAGCTCATCGCACGGCACTTCAATACCCGCAGGTTAATCTTGAATAATAAAGGGCCTTCCACGACAGCACACACACCTAAGCAGAGCACACGCATATACACACGTGACAAAAAAATACTCAGCGCTTGTGGGGAATTAGCTAGCTCATAGATATTTGAATCCTATAAATATTTACATATAAAAATATTTATATTGTACGTCTAAAAGTGGTAAATTTTAATAGGAATAATTTTATTTGAAAAATAAGAAGATATTGAATAACATTCCATTTATAAATGGCTTTGTTTAAAAACTAGTTTTAATAATTGTATTAATCAATACCCATGTTTTTAAATCCACGTGCTTTTTACTAGATATATACACAAATAGGAACAATTTGCATGCTTTGCATGGTTTTGAAGGCCAAACTAGTTGCAAAAGTTAGCTCAAACAAAGGTTTGACAAACTCTCACATATCACACACACAGGAAAAAATAATAATTTTTAAACCATTTATTTTAAACTTAAAATCAGCTCAATTGTTAATAATTGCTAACTTATTAACACAAATATCTAGCTATGTGTATTTAAAATATCAAGATTAATATATTAAACCAAATAATTATTTATCTCTGTGCATCAATGAGCCGTGCCGTTTTTACAGGATTGTAATGCCATTTTGTGTGTCGACGCATCGCGCCATTTGAATATTTCACAAAGCAAAGTCCGGGGGATCCCCGTTCAGACAGGGAGTAAATCAAATCCCCGGCTTTTCTATGCCCTTACATATGTGCCACCCATCGCACAACTCGCATTCCCGTTTGCCGATTTTATACGTGTTTTTGGTTGCTTTTTAATTATAGCTTTTAAATGCCTAGCCATCTAACGTGTATTTTATTTATTTCACAGCTACGGGCTGTGCCCTCATCAGACAATCAGACAATGTGCCGGAAAAACGCGGCATGTTGTGTTGTAGGTTATCGGTGGGGGGGTTAGTCCCCAGCCAAATTTCCTTTCCCCCGCCCATTTCCCCAGGACACCTCCACACTCTAGCCATCTGAGAGTCTGTGTGGAAAGCGCTGGAATTACTCGGGCGCTTTTAATTTGATATGCAAATACAGCAAAAAACGAAAGCAAAGGCGGTGCAAAAGGCCGTGATGATGGAAATGTGAAAAGTGAAACGCAGATGGGACAGCTGGCCCCCTTTTGGGTGAATCTGCTGCGGAACACGTTTGTCTATTTGCAGTTCAAAGTCTCAAATGAAGTGCGGTGCGAGGATATCAAACGGGAATAGTAGGGGTTAGTGTTGGGTTAAGGGCGGTCTGGTCGTGGGGCTTAAATGGGGTTAAGGGGTTAAAGTGGGGGGCTGGGAGGCTTGGGTCTGGCTGGGACACGACTTTTCGCTACCAACTATACAGTGCAAAAACAGGTTAGGAGATGCTGGGAATAATTTATATGTAATTTATTTTTTTCAACATTCAGCTAAGTATTGTTTGTAATTACTAAGCTAAGTTTTAAGTGAATAAATCACATATCATAAAAGATAAACAATAATTCATGTTTCTAATGATACATTAGAAATCTTCTCTTACAGTGTGGGCATCATAACAGGACTCCTGGCTGCGACACCGCCTGCCAGCACTTTTTATGATGTGGCTAAGTTTTGAGGATAGTTTGGATGTCCTGGATGAACGGGTTGCAGCGGGGAGGCCAGAAGGAGCAAAAGGATAACGAGAGCTTGGCATGAGATGTCATTGCAATGGCAATTAAAAATGGCGGGCTTTAACTATCACATAATCTGTTGATAGTCGCTTAAGATACTAGAGATGGTCGCGGGGACTCGGAAAATGTCTGGGGAGCAAACTAAAGCATGGCAAGAAATCCCATAAAAGTGGAAAGCGAAAACGCGCAAGAGAAATCCGTTTTGGGAGACTGCGGAATATTTATAAAAGAATGAATGGCAAATGAGCATAGACGGCGATGCAGATAAGAATGAAAAACTAAGTGCAAAAAGACTTAAGTGCCACAATGAGAAAAAGTTAGAAGTACAAAAATTTAACGACGATTTTGAGATCCTCCGAGGACTTTTTATACAAAAATGTTTTTAAGTTTCTTATAAAATTATTTTTTTTTAACTATTTTTAAGTAGAATTTAGAATACTCTGTACAAACATACAACTAAAGTACCTAATGACAATCAGGGCCATTCTGACGGCCAATGCTTATTCATCACATCAAAATATCCACAGAATTATATGCAATCTCTATCCCCCATTCATACTTGAATAAATATCCCACCCTGTCGCACTTTATTGCTTACCACTGCATCCGTTTGATGTGATTCCTTTGAACTACCCGCAGCGAGAAAAAAGAACACCTCCCAAACTGACCAAACACCCCCAGAATCAGCATTGAATAACCATTCACGCCCGAAAAAATGTAATTTGATATTTTTTTCTGCTGATGCAGAAGTGAGTGCCTGGCATATCTAAAACGATGCAGCAAATTAATCGGCACACGTTCGAAGACTAATCGCTTTATGAATGCCACCCACTGATGAGGGGCCGCAGAAACGCTACATCCCCCAAGTTTACCAGCCTTAAAGACAGTGTTGACATCTATTAAAGTATAAAAAAGTCAAGAGCTAAGCTATTTTAATAAATAAAACAAAACTCATTAAAAATATAAATTTAAATATTGAAGTACATTATTTATTTATTTTATTTTTGAGGTAAGGGTCTGTTGCATAAAACATTCTACTTTAAACAATAATTTTACGCCACCTTGTTTTACAATATACAAATACCAATTATGTATTGACTAACTAGCTATTAAATCGCTGGTTTTGCATCACTGACCCAAACAATTTTCACGTCATCGTGCGACGTCATTGCATCCATCCATCGTCGCTCTCAATCGCTGTGCACTCAATCACATGCCGGAAATCAAACGAAGCGGATATCCGTTTGGTTGCCGATTGCTCGATGGAATTGCGGGGTTATTTGGGGCCCAGCGGATACGCGGAATGTGTGCTGGGCCCATTGCATCTAACCGCAATGTGAAATCGAAAGTCCGCTGATTAAAACTCCTCGCAGAGTATGACATGTTCCAGGAAATTTATGCAAATCAATCAGTATTGATTAAAATCGCTACCACCTAATAATAAATTATATTTTTAGAGTTGCGAATGATTTTTCTTTTTACAGTAAATTTTCAATAGGAACTACATACGAGAGAACAGGCCACTGGCACTCTGGGTGGTTTTTGAAAAAAAATATTCGAGTGTTTATCAGAGATCGGGACAGAGATCGGGAGAGAGATCGGGACAGAGACCAGCCACACTGGAAAGTCTTTACTAATAACGTGGCTTTTAATGTATACAAATTAAAAAAATATATAACTCCTGCATACTTCTTTATTTTTCGGTGTCTAAAATCTACGTTTGGTCAAAGTTGACTGGTAAGACATAAAAGTTCTTCATTTCTTTACAAATGGCCTGACATTGAGTATTTTCTACATTTTATTACCCGTTTCGCCAGACAAAATTGCTACTAAATCCGGCGCCAGCTTCCACATAAATGCAAAGCTCAAAAAAGAATGAAATTGAAGAGTCAAAGGACCTTTCCACACGACGTTCTGAAAGAGGAAACTACATTTTTCCATTTACTTTAGTATTGATTGTTTCTATAACAGCCTGAGCCCATTTGGATCAAGGTTTATCATCACCATCATGACGGAGGGAAATATTGAAAAGGCCTGATTTTTGTGTTGCAAAAATATAATGAAACCCTTGACAATATATAACAAATAGCTTATACAAAATTATCCAGACTTGTGAAATGGGTTTTAAAAGAACTCGTTATATCTCATTTTCGCTTTAAGACACGAGTCGAAAATAAAGGAAACACCAATTTTTTGGTGACATCAACAAGGTTTGTATCAGAGTTTTTGCAAGGGTGTGAGGATGGTCAAGGACTCGTATCGAAGGGTTGACACTCCGAACTGCTCCGACTGTCTGTCTGCTATATAGTTTCCTGCTCCTTTGAGCTTTTTTATTGTTTATACGATTCCGATAACGCAGACGGAAATTGCCAAGACCCTCGGCCCTTCTCCACCTTTCCCCACTTGTCGCCTCCTATTGTATTTCCTGCCAAGGGGCAAGCAACAAAAAACGAATTAAAAAACTGTAGGGCAGACAAGCGGGGAGTGGGAAATCGAGACAAACAAAATGCGTGAAATGCTTGTACATATAGATGGAAACCCACTTGCCATGGAGATCTGCACATGGGATATAGTTTACGGCTTGTGTTGGTCATTTTTAATTTGAATGCGAAAGAACAGACATTGAATTAGTTTTTTATGGGCCAGCCGGAAAAGGGCTTAGCACTTGATTGAAACCGAGAGACAAGAAAAACAATTTTGTTTTCAACTTAAAGCAATAAAAGGACATAGTAGTTGAAAGTTATTTCGGCTAACAATAAATTCGGAATAATAAGAAAATGTTTACAAAAGTGGCAAGCAAGCTTAAAATAGTTTAAATTTTAGTTTAATTTTCAAAAAATTCGGTTTGTAAATATCTAATTTCAAGTATTCGGCATTTATAATTGATAATTTTGCATTCTAACCCTGTATTTCCCTGCTTAACATACCATTCAACTTAACTACAGATTTAAGTATGGTATTTCAACCTTAATAACACTTCTATTACATTCACCTTGGCCAAAACCCTTTCGTGCACTCCAATCCCCTTAATGCGCCATAGTTTGCATGCACAACAACACCACATTTTCTGCAAACGCCCATTAGACACGCCCCCGTATTTGTGGGAGGGCCGAAAGGAAAACATGAAAATTCCCCGCCATAACGCTAATTACGCATTTTGTAACCAGTTCTAAACACGGCACACGAAGATACTGGTCAAGAGTTTGAAATGAATGGCAGTCACATGACTCACCGCAGCCAAATCCCGCCTGCCCAAAAGTTGCCAACCTGGATAAAAGAAGTTTTGCACAGAAAAAATTAAAATAACTTAAAACAAATAGATTTAAAATAAAACTCAAAAAATTCTATAATGTTTTAAAAAAGTTTTTTATGAATAAAACAAATTTTATGTGTTAAAAACTATATATTAAATACTAATAGTTAAGAATGTATTTACAAGAGTACATTTATTCTAATCGAGGGCTCAAAATTCCGTACAAATTTAAATATCGTTTTATTATTTTCTCCTGTTTACTAGCAGTGGAGTGGAACTCCTCACACAAAACAGACGACAGGCGACAGACAACGTTGACGATGAGCACGAGAATGGTACTGGGAATGGCGATAGCGATGAGGATGGCGTCTGTGTAACATGAAAATCGCCACGGCAACGGCGACAAACGCAACATCACGTGCCCCAAAACGGGGAGATGGCGGCCCAAACTCTCAGCGCACCCAAAAACCGGAGCACCCGTAACTGAACTCCACACCCACCTATCCCCCCGGGCACCTGTCGCCCCGGGCTTACCTGACTTTATAGCCTGCGCAACAAATTTCCAGACTGGGAGTCTGAGAATCGGGTTCACTGGCAGTCCGCTGTTGCTGCCAGGGCTGAAGATGGCCACTTTCAGGGTACTTCAATAACTATACATTAATTAATTTATACATTTAAAAACTAGTATTAAAAAGTAGTTAATATAATTCGTAATTGCTGGACAAATATGGTAATAGATGTATATTAGTTAGATTTAAGAATTATGAAATATAAATTTTATATATTTTGTATATAAAAATGTTGTTATGAATATATATTTTATTTTAAAAGTAATTATTAAAAAAATTTCAATTCAGTTTAATTTCATTCAACTATGCTTAGCTGAAATACTATTAATTACCAGTCAAATTTAGAATTGTTATTCCGAAATAAATCAATGAATTTGTTTTCTGATTCCCTTCCCTGGCTTAAGTTTTCTATTCCGTCTGAGCTGCTGCTGCCACCATTTTCCAAACGAATGCGAAACCAAATTCCAGTCGAGGCGGCGTGGCACAAAAAACACGCAACGCATCCTGACACGTTCCCCTGGAACTCCCCAAACTCCTTTCCCTGGTCGTCTACCAATCGAAAGTATTTTTAAGATTTAAAAATGTCTCCCAGCTTGCACAGACATTGAGAACTGGAAAGGGGGTGGGCGCGATGGGGAAGGCCACTTTGTGGCACATTGGTGTTACTTTACCAGTTCGTTTTTTACACCATCCTCTAGGATCCTTTCGACACGCAAAACAAAAAGTAAAAAATACCTTATCCACTAATAAGGATCATCGGGAATGCCTGAAAAAGATGTATGTAATTCAAGCTATACAAAATAACTAATAATATAAGAATATATTAATAACACATTTTTGTAATTAAAAAGATAGGAATCTCATTACGTACTCTCGGTAAATAATTCTAGGTGAAAACTTATCCAATTGAAATAGCTCTTAGATGCCGTAGTCACAACGCCTTTGACAACTTTTCCAGCCACAAAAGCACTCCTAATTTCGCTCTCTGTAGTCACGCTTCAGAGCGGCGCCCGCACAGTTGAATGTAGTGTAATTGAAAAATTCTACCAAAGTCAAGTCCAAAGTGAGAGTGACAAGCCGAAGGGTGGAGCCTTCTCCAAAAGTTACGCTGCAGAAAATTCGCAAATATATAAGGGAATCGTTGGCAGTGCGGTGCTGGGATGAAACCCAAGTTGCAGCTTTGGAGGCAAACAATTTCTATTTCATGGCACATTATTTTGTGGCTTTTGTTTCGACTGTGAATGGAGCAAGTTACCAAATGCGGAAACGAATACGCATATGAGTGGTTCTTCGAAAAACTTGACAGAGTAAGTTGTCTCACAATGCACTCAAAATCGTGAAGTCTAATTATACATATGTATTATCATACCAGCAAAAGAAACATTATATAGCTGGGTATACTCGAACAGAAGAAAAATAAGAATTTATTTTGATTACCTTATAAATTTGTTTTGAAATAAGATATGATGTCGATCTTAAACTAAATTAGTAGATTTATTTTATCACATCTTAGTTTAAATTAAAAGCGTCTTTAATTGTCGTTTCTTTTTTAAAATCCTGATCTTAACACAATCGTGTACAAATACCCACAGAAAGTTTTGCAGAAACCCATCGAAACCTTGAGATTCTTTGCTCAATGACCTCGCCATTGTCTCCATTGATTGATTGTGGGTCATGTGTGCATGGTGGCCCAGGACTTTTTCGTGGTTTGCTGCATCTTTCAGGAGCTTTAAATTTTACATGGCATTACGAGGACCATCTCGCCACTCTTCGGGCCACACTTGCCCCATCTCCCCAAGCAATTCATTTCATTAAAGCAACACCATGGCCGCCTTTTGTAAAATGTTGCCGCAAACCACAAACTGCAAATGAGAGGAGGAGGAAATCCCAAAGTCAGCAAAGGAGGTAACTGCACCGCAATAAATATCGAATATTGTTAAGTGTAATAACAAATATATATACATTAATCCATGGAGATACAACAAGCTCTTCTAACTAATATAAATCCAAAATCAATTCAGATTCAAAATATCTAATAAGATTTTGATGAACTTTTGCGATAATGTTATCTAAGAAATGCATATCTTAAACTAGAAATCATTACTATAAACAATGATTTGGCTTATGTAGTGTATATTACTGATGAATGTCCTTTTCTCACAGTGCATAATCTCCGCCTTCAAGCCTATGAGCTCATCCTGGGTCCTCCTTTCATTCATCGCAGAGAGGAGTCTCGAGGCCTTGAAGTGCGCCAATGCTGACGGCGTGATGTGCGTGCGCTCTCTTTATTATGTTTCAAGGGGCTTCCCCGTCAGCTCTTCCTTCGCTTTTCCCAGAGTTTCCCACTCATCATGTGCACTTTTCTGTGAGCTAATATACCCAAGGACCGAGTGAAGCCAGCGATGACTGCAATGCGGCCCAACTTTGTCTACGTAAATCCCTTTTGTCGCATTAACTGCTAACTTTTTCTCCCGTTTTTCCAGTTGCCCATCCCATTTTTCTCATTTTCCCCGTTAGCGACAAACTTTGTTAACAACTCGCAAAAAAAGCGTAGAACTCAGGTAGGGCTTTGCATCCATGATCCCTTTCTCTTGCCTTCACACCGAGAGATGCGTTGCGTTGAAATTCCCGCGTGCTTTCAAACATGCATTTTGTCAAATCAAAAATTTTATGGTTTTATCACAATGTTGCCAAGGACGCAAAAGGCCAGGAAAGAAATCCGTCTGTCTCGAGTGCAGTTTTTATGCTATTGACTGAGTGGCCAGAAAGAGTATGAAAAGTCCTCGCTAACAGATAATGGACAAACAAAAGGATTCCGACAAATTACGATATTTATAAAATATTTACAAGTAAATTTAAAATATTGTAGTTGTTATTGTGTAGGTACTTGCAATTTTTAAGTCTGATTATTAAATGTCTAAGCAGTGATATAAGTCTACTGTAGCAACAACCATCATTTCAACAATCTCCCTAATTTTGAAAATATTCTCCCAAATGTAACACCAAAAAGTTACCAACAGAGTAGCTGACAAGTCAGCTCAAATCAAATGTGATTACATCTATTTTACTCCTTCGGTTTATGGTTGCTACCATGACAACGTTGGCTCGATGCCTCCTTAAATGGCAACTAATTTGCCAGCGCAATTTGCTTTTTACAACTAAATTCGCATTTCGGCTTTAGCATCCTTGGGATGCTTATGCTCCCCGGCTTCCACAAGACGTCTTCGAGCCAACTCAAACTCGACAATGACGGAGCAATTATGCGAGAAGCCCGTAAAGCTACCAGAATCCAGCTATCCAGCTACCAAAAGTTACGACAGACTGCAAATATTGCGGGAGTTGGAGTTCGAAGTTTCCTCTCATTTAGCCAGCTTTTCACTGCTTATCTGGGGGCATTTATCAAAAATCGTCGTTAGTCGTTAGTCGCTCCTCGTTCCTTGTTGTTAATTGCACGGGACAATAGTGCGGCAAATGAATTTGTACAAGGGATAATTGTTGGCTCGCAGAGTTGGCAATGCGTTTAATTTTGTGCAAATAGAGAGAAAAACATTCACCACCCCCACCAGCCACCTTCCTCAGTTTATTCCATATACAATCCCCATTCCCTTTGGCTGTCTAAACAAATGTCGTGAACTCGTCGTCGTGGAGCTCATATTTCAGAAAAAGGGGCGCATAAATTTATGCGAAATCTATTAGCAAAGAGCAACCCTTTTCAGCGCTCGCCACGGATCCGAATCCGGCATTTTGGCCACGGCTCCGGGTAAAAGTCCAGGCATCCCGGCTCCCAGTTCCCAGATCCCAGACAGCGAATGATGTTTTGCCGGCCTTTTTTACTCTGTTTTTTGGGCAGCCAGCGTGGGAGCACAGATGGATTTCATTTCATTCTGTTTCATTTCCATTTGTAAGTGAAACTTAAATTAACTTTTCATATTTCGCATTCTGTATGAATTTAAATGAAAGACAGCGAGCCGTTCTAACATAAAGGATTCGGGGTATGGAATCTTGATGGTTGTGCGAGATAGGGTTGAAATTTTATTAGCCTTTACACAGTGTTCTGTAAGATATAAACAGACTACGGAAGTGTAAGTCTTTAAAGATAATGAGTTGCCTAAAAAGCCCTCGAAATAAAAATAATTTTTAAGAATATTTATTTTGAAAGAACTTTATTTTAATTATTTATAATAATCAAACACGCAAATTCCCAGCATGTTAATACACTTGTTGACCCCTTTTTCGTTCTCACTAATGCTATAATAACTTGACTGGCTAACAAAGAGATTCGCAAATCATATTACAAAACGTGGCAGCATAAATTTAGTGAAATGTATCACCTTACTCCAGAGCACTTCATCCCTTTTTGGCTCGCAAAATCCCCTGAAATGCCATCTAATTTCGTGCAAAGGTCATGACAGCACATAGGACCCATATATTATGTCTGGTAATTGAAAAAAATCGGCCTGTGTTTTATTTTGTTTTGGTGCCAAGGTCCCCTCCACTCGTCTTAGCAATTGCCCAAAAGTTGGCAGCGATTTTCCAGTCTGGCCTTCCCTGTTGGCCCTCTCGTCGCCAAAGTCCGAGGACGAGGTGGCAAGACCACCAAGCAACCCATTTAAAATACACACTCTTACAGTTTTGATTAAATGAATAGTGCAGACTCAGAGATTTAATTAAAAAGATTTTTGAATTCAGAAAAAGTGCCTCTATTTTAATTATATACTTTACTTACGTGGTATTACACTAAGTATATACATATTTTTTATTTCACTTAGAGCGGCCTATTTGTTCATATTCATACTTTTACAACTTTTTACTTTTTTAAATGACTCTAAATATATGACATATATGATATGATACTAGAAAACAGAATAGCAACTACTTTTTTACCCTCGGTTGTAAACTTTCATCTCATCTGTTCGTTACCGCCAACTCGACGCCAAATAACATTTCAATTGTTGTATAATGATGTACACAGTACGGCCATCCAGCATGCGATAATAAAAATTGTTGTTCTTTTCAGACTCTTTTCGCCGATATGGTTGTGGGTGGGGGTGGGTGGTGTGGGAGGTGGGTGGTTGTGGGTTAAGGAATAGAGATGTGGGTGGGGTCACACACAATGGCAACGGGACACTCGTAAATAAATCGTGCCAGTGGGTAACAAAAATTCATTCATTTCATATTTGGCTTTATTTTACAACATATACCGTTTGGCCGCTCCGCCTCCTTCCAACTTCACGATGCGTTCCTATTTCTTACCAACGAAAATGTTAGTAAGCCACATTTAGTGTTATTTTTGTTAGCGTACCAAATATTTTTGGCTCGACAGGGAGCCAAATAAAAAAATATGTTGTACTACGGAAGAGTTCACATTGCCAGGGAAAGTAAAATTGGAATTGAGAATGCCCTGTAATACTTTTAACTTGAAATTGGGCAAAGATTAACTCCAATATGAAAAATCTTAATTTGCATTATGCATTAAAATGCGTAACTTGGAGGGTTTATAATTATATTTATTCTGAACAAAGTGTATAAATAGTATATATTATTTCCCTCCTTAAAAAGGGGGTATTCCCCAAGTAGTCCATGTGTGTGTTTCGTGTGCCTGTATGTGCCTGTGTGCGTGACTGTGCACATTTTTATATTTGCGAGCGGCGAAAACATAAAAGTCAAAACTAAAGGGCACCGACAGCCAACAGCAGCTCGGCCAGAGTTGTCACAGTGGTCGGGCCAACAATCAAGCCGAAAAACCGCTGCGCCAATTAGCGTGACAACTCTGTCGCACACAGAGTTGCATACGAAAATAAATGAGCAAAATAGCCGCAACTGTACCTGGTTCAGTCAACATTTTGTGGAGTAAGTTGCTGACCTAAAAGTCTCATTTGTTGGGCCTGATTCCTTCGCCTTCGCTTCGCCCACTGTGCAGCATATATTTTTCGGTCGTTTCGGGGCTGGCAATATTTTTTGGATATACATGTTTATACGTGTGTGAGCGTCTGTTGGTTTGGTTGCTTTTTTGATAAATGGTGTGCTCTTTTATCATGTTGCTCCTGAGCTTTGGTTCGCTTTTCGCGCTCGCCTCTCGCCAGTGGAAAGATAAAATACGTTTTTCATTTCGCTGCAGTTCCTAACTTCCCCCAACATTTTCGTTCTTTCCAATTTTCGTTCGCTTGATTTTGGCTCTGGCTGTGTTGATTTTTTAGCCCGGCTGTGTTTCGTTCACTTGCCTGATTTTTTTCTCATTTTCTGCAGCCAAGCGCAGCTAAAACAAAAGCAGCATGATAGACCGCCGTAGTCAAAAGTCCAGCCCACAAAATACCTAAAATATAATGATGACTTACTTTTTTAAGACCCCCTTTTACAAAAAAAGTAAATTTAATGTCCATTAACTTATTTAATTTGATCACTTCTCTATCCACTCTTAGTTGGAAAATGAAGTTTTGCAATTCATTTTTGGCCGAATATAGTATACCATTATATACCCAGTAACGAAAGTAGAGAAAATATTATTTTCGGTATTTTGTGATTGCCTCCGTCCGTTGTTCCTGTTGCTCCTGCCACCCAATCCGCATCCACTTCGCCCCATTTTATCCTGGCAGACACAAATCCTATGTAGACATTGGACATGACAATCTTTTGCCTCAGTTGCTCCGACCCTGTGCCTCTGGCTTATGGTTTTGTTTTACTACTTAGTTAATCAGCTAATTTAAAGTTTCTTCCCATGTGTGTCTGGTTTTTTGCTTTGTTTTCTTGAGCCCCGCCAGTTGGATTTGTGGCTTGTCAAGGCTCCAACGGCATGAAGTTACAAATTGAATAATTTTTGTTCTCTCTTTTTGGTTTTCTGCATTACCCGGAAATTTTTGCACAAATTGAATGGTTTTCATTTTCTTTTTGGCTGGCTCTTGATTGGCATTACATATATAATTATGGATCAGATTTCCTTAACATACTCTTACAATCCCACATTATATTCAAGGTAGATTCTCATTGCAAAAAAGTTTGGAAAAATATATTTCGAGGGGTGGCTTTTTTTTGGTTTCTATGGTTATATATTGCTAATACGCAATATGATTTTTAAGAGTACCCCTTGTAGTTAGTTCTGAATTAGATTACAACGGAAATAAAAAAATACTCATATAAAAATCTTGTATTTTAACAGTAGTATATAAAATATTTCAACAAATCTGGAGCAATTTAATTAGCTCATGCTTAAAAACCTCTTTTCAAATATCTTGAAACCAATTTTTACATAATTGCATTTTAATTTCTTTATAAACGTTCAACCCTTAGACGTCTGTTAACCGCCTGAAGCAGCAGATCTGAATCAAAAATACATTATAAAACTTGTCTATCCTCACCAGTTGGCAGTGAAAAACAAAGCAAAGAGGCGAATCTTTTAAACCCAAACCACCTGGACATAATTTTGAATTATGTTTATTATGTTTGCCTCAAAAAGATGCCTTTTTTCGCCAAGAAAACGACCGAGAAGAGGTGGCGAAAGAGCATTCAACATTCCCACAGTCTAGACAACTTGTTTATGGTTAAGTTGCGTGCAGATCCCGCCCACTATATGGCCGTACACAAGTATATCTCCCTGGAAAACCCAACTCCGATTCCATCTCATTCAAGGAACAATGCGCTTTGGCTGCGCCCTTGCAACAAATTTATAACTATACCCCTGGACTTTTTTTGTATACACATTTTTATTAAAAACGTGGCTGGGAGGGGGGATAGGGAAAAAATAGAAACAGTCAACCGAATGGCTAAAAGCTAAAAGGCAAAGTAAGCCACAAAGTAGAAAAGTAAAATGCCAACTTCCTCCTGGACTCCTTCTCTGCGAAAAAGAAGTCGTGCAGCGGAGTTTAAGTGGCAAACTGAGCCAGCAACTTACGGCCAAGAACTGAAGGAGCTATATATTTTGCATACGTATTTGCGTTGCGAAATATTTTCATTTTATATCGCTCGCTGGCTTTTCGTTGTGCAATTTATTTAGCATGAATTGTTTTCCCGCCCTGTACGACTTGGCATTCAGAGTACTCCGACTCCAACTCCCAACTCTGGCGATGACTTCTGCGTTTTGTGACAAATTAAGTTGGCAGCAAATAAGATATTTTTATAGGTGCTTCAGGATATTTTTCCAGCTCGGGGTATGAAAGTTTTGACAGCAACTTGGTAACGAAGCTAGTTTCTTTCCGGAATTATGCTTAGTGTTTTTGTAAATAATACGCAGTCGGAAAAGTAGTATGTCTTTCGTTTAATGACAGGCTAATATATATTAGTGGTGCTAGATTTCTTTATTATTATATTTATTATTTATTATATTAGAAGAAGAAATAAGCATACAATAATTTCCAATCTAATCCAATCTTACTGATACAGTAAGTAACATCCCAGAGATTTTTTTCTACCAAAAACAATAATTTTTTGCCCTCACGTCCACAATTAAAATTTTCTCCAGGCGAAGTCAACTTTTGCACAAGTTAGAAATATAATTTTTTCTTTTGAGCAAAATAAAACATAGACCTGAGGAACATTTTAATCAAATTTGGCAAAAAGTGTTTCTAAATTGGCAGACATATGCGTACAGACAGAGAATCCCCCAGGCATCCATCCCTAATTTTCAGCCAACACCTCTCATATTTTTTTATTTTTAGCTGCTCACATGTCGTAATTTGCACCAAGCCAATTTGCGTTTGCCTTTGAACTTGGTTCCAAATTTTTTTAACCCCTCCACGGCAGCAGATTTCCCTTCCTGCCGGGGACGAGTGAAAATTTTGTGCTGTCTGCGAGAAAAATGATAAGATGACAGCGCCATGAAGAAGGCAAGTGCGAAACGTAAAAAATATGGCAGCTCATTTTTTAATATTTTTTCTCTTTGGTGTACTTTTTGGGACAGACAGTTGGCAAACACCAGCCGGATAGATAGGACGCTCGGGAGTGGCACCTGTAAATTTCGGTGTTTTTTTTTTCCCAGCCACCCGAGAGGACTAAATAAAAATGTCGACGTGCCGGCAATGGAGGGGCAGGACGCCTCAGCTCAGAGTTATATGTGTCTGCCACACGTAGCCTTTGACATTGGCCCCGCTAATGAGCCAGCACTTTGACAAACTGCCACCCGGCACTTGGCACTTGCAACCGAACTTGGGCCAATTGAAGGGCTGGCCAAGGGGGAGGGAATTCCTGGGGGGAATAATGCAATTATGAGTCCATTGAGTCTGCAGTCTATGTGGCAGTCAACATAATTAAACCATGATCCGGCCAAGTCATCCTGAAGTTTTAGTGTAACCAAATGTTGAGCATTGAGAAATACTTAGTTAATTAAAATTTAAAACTCTTTTATTTGCATTGTTTAAATAAACACCATGCATGGCTTGGTGAAATAATATTTATATATATAAGATATTACTCGGGCTGTATTGATTTAAGTTCGTACCTGGATAAAACAAACAGTTTAAAAATGGGTAGGTACCATCATGAACCATCTGGTTAGTAATTCACGAACATATGCAAGAATCCCCCCAATTTGAATGGTCCATCCTAACCAATTGATCCACTCATCAATTGAGCTGAATAGCTAATAAAGCCAAATTTTTTCCAATCAACCCAGAGACACAATTAAAAAAGAGCTACCGAGGCTGTCACGATATTTCTAATAGAAACCAACCCCATTTAACTCACTTCGCCGTCGAAATGCATAAATAATTACCGGACAGCTGTCTGCCGAATAAGAGAAATCAAATCGAAAATCGATGCAAAACTTTAGAGCAATAAAGTATATAATTGAAGGGTTAACAAAGCCGGGCAGGAAAAAGCCTGGGATTAACCCATTAGAGAGGTTGTGGGTTTCGGCGATGATGGGCAAAGTAATTTGAAGAGGACATCAAAAATTAATGCAAAAATAAATAATAAAATAATACACCGTTAAATAATCCGAAAACCAACACCATTAATAAACTCAGCGACAGGACAGCGGCAGACGAAAAGCAAAGGACGAAGGACGAAGGACTCTGGACTCGAGCGCACAGTGAAATATTGGCAAATAAAACGATTTTGACGCTGAATTTTAAAACAAGTGGCACGTAGCACAGAGTCCTGCTTTCAGGACCATCGAACCACCCCCAGGAATACAACGAGCGCCAGGACTCAAATTCAAAATCGCATTTATTATACTTACATTCCAAGTTTTCCGCCCTGCGTACGTTTGTCAAATATTTATTCTCTGGATTGGATCGCTGGATTTACTGATTAGCATGCGCATGCCGCAGACCCAAGAAGGTCCTTTGGCGGTCCTCCCATTTTTGCTAACGAATCGCAGCAGGAACACCCGTCCCGTCCAGTGGCCAGAAGGCACTCGGATTCGAATTCGGTGCAGGAAACGGGAAATAGGCTAAAGAGCACGTGAAAAGCAGCCAGGACATACCTGAAGTGTCGCGCTGAAGTGTCCTCCAGGCGACTCGTCAATCGTCCTTTGCCGACTCGCACACCACGCCGAAATCAATTGCCAACAGACGGACGGGCGGACCAAAGGAACTGAAGCCGGAATATCTGAGCGACGGCAAGTATTTGAGTATCTGAAGGATCTGAAGCGGGTGGCGGGGCTGCCGAACGGTCGGAGTAAAAATTACCAATTAGGTAAAATAGCAAAATGAGTAAGTATCAGCAGGGAAGGAGTAGGAATTGTGAGACCAGTGGAATGTCGGGGAAAGGCGGAAAGCGGTAGAAGAACAACGGGGATTGAGAAGAGGCAGATGCACTGAAACAAAGGTCTACCATTTAACATACAATTTTCGAATAAGGGCATACATATATCTACTTAGAATTAAAATCAAATCAAAAAATCAAATAATTTTATACAATTTTATTTTATATATGGATGTATGTTTATATGGATGTGGTTTTATATGTATGTATGTGCTACAGCATCAAATTATTGGGTACCAACTCTTACAGCTGGTTGGAGGAGCTCGATCCCTGGGAGTTGAAGCGTAGCGTCCAGGTGGTCACCGTTCATCCAGCCGTTGCTGCCGCCCACGTTGAACTTGTGCGTCTAGTTCATGGCGCGATTCATTTGGTAACCATGTGGATTAAATGGGTTCATGTTAAAGTTGTTGGCCGGATGCATGATAAAGTTGTTGGCCGGATGCATGTTAAAGTTGTTGCCCGGGTGCATGTTAAAGTTGTTGGCCGCGTGCATGTTAAAGATGTCCAAATCGTTATTGTTGTTGGTGTTGTTGTTGCTGCTGTTTTTGCAGCTCTGGATCTGTTGGTTTTTTTTCGGCACGACCTTTTTGTCAGCACTCGACACACGGACCGAAACGCCCTTGATTATGTGATCCTCTCCCCACAGGAGCTGTGGTATGTACGGATCGAGAAAGGTTACAAAGCTAAAACCCCTGAAGGGCTTGGGAATGACCACATCGATCACATCGCCAAACTGAGAGAAATACTCGCGCAAGTCTTCCGTCCCTATGTCCTCGGTGCAGCGGCCGACGAATACCTTGCCAGGCACCTGGTTGCCAATGCCCCTCGAGGAGGGCACCTTAACCTCGCACCAGCGACCATCAATTAAATGGCGCTTGGAGAGTACGCGCATCTGGGCATCGTAAGAGCCAAAGCGCACAAACCCGAAGCCCTTGGATTGGCCCGACGTGTTGTCCCTCTTGATCTCAGCCTTCACCACATCGCCGTAGGTCTCGAAGAACTCACGCAAAGTACGATCGGTGGTGTTATAGGACAAGCCGAGCACGATGAGATCAAAGCAGCGCAGAAGGGGCTCGGTGCGCTTGGTCTTGGCAACTGAGTTTTCCGAGTTATCGTCGCTCTGGCGCTTGTTCTTTTTGGGAAAGACGCAAAAGTAATGGTACTCGCCCCAGCCGGATTCTTCGCTGGGCGAATACATTCGGCCCTCGTTGGAGCGAACACCACGCACCGCCTTCGTTTCCACTATGCGATACTGCAGACCGCTGCATTCCGGAAACTGCGCCTGCAGTGTGGACAGCAGCAAAGTGCCATCCTCCTCAACCGGCAGCTCGATGGGCTCGTCGCCCTCCTTCTCCGAAACTTGAACGAAACCCATTTTCGCGAAGGACTATTTACAGGGATTACTTAGGGATGCGTGCTGTAATGTCTGATTCTATGTATGGCAAGTAAATTTGACTTAAAATTTAAATGATCCTAGATCTCAGATCGCACTCACACGAATTCGATTCACACCCAGGCAAATTCAAAAAGGTTTTCACTATGTTTCACGCTCAATTCTCGACACAGCACAATTTCCGATGCAGGGATAGGGATTGCTTAGGGATAGGTGCCTTAATGTCTATATCTGTGTATGGAAAATAAATTTAAATTTCTGATCCCAGATCTCACTAACTCACACGAATTCGATTCACAGCCAGGCAAATTCAAAAAAATTCAAATTCACGCTCGATTCTCGACACAGCACAATTTTCGATGTACAACCACTTTCATTCGATGCGAAATGCGAATGAGGCTATATTCACAATTGAGAACTCAACAAACTTTCTTCAGATGAATGACAAATTTTTCCTCGCCTGCTGTTTCGATTTTTTTTTCCTGTGTGATAAACATTCTTTAGTTATAGTTTTATTGATAGGTTTGAGTGCTGTAATGTTTGATTCTGTGTATGGCAGTAAATTTAGATTTCTGATTCCTGATCTCACTAACCCACACGAATTCGATTCACAGTAAGGCAAATTCAAAAAGTATTCACTGTATGTTTCACGCTCGATTCTCGACACAGCACAATTTCCGATGCACAACCACTTTCATTCGAAGCAAAATACGAATGAGGCTATATTCAGAATTGAGAGCTCAACAAATTTTCTACAGAGTGACAACTTTTTCCTAGCCTGCTGTTTCGATTTTCAATTCCTGTGTGATAAACATTCTTTAGGTATTATAGTTCTCAAGCCTTCGACTTTTGGTCGATTGGTGATTTGGGATCTCACTTTTCTACTTAGTTATGAATAATGGCGATTGAATCCTCAAGTGACTTAGCTTTTTCGGCGATGCGGTGGTTTGGATTGCCGTCCACACATACTTTAATTTTTAGGATTCCTACGTAACTATAAGTTACTATGCTTGTAAATGCTAACTCTTTTAAAAGGACTTGCACAATGATTTAATTTGCAGGGAATGTTTCTTGTATAATATTAGACGAATTTAATGGACAAATGTCGCAGTAGTTAACCGAAATCCTTTAAATTAAATCAAGAATAGTGGAATCCACCTAAAATTCGATATCAACGAATCTAGGAGCTTTAATTAAAGCGGTAAGCCCAAGCTAAACTCGCTTTCAGAGCCGTTCAATTACGCTTTGACAAACACTCGGCAGACGCCATCTTCTCTTTTATTTATACACGGGTGTGTGTATATATAAATAGTACAAAATAACGTTAACGTAGCAACTTTTCAATTTATTTTCCAATCTGAACCCGCTCCCCTCCCCATCGTCAGCCAGTGTCCATGTCCCATTCATCAATGTCCCCGAAAGAAAACACAGTGAAAAACGTACAAAAACTTCGGCGATTAACGTTTTAAAATTTGCCAAACGGCGAGAAGAGATGAAGGGAATGAAAATTCGCCAAACGAGAGGCGACAGGCAAATTAAATTTCCCAACTGACACCTCAATTGAATTTCTTCCTGGCTGGTCTTAGGCATATTTTGATATGTTGCCAAGACAAATTCGATTTACCGGAGCACACCTTGATTGACACAATGGCTAAGGTAATTCTCAATCAAACGTCAATCAATGGCGCTCAAGTCGTTGCTCGTGATTGCCCAAAGAATTCTGACATATCTGCTCTCTCGATTCCACGACGAAGAAAAAAAACATCGAGATGAACCCAAAATTTAACTAACCAAAAATGCCTGCTGTGGTAATTTGTTAAAGCGGTTTTCCAGCGGATATCACGTGCGCATCATCCACATCGTTTCAAGACGATTTGACACGTTGATTGATCCGCTCATTGAGGCAAAAATGGAAAGCCAAAGCCAAAGCCGAGTTCCTTTGTCCCACAAAAACCGCCCACACGGATTTCCCACCCACTTGGCTTTTTTGCATGTGAGTACGCCGGAATTCCTTAGACATTAAACAAAGTAACAACTTCATGGGGCGAAGCTGTCATTAGCGGGAAGGAAACGCCCTCCTCTGGGAGTGCCCAAATGTCCGGGGAGGAGTTTTCCCTTAGTAACTGCACACAAAAAATAAAAATGATTATGAAAATTTCGACGTAAAAAAGTCGCGTCATGTGCAAAATTATTGGGTAATTAACGTGACACAGACACAACGGCAACTTCAAAGCAGACGATGACTATAAAAATATTTTCGAGTCGCAGAAGATCAGCCCCGATAAGTTGGCAACGGAGGTATGGGGGTATGAGATGCATGTCCGGATAATTTATAGATAAAAATGGAAACTTTGCATGGCAAGTGGCAGTCTTGGCTTGAAAACCATAAATTCTTATAGAGCAAGCAAAAAATGTTGCCTTTATGGGGCTTTTGATTTAAGATTATCATATATAATGGTAATTTTACGGTGCTTTCTTTAAGAGAAGCCATTGATATTTAAAAGGAGGACAATATAATTAGGACTTTACGACTATGGCTTAGAACAAGGCCTAAAGCATTAGAATCTCATAATTATAATATATTGCTTAAAGTGTAAAACATATTGTATCTGTAGGAAGTACATCAAACAATTTACAACTACTTTGTTGCTGGTTTTTAGAATCCCCCAAACACTATGTTTGCATACTTTTTCGTGCGGCTTTTGGCTGTTCAGACAATCATTCAATTTTGTGGATACATTTTAAGTGTCCATAAACAGTGGCACCTGCTCATTTGATATGCACGATATAACCGGCGAAAAACACAACAATAAACACCAGAATAAATTAATCCTCCCAGACCAGTACATAGATGCAAAAAGTGAGCAACCTATTGGAAATGATTTGACTTTTTGGCGTAATTAAAACGGGTGAAACACTGAAATTATGTCGCAGTGAGGGGGAATAATAGCTCACGTTCTTTAGAACATTAAAAACACCGTTTTACATCGTTTGATCCGCGTGCGGTCTGCAGTTTACATTTCAATTAAAGTTACATAACCCCAACATCAAACAATGGCAACCTCTGTGCGCTAGGAATGCGGATGCAGATTCGTTGAGGTGGATGAGGCTCCACTTTGCCGTGATTTTGGCCTGGCACAAAAGTCAACTTCATGCAATATTCATCAGTGTGTGGGGGGGGGGGGGGGGGTGAGCTGCCACAAGGTGTGGGGCATGCGTGACACAATGTATACCCCACGACACCCCCATCACTAGATCAGCCACGTCTCTGTGACGGGCTCTTTTCAATATTTCATGAGTATTGGCCGCCATAATCAAGCCAAAACAGCCTCATTCGCATTTTAGACTAGACAACAGAGTAAAAGATGTATAGAACATAAGAAAATTTCTAATATTAATACTTAGTAAATAAAATCAATTGTATCTATAAAGTAAAATATTTTTAAGTAGAACTAAGCTCTCTATAATCAATCATTTGAATTTTAAGTAGTTACTTTCAGGCTTTATTGAGAATTTAAAAATTAAAAAAAAAATAATATTTAATAGTTCTTTAAAATTACTGTTTCTAAATATTTGTGAAAAATTAATAATAATTAATAATATTAATAATAATTAATATAATAAAGTAGAGCAATCCCAAATGAAACTTGCAGCTTAGTGTATTCTATAAGCCAGACACACACATATGCAAATACACAACCACAGACGCAACATCACAGGCACACGTCGAGCTAAAGTTATTTTTGCATATATGTATACATGATTCGGTTTATTAGATTCGTACAAAGGCATACAATACATATGTCTGTCTGTCGGAGTGTGTGTGTGAGTGTGGAATGCGGGTAGTACTCTGCCCTTGGCCAACAAAGGTCTCCCATTCCGAGTCCCAATCCCTTGCCCCATCCAATTCCGTATGCCTCCCCGGAACCCTGGATTCCACTGGCTGTGGGTAAATTCAATTATTTGCCGCTGATATCGTCGTTTGTTTTTTGTTCGCCGCTTTTGCATTCATATTTATTGTACGGCACTTTAAATTGCTATATTTACATTGCTAATTTACACACACGAGTCCACAGACAATGCAATTGTACTCTCAGAATTTAAAAAGCACTGAAATCTGAATATCGAATATTTAGATACTTATAAAATATTTAATATTACCTTCTAAAAAAAGGAAATGTGATCATCGTTTCAATTATATATTTATTAATAAAGTAAGAGATTTTATAACAAACAATGATATGCTTTTTAAATAATTCATTAATATTAATACAAAACAAAAATCTATTATTTCAATCCGACTTTTTATTTTCCTGAGTGCATTTGTGTTCTGGATTTTGTGAAGCAACATTTTGCGTTCGACATTCGAAAAATTGGAGAGCAATTAATTGACAAAGTTCATTTTAGGCTCCTTTTCGTTTGGCAGAAAGAGAGGCAGGCACAGATTGTGAGCGAGAGGGGTAGATAAATCATTTCTGGCTGCTAAACGCGAAAATTCAATATTTAAACATTGTTCCTGGGCTGTCCGTTGGTTTTTGTTTGGTTTTCCACTGCGGTAATTTGAAGTTTGTCTCACTGAAATAGTTTGGCTAATGCGTTAGCATGCGAGTGTGTTATGGCTTGTATGTGGCATGTGACTGTCAATTGTTATGGTTTCTGCCAATTTAAATTTTCCAGGCTCCCTGCCCCCAGACAAAAAAAAAAGGAACGCATTTGAAATCAATTTTTGGAATTGTTCTGGTTCCAGCTGTGTGTGTGTGTGCAATGTATTTGTCTGAAATGTGTCAAAGCTTTCATTTAAATGGCAACTACAATTTAATAGGCATAGAAATTTAAGAGATATTCAGTGAAAAATTAGTCTATATATTTGTATGATAAAAGTTATTAATATGAATTTTCAAACACAATTCAAAACACCAAAACAAATGTTAAACATCTAATTGTTATATTCCATTATAAATAATACATTTTTTATGACATTAAATATTTACTTATTAAATATTATTCCATATTGTATTATACAGTTTCTCCGTAAACTTAGCCAAGGGTTTAGAACCTTTAACCAGAAACCGAAAAATCAAAGAAAAAGTGACCGTAACAAATTGGATGTATGCCTTTACCTAAAAGTAACAAAAATGTATAACAAGCGCACACATTTCGGGGCAAGCAAACAAATTCATTCATTTAACAAAGAGTATAACATTTCGAAATTGGTTGAAATGGCAAACAATAACAGAAACACAGACCATTAGTAACTTTTCCAGTTAGGCCAAAGCACATAACGCATACGCAGTGTTGTCAAAAAAAAAAGAGTCAAAGAAAGGGAAAAGGGCCGCATGCAGTTTGCCTGTGTACAATTTACATAAGGCGAAAGAGTGAAAAGTTTTCGAGTCCATGGACAATGAGATGTGGCCTTCTTCTCGCCGTTGGTGTTGTCCTTTTGTTGTTGTCGTCGCCGCTAGATAATAAATGACCGGCCATTAAATTGCAATTAAAAGCTCATATGTGCGCATAAACTTTACGCCCGACCATGCCTCCGCTGTCTGCCAAAAAATTTGCCTATGGCCAAACGCCCATTAATGGAGCAGACAGGGCCGAAAGCAAAGGCAAAAGCAGCAGCAGCAGCAGAAGCATCTGCATCAGAAGCCGTTGCATCCAAAGGAGTAAGTGCCATGGCCAGGATAATAGCCCGTATAATAGTAAATTTAACAGTTGGTTGGACATTTTGCGAAGCGTCGACCTCCAATAGTGGTTGCCTGGTAAACAAATTACGCGACCCATTCTCAGGTCAAAAAAAACACTGCAAGAAACTATTTGTACCAACTAGCAAGAAATAATCAAAACAATAATTATTCCAAAAATATAAATATTTATATATGTATATAGTATTAAAACTAATCATAAACTTGGATTAGGAACCATATGTACATTAAAATCTAATTTAAGCAATTTTATATTTAATTAATTAATGTAAAGTTATTTTTAAAAATCCTAAAATTAAAACAACAGCTCTTTATTATAACTTAATTACCATTAAGATTTTTCAAATATAATTAAAGTGCACACATTAATTGTATGCCCTGTGCTGGCGCAGAAAATTGGCGCACGGCATCGCTCGTAGCTGTAACTTTTCTTACATAATTGACATAACGTATACGTAATGTGGAGCCGCCTAGGTAAAACCCCATGCCCACATGCAAAATACGCATAGGTCTCTATCTGCCTGCGCGGCGGGTTTTGTGTGTGTGTGTGTGCGTGCAGTCAATTAGAAAATGTGCATTGTACATAATTAAGATTTATATGCACTCACACCGAGAAAGAGGAGCGCACTCACAGAACAACAGTCAATATCGAATGGATTTCGCACAGAGAAAGCGAGCTACTAAAGCACTCGAAACCTGGCTTGTTTATCGGTTAGGCGAGATCGATCATCAAACGCGCTACAACAGGAATACAAAAATACATAAAGAAATTAACAAGCATTATTGGAAAATTAAATTACTTAGAATAATGCTGAACATAGAAAATTCAGCCAAAAGCAATGCAAGTAATTTGTATTTCTAATGTATGGTAATTATGCATATACAAAACCATTTTTACCATTATTATTTTGTGTGAGTGAGCCATAAATTCTTTAGTCTTTCTTTTAAGTGACCCCCTGATTGACATACCCGAAAGTATTTTTAATGAGCAACTGATTATAAAATATTTCTCAGCAGCTATCGATAATGTTGCAGCTCATTTCTAGGCCGCTGCAACTTTAGCCAAAGTTTCATTAGAAGTAGGGGGCCGATTGGGTTGGATGTGGAAAAAAAACGCTTAGCGAGTTTTGTGGAAGCCGCCAACTGGATGCAAATTTCCATTAGCCATGCAAACGCAAAACTAGCCGCCATTTATCTGTCTAACAGAAGCGAGGGGAGGTGCGGAGATGGGTGGGAAATCGAGGATGGTAAGGGGATTCCCGGCCTGGCAGTAGTTAAAATTTACTGCCCAGTTGCCAAACGCAACAGTAGCAGTTGCAAGTCGGCAATATGCATACGCGTTTTATGCGATGCAGCAAATGACGTGAAGCGGGTAGGAAAAGTGGTGGAAAACTAGGGGAAAATCGGTGCAAAGCGGTGCACACAAGAAGCGGCGGTGGCAGGCGGGGTGGGTCAATTTAATGGAAATTTTTATTGAAAGCCAACAAAGCGCTCAATGGGCCAGCTAATGGCGTTAGTTGGCCCAAATGGGCCAAGTCGCTGGGGGACTGTGAAGTAGCTTAAAAAATGTTAAATGAAAACCAGCTGGCACACTAACTATCTCGCGTTCGCTCTCTCCATGGCACTCTGTATTTATTAATAACGCCTCTTGACTTTTCCTGCCTCCCGGAAAAATTGTCTTATAAATTTATGGTAAGTGCTTTAGTTTGAAACTAGCTTATGAATAATAAACGCACCATTCGATATACAATCAATTAAAAGTTGAATATTCAATAGTGGTTTAAGCCCTGTTAATTGAAGAAAGGCTTGTAGTATAGAACTAAGAGCAAACTATTTTCTCCTTCAATAAATTACCATTCTTGTAAAACATGGGAAATAAATTCAAGGTAGTAGATGAAAATTAGTTTCTTTTGCTTGAATTTCAAGTGATTAAGTTTAAAAGTATTTAAGAGTAGAAATTCCCTTCATTGCATATACCTAAAATGATTAACATTGTGCAATACAAAGTTCTAGCCGAAAATATTTAGTACAATTTTGGTGGAATATATAAAACATCTTATTTTGAAAACCAATTAATTAACAGTTGATTTATTATTCTCTCTAAATAATATCTCAAAATGAGCCATTTGACATTTAATGTATATTAATGCCAAATTAGATTCCTGGTTTAATTTATTGTAAATTTATCATTAAGACTAATTGCCGCCTATTCGATTTATTTTAGTTTTTCCTAATATTTGATATATTGTTTAAATAGCTTAATACCATATATATATCTATTTAACGTTCCGCCTGTTTATTTAGCCTTAAAATAGTTTAATGGCTTATGTCAAAGAACTTTTGCCATTCCATTTTCATTAATTTTGTTCGCATATTTTGGTTTGTTTTTGCCATTTTTAATCTTTATTTTAATATTTCATTATTTTAATGCACATTCTTGGCGACGCTTTTTCCATTATTTGGACAGCATGGCGTATACTTAATATGCTTGCTATCGCCATCTTACTCCGCCGTCTCCAGTGCTCGTTCCTTTTTTATCCGCTTCAGTCTGTTTCAAATGCCGCTCATTGTTGCTGCAGTTTATTAAATATGCTTTTAGTTTCGCAACAGCCACGCCCACTTGGCTAAGTGCGGAGGCGTTGGCGACTGGGCAACGGTATGGCAAATACTGCCAAAGGCAGTTTAGTTATTAATTTTTAATGCGTCCGCATTTCGCATAATTACGCGATGGAATGGATGGAGAAAAAGCTTAACTATTCTTATGCCCGTTTTTGGCTATATCAAGTTATTTATTTGGCCTTTGGCGCCCAAAATTGTGCAAAAATTAAGCGCCAAGTTATTGGCTGCATTCCTTTTCGCCGAGCGCTTCCCTAGTCCGCATCCTTTTTCCCCTCCATTATTTTTGCATAGCCAGCGGCGTGTATGCGAAAAATGGACTGAAAACAAATTTTGTTGGTACAAAGTCAAAGGTTTTTAATAATAAAATGAGGGACAATTGGCTGAGTGCAGAAGGGGAAATATTGCGGAAAATATTTACGGAGCAAGTAGGATCAATGTTTTCGTAAATTTGAAAATTCCACATCTACTAAGCGAAACATTACAAAATCGTTTTTGGAATCATTATGTTTACCAAATTTTGTTTACAATATTTACTTTTAATATACACAAATAGGTTATCCGTGTCCCTTTACATTGCTACAATAAGAATCCAGAAATTCCATTTTTTGTGGATATGTCAAAGCCACAAATATCAACCACAATCATGAAAATTTTAAATTGTTTAAGCCTAAGACATAAAATGGCCAGAACAACAGAAAAAAAGTATACCAATTCGTTAGGCTCACATATGCAAAAGTTGGGTAACCCTAGACTGCCACTGAAAAAATCTTATTGAGCCCAAAAAAATATTGCACAATTTCCATAAATCGAGCAGCAACTATAGACGCCCACTTCTCACAGTTTTTCCCCAATTTTCCGCCCACCAAAGGGGCAAATGCAGCGAAAGAAGCAGAGAGCTGCGGAGGAGAAAAGGCGAAAGCCTCACCAATAACAAAAGGGAGGCAAACTGCTGTTAAACTGTTGTTTAAACGCATTGGCATTGGCCAAAAGAAATGCGGTGGGTGGTGAATGGTGGCAGGCTGGGCGGTACCATTGTGCGAGCCACAAGCTGAACCATACACCCACATATATGGCTTCGATCTAGTGCCGCATGAATGTATTGGTATTGAAAATCCCTTTGATTTTTTGCCGCACCGTTGCAAACAGCAATTTGGCAAATCCTTTCACAATCAAAATCAACCGCAGATGAAATTTTGCCCAGAAAATTCCACAGAAACAGCATCCGCTATCCGTAGTCAAAAAAAAGTTTTTAACTTTTAGCAGAAAATTTCCCGACCGTGTGTGTGTGTGTATGGGCATGTAACTTGCGTATGCTCAAAAATCATTCGACGGTAAAACGCCAAATTAGCGTAAAGTGTACACTTACAAAAAATCAATATTATTTGTAAAAGCGAGAAATAAGAAAATGCTGTTACATGAATTAAGGTAACGACAAATAGAAAGTACAAAATATTTAACAAAATAAAAGTGGTAAAAATATATAATTATATATATCAGAAAAAGCAAACAGATTTCGAAATATATTTATTTTCAGTGAGGTCCTTGCTGAAGTCCTTGTGCCGTCCCCCTTTTCAGCTGCTGTTGCTGTAATTGTTGCTGCCGTTGCTGTGTGCAGGTGCTTAAGCATTTTACGAGCAACTGTATTCAATTTGACTGCCAGCCTCCCGTTTTCTCGCTCTGGCAGCACATTACGCATACGCCGTGTGTTAAATGCGCTTAAAAGTCAGGCCAATAAGTTGTTGTTGTTGCTGCTGCCACTGCTGCTGCGCCCGCTGTTGTTGCCGGTAAATTGTAGTTGCTGCCACTGCTGCTGTTTGTGTAATGAAAACTTTTACAACGCCATATGCAGGCTATTAAAAAACAGCTCGCACACACAGACGCACAAGGATAGGTCCGCCAGCGCCTTGGAATATGCAATCAAGCTCATTTATACTCATTAAGCGCTTATGTGCACTGGTATGGGTAATGTAGGTGGCTACGATGCGAGCGCGGACTCCCAGGCTTAATATGAATCCCCCACTGACGAAGCGGTTTATTTGGAGCCCCCGAAATTGGCCAGGATCCTTCAATTTGCAGCAGAACAATGCGCAGAGCTTAATGAAATCGAATCGATTTATCGGCATTTTTTTTTAACTTATGGGTCAAAAACGTATAAAGTCGTTTAAATTATAAAATAAATAAATTATAAATAAAGTAGTTCCATCTATTACATCTATCTATATATATAAATAACAGATATAGTGGGATACATTAGTCATTTAGAAATATAAGTCCGAGCCTGCAATTTTACACCATTGAATTTTCAAAATGTACGTCCATTACAAAAAACATTGGAATCTGCGAAAACAATCGGAATTTAGAAATTTAGAAATTTATCAATTATTAAGGACTTCAGCTGAATGTCTTCATCCATGGGCACGAAGTAAGCAAAGATCATCATTGCACTTGCAGAATATGAAAATTTTGAAAGAAATTTAGCCGGTAAAAGAACTAATGAATTTCTAAAGGACAATAATCCTGAGCTTTACAGATCAAAATCGTAAGTAGGGGGCAGAGTATAGGATGTGGCCTCATCTAACAAGCGTTCCACTTGACGACTCATCTCGTCGGTAAAAACAACTTTTGGGGGCTGTATAGCGGGGCTCTGGACTAACTTCAAGCTGGGATCACCGACCAATTTTTTCAACAGATAGACGAATGGCTTCTCAACGTTATAGTTCGTCTTTGCGGACATTTCAATGTGGTAAAGGGTTGACTTGTGATCAAAGTTAATCCATGTTTTCCAAGACTTTTTAGGCATGATATCCACCTTGTTGCCACAAATGACAATCGGTATGTCGCCGCATACTCCCACCAAGTCGCGGTGCCACCTATTCACATTATTATAGGTATTCGCCTTGGCCGTATCGAACATTATTATGGCACATTGTGATCGGATGAAGTAGCCATCGCGCAGGCCATCGAACATCTCGTGACCGGCAGTGTCCCAAACATCGAAGCGGAAAACTCCTCTGTTGGTGTGAAAAAGTAAATGGTTGACCTCCACACCCAAGGTCGCATTGTGTTGCACATTGAACTCGCCGGTCAGATGTCGCTTGACAAATGTTGTTTTCCCACTTTCCCCGTCTCCGATTAGAATCAGCTTGAAAGTGGCCTTCACTTCCTCTTGAGATTGCATGATCGACAAAACTTAATATTCTTGTTTTATTAATTTGAATTGAACTTATCCCGCCAGCGGTTTGTGTAGTATTGAAAGTTTTTGAGACGAAACACGTACTTATATATCCGAACCTACTTTGTGCAGGAAAAATGTAAAGGAAAAAGTTGTGATCTGTTTTACGAGGTAAATAGGTTTGAAATCTTTGGGTACTTAAAAACTCCTAAAAATGTAATGTATTATTATTATTATGAAACTTAATCAGTTAATTTTTATAAATGTTTAATATCCACTCGGGCTGATGAATAACTTCGTCGGTTTAACCTGAGTTTTAGCCATCTGCAGACTTTTCGACAAGAAAAAGACCAGTAAGCAGTATGCAAAACTAAGTTCATGGCTGTATCGCTCTATATATAAGTATATGGTAATTACTTAGCCTGGATGGCAGCTAGACGGTGTATGAATGTACAGCCTCTTCCTCTACCAACAAGGCAACTAAGTAATTAACAAATTAAAATATGGGAATGAGTTTGTGCACAAGGAACAGGGATATATACAGTCTTCGGAGAACTGAAAGCATTGCAAGTTGCTGCAGGGGTCAAAGGACACAACTATAAAACAATTTTAGTGGCAGTTCAGGGAAGTCGGGGAAATTATGGAAAGCTTTAATGTAATCCAAAATGCCAGATGTAAATCTACAAATATATAAAAACCCATTTATTTGCTGCATAAAGTTTTGAATAAATATGGTTATATATTTATATTTTATAGTTAATTATGAGTTAATTAGCTTTACTTTAAGACTTTGTCCAAATCCCATATTATATGGACGCAAAAGATTTAATTCTTGACTTGTATTGGGTTTCGGGCTTCTTTAACAATGAAACAGCATTGTAATTGAATTTGATGCAAAAATAAAATAGTTTAAATAGCAAATAAAATTAAGTTAAATGAAATGTTACAAAACGGAATTTGAATACGCTTTCAGAAAATAGAAAACAGCGAGCTATGTAGAACGATTATAGATATATAAACCATATAACATTTTATAATTCTTTTGGTGCTAGGATAAAAAACAGCTGTTAAAATAGCTATAGTATAATTCACTTTTATTCAAATTCTATTCGACAAGTGCTTCCTAATTCGTAATGAAGCCTAAGTAATATTTGCAAATTGATCAACTACATCCTCCCAAACTATACCCATTATTTGATTCCGCTTGGCCTCATCCAACAACCCATTTTCGGAGCAAAGCGCGTGTTGGCCAAAAGCTGTCGCATCAAATGAGAATCATAAATAATTTCATTTTCATTTCGGCTTCAATCCAACCCCAAAAACCCCTTCGACCAAAGATTTTGGCTTTTAAAAGTGACACACACACCCCGCCCGAAATCCTTAAACCTGTAATTTACGAGAGGCAACTGTTACACGCACAATTTTATATGTACATATGTTTATATATATATATATATTTACAATCGCAAACAAAAGGAAATTGCATTCAACAATAGTTACAATTGCTGGGGGAGGCCGAGAATGCCATAAATCATACGCCCAGTTGTACACGAAAGCATTTGCTGGGGCGTTAATGGTAAATAAATAACATATTAAAATTTCCAGTCAATAGGTTTAAGCCGTAATTAAAAGTCATAATGCGAAGGCGAGTGTTTGTCCTTCGCCGCTTGCCATTTCCATCGTCTTTGCCCATTTCGTCCTGAAACGCCAGCAGCAGACGGTGCAAAAGTTTTGGCCCCCCAAAAAGGTCAATTAAACTGCATTAAGTTTAATAACTTTCAGTGCCCGGAACAGTTGCGAAGGACTGCCGATTGGGGTGGGCGAAAGCTGTGGGTTCCTCGGCAGGACCAAACAGGATCAGCCTTGGCGAGCGGATTATGTAGAAAACAGACATACGAATAGAACAGATTGTGCGGCAGGCCACATGCAACGTCAACAACAAACAACACCTGTTTATGGTTTTTCGTTAGCAGAAATTTTACAACTGCCAGGACGAAAAGGACGAGGAATGCGATAGAACACACACACACACCTCACGTCGTATATGTCACGTTTGTATATGTGCGACGGCGAGGCCAAAACTTTTCGTAGCCAACTAATTTTTCCTGTCAAATGCACAGACGACAACAAGGAACCCCCAAAAAAGAAGGACATAAGCGAAATATTATCTGCGATGGCCGACATTTTAATATCCTTGCTGCCCTCGTAAAGCTAGTGTGAATACTGCAACTTTTTACACGTTACTTGCAGATAAATGCGAAGGTATATCCAATTAAAATTATTAAGTGTTAAATGTGAAATACTTTCTACGCATAAATGATATGCGATCATGTTTGGCTTCATACCAAATAGATCAATGGTATAGCTTATTATGAATATACCCTTCTGGCAGAGTATGTGCCCCCCAAAAGGAACATTATAAAGAAGCAAGGAGGAGCAGCAAAAGGCTGACTTGGGTTGGCTGGCTTGGTTGGCAGGCGACGCGACGTCTTGGCGGTTCGGATTTGGTGGCTGAAGGTGAAATTAAATGTAAATGTAAATGTATGGAGGAGTAGGGGCGACAGGGATGCGTACTCCCCGGACGTACTATTATATATATATATATATATACCATCATATATCTCGCAGATGCTGGGACCGAATGTATCTGGAGCGGGTTGTCTGCTCTTCACGCTTGATTATGCGTTTGCATGCACATAAAGGCAGAAGTCAAACACGGCACAAACCTCGACCTTTTTTATTATTATTATTTTCTTTTTTTTAAACACGGGTATTTACATGGCTGACTTTGACGGCAGGTGTTGGCTGGCAGTTGAGGCATTTGATGGCATTTCGTTCTGCAGATCGACTGGGATAAAAACTGCGTGCGTGCCATAAAAGTTATGGCATTTCTGGGGTCAAACTAAGGGGGTGGCTGGCATTAAAAACCACATTGTCTGCGTTATAATGTTACATTTATGCGCAGCCCGTTTTTCGCTTTTAATTGCTTAGCTGACCTTGCTCGACGAGTGGGTTAATGGGTTAGCCTTTTTCGGTCCGCGCTATCGCTTTTAATTTATCCAATAGCCGATGTAGATATTGCATAATTGCAATTTCAATTTGCCAGTTTTAATATGCAGCTAAGGACGCGGGCGCTTTAGCGTTATAATTGTATGTTGCCACTTCATTGCTAATTACTAGCTTTGCATAATTCAATCTGCTTTTCAAGTGCTGAAATTACACGAAAATGGCGGCTTTTTATATGTTTTATAATTTATGAGTTGTAATAAACTGTAAGTTGCAGTGAAATTATTGGTTTCGGAAATTAACCAAGCGGGAAAATAAGAAAATTTACCCTGATCAAGACCCTCGAAGTATTTAAAGGTGAGCCATATCAACAGGCTCTCTATGGGCGCAATCTCTTGCCAACGGTTGCCAAGCTCTTATTTTGCTATTATTCTTTTGTTTTCGCCTCGTCTTTCCTTAATTATAAAGCTACACGAACCCGGCTCACACTCACACTCGGTTTCATACATATAAATATATATGGGTTTTTATAGCTCGACAGCCCAAAAAACCAAAATGAAGAAAAAAAATAATAGCATGGGAGAAGTAGAGGGAAAACTCATATTCCCATTGGCATCAAATTGTCTGCACGACAAGGTAACAGAGTATTAAAAATTTCAGCACCAGCACCAGCAGCAACGGAATTTTCTGACCAGCGTTCGTCCGAGATGTTTTCCCGGCCAGTTTGCCCCTGCTTTCCCAGAATTTCCCTAGCAACGCAAGCCGCTTAACGCAGCCAACTGCCAAATGTAAATATACTCCAACCCCAAAACCGACAAAAAAAAATATAAAACTTTCTTAATAATACAACGAGCAAAAAAAAAAGGCGGCCCAGAAGGAGGAGTAAACTCGGTCCAAGGCGACGGCAGACCCGCGAGGAAAATTCGCATTGTTTTCAGCTTTTCAGCGCCCAAACAACAACCGAAAAGCGGAAAGCCGGGGGTTTGGGCAAATAAGTGGGCGTGGCGTTGGGACGACGGTTTCCCAGAACCGGGGGACAGGCATTGGGAACTTAAAAACTTTGGCCATATCCCGCAGCTATGAACAACAGCAATCAATTTTCACATGCCGGCGAACAAATGTGCCCCACCAGGATGTCCCCCAGCGCAAAATGGGGCAGAGGCGTCGGAATGGGGGGCGGGGGGCGGCCGGTGGTAGCCGGATTGCCGAAGAAGTAGTTTTAAATTATAATGCCCCTTCGCGTCGCAGATCCATTATGCTGGTCCATCATCAATGCAGGAAATCAAAGGAGAAACCCTAGGCAACAAAGGCAACACCGGAAGTCCCTGCAATCCAAAATGAAGTCTAACACTCATTAAACCTTTCAAGTGTAAATTAGGCCTTAGTAAGGAGTTGGGAAGTGAATCTAGCTAACAAGTAACTAACAGAACAAACAATAATGTGTTACAAAATTATTGCTGGCACATACATATGTATAATAATATGCAAAAAAAAAAATATATATAAACCTATATAGTGTTACACTTTATTGTTTAGCTAATTGAATTTAAGAAAGTATCATACTTAGTTTAATTATCAGCAGAAAGTATTAGAAAGTACTATTTTTAATATAACCAAAATAGTTTTGTTTTATTTATTTTCTCACCTTTATGTTGTTTTTTAACCTGAAATTTATTTTTGCTTCTAAAGTTTTTAAAAATATTCCACAAATGTAGTTTTGCTAAGTCCTGCGACTTCGTAAAGTCAAATTCACACTATTCATTTTAATTTTTAAAGAGCCATCACTGGACATTTTGTTCACTGTCATATTTGCCAAGCGCTTCACATCAAATCGCAATCAGGTTGGATAGATGGATGGAACAGGACTATATATATATATATCTATATCTATATCGAGTGGCGGTGGGCCGGGGCGCCAAACGTTGATTAATTTCTCGTTTTTACGCCATTTTCTATTTGTCTTGTGCGGTAATTACAACAAGTCCTTGGAGCAGGATGTCCAGATGCCCAGATACTCAGATAGCTGGATAGCCATCCAACTTCCTGCCGCGTGTCCAAGACAAACACGAAAATTTCCGAGGAGCGTCAGAGTCCGGCGGTTCCGATCCGCTCCGCTCCGCTCTGTTCCGCCGGACAGACGGACGGACGGACGGATTGGACGGACTGCTTCCGGTAATTGAATCAAATGAAGCAGCATTAGTATTAGCTTCTTATGGTCGGTATCGTTCGGGAGACGCTTCCTCTGGCATAACTCTGTTTATTTTTGTAAATTAATTTTTAATTTAATGTACGTGTGGTGGGCGACGCGCTAGTTTCACGCCACGATGGCCGGAGCGACAGGAAGTGGGCGGGGCCGAGGACCCACCGCCCACCCAAGGCAAACAGCAAAAGCAAAACAAAACAAGAGTGGAAAGCCAAACACGGAATGGCCATTGGACGTGGAACACTGTATGCTCTAATGGACAATTTTTTATTTTGTATAAATATATAAAGTTGAAAGTCCTGCAGGAGTAAGTTAAATCATGTTTGCATAATGGCAATAATTTTTAGATAATTTATAATATTCACGCAAGATGAGCTAGGATTGAATTCTAAATATAATAATCCCAAGTAAAAATTATTAGTTAATTTTTAAAGTGATCTACAGATTAGTGTGCATATTAATATTTTTAGAAAACAGTTTTGAATTCCTCCGTTCGCCTAACCAACCGCAAATACCCTTAATTTCTGTAGCGGACCAAGAAAGCACCCGAAAATCTGCCCAGAACGAGTAGATGAAGTAAATAGTCCCTGGCCCCGGCTCCACACACAAATATAAAGTAGGAAAAGCAGTTTTCAGCTGGTCAGCAGGCTGTCGAAAATAAAAGTAAAACAAAGTGGGGCGGCGTTGAAGGGGCGAGGCGGTCTACGGTATAAAGCGAAAAGACGACGAAATACTTTTTCAAGATAAACGGAAACAAGCCAAGATGGAATTAATTTTCCGCTTTGAACAAACAAGCGGATGTAAATAAAAAAAAAAGAAACACACACAAAAAACGAAACAGGAACCAGCAGCAACCTAGAGAATCCAGCGAAGACGTCAAAGTCAAAGGAGTGGGAAAAGGACCTTCGCAGGCGGTCCAAAAGGAAGTAGACGCACTTCTGGCCAAGGGGAGTTCTTGGGAAATGGAGACTCGGAGGGTCGGTTGAACTGGAGCTACGATGTCTGCCAAGTTTAGCAAATTCCGCCTGGACACGGGCTGGGCCAACGTTATGTGCTGTTAATGAGTGCACAAGAAGTTTAATTGTATGACTGCCTACACAGCGAAAAATAAGTGCTGCAAACTTTACAGAATATATGCTATATAAACCACAGAATGAATTGAATTTGGAGGTATAGATATATCTTATTTGTAGAGATACAATATAATATTACCAAACTTAAGTACATCTTTTCGGGCATGTTTAATTTTAGGCACTGAATATCTTTCTTAGTACTTTCGCTATCAAGAGCTTTGTATTAGTACGATTTCTTTCAGTGCAAATGGAAAACTGTGAGGAAAAACAAGGAGATGGCCTCAGATGGGCGTGCGGTAACTACAACACACACGCATATTGACAAATTGCAATTTAAATAGACAGCAATAAGTTAAACAGACGCACACACTCAACGCATTAACATGGGGCGGATATCGAAGGGAGTTGGAATTGCGGGGCGGCAGCCGAAACACGCCACGTCTAATTAGTTTTGCTGGGTGCTCCGGGAGCTCGTGGGTCAGGGGTCATGGGCATCAGTCGGCCGAGATGGTAGAGATGAGCAATAATTAGGCAAAAAGTTAATGCGATCGGGGAATTACAATGCATTTAGCCACGGATAGCTGCCATTGAACAAGAGACATAAATTAGGGAACAGTATCTAATGTAAATGTTAAGGCCAAACCCACTTAAACATACCAAAGCTTGAAACTTGATTACTACTGTGGACAGCAATGCACTTAGTGACGAAGCGCACCTATTTACGTTTGTACCAGAAACAGGAAAATTAATAATATAATAGTTTTAAAAATTGAAGTTTTTGTTGTATGTCACATAAATTGTGGTGTAGGGGGTTCAGTGTACGTGGCTTAGCGGGGTATGCAGGATAGTTCTTTATTGTTTGTGTGTGGCAAATGTTGATGGAAACATTTACGCACACACGCACACAATTTAACGCGTTTACACACGCTGATAAACAGCAGACACACACACACACAAGCACGCACTCACAGAAATAGAGATGAATAGAGGGTAAGTAGTAATTGATGAGTTTCCGTTTATGGGAACATCAATCATACGCACTGTATACCAACGCTTTGCAATCAGGTTAAATAAATAGTCAACCACACTCTTTGCTTCTCCTTTATTTGGCAATGCATGGTCAAAAACTATCTAGCACTATATACATGGTTATGGTGCGTGTATTCAAATCTCATGTTTCGGAATTCCTTATGACAGCTGCATTGTTATTTGAATCAGTTGCAATTTCTTTCGTTGCGACTGGAAGACTCTGCCGCTTGGTCCAACATAGAATATTCACCCAAATCAATCCACAAATACCCATATAGATGACACGGAATCGGGGTGCAACCAGGGAAAAGTTCAAGGCCTGCGCGGGCAACCAGAAAATGCAGGAACGCATAAAAGTCGGCACGAATTTTTCGCGGAGTTCCAGGAAAATATCCTCAGAGCCCTCCATGATGGACATGCCTGAAAAATTAGTTTGTTATTTGTGAAATAACAAAGAGCATATGTTAAACATACAAAAATAAACATGCATTTAATATACATTAATTAATCTTTATATTTAAAAGTATCAGAACAACTTACCTGCATAAAACACAGTCAATAGATAAGGCGTTAGTACAAACTGATCAAGCACTAATTTTTTAACTATGATAACCTTAGTGGTGCCAGGAAAAGCGCGATCTAACCATTTGTACCTAGGAAATTAATTATTTGAATTATAAAGATTTGTGCTTAATTATATTTAAGACATCAAAATAAAAGCTAAAGCAGGCTAGGTAAGCAAGATCATTTTTGGTGCTTTTGAAGTTTCTTTAAATAGTGTTTTTGCATATTTGTATTTAATTTATGGTGTGAGAGTATTCATTTATGTGTAAGTGTTTCATCCATTGTGTATGTGTTCGTGATATGTATTTATAATATTCCGAGATGTTTATCCCGCATGTTTGTATATCCTTGTGTGCATCCTGTTCTGTTTTGTTTTTCGAATGGGTGATCCCCAGTAGACAACTTCCTTCAAACTTTATCATCCTAAACTTACGTTGCATTTTGACTTTTATGTCGTGCAAATACGCCCCATTTTCTCAGTGCGTTGCGTGCTTTTCTGGGCAGCTTTTCCCTCTCACTCAATTGAAGAGGAAAAGCTTGGTGCTCTGGTGGCGTGGGTGCTTCTAAAGAGAAAGTGTGAAGAGAAAGTGATAAAAGTGGCGGAGAGCCATGCTCTTGACTTGCGACACGTGCTCATGGAGCTTTTACGGAATCGTAAACAAATTGATAAAAGTCAAAAACAACAACAGAAGCGTACGGCGAAGCAAATTGAGGAAATAAAAAGAATGGTTAAATGGCGAGCATGTAAGTGTGAGTAAATTGAATGGTCCACAGATGTGTTAGTATGCAGACACAGCCTCGGCCAACGTAATAGCTCCGATTTATATCATATTTTAAGGTGACTGTTCTCCTTCTAAATCATAGTATTTTTCTAAATCATAAATTAAGAATTTATTAGAAATTATAATAAAAAGGTGTAGATTTCTTGATAAACTGATTGGATTAGAAATCAAAGAAAAAAGCAGAGCTACTATGTCGACCATCACTGTTTACATGTACAAGTAATAATAATATGTGGCTTTGTATGTACAGATTCATAAAACTGAAAGGCACGAACCAAAGGTAAAGTGTTGGGGCATATACTGCAGTACCCATCACGGCATATCTTCCTATTGTTGCATAATCGATATCCTCGGGCTTGCTCGCCGTCTACAGGGCACATAAATAGGATTAGAAATCGCCAGATATACCCCTCGGACATCGGATATATCTCCCAAATCATATTCTCCACATAAGTGTCTGTAAATAATATTACTTACGGCCAACCAGCGTTTGGATGCGAATTGCTGGGAATACTCGGCGCCCACATAAAGACTCCCATAGATGGCGCTATTGGTGACGAACGGATATCGATGGAACAAGTTGCGAACTCCCGAAATTAACCGAGCCATTATCTCAATTGCTTAAATTTGGATTAATTTTTATAAAAGATTTTTTGTTACAACTTTGTAATAAATTTTTTTTTTGGAAGCGGCCAGCCGCCAACGCTGACGGAGCTTTACTGAGGAAAATTCCAAGCGATGGCTCAGCTGTTACAAAAGACAATAAGTGAAAAGCAGAGAGCCAGGCATAGATTAAAAGAGAAAGACGGTCAGCTAAGAGAAAATAAATATGTTTACGTTTTCTGAATACAAGCAAGAGCGTGGAGTAAATTTTGTTTTTCTTTTTAATGAAAGCTTAAGAATGCAGTTAACTAAGCGATATCTTAGAGGGCCTTATCAGTCTTTACAGATTAGATTTAATTCTAGTACTTACTTCCAGCATTTATAATAATACTTCATCAACGAAATATAAAGGGGAATTTAAAAAAAAATTTAGTAGGCCATTGAAAAATGGGAATTGGTTAACGAGTTCGAAACAATGTTAAAAAATCAGGAAATTGTGATGATGGGCATCCGAGGAACCCAAAACAGAACCGCGGCTGAGACTTCCAGCACTCCATTGAAATCGCTGTATAGATTTAAAGAGGTGAAATAGGAATATCCAAAACAAACAGTTTCATTTTTGATTAGGATTTATATTTGGGTCGATCTGACGAATTTTACGGCGACTATTAGAGCAATGAAAATATTGATACTTTACAAGTTTTTTATAAACTCTTACGAACTAAAAAGCAAACATGTTACAAAATATTTTCCAATGCCTAACGAAAATGCGGTTCAGTCTGGATTAAAAGCATGTATATTCATATATTATTATAAGTTATTAAATATATAAATTATAAAATCGGACTACTATATCCGGTAGCTGTCATAGAAGCAGTCGGAAAATTAAGTAAAAATATTAGAAAATGAAATTTTACATTTTTTTTTTTTAATTTTTAATCTCTGTGAGGGTATTTAAGCTTCAGCTTATTGAAACCAGCTTCCTTTCTCGTTATCCTTTGGCTTTAACTATATCTTCTTGGACCCATCAGATGTGATCACCATAGCAGAATATCAATTCAATGGGTTAAATAGTCGTTGGCTTAGCAGCCTTTTGTCACTTATTATTTCATTGGATCAGCTGTTGTTATCGTCTTTATAATTAATTGTCAATAGCAATGCCTATATTGACGGGTCAACAGCATATTTTCAGTAAGAAAACCGGCCAGCTTGTAGGGGTATAAACACCTTAATCTAATGACGCTTCATTTAATAACCGCAAAATGATTATCAGATGCACTCTACTATTGCTTTCTGTCGCTGGAGGTTATCAAGTGACACCAACTATTGAAGAAAGTGTTTTTTCTTATCAGAACATTACCAAAGGTGCATTCGTTAAAATCGGACGCGGTTATTATTTCATTGAAACTAAGAAGAGAACAAATTTGAGTGATGCATCAGAATCTTGTCATCGAAAAGGTGCCCATCTAATTGTTTTTGAGACCATTGAAGAATGGGACTTGGTTAACCAGTATCTGTTCAAGAACGATATAGATGACTTGTACTGGACTTTGGATGCGGATGTGGAGCAGGAAGGAATCTTTAGCTGGTTTTCTACTGGCATTTCTATAAAAATAGATCTATTCAACCAGGATGTATCCCAAAGCAATGATAGAATCGAGTATTGTGACTCTACGAGATATAATTTAAATGAATTCAATGTAAATGAGGAGAAGTGCAAATATGAATGCCTCTACATATGTGAAAAGTGGTATCCAATACTAGAATCTTTTTATATCTAGTTCAAAATGTCATATGCTGAAAATTAATAGATTTTTTTACATAGTGCAAAAACATCATCAAGAATTTTACTGAAACCCATGACGCAAAGGCAACTCTGGAGTATTCTCCACATTCTCTACCAATTGCAAAATTACCTCAATCATGCTTACAATACGTATGTATCCCTCTTAATCAAGGATACATGCAACTTCTCTATGTCAGCAAAACCGAAAATGAAAAACTGAGGGAAAAACAACAAAAGTTTGGCCCATAAAAATGCAATAAGTGTATCAAGTCTTGGCAACCCTTTTTGGCTAATGGCAATTTACGCACGACTAACAAACACCAGAGGAAAGCTGGGAAGGCAGTTGGGGAAAGTCGGGGAAAAGCCTTCAGAACATATGCGAGGGAATGAAATCGGTGGCGGAGTAGCGACAACTTTGATTGAGTGCCGGGGAAACTGAAGGCAAAGGTGTTAAAACTGAAACCAATTTAAAAAGTTGTGCGATACCATATGGAAAGTGAGCCCGGAAGGCAGCAACTTTCGGATAGCTGTTGGTATACTCGGAAAAATCTAAGAAAAGCTTCTGAAACTAATGTTTAATTCGTTGCAAATTTTAGTAAATATTGCTATATTCATAATAGGAAATCTAATTATACAACTATTTGACTTCCTGCTCTTTAAAAAAAGTCTAAACATTGATAGAGAATAAATTTTATACAAAAGCAAATATTTTAAGGGCGAAGTATTGTTTTAGATTTATTTATTGTAGTGTACCCACAAGTAGGCAGTCAGTTAGTGACAAACAAGCCGAGCACACAACGCAGCACACACCTGAGTACTTTCACAGTCAGGTGACAAGACGGAGACATCGACGACGACAGCGACACGAGGTGGGAAAGGACCAAGGATGAACCTGAGCACCCTCCTGAGGAGTGTGAGCAACGGTCTTGGCTTCGGAACCGCCACGAGAAAGAGCGACTTGGGCCGTCACCTGGGCACTCCTAGCTCCACGTCGAGCTCGCCTTCCAATAATTCAAATTTGGATCCCGTTTCCAGTCTCTTAATTCCCTCGGAGGACGAAGACGAGGCCATATCACTGGGCGAAAATCACCTGGCCTCAGCTGATGCCAGTCTGAGCAAAAACCTGTCGACCAATCCCTACCAGCAGACCGTCCAACAGATACTGCGTCTGGTGAACGAACTGGAGCACACAATTCACGAGGATCGGCAGCAGGAGTTCAAGCTCCGAATGGCCCTCGACAGGCAGACAGAACGGGTTCAGGAACTGGTGTTTTCACTGGACACGGAAAGGAAGCGAAACGAGCGACTGGTGCAGCTGCTCCGGGGAATCGATAGCTCCAGTTCGGGTGAGAGCGATCCGGAGAAGACGGGCCCCAGCGGCTCCCACGTGAACTCCATTGGTGAGCTGTACGACTCCATCAGTCCCCTGCTGATGCAACAGCGGTAAGTTTTCAACAATATTAGAAAATATATATATAGGTACTAAGTAATCTTTTCAGTTACGTTGAGCTCTCCGTGTCCCATCGCCAGAGTCGTCGGCAGTTAGCCAAAAGGGAAAAGGCTCTCAAGGTACTTCAAAGCAAAACGGAGCAGCTGCACTCCAAATACGACGAGCTATTCGATGAGTACCGGAGTGAACAGCGTCGCTTCGAGATGCTGTGCACCCGCTATATCCAAATGCAGTTGAAGAAGAAACAGCAAATCTTCAACCTGAAGAATACACTCGGTCAGGCTAGCGAGTGTATATTCCATGCCCAGGTGGTCATCGATGAGTGTTGTCATGCGGAGAAGCCGCCCATTTCTCCGGAGAATCTGGAGAACTTTCGCAGGAATCTAGAGTGCTTTATGGATGCCCTCAGGAACTGCTGCTGCCTGCGAAAAGTCCACGAGCTTCAGCAGCAGCAGCTCAAAAAGGAGGAAATGGAAAAGTGTCAGAGCCAGAATCCAGTCGATGACTTGCTCACTCCGAGGGCCAGGGAACGCTCAAGTCAAGAGCAGAGTAGTGACACCTACGTTCAGAATCTCTCCAATCGACATCCTCGATTTCGTCGTTACAGGCATTCAGCTCGTTAAATCTTCACTTTTGGTTACTACTTAACGTTAGGTTTGAAATCTTTTAACTAGAAAAAATTGTGTCATTTAGACAATGGAAAGTGTAAAAAAATAACAAAAATATGTTTATGCGAAATATAAAAACTAAGAAAACCACAGATTTTATTATTATTGCGTAATTTATAATTGCATCAAAGAATCAAAAAGCGAAAATTTAACTCACCACTTAGGGAAACTAGATGGCCATGAAAAATTCGTTCTATCTGATTATGATATTTCTCTTACCTTATTCAAATCGAAGTATATCTGGAATTTGAACGAAACACTGAGATAAAAATATCGCCAAAATGTCGACACAAAGACCCAAAACCTTGTCGACCGCGAAGGAGTCCTTTCGAGCGTCCGCGGTCAGCGCAGACAGCCGATCCGAAGTTATCTCTCACAGTGACTCGGATGAAGAATGGGAGCTGGGGAATGAGGATAAGCCGGCATCTGATGTCACCATCTATAACTACTACAACATGGGACCAGCATTCGGCAAGAAGTTCCCATTGCCGTATATCCGCTTGATGATAGCCCAGGTGGTCAAGGAGAAGCTGGCAAACAAGACCTATAATCAATCGGAAGCCCTTAAGTGGACCCGCGAAGTCGCCGATGACATAAACATAAAGATGAAGGGACGCGGATCTTCTCCGAGGTTCAAGCACGTGGTTAACGTAATGCTGTACCAGCAGACCGGAGCCGGGTGTTTCTACGGAGCTCGCGCCATTTGGGATGAGCTGTCCGATGACTATGTAACCTTCACCTTTGATGGTGGCAGTTTTATCTGTATTACTGCCGTTTTTGGTTGCTATCAGTACTAGGTTGAAGCACAAGCAATCAAATATAAGAAATTGTTCAGTATTATGCAGTTGAATAAAATGGACGTATGTAAACTTTGTTGCGTTTGATTGTTCAAACAACACGTAAAAGAATTCCCTCCAAAAGTTCAAATTACAGTGTTACCCTATTGGTTGCGCATCAGTGTTACCACATCCACAATCCGACACAATCAGCTGACACCCGCTCTGCATGGCAACACTGTAGCACGCACATGTTGTTTATGTTCGAAATTTACGGATAATTTTATTTTACGCCGCAGAAAAGCTCAATAAATGCAAACAGGATGAAGGTGAAAATGATTAGTCGCAATCCGGATAACTATGTCCGAGAAACCAAACTGCAACAGCACAAAAGTAAGTTTGCATACGAAGGAAGACCAACGTATTATAAGAATGCCACTTTCAGTGCCCAGGAACTACGATCCTTCGCTGCATCCTTTGGAGGGTCCCAGGGAATACGTGCGCGCTCTGAATGCCACCAAGTTGGATCGAGTGTTTGCCAAACCCTTTGTCTGCAATTTGAGCGGACATCGCGATGGAGTCTCCTGCTTCGGAAAGCATCCCAAGCAACTTTCCACCTTGGCTACCGGCGCCTATGACGGCGAAGTGCGCATTTGGGACTTGGCAAATCGTATTAGCTCCAGGAACTTTGTGGCCCATGATGGTTTCGTTCGCGGCATTGTTTACACCCAGAACGGAGGTCGCATCTTCACCGTGGGCGATGATAAAACCATTAAGGTTTGGAAGGCAGAGGCTCCGGAAGTCGGCGAGGATGAGGTGCCGGTGAACACTATACTGAGTAAATTTGGACTGCACGGCATCTCGCACAATCGCAAGGACAACAAGTTCGCCACCTGTGGTGAGGTATGCGCCATTTGGGACGAGAGTCACAACGATCCTCTGAAGACATTGAAGTGGGGCGTCGATACACTGCACACCATATCCTATAACCCCGTGGAAACAAGCATCCTGGCGTGCTGTGCCAGCGATCGCAGCATTATCCTGTACGATCAGCGAGAGGCGCAGCCACTAAGGAAGGTCGTCCTCACCATGAAGAGCAACAAGCTCGCCTGGAATCCCATGGAGGCGTTCAACTTCACAGTGGCCAACGAGGATTGCAAGTGAGTAAAACGGACATACGAAGGGGATGTGTTGCTAAAATCTTTATTTCTTACAGCCTTTATACCTTTGACACTCGCAAGCTGCAAACGCCGCTGAAGGTTCACTTTGACCATGTTTCCGCCGTCACTGATGTTGACTACTCACCCACTGGTAAGGAATTCGTCTCGGCCAGCTACGACAAGACCATTCGGATCTACAATGCCCACCACAGTCACTCGCGGGATATTTACCACACAAAACGGATGCAGCATGTGGTCTGCGTGGCCTGGTCCCTGGATAATCGATACGTTTTCTCCGGCTCCGACGAAATGAACGTCCGCATGTGGAAGGCGAATGCCTCCGAAAAGCTGGGCGTCATTCGTCCACGTGAGCGCGTCAACTTTAATTACCAGGAGGCGCTGAAGCAAAAGTATGCCGCTCATCCGCAGATCAAGCGCATCGCCCGCCATCGCCAGGTGCCGCGTCACGTGCTCAATGCACAGAACAAGATGCGCACGGTCAAGGAGAAGGAGCAGGTCAAGGAGGCCAATGTGCGCAAGCACACCAAGAAGAGCAAGAAGGTGCCCTACGTCAGCGAGAAAAAGAAGCATGTGCTGAAGGAGGAGGTGTGAGGATGATTGCTTACGACTGTAGTTGGATAAGTTTGAATAAAATTGATTTTTGTAAGGAGACTATGTATTTACGATGTCTCGTATATATTAAGGAACCTAATATTCCTCGAATTTCAGACTTAACACTCATTGTTCTCAAGTGACTTTCAGGGTGGTCAAGGCAAACTGAAGTTATCAGTGAATTTGCTTAGTTTAAGCTATTGTTTGGCTTTAATGCAGTGATACTAGAACAAAGAAGATGTTTAATGTGCTGATAAACTCTAAGGAATACTATCCTGTTGCTTTAGAGCTAAAACTCATTTGCTTTGGCATGCAGCAACGTTTCGCGGAAGTTTGAAATTCAATTCGTATCCGATAAGCCCCCGCGGGCGATAACGTTTTGGGGAAAATCGGAGAGGCGTGTCCATTTCTAGGGGATTCTCGATTATAAAAGGTTGCCAGCCCCGCCGTTGGTGCTCAGTATTTGTTCGTTTGTTGTTACGGCAGCCGCCAGTCGGTCGTTAGTTTTTGTTTTCGTTCATTTGTTTATACTCGCGCGGCACTCGGCCCCCGTCCCGTTCCCACATAACCCGTTTGAAAGGCATCAACTGAGTAGCATTGAAATCATGGAGGCACTGGGGGATCTCTTGGCGCCACACAGCGAACTAATCGCCAAGGTAGCCGGCACCATAACTACCCTGCAATTCCTGTCCGGAGTCGTTCTGATGAACGACATCCGCAAGAAGGGTAGCAGCGACGTCTACCCGGTGGGCCCATTTCTCTTCGGAGTGGTGCTGTAAGTAACCTAATTGGGATTCCGTGATGCTCCACTGCATGCGACATCGAAGAAAACTTGTGGGCAGGGGGCAGGAAAAGCGAGTGAAAAACACAAAAGCCAACGCATCTGTGTGGGAATTGATTAAATTTTTGAACTGTCGCCATGACAGCACAGAATCGAGTCTCTTCAAGGCCGCCAGTGAATCGGTTTTGCACTTGATTCAAGAAGATAACAATGGAATCGATTACATCACTGCGATGGCCAAAAAGGGAATTCCACTTCGATCCTCCGCGACCGTTACATTTCGAAATCGTTAACCTTGTCGAGAATCCGACAGCAGCGCCTTTGCCGCCTTATCGATGCGAGACCCCTCCAAACACGTAGCTCTTATCTGAAGTGTATAATTTTAGAGCTCCTCTATTTCGAATGCTGATCCGGTAGAGTCTGTCCAAATCTGGGAGAGCCGCTAATCGTTTATATGACGGGCGAAAGATACGCGACTCGCCCTCTCCACGTGCTCGGCATAAAGCGGGGCTGCCCAGATTCCAAAGGGGGTGGCCACCAGTGGTGGCGATGGGAATATCTTGTCAGCTGTACCCACTATAAATATAATCTTCTCTAATTATAGCAGTAAGGCTTGCCCATGTGAATAATAGTGTTTGCTTAGCAAAATATCTTAGTTTTTCAACTATACTTCCCATAATAATACATTTACTTAATCAAATCCAAATTCGTGCTGGCTAAAACACTAAATGTGGATGAACTCTCGTGGCATTTACCTCTTTATTTTTAAATCGTAAACTTTCCACTGTTTGTTTTGTACATCTCAAAAGATGATAAAGTGGATAAAGTGCCATATGGCAGCAAGTGAGTACCAAGTGAGTGTGCCATCACTGCCGGGTTTTACTGGGGGTGGTTTTCCGGAAGGTGTTAACTTGGACTGTGTCAAGTGTAAGGACCCGCAGACATGCAAGCGAAGCAACAGTTGTATGCTAAACGAATTCCACTCCACCCAATGGGCGCTCGAGGTCTGGGTCAAGGGCAGGTTCCCCGGCCAGTTTGCATTTCATTTCGCCCAGCACGGGTGTATTTCATCATTGTAGTGGGTTTGTTTATAGGTTGATCGATGATAATGCTGATTATTTGTTTTCCAACGCGTTGAGCTCCTTATCAAATGCTACGTGTACCACGATTTGCACGCCGGCCCTATTATGCTTATTTATCTATCTCCATCTAGTATAGAATCTGATAACGCAATTAGTAAATGTAAACTGGTTTTTTCAATGAAGTGGCAGGCTGAAATGTTTATACTAATGGTCACTGGAGCACTTTAAATGAAAACTAGTTCCATTTCTCTTGATTTGAACTTTCTGTAGGGATTTACTGGGGGAAAACTGGTTTGGGCAGGGTCAATTAATTTGAATTAATTATAATATCTTCAGAGAACTATGCTATATTCTACAAGTAAACTGGAATTTATAAAATTTGGAGCCTTATATATAAGAATTTATTTAAATGAATAGTCTAATTTTAAGAAAAACTTCCTTCCCAGAAAGAAGCTTTGATTTTGGGAGTAGGAATAATATAAAAACCAAATTTTCTCCTAAATGAAAGTAACTAATTAATAAATTGTTGGACATTTCTAGGACCGTTCTCAGCTTGAAGCTGGCCAACATTATGAATGATGCTGCCATGATCAATACGAATTTAATCGGCCTGGTGATCAACTTCGTCTTCCTGTTCGGATTTTACTACTACGCCTCGAGCGCCAGCAGGAGCAAGATCTGGAAGCAGATTGGCTATTCCTCGGTCTTCCTATTGGTCATCACCGCGTATGCCAACTTCGAGGATCCGGCCAAGATCGAGTTCCGCCTGGGAATGCTGATCACCGGCATCCTAGTTTGGATGGTGGGCTCTCCCCTGCTGCATCTGCCGAAAATCATTGAGAAGAAGAGCACCGAGGGAATGCCGTTCCCAATTATCTTTGCCGGTAATCTGGTGGCACTTTCCTGGACGCTGTATGCCATCTCAATCAAGAATACTGTGATGGTGGTAAGTTAGAAATTAATTCTATTAATAGAGAAAGTAAATGTGAACCGAAAATTATTCTATTTCAGCTGCAGAATCTTTTGCTGCTGGTCCTGGGCGGCATTCAGCTCTCCATGTTCGCTATTTATCCCAACAAACCGGCTGCCAAGAAGCCTAAGGACAGCAAGAAGGACAAATAATTGAAATCGAACGCTTTACCTAGAAAAAAGGACAAATAATGGGTTGTTGCAACAACATTACCAAGTAATAAGTAGCTAGGCTCGAGGAATAATCAAATTATTGCTTGAATTTACACTAAGCCGCCGCAAGAAAACTAAATTTGAGCTAAACGAATTATTTTTCTATATAGGAAATATTTTCTTAGAACAAATCCAGCTAACTAAGTTGCTAGCTAACCTAGAATTGTTATTATATTGACTATTATTGTATATAACTACTACATACTTGCAATTTTTGACAATAATTCAAATCTTCCAAATGCATACGTATTTATAAAGTCAACATAATATGTAATAAAACAATCTGTTACAAAATCGAGTGAGTTTATGGTGGATGTCATTGGGCATTTCCCTTTTAGGCTGCTGGCACGGTGGAGTTGTAGTGGGCGCCCAATTGGTATATGTGGCGGTGGTAGCAGATGATCAGCGGCGATCCACCGAATTCCTCTTGCCCCAGGAGCGTCGGTGCTCCTTCCGCTTGGATAACTTCAATGGGCACCCGGAGTAGCGATGAGATGGCCTTCAGTTCTATGTGGCCACCCCAAGCGTGAGTTCTTGCTATGTCGTGGCAGTACTGTTCGAATTGCTGATCGTTCAGCAGGTCTCCTGTTTCCGGGTGGACCATGTAGGAGATAAGCGAGTCCTTGTGGGCACGCACATAATTGGCAGTTTCCTCCCGCAACTCCTGAACACTGTGACCTTTGGTGCAATGATTATGGATTAGTTTTGGTGCTGTATGGAATGAATCGTGAAGCATTACCTGGAAGAGCATTTACGATAAGTTGGTGTCTGATGGACTGATACAAGCAGTCGCCATCGGAGGGTATATTGTGAAGGGATAATTGGCGTTGGGATAGCTTTGCTGTGATCTGTTGCAGTTCGATTAACTTGGGTGTTGGCTGATTGGCAGCATTTTGCAGCTCCGTCTTGATCTCGGCCTCTCGTGCACGTGCCTCCTTGGCCTTCTTGTCCCGGCGTTTCTGTGCCTTGGAAACACGCTGATTGGGCGCCAGCTGTTCCTCCTTTTCCTCGATTTCATCGTCGTCCGGCTTTTCCGCTGGCTCTTTGGCGACTGCTTCCACAACCAACGGTGCCTCTATGGCTTCAGCTGCCTTCAGTTCCGCCTTGTGGCGCTGCTCCAGCTCTCCCTCCAGGCGAGCCATCTCCTCCAGGAACTCCTTCCGCTTGTTTTTATTATTTTTCGGCGCATTCTTCTTCATGGCCTGCAGCTTGGCCTGCAAATCCTTGCGCTCGCGGCGATGTCTGGCACCTATGTCCTCCAGACTGACATCCTCCAGACGGGATTCCAGCTCCGCAATTGCCACATCGCCGTCACACATGTTGTTTTATTTAATAAATAACAATAAACTTAATCCTGACAAAAAAATATTTTGGCAGGTTTTGGAAGAGTGACCAGCTTGCGGCCTATAATATAAACTGAAAGCTGTCGGAAATATAATATACTTTTAGTATTTTGACTGCATGGAAATATACCAAATTTGAATTTAAAAATTCTGAAATGTAATGAATAATCTTTAAATAGACTTAATTATTTCTTGTTATATCATTTGGGACGGCAAATTTAAACAAAAATGTAAAGTACGTTAAGAGGTGAATATCCATTAATTTTTACGCCCACACAAAGTAAATATTCGCATTCCGTTTCCCCCCATTAATTAAACTTTTAAAGTATTTTTGTTAAAAGCGAAAATGATTTTGTTGATTTTTATTTTGTTTATGCTAAACATAAATCGTTTTATCGTGAGAAACTAAATACAGGCAACGCCAGTGGTGAGAAATCGGCTCAACCAATTCCCACTTTGGATATTTCTAAATCTTAACTAGAGTTGACGTAATAAAATCCAATTATTTTAGTATGTACAGGCAAATATTTAAACTGGAATCGGCATTTACAGAATTGAGTAAAACCAAAATCAAGTTGTTAGTTTAATCCTTATGCTTTATACAATTCACACGAGTGTTGTTGACTTTAAAAAACTGACAAGCCATCCAGATGACAAGTTTCTTATATATCTATAACACATTCTTAATTGTAAATCAGAAATCGTATTATTTACATTGGCCAACGGCGACGACTCTCAATTTACTCCATATACACACTTATAAGCGAGATGAACCTATGCCAAGATTTGCCACCGCGGTGGCCTCCCACCACTAACATCCAAAGTGATATTTACTTAGTCGCTAGCCGAAAACTAAGCAAGTCTCTCGTCACGTCTCGTTTCGCCGACTATCATCTAGTGTGATTTTGCCCATGTCCAGTCGAATGTACATGCGCGGAAGGAAGCACTGACTATCTAGGAATGGCCAAAAATCAGGCTGTGCCCATTCGATCCATCCTACAGGCTTTTGGTTATGTTCTGGAAGAGGCGACGTCCCCACCACGACTCCAGGTCGAAGGGCTTGAAGTCCTGCAGTACTGGACTCGGTGGCTCTACCCAGACAGTGGCTGTCGAGGCTGCGGGCACCGGGCTGTTGGCCATTATGCTCTCCACTGGACTGGCGGCGCTGTTGTTGTTGGCATCCGCTACAGGTTTCTCAACAGGCTTGGCGGATGAGCTCGAGTCGTAGGGGTTCTTCGCCACCAGCATGTTCCAGGCTGCCAAAAAATAAACCACATTTATAACTTATATGTAAATCTTTACAATCATATTTTAGACTTACAGTCGTTTATGTAACGTATTATTTCCTCATGCTGCGGCGTTATCACCTCATCCTCGATCAGTTTGGTTGGCGTTATCCGCTTGGAGGCGAAGCTCTGTTGAAACACCGGACGCGGTATGCTGTTTTTTAAAAATCAGGAAATATGCATAAAATTGTAATAACAATGTGCTTGAATTTCAATGTAAAGGCACTTATGCAAACCACACAGATCCCACCAAACATGTGGACTACGAAAATAAATCACTTGGAGAACAAGGTGGGGTAACTTGGGTTCGACAGCTTGCTACTCAGTTCGAGGAACGCTAAATGCATTTTAATTCGAGAAAGGCGCTGCAGTTCGTCGATTACAATATTCACATTATTTTGGCTTTTAAATGTTAAAATTATATATCGCAGAATCAATTACAAGCTCAATATATGTAATATTAATGTGTATATATTAAAAGTATGTGTCTAAAAAACAATTACAAACTCAATATATATTTTTATAAGTAATTGAATACTGTTATTTTTAAGAGCAATGAGTACTGATAAGCTATCTAGAGTGGCAGATAGTAAACAGTGCCCATCCCATTGACTGACAAGGATTTGTGGTTTATTAATTTAGATAAGAGTATTTCGGCAAGGGGTTAAGTAGTTTTTATCTTGAATTTCTAAAAATAAAAGCAATCGCATGAAATAAAATACAATTGGGAGTTTATAAAGTTAATATTTAGATAGAGATCTTTTCAGTTAAGCTGAATTGGCTATGGGAAATTCTAGAAAACTCGCATCCATAAGATACTTTCAACAGCCAGCGTAACACAGCTGATATAAGAGGCACACAGCTAAACAAGAAATGAGATACACTCTTCAATTTCTACTCTGAAATTGCAAGTATCGATTGGAGCTAGACTTTCGGAATAAATTCACACCCTTCCAGGTAAAACAAGTAAACTAATCAGCTTGTTTTGGCACAGCCTTTGCCGAGCATTGCCGAGAAGTTACGTTGGAGCCGTGACGTAACGGACGTGGAAAAGTCAATGCCTCCGGGGCATTTAAATTAAAATGGAGCCGATAACCGACGCCTGACCCACGTGTTTCCCATGGGTCTCCTAGCGAGAATAAGACTACTTGCTCGGGAGCAATTAGCATTACTGTGCTAGGTCGCCACGGATTCTTGCGATAAAATGTCAGCGCGATAAGACGAGGGTCTTGAACCCCAGTCCCGCATTTTCCCCCGTCACTTTTCCCGCTTTCCACATTTCACCATGTGCCATCCGTTTGCATAAGCACCCAAGATTCGGGTATGGGTATATATGATGAGCATGGCATTCTTACTTTTTGTGCTCCTCGGGACTGTTCAGATCGAAACTGGCGTTCTTGCGGCCGCTCTCCTTGATGCTTTCGAATTTTTCAAAATTTGGTGCCAGGCCTGCGGATGGAAAACATGCGATGGAAAGCTATAAAATACGTATTTACAGTGGAAAACGCCGGCAAAACAAAAAGTTAACAGAGCCAGAGAGCAAGAGCGGCAGATAGAGAGAGAAAGAGAGAGAAAGGAAAAGAGTATGTTTTTGTGACATAACAGCTGTTCTCTTGAAAGGGTCTATTGTGGCATTATTAACCATTATTACTATCAATATTTCGGACTCACCGCGACGCGTTTTAGCAACAATTTTGCTGGGTCCCTTGTTGATCGTGTACATGGTGGTGGGGAGATGGGGAGTACCGGGCTAAAATATACTTTGTCCTTTCGATTTACGTATTGCTGTTTTCGTTTCTGGCAACGAAATGCCTCGCCGACTGCTATGATTTTGAGTATTTTTCCGCTCTAGGCAATCATATGATCATTGGCAGCCCAGCCTGCCCCACATCGCCTCCTTTAGGCCTATTGTCATCGTCTCGAAAGGTTACACAATACACTTTACTTAGGGCAGTGATTCCCGATTTAGCACTCTTTGATTCTGCTGGCTGCCGCACCGCGCTCGTATCAATTGTTTTCGATTAAAATCACCGACAATTACTCCTGGAAACGCGTTTGTAATGTTCTGTGTTCGGCGGACGAGGCTCCAATGCAAGTGCCCCATTCAAATCGCATAACGAAATGTTAAGAGAGACACTCGCAAAGAGCCGTATGTTAGGGCGTTCGTGCGGCAGACAACTCGACTTTCAGCAGATCGTAATTTCTTCATGGCAATAACCCAAGGCAGCGATTATATTTGGCAAGCATTTATTTCGTTAGGCTTTCAACTATAATGGGCACTATTAATTGTTTCAGAAAGTCTTTATTTTATAATATCAAACAGCTTTTGGTTTCATAGTTCGCGAACTCGATGAACGCATAAACTGTACAACCGATACACGTGTATGCTCACCATATGATACCGCCAGTGTGTGCACACTTTAAGACGGCAGTGTGTTCTTTCACCTGCGCGCGATTTTTTAAAAGCGTATTAAATGATTAGAGGCTACGTTTAAAAGACATGCCGTTAAGTTGGATTTTTATTACTAATGTTTCATGTTGGTTGATTGAAAGCATTTTTAGATCCAATAAATTGTCTTTTTTTAAATTATCTTCAAGCTATTAATAATATCTCTAAAGTATTAAAGTATCATCTATAAAGTAAGAAATTAATATACAGTATTATAAAAGTTATGCACTTCAAGCATAAAATTTGGGAATTGTTACGATTTTCTTTCTAATTTATTGCGATTAGTAAAAGGCGGACATTATGGCGGTAGACTAAAACCCATTACTACCTGCTCGCATAATTCTGAACGCATTAAAAAGGGATTAGCGAGAATTTTCAGCGGAAATTTTAATTACGAGCAGGTAGCGCCATAAAAGTGACAGATGTGGAAAACGGATAAGCTGTATTTTTCGCGCAGATATTTATTGCAGTCCTGAAATTGCACACTCAAGTGGATATAAAGAAGGCCGGGGGCAAAAGGAAGTCAGTAGCAAATCAGCAACGTCAAGCTTCACATTAACTTCCTGATCAGCCAACCCAGCAGTTATTATGTCGTCGACCAATGAAACCAACCAAGTGCTGCAGCGCCTGAACAGCCTGAAAATCGTGGAAACCCCAAAGGAGCAGAAGGAATTTGGAAAACGCGAGTGCTACTCCCTGGACAGCAAGAAGTATTCCCTGGTACCAGCCACCCCCAGCAGTTCAGGACACGGAAAGTTCCAAACCGAGCTCAAAAAACGCCGCAAGAACAAACTGAATCGCCTTTACACTTACGAGGCTGACAAGAATTTCATCAAGGCGCGCAAGTCTTTAAACTTCTAATCATAATACGAACCGATGTAATCACCTTAGTCATAAGCATCATTGATTTCAAATCGTACAGTCACAATTCTTTTCACGCTCTGATACAACACAAATAAATATAAATACTTTTGAAACATTTTACGTTCCGCGCGTTTCTCTAACTTATCGATATGTGGGCAGCCAAACTGATTGTGGTCACACTGCTGCTGCTGCATTTGACAGCCCTGGCGCTCAGCTGTTCGTGCGGCGAAGAGGCGAATTTGGAGTGCGGTTGCACAAAACATCACTAAAAACAGAAATACTTGGAAATATTACACAAATTCTTGTAAATAGAAATTCACAATTTAGTTAGGATGGCGGACATAACGGCAACCAGCGAAGGTAGTTCGAGCACCAGTGAGGCAGTAGTGGAGCATCAGCAGCCAACTTCGGAGTTTTTACAGCGCAAAATCTATTTTTTGGTGGACCAATTGCGAACTTACCATTCGGAACTACCCGAGTAAGTCCTTGATATTTAATTTATTTAAATAATTAACGCCATTTTTGATTAACAGAAACCTGCAGACACGCATTTCCTACGATCTACTCACCGAACTCGCCAATTGTGTGCTAAACGAGGGCATTTTTGTAATAGTAAAAGCATTAATGGAGCTGCAACACGAAACCGAAAGACACTTGATTAAAATACGGATGCAGGCGGAGAACGAGTATGAAATAGAAGTGGCCGAGTGGAGGAGCAAGATCAAGGATCCCGAGGAGCTGCGCCACATATTGGGACTCATGAAAATTAAGCACACTAAGAAACTACTCGAGTCGGATACGAAGATTATCGAAATACTAGATCAAAAGGTGAAGGATTCAATATCCTATCGAGTCGTTCCAATTTGGATGTGAAATCCATAATCTATAGATTAGATATATTTTTCTAACTGCATAATAATTACACTCCAGATTCTTATAATTGCAGTGAAATTATAGATAAATCATATTTATATCCAGATCGGCTAAATTACTAAAGATATTTTTTTTATATTATTTTGTAATACAAAGTATTCTTAATCATAACTTCAAATTATTATATGGAAATACGAATTTAGATTTTACTATTTTTACTTTCCTCGTTTTTTGATGTTGAACTAATATCTAATGTCATTGCGCAGGTTAACGACCAACAATCCACACTTCAGAAGGCCGGCGTTCCCGGCTTCTATGTCACCGAGAATCCCAAGGAGATCAAAATACAAATGTTCCTGTTAGACTTCATTTTGCGTTTGAGCCGGCTAAAATACGAGCCCGGCAAATAACAGTTAGCCCACAATCCGGAGAACACAAAAGACTGCACTTGACTTGTTTAAATTAGAATATTAAAGGCAATTAAATTATAACCCTGATCAAATGTCCCAGCTGTACGATCCATTGTGGCCCCAAGAAACCTGTAGCGCTGCGCAGTTTTAATCAGCGTAGAATCGGGAGAGGAAGAAAGAGACGGGGCCGGCCACCAGAAGACTGAAGAGCGGGAGAATTGATAACGATAGCGCGGCACTCTCCACATTCGCGTAGAAAGCGGGAGAGGCGGCAGTATAAATTGGACCGACCTTTCTGCAGATGCATCAGTTCAGCTTTAAATGTTAAAAGCGACACATTAAATAAACAACAATTTCAACTAGTGAAATCATGTCTCTGACTATTACTTCCAGTGTCACTCATCCTGAGCTCAAGGATCTGGTGAGTAATTGGTCTAGTGATTGGTGGCTAATCCTGTGACTAGTGATTTTTAATGTCCTGCGGTTTAGTTCGAGCTTAAATGTAAATTACAACATGCTATGATAGCTAATGAAATGTATTTAAAATTTTTTTTTTTTTTGCGAATCGTGACTTTAATACACCTTTAAACAGCAGTGCTTCTAATATTTTTATGTGAACCAACATGAAGTTAAATTATTTGATGCAAAGCACTTAAGTAATTTAATAGTCTTAAAGTTTCTTGAACCCCCAAGGCCGGGTGGCCAAAATTTTCATGTGCTTAGTCATAAAAGCCAGTTTCCGACATCTAGTGTTCAGAATAATTAAAGCTCATGCGAGCACCTTTTTGTTGGAGAGGAATTCGATTTGTTGTGGCCAGCTTCAGTTGCTTCCCAACAGTTGAGCAGTTTACACATAATAATGTTTTCGCGACTGTTTCGTAATTTCAAGGCGAGTTTTACACACCTAAAAAACACTATATTTAAATGGTTTTAAAAGTGATTTAAGCTGGGATTAATTTATTTGTTAGCTGTGCGAAGTGAAGCGCTGTTAGCCAACGACTTTTACTTTCTTTAAATCAGTTTTTCCATTGACCTTGATTTTGAAATTGATTTTGCAATAGTGTGTGCGAGAGTATTTTCAATCAGCTGTTCGACAGCTGCAAGTGCAAGGCGAAGAGAGCGAAAAGCGGAAAGAGCGCGAGAGAGAAGTTAAAATGAGCGCACAGAGTGCATTATTATTTTGCTGACGACATCAGACGCGAACAAAGCCCCCAAAAATAATACCTAAAATCTGCCGAATATTGCATTTATTATATACATAATTTTGTGCTTAAAATGCGCTGTTTGCCGGGCTACGGTTACGGCCTCACGTTTCTGTTTTTGGTATGCGCTAAATACGTATAAATCTAATATTTAAAGTTTTAGAAATCTGTTGCTCATACTCCCCTTTCTTCTTCTTCTTCCAGAGCACCGTTCGCAATGAACAAAAGGAGCTGAACATTTCGCCGGTTCACGATGTGAATGTCACCAAAGCCACGGCCACTTTCGGCATGGGTTGCTTCTGGGGCGCAGAATCCCTGTATGGAGCCACACGTGGAGTTTTGAGAACCACCGTGGGCTACGCCGGCGGCAGCTCGGATTTGCCAACGTACCGTAAAATGTAAGGGAGCGAGTAGAGAGCATTAATCATCCATGTGTCTTCCTTTCACGTCCCTACATGTTCCATCCCATAATCCTTACGGATCCGGTACTAACCACCAATCTCAACAGGGGCGATCATACGGAGGTGCTGGAAATCGACTATGATCCCACGGTCATTAGCTTCAAGGAGCTGCTGGATCTGTTCTGGAACAACCATGAGTATGGCCTGACCACGCCCATCAAGAGACAGTACGCCTCCTTGATTCTGTACCATGATGAGGAGCAGAAGCAGGTGGCTCACGCCTCCAAATTGGAGGAGCAAGAGCGCCGTGCCCCGGAGGTCATAACCACTGAGATTGCATCCAAGGAGAACTTTTACCCAGCCGAGGCGTAAGTTTTAACTAAGAATATCTGGTTGCCTTGATATGAATTTCCACGTTTGCCCATAGGTACCACCAGAAGTATAGGTTGCAGGGCCACAAGGATCTCGCCTCCTCGCTGAATCTCAGCCCCAAACTGCTGCAGACCAGCTATGTGGCCACCAAACTGAATGGCTACCTGGCCGGAGTCGGCGGCATCGAGCAATTCAAGTCGGAGGCGGAGACCATGGGTCTGACGCCCACCCAGCGGCAGTACTGCTACTACCACGTGGAGCAGAACGAGGGCCAGGGTCTCTACTGCTGACATGGCCGAATCTGCATAGACGTTAAGCGTAGATCGTACACCTAGGGGGGTAATTTTATGGATAGTTTGCTTGTTCAAAAACAAATTGTGTATTACATAGACTTAGAAACGCATGAAATATATATGAAACACATATATTTTATTATTATAATAAAAAAATATCTCAAACTAAAGTTGATGTTTTTGGTTTTCGATGCAGAATCTTCTGCCTTTGCAGATTGCTCATTTGTAGTATTATTTCGCCACAAAGGCAACGAACTTAATTTTGCCATGCATCTGACCGATAAAATATCTGCAGATACGTGCTAATACCTAGCAGTAATATTCGACTTGATCCTCCTCATGCGCGAAAACAACATGATAACCAACTGAACAATCTGGCGTGATAAACAGCTTGCAAGTCATATTAAGTTCCTGTCCAGGATCCTGCCTTATCAGCCATAAACACCCGATAACAAATTCGCTGGCTCATCTGTTTATTCAACTTTAATGAGTTTGCATTGCTGTCAAGATCTGAACGAAATTCTGCTGAAATTCGGTTATTACTATACAGTATTATATTTTATATAATTCATTTATTTTGAAGAGTTCATTTTTTATAAAATATATTTGAAAGCGTACCTTACGTAAGTTATACATTGCCAAAATGACATACCAATAAATTTCTCTAACCAAGGACAGTAAAGTGACTGACCTCAAGACGTTCGCCATTCTTAAAAATAGTATGTTCATATAGTTAAGGTACACATATTTCGAAAATTTATAAGTATTTGAATGAATCGCTCTTGTCCATAAATTGCAAAACTATCAGTAGCTTTGTCTAATCATAAACGGTTGGGTAGTTTACACTTAATTTGAGGGTCTATAAATTGGTGGCGGTAGTGACTGGCACTAATCGATCGAAAGTAGAAAAATGCACTTAGTCATAGGTGAAGATCTGATTAGCGAAAATCAAGTGGATTATATATTTAGTTTATTTCATTAGATCACCAAAATGTGCATTGATAATTATATATTTTTGCGATTTAATATTAAGACATTTACATTACATTATAAGCATGTACATTAAAGTTTATCCTCTATATATAGCATTTAAAAGTGCAGCACAAGATACAAAGATACTTATGTATGCTTTGTAGCTGATTATCCATTTAAGAAACGCACGTGCTGGGCATATTCTCCTTAAACATTCGTTGTATAATTAATAAACAATAGAAAGTAACCTGTAGGTAAATAGCTCTGTATAGTTTAAGTATGGAATATCTAATTGATATTATCTATGCTGGGAATATTCCGGATACGTAAACTATAAGATACATAGATACATATAACCAGGCCTTCAACCCGAATTTCGACAGACTTGACCGCTCTTTGTTGTCTCTTCTTTCCCAAAGCAAAAGCAAGTAGCGCACAAATGGAGCTCTCTCTCTCGCGCTCTTCCTCTCTCTCTTGCTGGCATTGTCCCCCCATTTCGTCCCACGCGGCCCTCTCTTTCGCTCCAACGCTAGCCGGTTAGCCGCGTGTTTGGCGATAAGTGAAATAGATCGAGCATATGTAGCGAATCATTTTTTGTTTACCGCAGGTGGACGATTTAAATTGTTCTTCGTTAAATGATTTCTATATGAAAGAGTGCATGGAATCGGCTCAAACCGGGTCAATCGGTAGATATTGCACAAAAGTATCTGATTTTTCAAAAATCATAAAAATCGGAGAAATTCTCGAGGAGTGACAAACTCGGTCGATTTGAGGGAGTTCCAATGGAGTTATTCAAATCATTTTTGGCATGTGTATAGATTACCCGCATACCTATCAATTGTCCAAATTTGATTTAAAAATATAAAAAACTTTGACTGTGCCGAATTTTACAAGATTTTCCGTTATAGCTCGCATCGCGAAGAAGAAGAGCCGCCTTCACTAGACGCGCTACAACATAACAGCAACAAAAACAAGCCCACTACTACAATTCATCCAAAGTTGTTGACGGCGGCGAACTATGAATGTGTACGTATGTACATATGGATGTACGCTTGTATGTACATAGCTTTCTTGAATCGGTCGCACGGGCTGATAATAGTTTATTTTATTAATTGGCAAAGGGAAACGGAGAACGGCAGGCTCCACTAATCAATCAATGGGTTGAAAAAAATATAGTTGCACAAGATTTTCTGAACCCACGGGGAAATGGAAAGGTCATTGGCGGTTTAACTAAATGTAATCTCGGTGATTTGCAATAATTAATGCGTATGAAAGGAAGACGGTATATTTGCAAATCATTTTGTTTGGAATTTTAGTTCGTTCTAACTAATTAAGCAGAAATTCAAGTCATGGCATTAGATTAGGTCTGCTCTTGATTATTCTGCATTTAAAGAAAAGCTCGTAAAAAGGACCAGCGATTACAATTGCAATTTAATTAATACAAGATTCACACAACGTAGAATAAAACAGATATATTACGACATTATCACTGCTGCAGACTTCCTTTTTATAATTAAAGTATCTTGACCCCAATGACTACTTTCTAAATTCCAGTAAGTACAAAAGTATTAATCAGATACTTTACCAACTGCACCTAATTTTTCCTAAGCGAAAAGTGATTACTCCTTCTATGGGCGATTAGCGGCTAATCCCTTTTGGGATTAAACACCGATTTCAAGTGGCCTGCGCTTCGTAATTAGTTTTAATCGTTGCTAAGCTGAGTTAAACCTGCCAAGGGTAAAACTATAAAGATAGGGGTAAAATTACCCTAATCTTCAAGTTGAAAGAAGTCTTTGGCACTTAAATGGCAAAGAAAACCCAAACATTGTCACAGATCATTAACCTGTTTGGTAAAAGAAAATCAGTTTCACCTGTTAGTGTTTTTCAAAAGTAAGAAAGATGATTATTGGCCATTTGATATATTAACGGATAATACAAACATGAAACTATTAAAGTAAATCTTTAAATTGTGCTTTTAGTCAAAAATTTAAAGTGTATACGTTTAGATATGTTTTACAAAAACAGGATTAGAAAATGGTATCCTTTTAAAGTTTATAAAAAGTATATTCTACACAATGTCTACGTCGACTGTATAAAGGTTTGTGTACTAGCTAAATTGCTATAAAATATTTATTAAACTGAAATTTTGTATTTTTGTTAGATTATCAACCAATTTTCCTTTTAAGTCTTTATCCAGTATAACTTAATTTGTGTTGGAGCACACTGGTAGTGATAGATTTAAAGAGTTATCGTTAAATATGAGAAAACAGAAAACATTTTCACCTATTTTATAAAATAATGTGGGTAATAATAAATAGCCCACTGTCAGAAAAGCCTGCCTACATAAACTTTTATATTTAAATATGTGTCTTAATTGTATAGCAGCGAAGTCAGCAAAAGTATGTAAAGACAAACTTTTAAGAAACAAATATTTAGTCAATTAACAATCCTGATCTATATATGATATATAACAACAACGTAAAGACTCAAGCAGACCAATTGTATTTATTATTTTTATTTAATATTTATAAAGCGAATTAAGTGAATTTATTGGCACTCAAAACATAGCATACTTAGGTGAGCTTAAAACTAAATCCTAAAGTAAAGCATACAACAGGGAAGCACTTCGATTGGGGAACACAACTCGGCGGTGGACAGGTGTGGCACTAAATCCGCATGGTAAGTCGCCTTTGGGGCCTCATTCGCTCCTTTTCCGCCCGATCCTTGCGCATCCGAAGGATTTCCTCGCCGCGCAGCTCCCTTCGCCTTCCAGGAGATACATCTCTCTTGAGATCGATTTTGTATTCAATCCTCGGCGAACGGCGACCTATCACAAAACTCGCGGAGTCGTTCGCAAACAACTTTTGCTGGCGCAATTGTACACAGCGTTTAGGTGTTTCGGAGAACTCCTCGTTCCCAGGATCCCTTTCCTCGTCCCCCATGGTTAACACTTCCTTGAACATATCCTCGACGGCACTGAAGTACAGCGTGGAATCGGAGGACATTCTGAACCTGATGCTGGCGAGCAACTGAGCCCAAAGTTGATTGAAGCCAGTCAGGGGACGAGTTTGAAATGCATTTGAACGGACCACCGACCACCAGACACTTTTCAACCCTCGACTGTGTTCTAGGCTACCTGATCCCTAACAATGGTGTACATAAAACTAGGAAAACAGCTGGAAGGGAGGACCAATATTAGACTGAGCTAATGAGGGGTTTCCCTGCTGGTAAACCCTCATCTTGAAAACATTGCAACTCAAATTCCAGCTCAAATATTTATTAGTGAATATCTTACACTTCAATGTCGAAGTTTTCTGATTTTCTTACGAACTTACTAAGTGTTAATTCAGATATAAAAATTTATAATTTTTTTAAGTCATGATATACTTACTTTTATTTTCACTTTCAATTTTCTATAGATATTTTAGTTTCATAGTCTGGTTTATAGTGTGTCATCCATTACAATATAACTTTATTAATCTTCCTTACATTCATACATATGTACATATATTGTGAATGCTTTACTGGGTTTCGAGTTCAAAATGTATTGTAAGGTATACAGTGAGTCACATTTTTTGCCGCTCCAACATTATCTACCTTTCTAAAGAACGCACAAATTGCCCATTCAATTGAGTCCCAAACTATCTATAGATAAGAAAAAATCCCATAACGAGCATCCGACGCGATTAGATTAAGTCTTGCACTGAACGGCTTTGGTTGTTAGTTCGTTTCGATTTCGACGGAGTTATTATTAATATGGCCTATAGTATAAATTCATGTCCTCGGATCAGTACTCCTTGTTGAAGTAGTCGCGTATGCTGCGCTTCACAATGGGCGTCAGTTGGGCGACCTGCTTCTGCACTTCATCCGTGTTCTTATCCTTGTGATAGAAGACCGTGAAGTAGACAATCAAGCCAATGACCACGACCATCAGGAGCGCAGAAAACACGATGCTCAGCAGCATCTTGCAGGCGCAGGAACAGCAGCTGAAAGGATATAGAAAAATCTGATTAGAAAAGTTGACACATGGTCATCAAGCCGGAGATATCCTGGAAGTCAGATCTAGTTGTCAGATCAGTGCAATCAGTTCATTTCAATCAGGTTCAATTCTGGATGGTTGCAACTCAAGATAAATTGCCTAAATTGGCTTTATCCATAGCTGGTCAAGATCCCTCACATATAATATATATAGTACATATTTGTATATGATGGAAACTTACCAGCAAACCACTTTGCCGGGACATTTGAGGCATTCACAGAGAGCGTTGCACATGGTGATGACGGTTTTGGGTTATTCTTTTATAGATAGATAGATACAGTGTATTTCCGATTCCCGATGCGTGGTTGACCAACACAAAATATTAACTGAAGCGGGTAACTGCCATCGACCGCATTTTGGGGTCTACGGGTATTGAAAGCTTTAATCATATCGGGCGAAAAAATAACAAATAGACTGATAACAAGTCGGCTATAATTATCACTACGCCAGTGACAAAAGTGGGCGAGAGTTATTGGAAAACGGAGCTTACAATGTTTCCATTCGACCAATGTATCTGTATCTGTATCTGCATTATCCATCTTTTGGTACTGCTGCATCCAGCAGAATAAAAGTACAGAATAAAACTACTTGCTTTTCACACATCTCGAGTGAAGAGGGACTGATCGTAATACTTATCATATATATGAAATATTATAAAGAAAACTAATGTTAGCACGACGATAAACACAATGACAACGATTAAGCGTCGATTCCAGCACATAGTTTCCTACATTTGATTTTATTTACTATTTAGTTCCAAATAAATAAGAAACAAAGAATTTGATTAGGGTCGCAAAGGTAGATGAATCATTTTGAACTGGAGTGTAGGGCGCAGAGTGTTTGTGACAATGACAAATTGTTTTGTTCGGTTGAAGATATGTATGTCTCATCCGTTCTAGATTGTTAAAAGACAACAATCAACTTTGTGGCAATAGAAGGGGTTTTTTTTACCAACCTCAAGCTTTCTATATTTAAGGCATTACTGAGCAGGAAGTAATATATACCTGTTATCATTGATCAAAACTCTGGTAGGAGCTTTCTAGAAATTCTGCTCAATTTGAAGAGTATTGTAATGCCTCGAGGATTTGGCAATCTCTATCAAAAAACCTATTAGCTGATAGTGGAAAGTTGTCAATTAAGCTGCAAATACCAGGAATAGTACTTGAAATACCACGAAAATAACGCTGTTGGGGGATTTTTCATCAAACCTTATCTATATGGTAAAACTCTAATAGTTAACAAAGCCTAAAGTCGACTATCCCTTTTTCGGTAATTACTTATTTCATATTTTTAATAATATATCATATATATATTTAAAAGGATATTCAATCTGAATGGAAACTTACCAGCAAATAACTTTGCCAGGACATTTAAGGCATTCACAAATAGCGTTGCACATGATGATAATCCTTGTTTGAAGTTTGTGGTGTATGAGTATTCGATTGGGTTCCCGAAAATGATTTTAGCCAAGTATTTGCGTACTTCGATCTGATCTTGACCAATCCAAATGGATAACTGACTCTACGTGCAGTGCCATTTTTCCCATTTTGGCGTGAAAAGTAGGAAAAGCTCTCAACCTGCTGATGGAAAAAAAGAGAGAAATCGATAAAGATTCCAGTTATAATCAACAAAATCAGAAGAGAAGTGTTAGAAAATAAAGCTTACCACATTTTTCGGAGTGGCTGGATTTGAAGAGAGTATTATAATTTTTGCAACAAATTATATAATATAATTTAATTGGAAGAAATCTAAACATACAAACGAAAGTGTAATGTAAGCTAATGAAATTCTTTCTTTTTTTTTATTAAATAATTTGAGTACTTAAAAAAATGTACTGAATGTACTGAAAACTGAAAGCTAAACAACAATAATTGTTTCCTCGGGGGTTCACGTTAGCTTTTTGGCAATTCCCAATGAAAATGAGTAATCTACAAGTAATCTTTATAATAGCTGAAAAGATATGATTGAGTTTTATTACTTTTTACGCGAAGAAATACTAGCTAACATTAAGGTTATGTTAAAACAAAGCACTTAAGGTAGGTTCAGATCACAGGAACCTTATCGAAATCATTAAAGTTCGACAAAAATAGCCTTAATATGATTTATTAATTATAGGTTATTAATTATCGTGGTACTTATTAAAAAACCAACCATTTTGTTGGGGTTAACTTTGATTTATTTTGAAAAATATAACAATCTATTTTGGGTCATTTTCGAGGAAACTGTGTCACGATTTCGATATTCTCCGATTGAAATTGGTAAGCTTTTTTTGGGACCACAAGTGAATAGAGAAACACTCCAATGCTGGTCCCCATTAATGCAGGTCGCCGATATATTCGGCGACACCCGATCCCAACTGCTGATGTAGACACTTTGGTGGACTTCTTGGACGGGCACTTACAACGTAAGCAGAGTTCTCTAGCCCTAAGCTCAGTCTGAATTCGCGTTTAAAGATGGTCACACAAGGCGTCCTCGGCTTGGGACTTCTCATTGTTGGTCTAATTCTGGCCACAGACGCCTGGCTGTTATCCGAATCTGGGTTAAACGAATCCAGCTACAAAGTCCGTCATCTATCAATGCACTTTTCGCGGGTGTTTCTCAGCGTAAACGTCGAAAGCAACGATGCGCCCACTTTTATCGAGGCGCAATGGCCGGTTTCCTATTTTCCCATGCCCACTGTCGTCTTTCCCCACATCGATGTTCATTCCATGGGGGATCATGATGATTGCTCGCTGGTACAGCAGGCCCACTGGTCCCAGGTGGATGCACTGAGTCGGTTGTGGGTTATGGACATCGGATTTCCCGGCAGCACGTGCTCACCCCGTTTGTTTGTCTTCGATCTGATGCGTAACAACGCGGAGCTATTGAGAATCGATTGTGGCCACCATATAGGAGCTAATGACACCCACTTTCTGACTGTCCAAATGGGACCCAAGGGTCCGGGATGCGAGCACGAGCGCCACATTTACTTCATCCTGGGAAGGGTGCCAGAAATTCTAGCCTACGACATCCTGGAGCAGACGTGGCAACGCCTATCCTTGGAGAGCAATAAGTACGAGAATATGAACCAATCGTTTCCCATCAAGCCAGTGGACTTCACCTTCGGTATTCAAGGGGAACTCATACTCTCCGACCAGGATGGTGATCTATACAGTACGGTGGACAGACTGGAAATTGAAGGCAAAAGCGAATTAGCAAGCAAACCAATAAACAATAGCATTACACTCACACATTTGGGCAGTCTTCTGGGCAGCAGTCGCAGCATGATCGTCGACAATTTCGGAACCTTGTACTATGTTATCCCCAAATTCGGAGCTGTCGTACGATGTGCCAAACTAGACAACATCACAGCCGAGGGCAACGAGATCATATATCTCACATCGAAGAACATTCAGCAGATTTTCTTCACCTCCAATGATGCATTATGGGTCCTAAGTGATCGGGTCTTGAATGCAAAGGACATGTGCTTTCCTAGCTTGTAACATTTAGTTGTAATATAAATATTTAAATTATATTTTACTTGATTCAAACACTGCTGGCCTGGTGTATATGCTGCTTTCTTTATTATTCGTTTCATCTGGCTTGGTGATGTATTTCGTTTGGTTTGATAATAATGCTATGAATAGTTAATAGACCAAAAACAATTAAATTAATGGCTAACAGTTTGCTTATTCAGATAGGCCATTAGGGCCTGGAGCCGCTTCTTAATGTTCTTCTGATCGTCCAGAGTGCAGCCAAGCAGAACGCTCTCGAACTTCTTGTCGATGGGCCCAACATCGGCCTCGTGCACGGTGTCCATGTGTCCGGATGGATCCATTGAGCTGCTGCAGCAGGCGTTTAAGTACAACTGGCATCGTTGGCGTCCGATCACGGGATCACCCATCTTGATCATGCCGTCGATCAATACATTTATCTGGCTGAGGGAATCCTCCTGAGAGTTGTCCCGAACAGTGCGCACATTCAGCTCCACGGTGGCCAAGCGAGAGCTCACCCGCTGTATGTACAAAATGATCTCCTCTCGTTCAGCTGCAAAAGAAGGTACAATATTAGTTCGCAGTCAACTATGAATAACCCTTTACTTAGTTTTTCTTCAGAAACTATTACTTATGACTTTGATATAATACTTTACACTAATGCAATACACATTTTAGTTTTTTGTATCGACTCTGCTACATGATGCTTCTCAATAGAAGTCAATTAAATGTTATGAACTATAATAGTTCCATTCACTTACCCTCGCTCATGTTCTGCATCATTTCGTTGCTCTTAATCAGATCCATGGACATCAGAAGGTAGTCTTTCTTCTCCTGCAGGTTGAGTGCATCCTTGCGCAGCTTCTCCACACGTGCATCCAAATTATCCAGTATGGTGACAAATCTGCGAGTCACTCAAAGGTTAGTCACGCTCAATGGTTATTATAAATTCAAGATTTACCTCTCGCTGGTATTAAATGGTCTGTCACATGTCGGTTAAGTGTGATTGCGGTTCAGTGGTTAAGACATGAAACGAGACAAGCAACGTTAGAGTGTTAGATCGCTCTGCTACAGATCGACTGACCACTTATAGAGCTACGAAATTATAACCAGAATAGGTCTACAAGAAAAGGCGCTCGCACACAAAGCTCTTTTGGGAGTTGTGTGGGCGTACGCGACAGATACTTTAAGCTATCACCATTACTATTATGGAACAAAAGATTCGAATGAAGCTGGTAGCTGGTAGTGTGAAGAAATAATAGATAAGAAACGTATAACTTTTGTTTCGCTACGAGGTTGTGTGAATGTAATCGGTGGTATTGTTTTGGTTTCGTGTCTGATTTGGTTTTAGTTATGATGAAATAACAACCTGTCCAGAGCTCTACTATCGTCGACGAGTCCGTAGGAGCTGTTCCCACCATTGCCACCACCTCCGGATCCAGCCGCGGATGAGGAGGCCATGGCACTGGCCCCCAGGTCTTGCAAATGATCAAAATTCATGGATGCCTCCGAGTGGTAATCGCTGGGCGAGATCTGATGCAGCTGCTGGTGATGAGTACTATGGTGATGGTAATTCTGGGCCTGCCGATGAGTGTCACTGTTTTCCTGCGCTGTAGGCGCATCAACTTCCATATCCTGCGGCTGCTCCAGATTTGATTTAAACCTGTCGCCCTCCAAAAAGCCGGTCAAGTGTTTGTCACCAAAGATGGTTGGATATCTGCCTACTGTTTCGTTTTGGGTTTAGGTTTTTTTTTTATTTTTGTTTAGCCGCTTTGGTGGCTACTTTTTTGGAATGTCTTTAGCTTTTTTTCAAGTGGGTGTCGAAGTGTTTGATGCTGTTGCTTATTAAGCTTAATTTTATCTGTTTTTTGAAGCTGCAATAAGAGAGAAGAGGAAGCGTGAATGCGCAGAATTCAATTACCTATCAGAATGTGGGCTGTGAAAAGAGCCTTCTTCTGTCCAGGAGGCGTCAAAGCCATCATTGGACTCGGGCGTCTCGTCGTCTATGTCTTCCGGATAAGGGGGTATTATCTCCGCCTCTTTCGCGGGCGGCGGCGGTGGGGCGGTGTCCGACTCGCAGCGACGCCGTTTCCGAAAAATACCTCGCAAATTCTCCAACATTCTCGGCTAAAGTCACCAATTTTCCAGAAGATTACGCCCAGCTCTTCTTCTTTTCTTGTGGCAACCGCTGTCTAGGAGAATCCCCGGGTGGCTGTTTTGAATTTCAATAAATTACCTGCCGCCCGAGACTTGAGGCTCCGATTTTAATGCACTTTTGGCCCGATGCAAATATATTGTTGATTTTTCGAGTTGGGCAGTTTGAGTTCGATGACGAGAAATTCGTGTGCTTCGAGATAATTTGTAGACACAGCTTAATCTAACATTGTTAGCTTCATGTTTGAGCACCTGGGTTGTTTACTTCGAGGGGCAATCGAATATTTCGCTTTACTTATATGTAGATAAGTATAAATATGATTAATTTAACATTATATTGTGGGATTTGTATGACCGTGTCTGATTACCGCAAAAATATATAGTAATATAGTAGACTATATCGAAACCGATTTATCGAACATCGATGTCGAAAGATAGTGTGTACACACATTAGTTCGGTCTTGCATCTGTAATCGGCGGGAGTTTCAAAACTTATATTAGTTCTAAAGTGGCAGCTAGTGAACATTACCTAACAAATTGAAAGATAGTGCTTACAAGTTATTATTTATATTTGTTTTTTTTTTTTCAAATAGCTTTTAATAGTAGTACTTTTAAAAGAAACCCCTGAAAAAGCATTTGGTATTTCCCAAAGTTCAAAAAATTGTATGCCAAATATATTACAACTTCTATTTTATTAGTGGCGCCAAATTTAAATCTCGCACACACAGAGCCGTTCGCGACCATTGACAACTTTTAGTGGCTATATCGAAGAAGTAATAGAAAGGACATTGCTGCAGGCTGGCGTGTCCTTTAACGCAGTAGATGAAGAACTCGCATCGCTGCATATGGGGATACAGATGCTGTCCGTAGGCGGGGCAGTGGATGAGATCACTCGAAATGGCGGATCCACCGGATGGGAAACCGGGACTCCCATTCGTTGGCATATCCTCCTGACCACCTACGGTGCACTGGGCTCTCTCCGGAATATCGCATTTACCCGTCATTGCATTCCAGTGCAATTGCGAGCTGCACTCCTGCAAGATCGCCTGTCCATAGTAGCAAATATAGTACTTTCTGCAACTACTCGAGCTGCCGACATATACAATCCTGTCGCTGGATTGTTGTTGCTCCACTAACGTGGAGCAATAGGTGGCGGCATCCGTGACCATGTTATTTGGATCTCCATCACCATTTCCGCCATCGAATGGAGGAGTCTCTATGGGATCCGTGCCATTTCTGCACTTTACATTTGCCGCCGAATCGCAGAGTCTGCTCTCCGAATTAAAGAGCATCGTTGGTGGGCAGGAAGCCAGGACTGCATCCCCGTTCTCAACGCACAGGTAAAACATGTGGCAGTCCTCCGCATGCTCCACAAACTCACCAACCAAATGATTGGCACAAATTCTACTCCCACTCTGCCGGATGGTCACCGAGTTTGTGGGCTTCGATGGTCTCCAGGTTATCTGCGCTGTGACCAGCAAACAGTTCACCATCAAATAGAAGGCTGGAAACCAATAAATTCTCATCATACTATTAGTTTTGAATATCAATCCTACTAACCCGTATTAAGCATCATCGTTTGTTCTATCGTCAGACTCCAGTAGAGCGCAGTTATATTCTAATTTCGTAATGCCCGGTGAACTTGGCATATATGTGATACATTCGGCGCCAAGATACAGCCGACTATGTGGCTCAGTATCAGAAAATTAACATTTTCAATTGCTTGTAAGAAGAAGTTGATAAGACTCCCGTATTTTGTTTTGCCAAAAAGAAATATGGCTCCCTTTCCTCACAATCAACCGATATCGTATCTCGAATTGGCACGCAGATATATCTTTAATGCTGGATTTTTAATTTTAAAACCTGGTGAAAAGGAAGCCGAGATTAGCTAGGAACTTGATTAGGTGATATCACGACATATGTTGTCCTTGTGAGGAAATTCGTATCATATCGGTCAAATTGTTATGTTTCACATCGAAGGTTGCCCTATTTTCTAAGCAATTTTGGCAAATGTTTCGATTCAAGGTTTTTATTTTGCAGAGATATGAAAGAATTGCTTGATATCACCCGATAAATTTAGGAATGAGTCAAGGTCGTCCGTTTTCTAGATAGTTTCACAAAGAAGTTTTATTGACTACCAACTTTTAGGTTTGTTTCATACTTTCGCTGTCACCATTAAAATGTACAACACTTTATGGTCAAAATATTTTAAAATTCCCCAATATTTTACATTTTCCCCCAAAGCTAGTTAATTAAGTGTAAACTTTTGTTTTTTAATAAATATTATGTATATTTAATAAATTTTCATTTGCATTTGCAGTTTGTTGTAGCACTTGGCTTGGCCCAGTGCTACACAGGATCGCTTCTCGTAGTCCCATCCGTAGAAGAAAGGACACTGCTGGACCATCAGATAGCCAGAACGACACTGGTAAAAGTAATTGCAGTTGTCGGAATGCGGATAAACATCGATTACATGTCGCTTGCACTGCTCCCTGGGATTATAAGTCGTGGCCTGTAAATAATTTATTATACAAATGATAAGATATGGAGTACCCCATGGGTTAACCCACCAAACACCTGACGTTTTCGGGATGATCGCATTTTCCGGTGCGTGAATTAAAATGCAAACTGGTGGCACAGCTCATGGGAAGTGCCACACCGCGATAGCAAATGTAATAATCTGAACAGGAGTTCTGATTTGCCAGCAATGCGATACGACTCTGATTATCCAGTTGTGGGCACACATTGGTCACAATAATCTCTATAGCAGGCGATACGGAAGTCGCATTGCTGGCTCCACTTTGATTGACTGCTGGTCGTAATGTGACCACAGCTGATGGAGCTAATGTGGTGATTACAACTGTGGAAATCGTACTGGACTCCAAGGTAATCTCCGTTGAGCTGTCGGTAGTGTTTTCCCTTTGCACCTCCGATCCCGTGCGACAGTCGATATCGCCCATGGGCTCACACATTTCCATATCTTGACTAAAGTACTCGCCATCCTCGCATTCACCATCGTATGACTCATCGCCGTTGCAGAAGATATAATGTGCGCAACTCTTTGGCGAAGTAATAAAGGATAGGTTGTTGCCATCGTTACACTCATCGAAAATATCCGCATGACTGGTGGCCAGAAACAGTAGGGACACCAGGATCCATCCACACTCCAAAGCACCAAACATCTTCTCAGCTCGATCTCAAATGGTAAACTGATCGATTGCGTATGCAAACTTTGGGCTTTTCTTACCACCTATCCTTATCAGAAAATAATTTGCCCAAGAACACGCTTTTGATAATTGCTTTATTACAAACTGGGATATGAATCTTACAGACGTAAGCCCGATGAACGATTGGGTTTTGTGGCAACGCACTGTCCCTGGGAGGCATCGAAATGGAAATTCTGTGGGCACTGCTGGAGCAGCAGATAACCGGAAAGACACTGATAATAGTAATTGCTGTTTGCCGGATAGGGATAGACCCCGTTCCTTCCACTCGTCTTGCAGATGACATGCACATCGGTGCTCGGAACTTGGGTTGTAGTCGTGGTTACAGCAATCGTTGTAGGCGTGGTAGTAGCTACAGTCGTGGAGGTAGTACTGACTGACTCTGCGGATGGTGCTCGTTCCGTAGAGGTTCCTATGGGTCTTAAGGTGGTAACCGGTGTGGTAACCACATTGGTATGACACTCCACGGGCTCACGACAATCCCCATTGCAGTAGTAGGAATCATCGCCATCGCAGTGAACAAACTCACTGCACTCCTGATTCTCATTAGTCACCTTATTGATGATCACGCCCTTGCATTCCTCGAGAAAAACCGCCTGCACCTGCACCCAGAGGTAGCCAGGTAACAGGCAGGCCAAGACTATCAACAATTGCCACATTCAATAGACTTTCAACTGCCTCGTCGCCGAGATCAGTGCCTTCTTTATAGGTGGAAATGCTGTGCGGCTTGCTTGTTCTCTGATAAGACTCTAAATTCAGTTTATTTTCTAGCTATAATTGTTTAATTTGACACGACAAGAGGCTTAATTAAAAGTGTTGTGCGATTATGTTCACTTGAAAGTACAATCGCTGGAGCTACGTATGCGTCCACCACAAGCTCCAGTTTGGGGATCGAATGCGTAGCCAATAGGACATTGCTCCACCAGCAGAAAGCCATCAACGCAGTAGTAGAAGTAGTTACAATTCTGCGGATAGCTGAATCTTTTGGTAACTCCCTGACGGCACTCTCGTCGGATATCGGAAGGTGAAACAGTTGTGGCGGCTGTGGTTACCACACTGGGAGTCGTGCTGATGGGTAATGCTGTTGAATTATCCACCGGAACTATGTCGCCACAGGTGAAGTTGGCATTGCAGGTCGTGTTGTCCGTGCAGAACATCGAGTTCTGGCCAGAGCAATTGATGAGGGAGTAATTGCAATTGGGTCGCGTATTGTTGATAAATCCATTCTGGCCACTGCACTCGGGTATGTTCAGTCCATTGATTCCCCAGACAACGAGAATCAAACCGTAAACGATCAATAGCAGTTCCACGCGTAAAGATTGCTGCATTCTCGATCTTTGTGGAGTTCGTGGTGGTGGGCTAAGCTTTTTATAGCTCAGCCCGGTGGCAAGTCAATCAAAATCAAGGTCTTCTCTAATAAGTTATATTTAATTAAAGGTCTCATGTCGCCACAATCTTGTAACTTATCAATAAATAGAGCTCTTATCTGGTAGACAACTCCCCTTAAGTCTTGATGAGTTGTTTTCTGGGTGGCAATGGGGCTTTCCGACCTGTTCTCCTGGAGTTTCCATAGCATTTCGCCACACCTATCTGCACACAACTCCGGCGTTCTATGTCCCAGCCGTAGTAGAAGGGGCACTGTTGCAGGGTCAGGAAGCCCTTGATGCAGTAGTAGAAGTAGTTGCAGTTGTCTGGATGTGGAAAGAACTCGGTCATGTGTGGCAGACACTTGTGGGATCGCGGATCTTCAAACTGCAAGTGGAACTTAGATCAGAAAACTGATGGGTAAAAGGATCTGCAGAAGATACTTACGGCGCACTGAACTTTATCTGGGTAATCACACTGTCCCGAGAGCGAATTAAAGTACAGCTCATTATCACAGTGCATTTCCATGGCATGACCGTGATAGCAGAGATAATAGTTGGTGCACGAATTATTGCTGGCCATGAATATAACCTGGCCGGGATCATCGCTGATCGGACAGTTGGGCCTTACAACGGGCGCAATATTCACGATATCCACTTCGGTCGGGGTCTCCACAATCGGTGGTTCGGTTGGTCTTGGTGTGGCGGGTATTTCCTCCTCTTCTTCGTCTGTTTCCGGTTCCGGTTCCGAAGGTTCATCGACTTCGTCCAGGAAACATGACACATTGGCCGCAGCGTCACAGGTTCCCGCCTCGGAATCAAAGTATTCACCATCCTCGCAATCGCCCTTCAGGGATTCCTCACCCTCGCAGTACACGTAGGATTGGCAGCTCTCCCAACTTTGTACAAATGCCCCATCGTCCATGCCGTCACATTCGTCAAAGTGATCTGCATTTATCCGAGAGCTCCAGAGCAGCACCAGGCACAGGTGTATCAGATATTTGGACATTTTATTGGCTCCGTATGGAATGTTCTACTGAATCGAGTCGACGGTTTCCCCATTATATTTATGGACCTATTGCGATGAGTTTTTTTCCCCTAAGAAGTAACCGACATGCATTTCTTTTTAGTATAATTGAATATCATTTTATCGAAAAGACCTTCGAGATAGCTCTAGACGCGGTTCATTGTATTACAAAATATTCTGGTCCCCGTGAATCACAGCATTCCTGTTCTTGGAGTTTCAACTATCTTCCATTATGTCATCATTTGCTTGCAGAATCGACATTACAGCGGTCGATGGTTCCACTTAAGTATTTCGCTGAATATGTTTACACAAGCCGAAAAAGTTTTAAAATTAATATTCAATACATACGTACATACGAACATATGAACAAAAAGCGTCAAAAAAGCGTGAAAAAGACAACGCAACAGAAATCATTGACCTCAACAAAAGCCGCATTGGCCGTATTTTGTTTATGGATAGCCAAACTCCAAGACTTCAAGCTGACGAGTAGTTTGGCTATGATCAGACTGGACTATACCCTGTCAAAAAAGACCTATTTTGCCCCGTCATTTCAAATAAGGCGAAAATGTAGATAGGAAATTATCTCCATGCACGTTCCATTTCGCATCAAGTACTTCAAATTTCAATAGAACAGGGTGTCCAGAAAAGTATCTTAGATTACACTTATCTCATAACTATAATATTTTTAACTCTAACGTTCGAAATAATATATTTTATGCGTTTATTTTGCATTTTCAAATTATGATCGGTCATGGTCTTAGCTAACTTCTACATTTTGCAACTTGAGATTTATTTATAAGCTTAATCAAAAGGAAAGTTATGATAGATGGATTCTAAGTGTATTTCTTTTCCTAAAAATTTACATTATGAGGTAAATTGCTAATTTACTATTTCATTTTATCTATTATAAAACTTAGAAGATGGTAATATTAAATGTTCTTTTTGGTGTAATTTGCTTTATCATGTTCTTATAATACAATGGTTAGTATTTAGTTGCACAAAGGGTATCCGATATTCGATCTGGCATTGCGCCCCTCCACCTTTTGTTATGATATAAATCACACGAACTTGCGATTTGCCTGAGGTATAGTATAGTATATTTCTCGTCCGGTGCTCGGATTCCTTTCCACTATTTGCACCATCATGGCGGACGGACACCATCGAGTGGATCGATCGGACGGGAGAATTTGCACAAAATCTAATTTATTGTCAAGCATTTCCAGGGACGATAAGGCCGAAAAAAAGTGCTGCTGGTCTATGCTGGTTAACTTTATCGTGCACCTGTAAGGGAAAAGAAATCGAAAAAAATATTAAAAATATAAATAAAATCAACAAGCGCAGTTAGTGGCTGAAGTACTTTATGGGAATTGTTTAAACAAGTGCAGACGTAACCAATCTTCTCGTGTTGTTGTACATACATACGAATGTACTTTATTATAGCCCATTTCTTATGGGCGATATTTGCTTTAAATGCAATTGACAGATGGACTGATGGACAGAACGGATGACGGGAAACATCGATCGAGCTGGAACAAAAGAGTGCTCAATGCGCTGACGTTACAGATACATTGTATGCACATACATATATATGCAGTATGTGGATTCAGTTGTAAAGACAGCGACGGCAGAATGTCTGCTGCGTTGCGTATGTTTACACGACTCGATATATAGATACAACCCAATATAGGTGTATTTAATTTACAATCCACATGTACATTTATTGACAATCTCCTCGTGTGTTAATATCATTCGCCAGCTTCGTCTAAAGATACTTTTTCATGCGGCCAAAACAAGTGGCCCAAAATATGACGATGACAACACGATCGTTTCCCAAAAAAGTCCTGAGGGAGAACAAACAAACAGTCAACAATGAGATCATTTATTATTTTTAGACAAAGGTAAATGCGTATAGTATCTCCAAAAGGCAGGTACTATAAGATACTACCCATGCTACTGCGTGTGATCTGGAATTCTGCTTTTGACAAAGTGATGATAATGATGGAACTGGGTCAGAACGCAGTGCGGCTTATTTAGCTGACTTTGCTGTCGCTTTCAGTGGGAATAATAACTCAATAGAGGACCGCGGAAGCTGACTAAGTGCTACTGACTAAGTGCCTAATGCAATTAGCAACTCTCCTGAACGAGATCAATGTCCTGCTAAACACTGGCCTTTGTGGCCATCGTTTATCGAAATAGCTGAATACGAGCACATATTTTTAGATGCCATGGCATATGTTTTTATGCATTTTCCTAGTATTTTTCCGAGGAAAACACAAAAGCCACAGGCACAGCTGCTTTTTCATACGTGCCGCTAATAATAGCATATCATTAAACAAGAGAATTTCGTTCAGTGCGAAGAATAAATTAAACTTATCAACTTGAAAGCGAAATGCAATTCGAGGTAAAAGTTTCTTGTCGCATGGATTTATATTATGGCCACTTTATATCGGCCTCTTAGGCTTCGGGTTCCCTACACATGAAATTTATGCTAAAAATAATTAGCGATAAGAAAATGTTGTGACCCGCTGGGAAAGAAGGCACAGCATAAGAGTCGATATGGAGTGACTCATTTTACCAACGCGATAAGCGGTCCTTTGTGTCCTGCAAGGGAAATCCTTATCAGCAAACACATATGTACTGGTATGTTTAGTGAGGAACTAGCATTCCTCTTAAAGATTATTACACAGAGGCTTTAAACTTCTCGAAATTAAAATATTGTACGGCTCTAAAGCATGGTAGCAGATATTTATAGTGTTTATGTGTTCGTTGGGGCAAATCTAGAATGATAACAGGAACCCGCAATAACAAACATTCATTCATAGGGGGAAGTTAGTAAATTATCAACCCCAGCGGCATGACAGCGAAGGAATCTAATCACAGTTTTCTGGCATAACGCTAAATTATATTCTAAAAGAAATCTCGAGTGCAGATTAAAATATTACGGCAGATAAACCAGGCGGGGGAAAAGCGGACGAACAGACACCTACATCTTCCTGCACCAACTGAGCTGTATCTCTAATTTTCCCGCAAAACACACACACCCATTTATCCACAACTCAACCGTCTGTTTGCCGTGATTCACAAATCAAATAAAATATATATATAATATTAAAAGAGAAAAAAGAAAAATGCACGAAAAAGCGTCGTCGGCGGTGGCAAAAAGTATTTGTGCCAGCCATAACCCATAAGATACAATATCTCTTTCCATATATACTATATAACTGTAAAAATCCACTTGAAGCCGCAGAGAGCGATCGAGTCCGGCAAGCAAACTAAGAGCGCAGCTAAGAGAGGCGCGCATTATCTCGCTGCCTCGCAAATTAGGGGCGGTGTTGGGGTTGGGCTGGGGGTACGAAAAACATTGGGAATGGCCCGGCCCGGCTCGGCTCGAGAAGAAACCCAGAGGCCAGAGACGCAGGCTGCGGCAGCGAGCTATGCGGGTTCAAATGCGGCCAGCATGACGAATTATTACACACAGTCTCGCGACTGGCAAATGAAATTTAATGTACACTTGCAAAAAAAAAGAGATTTAAATTTCAAAAAATCATATTAAAAATCATCTTATCAACAAAAAAACCTTAAAAACATTATTAAACAGCAAGGAAACTGAAGCTTAGCTAAATCGCAATGATATCATCATTTAAAATAAACAAGAAATCTGCACACCCATAAAAACGAGGATCTACAGGTAATATTATCTTGAAATGACGCGAGCGAATAGATAAAACTAGATTTGGAATATTACTTTGACATTTGAAACGGAGTTCCACTCTACATTAAGCTGCATAATAATATAGGACTGATTTGAACCTACTACTTAGAACTAAAAGACCTAATTATTTAAAAAAGATTTTATTTCCAATTTGTAAATATAAATATTATAGCTCCATCTGCCGAAATGAATATTATTCACTAATATTTAAATCCCACCCTAGCTATCAATCTTTTTTATTAATTCATATATATTTGTTAACAGATCTTAAGACCTTAGTAGATTTTAAGTAAAGTAGTCCATAGTAATGTCCTGTTTCTTTCCGTGTAAAATACAAAACACTCGCACACTCAGTCGATTCATGGGGCTGTTTATACACTCACAATGCACATTGATGATGTTGTTGATGGGATTGTGATTCAAGTATGTGCGCGTATATACACAAAATATTGAAACAAGAAGGGAAAGGCTACCCTTGCAAATTTACCATAAACCGCTTAAATTGACACCGAGAGTCAATTGATGTGAAGCCCTGGAATCGATCAAGTTTGACAAGATCATCTTAACCTTTTTCCCAATTAGAAAGTGTAACGAAATGTTTTTTGGGAGTGCGAACAAAACGCTCTTCTCCATATCGAATACAGCGCACAAATATATGTGTCATAATTCAGGGAAATCCTCTATGACCAAGCCGAGTGGAGAAATCGATGTACTCAGCGCCGAAAAAGAAGGGCGCACAATGATCTGATCCCTCTCAGAGGCGTCTTGTTGGCCCAGCCAGCTTCAGCTATCAGGGCTCATTGATCTGGGAGTCTTTGGAGCTTGAGCTTGTTGTCTACATTGTCTATTGGGGATTTTCAATGCGATAATCAAGCGTACCCGGGGCAACCCGTTTCGATTTACTATGTGGTGTAAGCCATATGGGGGATTTTTAAATTTGAAATTTTTAAAATGAATACAATAAAATCACGTCAACAAACAAGAAATTAGTGGCCGATAGCTGTGTGTATATTTTCAGCCGGGGTATACATGACATGCACGGAGCACGGAGCTATAGCCATATACCTATGCCTCTCCATATGTATTACACAAGCGTTTTTGTGAAAACATCGCCGTTGTCATCGTCGTTTGTCTGCGCTGTATCTGTTGCCCGGGCAGCTTTAAACCGGATCTTTGGTTTGAAAGTACATTCACTTTGCGTCGTCGCCGACGTCGCAGCATTGCAGCAGCAGCAGCAGCATAAGTCCAGGCCAGGCCCCAAAGATCCGCACAGACATATCCATATCCATAGGCTCTGGCTCTCAAAGATCTCCGAGCTAAACTCTTGGCTCCCAGCTCCGGCAAACAGCCTTCAAATGACTCGGCTTGGCCCGCCTGGGTTGGAATGGCCCGACTCTCTATGGTCTGCACATGTGCATAGTTCAAATAACTTGGTCAAGTTGACAAGATCAACGGAGCGAGTGTTACCAAGCGGCAGCAGCCAAAGTCGGGTCTGGTTGCAGAGCGGGCAACACCCCCCCTACCTACACCATCGTGCATTCGGGCCAAATCAAATACTCGCAGCAACAACACAAAATCTATAATAAAAAACAGGTTAACAAATGTTGCCGCAACGCTGACGTCGACGCAGCCCATAGCGTCGGAAGAAACTTGTTTTGCTTTCCTATGCGGCTCCGGGTCTCAAATCTCAAATCTCGGGCCCCTGGTCTCCGATCTCCGGTCTCAAAACGACGTCAAAGCCGGCTTACGACAATCAACTTACATTCACTTCTCGCAGCCCCAAAGAGCGTGAAAGTTTCACTAAGAGCACGCGTTTCGGGAGAGAGTCGGATGCTATCGCATTCGGGATTCGGATTCGAAGCCGGCTAGCCCGCATGTTACACAGTATCAAGGGTAGATTGGTGGCCAAGAACCATGGGAATACAATATCTGAAATGCATGGTACAAGGCTTCAGTTACAACTACCCCAAACACGTTAAGAAGTCAATAAATTCAATTAAACTATAGCAAATGTAACATAAGGTATGTGATTAGTTGACCTTTGGGAAAGAAATATCAACAACCCCAAACGTTTCTTATAGATTAACGAATCAATAACACTATTAACACAGGTTATAAAAGATACGATGTTATTTTGTAACGTTCTTTTCAAATTGGAAGAGTACATTTAGGCAATAATCGCGGTATTGATAGACATACTAAAAATATCTTTAAGATTTCTGCTTTTGATTGAGAATTACTATGTATAACAGTATTCATTTTAACATGTATATTCTCTTTTTGATGAGGAAACATCAATAAATCATATCCTAATTTAACATTTTAAATTTTATTTTAATTACAAAAAGTATCAATTGTTCGAGGTTTTCTGTATGAAATTCTGAAATTGCCGGCATTGTAAACGCAGAGAGAGAGAGAGAGAGACAAAGAGATAGACGGAAAGAGAGCTCTATACGTGCGGAAGAGAGACAGAGCGTTGTAGAGTAAAAGAGAGCGACAGAGCAGCGGCAGCGACGTCAGCAGAGGGCTGACGTTTCGATTCGTTCGTTCGCATTCACAAGAATTTCACCGACATTTAGTTTAGTACCGTTTTTGGCTGCAGTCGCACTACGGACAGTTTATTCTAATTGTGTGCTACCATCCCATACATCCAAACATACAAATATTATTGCTAAAGTTAACGATATTAACTACACATATTAAATGCTATTATACACGGGCCGAGCAAAGCCATTTCAAAAGCGGTTTACTGCCCATCCACACACAAAACACATCAAAAAATTCAATTAAATCAATTGAAATCGTAATCGAGTCCAAAACACAGTACAGCGAAAAGAAAAATCAAATAAACTTAAATTATATGGTTATCAACGTTGAATCTAAACATACATATAATAACTATTTTCTATGAAAATCGAGTGTTTCGTTTCCGAATCGGGAAAAAGTTAATAATTCAATTAATGTTAACGCCAAATATAATCCGACGAGAAAAACGCATGCAACAAGTTAAATCCAGCCGACAGTTGTAAACCAAGTTAGATCCGTACACAGATACACCCCAAATACCACACAACCAATACGAATGAATGCCCGGTATACACATACAAACGCAAAAGTCACACACACACACACACACGCAGACTATAACAATGTCAAGTGAAAACATTCTCTGGAAGCAACAGGTTTCCCCTTAATAAGTGTTATAAAGAAGCAACCAACAGTCATCACCCAGAACTGTTCGTTACGGAAAAAAGTAAAGTAAAAAATAAAAGAGAAAGAGAGGTAGAAGAGAGCACGAGGAATAAAGAAGATAAAGTATAAAGAAAGAGAAAGAGCGGAGAAAGAGCCACCTTTCAGTCAGCAAAATCGTATGAAAATAATAGTATAATACCATAAACTACAAAAATTATAAGAAGACAGTTCTTAAGTGGGTTAAAGTAGAAAAATTAGTGTGACTGCAACCGAGTGGAACCGAATTAAACCAAACCCCATACCATACCATACCATCCCCGAACCGCAAAACAAAAACCAACTAAAAGAGTTCTTAGAGCGCATCTGACTAGCGCCAACCCCAAAGAACCATGGAATTCTACGATGGCGACCTCAAAGATATATGGGACTCCGACTTAGATCCGGTAAGTGTTCGAATTACCACTCCAGAGCACAAATAAAAATGCGAAAAGCAACTTGTACCCCCATATTATATCAGTCAGAACAGAACCATTGATACTTGAGGCCTTTTATTACAGCAGGTATGCTTGATATGGGCTATACGAGTATGTGAAAGTTAAAGCCGACAACTCGAACGCAACGATAAGAAAATGTCCGAGATATACATAGGTAGCTCTTATATGTACATTATAGCTCACCAAATTTTATGTGGCAATGCCGCAACTAAACTTGGTGAACCCCTTGAACTTCGATCTTTGACTACAGAGACATCTTCAATACGATTATTAAGTCATTTCGGTATACATTTTAAACATGCAAGAGTCGTGCTTCCACGAAACGAAATTGCATTTTAAAAAATCTAAGGAAAAACACTTTAATGACCCACATTAAGCTTATCAGTTGGGGAGAAAAACGTGAGCATATTCATGAGCTGAATTCTAAGTATGATGATCGATTTCAGAAGGGAAAATGAAAATGAATAAACGAATTTCGATCTCAGGGTCCCACGGAATTTAGCCAGTTTTCTTTTCTTTCTCTGCATATTAAGTGGTTCGCATTTATATGTATGTATGCGATCACCTGAGAGAATGCCGATCACCGACAAACTGGCCTACGATCAAACCTGTCCCAAGCCACCTCATAAAAATGTCCGCTCACCGCACCACCAAAATCCGAATGTAAAAAAAAAAAAAAATAACCGTATAGTGAAAAGAAAAAAACCAGAATCTAATCGAACTGCCCGGCTTCCAGACATCAGACACCGTAATATACAACACACCCAGAATCACAGTTTTGGTTTCATTTTCGTGGAGGACGTTCTTGGATTGCCGAACCCAATGGCATTACTCAACAGAAAAAAAAAGAAAAAAACTTTGCCAAATAGATACGTACCGAATCAAACAAACCCTCTAGTGCCGAAAGGAAAAGGCAGCTTTCAAGGCTTTTTATCTTGGCAGTTACGTGCTCGTTTTGGGAGAAAGACAATTTTTAGTGACTTTTTGTGTTCGAATATATCAATTTACATGGTTTTCTGATAAGCGACAGCGACTATATCTGGCATTCAGGAAACATTTCTGTTCATAACTTAGAAGTTTCGCTGTCCTACAAAGTTGTTTTGTGTTGCTTGGCGATAATGATAATTGAAGTTTTCCAAGAAATTAAAAGAAATTTATCATTAGCGAACGATTTCTGTTTCGGTTGTTCTGTGCTCGAAGTTCCATTCACTATCACCCCGCAGCTCGAAATACTCGTACTGCAATCGTGAATCGTTTCAATATAATGAAATGATTATGAATGTGCCGGGTTGAGCTCCATTTGCGGAGTACTCATAGATGGAGATGCCGTCGTCTATTGCTTATCGCTGCGGAAACAGTAATGAATATATGTCGTCCGCCCGTCCATTCAGCCCAAGTCCGTTCGTTTCACTTGTTCTTGCTGTTGTACACGGTAAAAAAGCAGATCCAAATCAAATTAAGTAGATACTTACAATAATTGTATCAGTTTCAGTTAATAACGTCGGTTTTGATCGTAGTTTAGTTAGTGATCATTTCTTGGAAATGGTCCGGGTTCAAATCCTAAGGCGTCACTATGAATTTTAAAACAAATATATATTCTATTCTTTATATACCCTATAAATTATTATAATATGTTTCATACATTTCCGCTCTCAACTTTTGCGCGCTGTGTAGAGGAAGCTCTGCTGGGCGAGCACAAAAGAAAAGAATCTATTACGGCTTGGGAGGAGGACACATGTGGAGTTGATAAGAGGCTGCTATCAGCTGGTCTAAATGCAAAGTAATGACTTTTTTCGCCTGCACTTTGCAGCTAGTCAAATAGAGTACGGCTCGTCAGTGTCATTACTATTGGGAGATAATAAATGCGCGCCGGCGACTACTCGACTTGTAGACAATGTAGCCGGAGGGACAGAAATAGGCCCAATGCCCGGGAAAATGCGCGTGCAGTTTTTATTGGTTTTGTTGCATTTGCGTTGCGTTTTTTTCCCGCCGTAAGCGGTACAATGTACCCGTACCCGGGGCGTGCGCTCAATTACCTCATAAGTATCTCAAATGCCTGTGTGTGCCCATAACAAGAAATTATCGGTTTCTGTGGGAAGTCGCCGCCCAAATACCCTGGGAAGTGAGATCAAGATCGCGGTTAGATATCATCCATGGCTAGATAGCTGAATTCCTTGAAAGATCCGATCCAAAAGCGTTTGTTTTGTTAGCCCAAGCCTATCAGCATTCTATTTTGGCATTATTTTAATAATATAAACTATCATTCTAAAGCCTCTTCAAGCATATCAACAATCTTATCTCACAGTATTTTGTAACCAAAAAATAAAGCAAAAACAAAAAAAGTAAACTTGTGCCCAATTTTGATTAGCCTTAGCGCACCATTTTCCACTTAAACTGTTGACAAAAAAAAAAAAATAATAAATAAATAATAATTATGATGCCATGGGATTTTTTTGTTCTTGCGTTAAACCAAAACAAAAAACCAAAAATAATGACTTGACGGGTCGATAATCAATTTTATTAAATTGGCAAGAGGCTTCAGAAAGGCAACAAATGGGAAAGTCCCAGTTGGGGTTAGCTGGTCTTCAGAGAGACCTGCGATAATGTCACGTGCCCTGCATTTCCGAGATTCCGATCGGTGTTATCAAGAAATCCCCTACCATTTCATTCAGAGAGATCTTGGAGTGGTTCCCCTGACTATCAGTATCAGTTGGTAGCAATGAAGAGTTGACACAGCAGAATCTGTAAAGCTCTAGAAAAACACACGCATACAATATATATTCGCGATCGGGGGAATTCTGTGAAAATCAATTGGCGGTGGAAAAACCAACAACATTACTTACGATGATCTCTATTCAATTTACGAAGAATACAGTTTATGGGGCAAACAAACCGTTTCCAGTGCAAGTACAGATATCAATGTTTCAGCTTAACGACTTTCGATTCTGGTCCAGCCTTGATAAGAAAATACAAAATGAAATTATTTCTGTTCAGCGCTAAAATTACTGCTGAAATTTTCACATTTTGTTGATAAGAGAAGCGAGCACATGGAAACAGAATGCCTAATTAATGCGGACTTAGAAACGAGCTTATCTTCTCAATAGCTAAGTAGAATTCGCGCACTCATATATAGGCTAGTATGTGAGAAAGGGTTGTGTCTCGAAAGAAAGCGAAAACAAAGCTAAGCTTCGAACTAAACGTTCTCAAGATCGTCGCAGAGCTGGCCTCGAACAAGAAGAAGCTCTGCTGTCGAAACCGTAGACTGCCGGAAAAGATTGCCTTGAGCAAAATAAATTGCATTCGCCTTCGGAGAAGAATGCTGACCAAAGTCGAAAACCATCGACTTTCCGAAATTATTTCGTTGGTCAAAACGGAAAGAGTGAGAGGTTAAGAGTTAAAGACCGAGGCGGAAAAAGTGCAGCATTAACAAGAAGACCAGAAGTCAGCAACTTTTCACCACTTCCATTGAGATACAAGCAAATATATATTTCTGACATTTCTAGAGCTATTCTTTTTTTGTGGGCCAACTTTCGCTTATATAAGCAAAATATACAAAGGTGGCGGGGGCGCGGGGCATGCATAATGGTATTAGCAATTTCTTTTCGCCCAATTCGATACCCTATATGGCCTGTTGCCTGGCCATCGAATGCAAATGTGCATTTCGTTGAGGTTAGACTGAGATTTTCTAACGGCCAAATGCATGTGGCTCGCTACTTAAAATGCACACGAGAATACTACTACCAAACTCCAGCGAGCAAGAAACGGAAATCAGTAAAACGTGCTTGGCAACAGGCTGTGTCGGCATTTTGTTAACTTCGATAGCTAAAAGTCTTGACTCTCGGGAGCATATTTGAATAACTAGTTCGAGCTATGCACGTTAGATACTTTCAATATGGTCTATCCAGTCGTCTGTGTATCTCGTATATCGCGTATACGCCGCGTTGTTCGGCTATACGCTGTACAGCGTATTGTGTATTGCTTAACTTTGACATTTCCAATGAGCCGGAGCGTTGCAATCTGCAAAACAGGTTAAAGCACAAAGCGAATGCAAAGAAACCCAGCGACGACTATTGCAAATTTAGCTCGCTCCAGCGACACAATTTCTATGCCAAAAGTCCAAACATATGGCGAGCCAGCGAAAGAGCAAAAAAAAAAAAAAAAAACAAAACCGAGGCAGAAAAAAAAGCGCGCATAATTAAATTTGTGCCCCCACACACATAGTATTGGTTTACATGTGCGCCAGTCTCAATGGCTCCACTCTCTCTATTTCTCTATTTCCCTCTCTCTCTGTAGACACTTGTATAGATATATATATATATAGTTTCCCATTCATGTCGGCCATTCATGCGGACTTACACGCGCTGCGCGTTGCAGGATGCGCAGCCATAGTGTCCACGCGGAAAATCCACTCTTAGCTTGCTCTTTTCGACCGGGTTTAGTCTACTTGCGGTAGCTGCTCTCTTTTGGCCAAAAGAGTGGGCGGCCTTTGGGCCATTTGGCCAGCTGTTCGCGCTTTGTTTTGTTGACGTCAATGTCAGGATGTCGAAGGAGTTGACTTGTGGCCAAAGCCCCGAAGAGCGTGAATTATTCATGGACCCGCTCGGAAGTTACAATATGTTACAGCGCACCCCCTCTCCCCACTCATCGAGGGGGGGGGGGGGTGTATTGGGGGATTGGGAAGCTGGGAAACTGGGAAACTGGGCGTGGGCGCTGCAGCATATTGCCAGTGCTAATGAAGTGCTACACGATAAGTGTAACAGCAGGCAACAGGCAACAAGGAAGCAACAGTTAGCTGCTTCTTGTGGGCGGAGAAGCAATGGATGTAGCATTCAAGCAGGGATTAAGGAGCGGGGTTCCAGGAGACCACCCTCGGATTGGACATTTTATTTGGCACCAGGCGAGTAAGCGATAATCATTGTAGTTTTCAAGGACTTAAGATTAATGTTTAATTGCTCAAAATAGAATTATTCAAAAAACGATATTTTTTGAGCCTAAGAAATAACAGAGGTTTTGCTTCCGAAATTTCTTAACAGATTTCTTCGATGTATAAATTTCTTAACAGATTTCTTAGATGTATAAAATCACTTACTATAATTTTGTAATTATTTAAACCTTTAAATAAAGGCCATTGAAGGCCGATACCTTTTATTTATTTGCACTCCGTTTTAAAAAGTTATTTGTATACCCTTTTGACCTTAAGACCCTTTAAATATGTTTTTGGAGAGTTTTCTTCTGTTACCGTAATTCTGTAATTCTGGCATATGGTTGCCTTAAGGTTCATTTGGAGAAGTTAAGGGAGAGTGCTTACAGCTGACAATCTCTGCAATGAATTTAAGAGAATTTCTATGATGAAGAAACTAGAATAAATGTCATAAAGTAGGTTTTAACCAAATTTAAAAAACATCCTTTTGGAAATATCAATGTAATAATATGTATAAATATAAAAAGCCAACTGACGTTAGATGATATTTTTAGCAATCCCAAAATAGGGTGCACTAATCGGATTCACCAGAAACCCCAATCTTCACTCCATTAAAATCCATTAGAGTGTCATAAGTTAGGGCCTAGAATTCAGTAATTACCCGGCGACAGGCACATTTTTCAAGCATTATCTTTCCGAGAAGCCTTGAAAGTGAATTCATTATGGGCTCTCCAATAAGGTCGCCCAGCTCTCTGACTCATCCGCGCATTGCCAAATTGGTTATGTCTGTTTTGCATATATGCAGATGTACGATTTTGGCTTTTCGACGCTCGCCAGCGATTTTGTGAAAGGCATTAGACGGTCTCGAAGGCTGAGACTTGGCAGATCCCCGTTGAGCACCCACTATCCCAATGATGAACCATCTGTGGGGGATGAGGATTTTAGCGAAGATTCTGCAGTTTTTAACCACCTTGGGCGCCGCCTATTCGCATTTTTCGCCCAGTATATTTTTTGGTTACTTTCACAGTGATTTCCGTTTGGCAAATTGTTCATGTGTACGTCAGACGCGCTGCTTACGTACTTTCATCGCAAAAAAAGCGCACAAACATATGGTGGCGATAAGCTAAGCCCGCAATGTACACCCACCCATCCGCCCTATTCTCCCTTTCGCCAGCTATTTTTATACATATCAGGTTATATTTATAACCATCACTACGTCATGGAAGTCTCAGAGACACTCTAACTGTGCATTGGAGGCTGCAACATGGCGGCTACGTAATATGAGTGAGTTCATTGCGCGTTCTGATTTTTAGCTGTTTTGAAGTCTTCGGATTCTTTGGCCGGCATTCCTGGCCAATTTCGCACTTTCTTTTCAAGGCAAAAGCAGAGGCATTTCGACGATGGCCATTTACATCGTAGCCCCATTACCAATTACCACGCTCACGAAAAACGAAACCGTAGCAATTTTTCAAGTTAAAAGGCAGTTCAGTATCCGTGTTTTTGTGTTTTATTTTTTTTCGCTTCGTTTTTTTTTTTTTTTTTGGTTTCTGCTCTTTTTGAATTGTGGGAGCACCTTTCACTTTACCAACACTCCAGCGCCGAATGATGCAGCCTGGGCATAAAAATTGGAAAGAAATAAAGACTCGGCTAAAAAATGCTGTGCGCAACACAAAGAAAAGGCGATACATACATAATGATCGGCACGCACACGACTGCAGTTTTATAAATGTGAAAGGTTTTCGCTTGCTGCAACATTATTTAATCAATCCAAATTGTGGAGCAAGCGAAAAAAAAAAGCAAAATCGAAAAAATGTATAGACAAAACAGCCAGAAAAGGCAAAAGTAAAGCCCAATGAAAATATACAGAGGTAAAAAGAAAGAAGAAAGAGGAGAAACCAAGCCAAACTATAACCAGTTTAATTATTTTTATGAAATTGTATGGTTTGTGGGTCTTTTTTTCACCCTTTCTTGGCGTTTTTTTTTTTTTTTCTTCGGGAAGACCGATACGAAGACTGGAAATTTGAATAAGATTGTATAATGGGTAAAACGAAAGACAGTGGGGGGGGGCGAGGCAACACCAACACCCATGTGTGTATGCTAATTTAATGCCGTAAGATAAAGAAAACCCCTTCGGCGGCTATTTCGATTTGATTCCACCTTAATCGTTTCCAAAGTGGCTGCCTGATTGGGATCCCAAGTGACGAGTGCGAGAAACCCGCAGAACAATTCTCTGCACGTGACATTCGAGCGGAGCAACAGGTTTTCATTTTCTTATTTTTTTTTTTATTTTTATTTTTTTTTTTGTGAATCGCCAATGAAATGGGGTCAAATGACTGCATTTCACGCAGGCTCCACCGCCGATGGTTAGGCAATCGAATCGATTGCCCGGCCAAGTCAAGTCAAGTCGAGCTTAGCCGCATTCAAGCGGTTTTTGTGGCCCAAGAGCCACTCCAGCTCCATCTTCAGCTCCAACTTGAGCTCCAAGTCGAGCATCGCACCACACACCACACCACATCGCTTTCCACTTGAGAAGGCGCCCTTAGCCATTTCACCGGTGGTGCCGCGCTTTCATTGGAACACACAAATCGGAGAAGTGGCGTTGGTTCGGAGGCAAAAACCCACCTGGAACGTTCAACAAACGGTGCTACAGGTGCACCATGAGAAATATTTTCAAGCTGAGCTGCAGTAGCTATAGGATTGCGTAATATTAGATCGTAATATCACAGATGGCTTATACTTGCATATATGTTGATTCCAAAAATCAAATTAAAATGTTGGGGAAATGGTAAACTTTAAATAAAAGTGATACATTTTTGTACTATTAGACCGTAATGTCCATATTTACCTAGTGGTTTACACATTTTCCGGGCAAGGTCGTTGTGGCATATTAAACGATCTTCGTTTGGGTCTCACCATAGTATAATGCTTTGGATTTAAGTTAGAAACTGATAAGATTTGCGATCGAATTGACATAAATAGAGTTGAAAATAAACAAAAGTTATCTTAGCACTACGATATTGGGCTTTGATTTGGCATGACTAAAGATTAGATACGACGATGACCATTGCTAAGGGGCAGTGTGCATTTTCCCTCAGTGTAATACCCCACCTCCGGAACACGATGCCCCCACCTGATCCGCAGCAGCTAACAAAAGAGGTAGCAAATGCCTGCGAGCATTTTTGCCGTCTTTTTCTGTTGTATTTTTCTCCTGGCTTTCTTCTTTCTTTCATCATCGGCAACATACATATTTGTATACAGGCGACCGATGGGCATACATACATACACATGTACATATATTTGTATTTGTACGACTGCCGCCCGGGCATCTGTATTCTGTATCTGTGTGTTCGAATGGAAGTACGTGTGTTTGCCTGTATCTGTGTTGCCCGTTTTGGTAGCATTTTTCAAGAATTGCTAATTCTCAACAATTCCCGAGGTTCGTTGAACTCATCATAAACACACACACACACACACACACTGGGCACGCACACTCACACTTTATTTACGCTTCTCGGTGCTTATAAGTAGTATACTGTATACTATATATACCATACTGCTTGCTGATTCTTGGCCCGATGTGCGGAGACGGCTAAAATGCGGAGAAAGCACTTGTGTATTTGTGTTTTAATGCATTGTCCAATGAAATGTACAACAAGAGCAAAGAAATGCGAGGGACGGCCCACGAGTATTAGCATAATGGGCGGATCATTAATTCTCGGTTATTCCATACTTTCGTTGGCTTTCAGAATGTACGAATTACAGTAAACATCGACTGCGGTTTTTTGGTCAAGAGAAACTTTGACTATTATAGCACTTTCTTTGGCCCTTTGCCATTTTTGGCTAATTACTGAAAACGTTATTAGCACTTCACCGTAAAATATTAAAGAAACTCCTTACAATGCGCTAAAAATAAATATCTCGTAAGGTATTAAAACTTGTAATTACGTATAAATACATAAACGACAGGGGCTAATTTATGGTTTAAAGTATTTACGTTGAAATACATCAGTTAATACTGCTGCTACTTGGCAATTATCGGTTTTACTTCGAATTTACAGTGCTTACATTATGTACTTAGCGTCAGATTCGTATATAATTATAATCTGTTTTTAGAAAAACATAAAGTCTTGAATTTGTTTAAAAAATTCTCATTTTTGTTTTTTTCACAATCGAGCTTAACAAATTAGTGGGCTGCTGTATTTTTGCGTACGCTCCGTGATTTGTGAGCTACATGAAAAATACATTTTATTGTTTATTAGGTAATCCGCAATAATAGAAAAAATAGAGAGCTACAGCTCACAACTGGAATTAATTATGATTTTTATAGAAATTTATTCTAATACATAGGGAAAAAATAATTTGTATATTGGAGATATTAATATAATATATGAACCACAGAGTTATAGTAAAATCCTTAAACTATAATTTAAGGGTCAACTATGAGCATACATCGGCGTAGAGCACGTTGATCTTGACACAATAGCGTTGATAAAACTCATCAAACCGCCCTCGTTCGAAACTGCGAGTGCCGCATAATTATTCCAAATTTCTTCAAATGCATGCGTGCAAACGGTAATCAATGTTTGGACTCACGGTTTGTTCCTTCTACGGTAGATTTCGTGGAGGAACCCGAAGAATTCGTTTAACCAAAGAACCGGGAAGAATCGTACCTGCCTACATACATATGTATGTATGTACATGCGTGCGTATGTATTTATCCGTACGACGTTCCCTTTATTTTTATGGCCAAAACTGGATTCCACTTGGCTTGGCTTAGAATGTGAACTTTGGTGAGGTGGGGCTCGGCTGGGATTTTACATACAAATGTGTTTTTAAAGCGTAATTACATGCACTTCTTTATCGCAGACAGACAGACAGACAGTCACTCTGAAGTATATGTAAGTAGTTGTATCCATGTGCATATTTGCCACAAAATGCCACCTCCAAATGGGTCAGCAATTTATTGCCGTAGATTGCGGGCGACAATTAAGCGAATCCAGTCCGAAAATCTGGCACATTCGGGATTACATCATCGGGCGGGCTTTAGCTTCAAAATAAATATGTTCTGGAGCTGTTTGGATCTTCGGGCTTTTTGGCGGCAAATAGAATAGAATTGAATAGAATACACGGCTAACTTGTTTGGATTATTTGTGCTGCACTCTGATCGTGATTGTGAGTGATTTGCAAGGTTGGTTTTTGTGCTCATCTCGGCATCGAAAACACTTAGCACTGGCCCTGTTCATTATAATTAATTACACTCTTGCAAACAGCGCTCCACGCGACTTTTAATTTAAATTTGTGCCAACCATTTGCCAACCACTTGCCCCAAAACTCGATTGACGACTAATGGAACCAGGGGCAATGACCGTTGAGTGCTTTTGACGGGTCCTTCAGGAAAATCCCGATAAATCCTATTTCTGCAATGATATATCGAAACTCTTTTCAAAATTCTGTGCAAGAAACCATTGGACCTTTTTTTTTTTTTGTATCAAGCTACCTGTTAGCTTTCTAAAAGTTAAGATTCTGTTGAATTACCATTTCCTTAAGTCAGCCAAACATTCCTCTTGTCGCAGCCCCATAAAGTTCGAGTACCAATTACCCAACCTAGAAGCTAATACCTGGTACCCCACCTAGGCTAGGCTAGAAAAATTCCCACCACTGATTTGCGGGTCCCCAAAAATAATGACTTAACGATTGATAACTTCAAAATGGTTCCCTCTACTGATTGTCCGGGCCAACAAAAATTATTTCAAGGGTACGTCCGAATCGGCGAGCGTGGTCGATGGTAAAATGTCTTCTGATAAGATTGACAACACAAATATATTGCATAGCCACCATATGCAGGGGCCGTTCGGGATCTGCGCTATATATATATACATATATGTACTTCTCAAATCAAATCAAATGAAATCAGTTTTTTTATACAGTATACTTCACTTTTTGAGCTATCTGCATGGCCCGAGTGGCCGCGTTGCGTTTTGGGTGTGCGATTCTCGTGTGATTTTGCCATAGGTCGTATATATGTATGTAGGTATAAATAGGTAGGTAGAGCAGATGTACTTTTGTTTTTCGCATTCAGTTTTTGTGTTTTAATTATATAAGCGTGCTATCGCTGTGCAGCACGACTATGAATGACTTTTGTACATTAACTAATTGCAAACCATTTGTTTGTTCCCATTTTGCACTGTTACAGGAATCCTTGAAAATCAGCCCCGATCACGATATGCACGACTGGCTGTTCGATCGGGACGTCAAAGATCCCACCGTCATACTCAACGACAAGCTCATCTCGGATGCCCTGCTCAATGGCACACAGCCGATCAAGACGGAGCACTCCTACAGTCTCAGCAGCGACGTTGACTCCCTGCCCGATTCACCAAAAAGCCTCCAGGCCAAGATCGAGGGTAGGTACCTCAAGAAACCTATGGGCCATAACGTGTTATAATACATTTAATCTAGCAAAGTAAGAGTAAAATGACAGTCATCAAAATCACGTGGTCAAAGCCATTTAAAGTAAAAAAGGCCAAGTTTAGGAATGGATAACAGTAAAAAACAGTTACAGGGTCGTACCTAGTTGGACAAATCGATTGTCGATGACTGCAGACATGCAAGCATTCATAAATATCATAAAACAGTTTATTAGATGTAGTATGGTGGGCTTTCATGTAATATAAAATATTAAAATATGAATGCATTACAATGCTAGCACATGCTAGAATGCCCATCAAGGTGGACCTATGCAATTTGAACGATTGCTGATTGAAACAGAGCGATCACCGATAACACGGCCAATTGCATTTTTTTTTTCTTTTTTTTTTGTATTATTGAAGGGGTGTCTGTAAGCCCCGAATAGCAATCCCAACACAGTTGGCAGTTGGTTAATTTGGGCCATGTAGACAGTGAAAACAACGCTGACAAGAATAACAGTTGAAAAACAGTTTCAGATCCGCTCTGTTCTGTTTCTAGTGTCGCGGTAGCATTTAGCAATTTAACGCAGTACTCGTGCATGAAGTTTTGTACTTTGACGCGATATCAGTTGTTCGTATGTATGACGGCAAACTGTGTATAATTACCCTGCCTGAGTTCTGGGCTTCTCTTTTTTTTTTCGTGCTGTTATTATTTGTAATTTTATGGAAACTGTACGACAACTGTGTAAATAAAATAAAACGAAATTTTTTTTTGTGACTGTGCTGGGCCAGTTTTACGGACGCGGGCGTCGGGGGGTGGGGCCCAAAGTTTTGCCAGAAAAAAAATAAAAAACTGAAACAACAGAATATGAAATGCAAACACAAGTGCAACTCGGCCAATTGACGCGTGCTCAGGCAAAGGAAAGTGATCCGGCGTTTGCTTAGTTACAGACTACAGTCTAAAGAGCCCCAATTCTTGCATAATAATGTGGGTTAGAAGCAATAATATTTGGCCATAATATTTACCCACATATTGCTCTATTTGATTTTGCCCATTGTCTATGGAACAAAAAGGGGGTTGGAGCAAATACGGCTGTGAGCTAATTATTTTTGGGAAAATTAACAATTAACTGAGACTAACGGAGACCGATTTTAACTGACGCAAGCCAAGGCAATTAAATTTTTTTAAATAGAAAAAGATATTTAATCATTATGAAGTCTTAGGTTTTAGGGGCTATAAGCAAAAGTTTGGTTATAATGAAATGAAATGTTAACAGTTAATGTGAAGTTTATCGAAAGTGTACCTCACATTTTGTGATCACTAATACGCAGTGTTGCTGTGGATTCCTAAGACGTGTCCCTTAAGTTGTTATAGCTAACCCTCTTTAACTAAAATCTCTAATGACTTTCATATATATGCTTCCCCAGACATGGACGACGAGTGCTTTCCCGCCATTTCACCGAAGACGGCGACCAATGGGCGCGTGACCATCGATCCCAAGTGCCTCACCTTCCACGTCCCGCCCACGCACGCCACGCCCATCAGCCGGCTGAGCAGCAATCCCGCCCTAAACACCTCCGTCGCGGATCTAACACGATCCTCCGGCCTGCAAAGCCTGCAAAGCCTGCAGGCACACCAGCCACACCACGGATCCGGCTCGAGCCACGTGGTGGTGGCCAATCTGGAGCACTTTCAACTACCTCAGCACCTGTACGACAACGACTGCAGCTCCTCGGTGTCGTCGTTGCGGGAAGGCAGCATGTCGCCGGACATTTGCTCCGACATCGAGATCGACGAGTCGGCCATCAAGGATGAGCCCATGTCGCCGGACTCCAGCTGCCCCGCCAGTCCCACTTCTCAAGCGAGCAGCTCGCAGCACCAGCTCAGCCTTAATCTGGCCCACCTGCAGTCGGAAATGTTATTCGAGCCAAAGGTGAGTTCACACAGCATAACTAGGACTCCACCCACAATGTTTAATTGCCATATTTATTTATGTTTTATATATTTTTTTTGGGAAATGTTTGTCTTGCAGCACTGTGGCCTCCTGCTAACCGCCAGCAGCAACAGCAACAACAGCCTCATAAAGTCCCAGCAGCGCCAGCAGCAAATCCTTGGCCAGGACAATCTGCTGCTGGCCAAGATGGAGATCAAGAGCGAGAAACAGAGCACCAGCAATAGCTCGGGCAAATCGCATGCCCACGGCTATGGAATCCCGCTGACGCCACCATCCTCCCTGCCCAGCGACGATTCCGAAGGTAACTTGAGTCCGGAACACCTGTTTGCGCCCCTGTCGCCGAACGCAACCGTTTCCATCTCCGTGGCCAATCCAGCCGGCGGTGAGTCATCCGTACGGGTCAGCCGCACCGCTGCCAGCATCACGCGCTCGTCCTCCGGATCCGCATCAGCGTCCGGTTCCAGTTCCAGCTCAACGGTCACCACGACACGGCAGCCGATCCACACGCCGCTGATTAGCTCGCAGCCGGTAAGTTTGTTTAATGGTTATTTTGAGAATAGTTTTGGCCATATGAAAAACCATTGTTTCCGTAAATAAATATCTGCTTCAAGTAAGACGATTTAAGAGTAGCAAGTAAAATTAGTCATGGGAAGTGAGAAGAAAATGCCAAAGAATCTTTTTTAAAATCATGAACAATTTATGCTCGTCATTGCGGCTATTTAGCAAGAAATTCATCACTCACTAACTCTTTGGACAATTTGGATTTTGCAGAAGGGCTCCACTGGGACGCTGTTGCTGACGGAAGAGGAGAAACGCACTTTGCTGGCCGAAGGGTATCCGATTCCGCAGAAGCTACCCCTAACCAAAGCCGAGGAGAAATCGCTGAAGAAGATTCGACGCAAAATTAAGAATAAAGTAGGTGCAAACTAAACGATGCAGCGTTATCGTTTACATCCGTCTAAAAGAAATCATATTTATTTATATATCACTTTGCATCATTTTACAGATCTCTGCTCAGGAAAGCCGCCGCAAGAAGAAGGAGTACATGGACCAGCTGGAGAGGCGCGTCGAGATCCTGGTCACCGAAAACCACGACTACAAGAAGCGCCTCGAGGGGCTGGAGGAGACCAATGCCAATCTACTTAGTCAGCTGCACAAACTGCAGGCCCTAGTTAGCAAGCACAATGTGAAAAAGTCCTAAACACCCGGATTCACATGGACCCCTCGATATCCCCGGGGGGCTTCTGTAGCCGGAATCGTTTCTTGTTTGCCCGCCTTCCTGAGTTTTATATTTTAGATCTATTATTTGTATGTCAATTGAGTTCAGTTCAGTTCAGTTCAATTTAGTTCAGCTTAATGCAGTTTAGTTTTTTGTTTCGATTTAATCAGTCTGGGAGTTTTTGATGAATTTATGCGACGAGGAAACCCTGATGAATTTTTTATTCGGCTTTTGGATAGCACAAAGCGGTATAACATTCCCCTCCTCACTCCTGCTCCACCGCACCCCCATAATAAATATTCCGCAGGGCCCCAGATGCCCAGAATGCCCATAACTAATATCGTATAAATAATGTTTATGTAATCCTAGCTACTTGTAGGGCCTATATTATAAAGCTATGTATATTAGTCATGCATTCCTGTTATATAAACTTGATCTAGCTTAGGCAAATGACCAGCTGCAGCAACAACCACAATTACAATTACACTTACAAATACGAGAAGCTCAAATGCAGAAGCCAGAAATCCAGAAAGCGTCTAAAGAGAAGCTAAATAATAATATTGTAATTAAACGAAATCAACAGACCAAAAACAAAAACGTAAAAAAACAGCAAAGTAATGAAAACGTTAACGACAACAACAAAAAAATAATAATGAAAGAACGATAGAAAGATAAAAAGAAAGCCGATCGCAAATAGGCTCTGATTGTATATGAAATCCAGATTGGAGTTAAGCCGACAGTTGGAGGCGACATGTACATTATGTTTTAATAATGATTGAATGAATGAATTAACGAAAGACTCCCGGAGCTCAATCTCTGTGCTGTCTTTGGCATGACTCTTGTTCCTTTAAACGATATTTCTCAAAACGAATAACGAAAGCTGACGACGAGATAAAATACCTAAACAATTCCATAATGTAGCTATATAGGAGGATTATGTAACGAACTATGTCTATATGCAGCATTTAAGTTTCTCTTCATCATCTGTTCGCCAGCGGCCGTCAAGTTGGAGTTTCAATAGATGGAAAGCATACGAATTTATAATGGGTATCCGTATCCGTATCTGCATCCGTATCCATATCCGTATCCCCAATTCGATTGCGTTCTCCAACTGCCGCGTTGCCTGGCCAATTTAAAACAATTTCCGAGCCAATTATGAAAATGAATTATTGTTTGTTAAGTTTTATATTATAAGACGGCGCTGCACTGACCGAAGGGATATTTTGAGAGTATAACCCAATTTAATCAAATTTCGCAGCAATTATTTTGTTTTTTATGTTTACAATTTGTGTTTTACGTTTTAGTGCAATTTTTTGGCATACATACATATTTATACAGATATTTTTGTATTCTTTTCGCAGCGTTCTGAATGAGTCATTCTAGTTTTTATTAGTTGAATTTATATACACAAAATTACTTAACGGAAATTTCAAGCGTAACCCGTTGATTTCCTATCAAATCGATAATATCTATAAAATATAATTTAGCTATTTCTATGTATGTCTGTGCATGTGTGTATAAATCAAGCGGGCGAAGTTGTGCAATTGTTAGAACATTTTTAAAAGAAAGATATTTAGTAAAAATACGAAAATCAGAAATCGATGTTGAAAATCAAAACGCTCGTGCAATGACAAAAAAAAATTTATTAATAAAGCGTTAAACAAACAAATTGAAGACAACATGAAATATACATTATGATATATTTATATATACAAGTATGAATTATGTACGACTATTTACTATTTTTTGGCTATAGCATTTTAAACGCATATATTGTATGTTTGACGTTGAAAATGGAAAAAAAAACAAAACAAGAAAAAACATCCAAAAAAATTGTAAAACTTTTATGATTGGTTGCTGTAATTTGGCAAAAGTAAAAGTGCAATTCCAAATAAAATTCAAACAACCATACAAACAGCGGGAATCTGGTACTTTCAATTATTATTATCTAAGGGAAAACAATCCTTTTTTTCAGGAATGTAAAATTGTTTTTCACTTAAAGGGGGAAAAATAAAACTAATGTTTTCCATCAGTGGTGATTAATATGGTTGATTCTTACTGATGTTATCTTCCAAAATAAAATTTAAATAAAACTAGTAAATTATTTTTTGTTCCTATTTTAAATAATTATTTATGAAACATCGATATATAAAAAGAAGGAATGACATCAGTGTGACGTTTTGATTATCAGATACCGGTTACTCAGCTTTTGGAAATGCGAACGCAAATTAAATATTGGTGAATAAAATAAGAAAAAAATGTAAAATTGTTCAAAATTGGAAGCGTGGTAGTTTTGGGCTGCTTGTGGACGTAATAGTGGACGTGGCAAAAAGTTTTTGGCAAACCGATAGAAATTTACAAGACTAATAAAAATATGAAAAAATATCACATGGAATTTTGTGTGAATGTGGCATTTTAAATTTTTTTTGGCAGATCGATAGACGTTTACAAGGCTAATATGAAAAATATATCAAAACATTAAAAAAAATAGGTAGAGAAAAATCCCCACTTGAATAACCCGCCTAATCCGTATGTTACTATCAATAATCGATAAGCAGAAAACACCAGCTGTGTCACTCAATAACTTATCACCCAGCCCTAGGGTCTCCCATCACTAAAAGAGACTGTGAACAAAGTGAAACAACGCAATAAAAATTGCATCTGTTTTCTTAAGCACTTAATTCGAAACCCTCAAAAGTAAATCATGGGAAAGAACGACAGTGAGTTGCCCGACTTGCAGGACAATACAGCTATACAAATATATACAAATTTCCAATTACCACCTCAGAGTACAAGAAAGGTGGGCCGGAGAGCGCCGCAGCACCACAGCCGCAACAACAGCAACAACAACAACGGCAGCAACAACCGCAGCAGCAGCAACAACAACGGCAGCAACAACCGCAGCAGCAGCAACAACAGCAAAACCAACAAAGTGAGTACAACTTGCTATACATTCTCGGCGTATGTAAAAATATATATATGTATGTATGCATGTATGTATGTTTATATGTATTTACCATTTGCAATCGAATGCTCCAGAAGTTTTCGAACTGCTTGGAACTGCCATGATGCAATTCAACTGACGTGGTTGTATAGAACCTATGTATGTGTGTATGTATGTATGTATGTAGCTATTTCGTATGTATGTAGCTCTTAATTAAATTAATACCCCAAACCAAAAGGACAACAATCACTGCAAATAATGTTTTTATGGTTACTTTCCAAATACGAATTAATGCTATGTAATTGGATACAATTATTAAAGAAAATGAACAATTTTATATAGGACTAGTAAATGATGTTTTATCTAAAATTATTACAATTGTTATATTGTCATTGCACATAGGAAAGCATATTACTGTTATAAAATAATTGTAAAAAAAGTAAAGCATACTATCACCATAACAAAATTGTTATATTGTATCATATTTGTTGATGAAAAATATAATCAATGATTTGGTCCAAATTTAACTTGAAAGTGAATTATATATAAAAGTTATTGAATTTCCCCTTAACATAACTAAATTAAAATTCTCGTATATTTAAAAAAAATAATTTTCACTATCAAATGTAACAACTGTGCTTTGAGCAGAAGCAGCAAACAACTGAAAAGTTAGATCTGCTTTTAATCTCTTAAGTTCAGATCTACGTAACCTATAGCCCTATACACCTATTGTAATAAACATTCTTTACCGATTTTAAATCTAGGTTTGAGACAACAGCCATCCACAAGCTCAGGCGGAGGCCAAAAGCAGAAATTCCAAGGAGGGACAGGACAGAAAACACAAGACCAGGCTCGGGATGGCTCAGGTGACCAAAAGCAAGGACAAGGGCAAGAGGGTGCCTACCAACAGCGTCCGCCTGCACAACAACAAGGTGGCCACCAGCAGGGACCACAAGGACGCCCTGCACAGGGTCAAAAAGGTGGCTATCAGCAAGGAGGACAACGACAAGATGGTGGCTATCAGCAAGGTCAGGGAGGATACCAAACCCAGAGCCAAGGCCAATACCAATCTCGTGGACCACCTCAGCAACAGCCATCCACAAGCTCAGGCGGAGGCCAACAGCAGAAATTCCAAGGATGGACAGGACAGAAAACACAAGACCAGGCTCGGGATGGCTCAGGTGACCAACAGCAAGGACAATGGCGGCCTGCACAAGGTCAACAACGTGGCCAACAGCAAGGACGACAAGGGCAAGAGGGTGGCTACCAACAGCGTCCGCCTGCACAACAACAAGGTGGCCACCAGCAGGGACCACAAGGACGCCCTGCACAGGGTCAAAAAGGTGGCTATCAGCAAGGAGGACAACGACAAGATGGTGGCTATCAGCAAGGTCAGGGAGGATACCAAACCCAGAGCCAAGGCCAATACCAATCTCGTGGACCACCTCAGCAACAGCCATCCACAAGCTCAGGCGGAGGCCAACAGCAGAAATTCCAAGGATGGACAGGACAGAAAACACAAGACCAGGCTCGGGATGGCTCAGGTGACCAACAGCAAGGACAATGGCGGCCTGCACAAGGTCAACAACGTGGCCAACAGCAAGGACGACAAGGGCAAGCGGGTGGCTACCAACAGCGTCCGCCTGCACAACAACAAGGTGGCCACCAGCAGGGACCACAAGGACGGCCTGCACAGGGTCAAAAAGGTGGCAATCAGCAAGCTCAGGGAGGATACCAAACCCAGAGCCAAGGCCAATACCAATCTCGTGGACCACCTCAGCAACAGCAGGCTGCCCCATTACCATTACCGCCTCAGCCAGCCGGGAGTATTAAGCGCGGAACAATCGGCCGACCCGGGCAAGTAGCCATCAACTATCTGGACCTTGACATGTCCAAAATGCCTTCTGTGGCATACCACTATGACGTGAAGATCATGCCAGACCGCCCCAAAAAGTTTTACAGGCAGGCATTTGAACAATTTCGCATGGACCAATTGGGCGGTGCAATTCTTGCCTTTGATGGCAAAGCCTCTTGCTACTCGGTGGATAAGCTGCCGTTGAATACCCAAAATCCGGAAGTGACTGTAAGTTGCAAGAAATTGTGTACTAACTTATGAACAACTGGGAGTAATAACATTTTTAAATTATAAATTATTATAACGTTATATAAATTATATGATATTTTAGTTGTTTTTATTTCTTATTATTTTAGGTGACAGATTGTAATGGTCGTACCTTGCGCTACACTATCGAAATCAAGGAGACTGCTGACTCGAACATTGACCTTAAATCGTTAACTACGTAAATATAAATTAGGTTTTTCATAAAGACACCTTTTAAACGCGCTCCTCTGCAGTTATATGAAAGACCGGATTTTCGACAAGCCCATGCGAGCAATGCAGTGCATGGAGGTTGTGTTGGCTTCACCCTGCTACAAGAAAGCCATTCGTGTTGGTCGTTCCTTCTTTAAGATGTCCGATCCTGGTGAATGTTACGATCTGAAAGATGGATACGAGGCCCTGGTCGGTCTTTATCAGGCTTTTATGCTGGGCGATAGGCCATTTTTAAATGTAGATATATCGCACAAATCCTTTCCGAAGCCCATTTCGATGATCCAATATTTGGAGGAATATAGTTTAAATGCAAAAATCAACAATACAACGAATTTGGATTATTCGCGACGCTTCCTTGAGCCGTTCCTCAAAGGCATCAATGTGGTTTACACGCCTCCTAAGTCGTTTCAAAGCGCTCCAAGGATATACCGTGTAAATGGACTTTCTCGTGCCCCGGCCAACAGTGAGGTCTTCGAACACGATGGGAAGAGGGTCACCATTGCGTCCTACTTCCACAGTCGCAACTACCCATTGAAGTATCCCCAACTTCATTGCTTGAACGTTGGATCTTCAGTAAAGAGTGTTATGCTGCCCATCGAGCTATGTAGCATCGAGGAAGGTCAGGCCCTAAACGTGAGTTCACTACATTCCTTTATATTTATATCTTGCTGTTCAATACCCTCGACTGTATTTTCATTACATATACATACCTATTAACATATGTATTTCACAGCGCAAGGATGGAGCAAGACAGGTATCCGAAATGATAAGGTTCGCAGCCACATCGACGAACGTGCGAAAGGGCAAGATCATGAACTTGATGAAATTCTTCCAGCACAACCTGGATCCGACCATCAGTCGTTTTGGCATCCGCATTGCCAACGATTTTATTGTGGTCAGCACCCGCATCTTAAACCCACCTCAGGTTGAATATCATAATAAGAAGTTCAGTCTGGTGAATAAGGGGTCGTGGCGCATGGATAATATGCAGTTTCTGCAGCCGAAGAACGTGGCGCACAAGTGGACGGTCTTGTATTGTGATTCGAGGGGTGGTGGTCACAAAATACCCTATAACCAGGTAAATGACTTCGGGCGAAAAATATTATCCCAAAGCAAGGCATTCAATATAAGCTTGGATTCTGAGGTGTCTATCAGACCGTTCACGGATGACGAGCGCAGCCTAGACACTGTTTTCGCGGATCTGAAGCGCAGCCATTACGATCTGGCAATTGTGATTATTCCTCAGTCTAGAATTTCTTACGATACAATTAAGCAGAAGGCCGAGCTACAGCATGGGATTTTGACGCAGTGCGTTAAGCAGTTCACCGTGGAAAGAAAGTGTAACGATCAGACGATTGGAAATATTCTACTTAAGATCAACTCCAAGCTGAACGGCATTAACCACAAGATCAAGGACGATCCTCGACTGCCGATGTTGGTGAACACCATGTACATGGGAGCTGATGTGACCCATCCCTCTCCCGATCAGCGCGAGATTCCCAGTGTGGTCGGCGTAGCAGCATCACACGATCCCTACGGAGCTAGTTATAACATGCAATATCGTTTGCAGCGAGGGACTTTGGAGGAGATCGAGGACATGTACACAGTAACTTTGGAGCACTTGCGCGTGTATAAGGAGTACCGTAAAGCCTACCCTGATCATATCCTCTATTACCGAGATGGCGTGAGCGACGGCCAGTTTCCGAAAATCAAAAACGAGGAACTGTTGCATATAAGACAAGCCTGTGACAAGGTAAGTTTTTGAATTTCCTAGCTATTTAACATGAACAGTTACCAGATATAAGTTAATTATTATATTATTACATACAGGTGGGCTGTAAACCTAAGATTTGCTGCGTGATTGTGGTGAAGCGTCATCACACTCGCTTCTTTCCCAGCGGCGTCGAAACGCCATCGAACAGGTTCAACAACGTGGACCCCGGTACCGTGGTCGATCGCACCATTGTGCATCCCAACGAGATGCAGTTCTTCATGGTCAGCCACCAGGCCATCCAGGGCACAGCCAAGCCAACACGATACAATGTGATTGAGAACACAGGCAATCTTGACATCGACTTGTTGCAGCAGTTGACCTACAACCTGTGCCACATGTTCCCTCGTTGCAATCGCTCGGTCTCGTATCCGGCCCCGGCCTATCTAGCTCATTTGGTAGCTGCTCGCGGACGCGTTTATCTGACTGGGTATGATATTCTTTGTGAGCTTTTACCCGTACATTGAGCTTAATTCTTTCTGTAATGTCACAGCACCCACAGGTTTCTGGATTTGAAGAAGGAGTACGCAAAGCGCACGATTGTCCCCGAATTCATGAAGAAAAACCCCATGTACTTTGTCTGAGCAACTTATTGAATCTTATTTTTCATCGTTTTATTATCACATTTCTTAAACCATATTACAAATGGAAATTATGTAAAGGAGTGTCTCTTTTGATTCCATGATGAGCTAAGATTTTAAAAGCCACCTTGAGATGGTCCGCCAAATATTGTTCTACTTTAGATTTTTATCTATTTGTTTGTGGCATTTTAGAACCTCAAAAGGGTTGGTAAGCTTATAATGGATTCAACAGAGCGATCTTTTTTTAGGCATATTAATCAACATTAAATAATATTAAAATTAAAAGCTCATCTAATTGGTTAAATCATTTACATTTCATGGGGCGACCACCTTACATTGCATCGAAATGAAATCTGTGAGACTCCTGCAAGCGCTCCTGTTTATCCTCGCGCTTTTCCTTGATGTATAGCACAAGGATGATGAAGACGATAACCAGGCAGGTGCCACCCAGCGCCACGACGCTCATCAGAATTAATTTGCTAGGCGTGACAAAAAGCTGAGCCTTCCAGTGCGACGGTTCGTTTAGTGGTTTTGGAACCACAATGATCTGAGAGTTCGGTATAAGTTGCGTCCAGTTGCGTAACTTGCTGCCCAGTCCTACGGTCAATTGATCCACGAAATTTGGCGTTCGACCCAAGCCAAAGCACGTATACGGTAGTTGCAGAGCAAAGTACGAGGCCTGCGGTAGTTGAACGCTACTGCCGCACTGCTGATCACCATCCTGAGTAGTGGTACTGTAGGTGATCCGTGGTCCTGGCAAGTTAGTGCCATAGGTGCGCTTTTTCCTACCCAAAGGAGTGCGTCTCTCCGGGTTCTGCTTGTTATCCAAGCCGGTTAGCACAATCACCTTCACAAAGTTCGCGTCATAGTCAAGCGTGTTCCGGAAAGCGAGTGGCTTGTATTTGCCCTTTGCCTCTTTTCGAATAAGAATCACATCGAGCACACCGTCCTGGTAGAAGTCGTAGAATGCACCTGCCACCGTGTTGTTGCCCATTGGCGAAAGGGCGTTCCAGCGTACCTCGAAAGTGCGCTTTAGCGGCTTGTTACACGTTGTGCAAGGCACGTTCTCTAGCAAGAACGTCTGCATCACTGGCTTACCCACATGCAGTGGCTGCAAAGTAACCAGGAGATCAGGATACCCATCCAGGTTGAAATCCCCACTCCTTGCCGTAATGGTTCGCAAGTAAACATCATCTGACACGGGCGGCACAAAGGCCCAAGTGATGCCCTGTGGATCGCGGAAGTTTACATGGAGATTTCGAAAGTCGGTGCCATCATGCACCATGATTGAGGAGTTCCGGCAATTGGACAGGATGCAAAACGGAACCACAATGTTCTGCACGCCCTTTAGCTCGAAGTCCATGAACACAGTCTGACCGATGTGGTAGTCATTGCCTCCGATCGGCTGGAACTTAATTTGGTATTGGTAGCTGAAATTCTCCTGCTTGTCTCGCTCGTTGATGCCGTGCCATATTTCGTAGGAGCTTTCCGTCTGCAAGAACAGATCGGCCAAGAAGTCGCCGTTCAGATCCAGATAGGCATTTGCATTGGGGATGCTCAACGAGTTTTCCTTGATTTCTGTGGGTTCTGCTTGGTGTACTGGCTCAGGCGGAAGCCTACTGCTGTTGAATATCCAGAATGTGCGCACTCCCACAGAGTCAAGTCCGTATAAATCGATAATCATGTCGCGGTTAAAGTCCAGGGCCATTACCTCTCCTTTGCTGGTGAATAGTGACTTATTGGAGCACTTCAGTTCGGTGGTATTGCCCCAGTTGATGAGCACCTCGTAGGTGTTCTCGTCCTTGCCCTTCAGGTTTACCAGCACGTCCATTAGGGCGTCGCCATCAAAATCTCCGGGTATAACACTAACAATGGTCTTATCTCCATACTGGCACTCGGGTCCCAGTTTAAGTAGAGGCTCCGTGTAGTGCCCTATGTAAAACGGACAATTAAACCTTTGGAGATCCAGTTTGCCGGCTCCAATAACATACCAAAGAGTATCTGCAACCTCCTCATCCCATCGCGAATCACAAAAACATCCGTGAGTTCGTCGGAATTGAAATCCCCGAAAGCTGCAACAATGCCCTCTTTAATATCTGCAAAAACTTTATCCGTGATATCACTGGCGTGAATAAGGTTGCCAAGGGCCAGCAGGACACCCAATACAAGGCTGCATCTCGTCATTCCGAATTTCCAAGTTTTGTATTTCCCAAATTGTGTTCCTTTTGTCCACTTTCCTCTGCCTTGTTATTGAAGAAAATCAATAGTGAATCAGATGGGCTGAGCGATATTTTGTTGACTGCGTATCCACTGTCGCGTAGCACAGTAATCGATAAGTTTTAAATGTGTTTCCACTGCGTTTTAAGCAGTATTTTTTGAGAAAAATTTTGTTTAAAAATATATATGACATCCCATTATTTGAAAAATTTAATTGTTTCATTTTATTCTTATATGTTTTTAATAGATATGTGATAAAATATTCGTATTAGCAAAAATTGTTTCCAATAGTCTTATCGAATTAATTTCTTTAATTATATAATCTTTCTGGTTTTTAAAATTTGTAAATTATTTTAATTCAAATATTTCTATTTAAGTTTCCAATGTGATTTCGGTATTATTTAATTACGCTTCGGTATATTTCGAAACATTATGGTATATTTCAACTGTCAAGTGAAGGTCACTCATCAGTGAACAAAACTAAATAAAAATATCCCTTTGGAAAATATGGCTAAATAGTGTAAACAATCAACACAGATTTACCAAAACAAGAAAAATTTCTTCGCGAATTAAACCTAACGGAACTGTGCGATACGTGTTTAGTTTAGTTTCTCCAGGCAAACAATAGTCGTTTTCCAACACCTGCAGTCCGCAGTTTCTTGTTGTTAATAGTCGGAAACCACAGCTCTAGACAAGTGCGAAAATTGAACCAGTGGCAGGCAGTGCAATGGTGAGTACTTCTTCAAATTTTCAAAAAGAGTGCTGGCCCAGTTAGCATAAAATGAGAACCGTGGAGAACGTGGCTAAGTCGATCCATTTTCTCATCCCCAGCAGCTTCTTCTTGGAGTGCCAGCTTGGGCACACTAGTTGTAGTTGTTGTTGTTGCTGCTGCTGTTGTATTTATGCAATTCGCCTGGGCAGCAAAATCCATAGTAAACAAGAAAATAACGCTAGAATCGTATAGTACCCTTTCCCGACTATAAGTTACCCATTAGTCAATGGCTCTCATCTCGACAGGAATCTTATATTCAAGCCTTTATCTGGGAACCACTGGGATATGTAAATATTCCAGTTTGCAGAGAGATATGTGAATATATTTCATTCAAAATAGTTCATATTCAAACGAGAAGTATTCAGATCTTATTAATAAACGCACATAGGTTAGCAGCCCAAATCCCACAGCTATAGATCCACTATATCCCGAGATCTTTAAGACACACGCATCATAGCCATCTGCAGTAACGCCCCATTATGATTTTGCAGAACAAACTGAAATCCAGCACGCACCGCGATAAGGTGAAGAAGTTCATATCACTGACACACACGGGCGAACAGACGGCTATATTCTGTTTGCAACAGAACGACTGGAAATTCGAGTTGGCCAGCGACAATTACTTCCAGAATCCGGAGTACTATTACCGGGAGTTGGATCGCAAGCGCATCGAGCAGCTATTCATGCGCTATCGGGATCCCAGCGATCCCCTGAAGATCGGATCCCAGGGCGTAATCCACTTCCTTGAGGATTTAGACCTGAAGCCAGACTCAAAACTGGTGCTGATCATAGCGTGGAAATTCCACGCCGAGGTACAGTGCGAATTCTCGCGGGATGAGTTTATCAATGGCATGTGCGACCTGGGCATCGATAGTATCGACAAGCTAAAGACCAAGCTGCCCATCCTTGAGCAGGAGCTGAACGACGCCGGCAAGTTCAAGGACTTTTACCACTTTACCTTCAACTACGCCAAGGATCCGGGGCAAAAAGGCATTGACCTGGAAATGGCAATCGCCTACTGGTGCATCGTTCTTAGTGGGCGCTTCAAGTTCTTGGACATCTGGTGCCAGTTCCTCGAGGAGAAACACAAGCGGGCCATTTCGCGAGATACGTGGAACCTGCTGCTCGACTTTGCCACCAACATCGACGACCGGATGAGCAACTACGATTCGGAGGGCGCCTGGCCGGTTCTAATAGACGACTTTGTGGAGTGGTGCCAGGAGAACGATCATCTCAAGGAGGACTCCTCGCCGGGATCCGGCTACCAGCAGCAGACCAGTGCTAGCTCAAGCTCCCAAAAGAACATATCCAGCGCCTACCAGACCTCGCACAGTACAAACATGAACTATGGCTAACGAATTGTTACACTGTATTGTATTCTCATTAATGATAGATTTGCTTTTATTCTGATTATTCTAAATAACGGAGAATCTAAGCAAGGCCGGTAAATTTACATTTTCTCTATAAAAGCGTCATAATAAATAAATAAAGTTAGTAAATGTAAGTCCCCGGCGTCCTATTCATTGAAATTGATTGTGGTAGACAACATCTAGTTCATCCGTTAGAAATAAATAGAAATTGAGGAATATAAGCTTATCACTTTCAAGCTTAAAATTAGAATCTAAATGAATTATTATTTCTTTGCTTATGACTAGACATAAATCACATCCCTCTGGTATTATTTTAGTACCTAATATTTTGTAATTTTTACGCTTTTCTATCATTGATAAATACAAATTGAAATGATTTTCCCTTTTGAAATAAAACTCGAATGCTATTATTTTGATGAAATTTTTATTTATAATTTTTTTTTTTTTTTTTTTTTTGTTACTTAAGTGTATATACACATACTTAGAAGACTTACGGAAAAATAAATATTTTTTATTATTTTTCAAAAATTAAGTGTGTAAATATTTTTAAAAAAGTTCAACAAAGTAGAATTGCTTTTCTTCGGTCACACTGAAGAGTTACCGTTTAAAATCGATTATTTTCTTATATATTCTGGATTAAAAACAGCTGGTAACTTAAAACGCAACCTTCAATTCTTAAAGCTGAGATGAGTTTTTTTTGCTTGTACAGAATGTTGTAATTTATATTTTCAAACACCCCGCCAATGGCAAAAAAATCTTAAGATTGGAGTGCCACCACTGCCGTGATTCGATAACTTGAGCAGCATCGGGGGTCATCGCTAGTAATGTGACCGTTCGGCTGATTGATATTGTTACAACGATTTTTTCGCTGTTAAAATATTTAGTAATACCCCTTAAATCGCGTGCGAGGCACGCGAGTGTGTGTGTCTGCCTCAGCGTAGATGCTGCGTAAGAAATGTAAAGTTCCAAATCGAGTGTTAAGCGATGTAAAAGTGAGAAACTGACAATTTATTGTACCAAAAAGCCCGTAATCACAACGTCTGTGGGTGTTCGTGTGCTGTGTGTGTGTGTGGGCTCCTTCGCCGCCCCCACACACATACACATACACAGCTATGCCATTACCCATACCAAAGCAAAGCCCCCACTTGCTGTTGTTGTGGCTGCAGTTGTTGTTGTTGTTGTTCTTGCTATTGGCCATAATTAATTTGGTCTCGAAAATCCTTTGCCCTTGGTTATTTATTATTTATTTTTTGTGACTGCTGTTCTGGGCGCTCCACACAATATAATCAAATCCGTGCAAACAGCGGTGGTCGCATTTGCAAATCCAATTATCATGTGAATAACTCGCGCGTCTCGCCTCGAGTGGGCGAAATTTAAACAAATATACGCCCCGTTGGCCGTGTGTGTGCGCACCTAGTGTACAATCCGCACAGTGTGTGAATAAATGCCACTAAACACACAAAAATAAACGAAACGAAAACAAACTGATAACCGCAGAAGTCGTCGGACTACGACAACGTCTACATGGAGGCCTCGGAGCACCTTTTACGATCGTGCACTATAGTGTCGTATAGCTTATATCGCTCACACAGCTGTTAGCCCCTTGCCGTCTCGAGATCCGATCCCAACCCACCACATCCACTCCGCTCTGCTCAGCTCTGCTCCTCCCCTGCAGATAATCGTATAATTTAGTAGCCTTTTATTCAGAACAGCGAGGAGGGTAAACAATGGAACCGAAACTGGGTTTCTTGGTTTGCTTTCGAGTGTATAAACTCAGCCGAAACGTGTAAGTTTTGGAAACTGGAGTCGTGGAACGAGCCGCTCAATTCCATAAACAAACGCAGCCTGCAGTAACTTTTTTCATTATCAATATTTATCAGAATTGTTAACTGACGATTTCGGAATGATCATTACTGCACTTACTTGTGATATTGTTTCAAATGCACTTCACTTTGTTGTACCTAATGATCTTTCAAGATAGAATGTCTTAAAATGTGGAAATTTCACACAAAGATTTAAAGGAAATAATTTCACATCACATAGTATTGAAAAAATTCGAATGTCTTTTGAAATTTGTAAATTTTGAACACTTCTGTATGTATTAGTATGAACTTGAGAAACTTTTATTGAATCCATGTATATTTGTTAGCATATAAGTATGTATATGTGTTTATAAATTTCCTAGCGGTCTAATTCGTTATACAAATATTTGGAAAAGTTTCGTCTAAATTAGAAACTTTGTTGATACTTAGCTTTCTTAAATTTCTCAATTCCAATTGTATTGTTTAGTCATTTTAATAGAATGTACAATGTCAAACAATTTTGAACTTGATATGCAAAAATTCTTGGTCGATAATTTAAGAAATTCTGTTAGTATTTTTATGCAGAATATGAGCATTGGTAGAAGCATTGTATTTTGTGAGGTTGTTGACTCAAAACAATGGTTTTTTAGTCAACTAAAATAGATCTCTGAGTCATCGGGACTCGATTTTCGGTTGAAAGAGATTTCCGTGTCACCCTTGTCACTGCACAGCATTGTGATTCAACCATTCAGCAGGCACTTGCTCATTGTGGAATTTCTGGACTATCACCCAAAACCAAGTGGGCGATCGCTTCCCGTATACGAATATGTGTAGTATGTACTACATATTAGTATATTTCGATCCAATTTTTGACCGATTTATACACACGTATATATTTAATTATTAGCTGTTAGGCTCGTGCAAAGTGACAGCCCAACGAGATTAATTAGCCAGGGGTTTGTGTGTGGAAGCAATTGCCAGCGTCTGGATGTCGGAGATGGTATGGTGTGGGATGGGATGGGAAGTGAGCTGTTAACTGAGAACTGAGAGCTGGGAAGCGCCTTGCCAGCCGTATGCTAATTAATTGCTCTTATTGCAGCCGCCGACGCCATGCCCAAAAGCCGAAGCAACAAAGCCCCGGAGACAGATAACAACATGCGATCCTGCTAAGATCAGAGCGAACGCGAAGCCAGCACGAACATGAGTCGCCAGGAGGGAGCTGCATCCCGTCCAGCCGATGGAGCGGCCGGCCCAGTCACATCGTCATCATCATCGACATCGTCCAACCACTCAGTGAGTGCTGTAATTGGCAGCAAGATATCCACCTCAACGCCGCAAAAGAACGATGAGCAACAGGAGCAAGAGTTTATCAATCAGAGCGTGGCCAGCGAGATCGAGGCCATGTCCATCTCGGGCTCGGCATCCGCGGACAGCAGCAGTGGCGCCACGGCCACAGCCACCATGAGCGGCAGCCCGGTGCCCAAGCGGCACTTGAGCACTGCCAATCTGTCGCGGATACGCCCGCAATCGAGCTACTCGGCACGCGTACTCATCTTCGACGACTCCGACCAGGAGGCGGCTGCCGCTGCAGCAGCACTTGCGGTAGCATCGTCGTCCTGCAACAGCAGCGTCAAGTCGTGCAGCGGATTGGAGCTGCTGCCCACCTCGCCGGCCAAGTTATCCATCGGCAACGATAGCACCAACGGCTCCTCAATGATGCGCAACCTGAACCTGACCAAGAGCTCCTCTGGCGGTCTGTGCGGAAGCTCAAGTTCCTTGCACTCTAGGGGATACACCGCCCTGCTCCGGAAGATCTCCTATCAGCAGCACACCAACTCGCTGCGCGCTGTCAGCGGCGGTAAGAGATTATCCCAACCACATAAAAAAGAAAGATTTAACGTACGAAAAGAAAGAATATATGCGTACATATGTATATTTCCGCAATAACGATAATATTAGCTTTGATATTTATATTTGAAGCATATTTACAAGCTATTTTTATCGTTTTGATAAGATGTGAGTTCTGACTTAATTAGCACCCAAAGCTTGACACCTATATTTTTGCATTAATCATGTTTGTCTGTCTGCCCTTGTAAGCGTATAAAAAAAAAGTTATCAAGTTCAGATCAAAACGTATTTATTGAATTTCTTTTAAAAACTATCAAGTTAAGAGCCACTCATTTATCCAAAAGTTAGAATTAAGTTTTCTTGTCCAACTATTACACAATCTATACAAAAAATGTATTAAATTGTTCATTGCAGAAACGTCCAACTTGCTACGTATGCGTCACTCCTCGTTGGGGAAGTCAGCTCCATGCCTCACGGGCAACTATTTTCGTCACGAACTGGCCGCTCCGTTACCAGTACAGCCACCTGGCTTTGGGGCTTCTCCCTTGGGCGGTCACAACATTTCGCGGTCGGGCAGCTGTGCAGGGATTGGCTTGGTCAAACACCACCATCACCATCACTTGCATGGCGTTGTGATGCGTGGGTCAGCTGGAGGAGGTGCTGGCTCCGGTGGTGGCTCCTCCAGTGGAGTTGCCCATCATCGTCTAAGTTTGGTCACCAACGCGGCTGCCGTGGCAGCGGCTGGCGGATCCCGGACCCATTCCCCATACTCGGCCAGCCCCGTGGATAGTCCGCGCCTCAATTCACCCATGCCATTTGCATTTGCTCCGATCAAAAGAATCGCCTCGTGCCGGGGCGTTGTAGCCGACGGACGTCGTTGGTCCGTCGCCTCGCTGCCCTCTTCGGGTTACGGAACCACGCCTGGTAGCTCCAATTTATCGGTAAGTTTTTTTTTTCGATAATCCAAACCAAATGTATGTATGTTAATAGCTTAATGGCTTCATGTATCACAGTCTCAGTGCTCGAGTCAGGAGGGTCTCAACCAGTTGCCGCACAACATTCCGCCCGGAGTGCAGGAGGCGGATGCCGCTGCCGTGGCCGCCGGTGCCTGCTGTGCCGAGCACCTCAAACAGCATTGTCCCAAGCACTGCGCTCTGTTGCTAGCCGTTTCCCAGAAGCAACTGACGCCCCAGCCACCGAAGCCAACGCAGCTGCAGCACCAGAAATCGATTACAGCGGCCTGCGTTAATTGCTGTGCCGAGCTGAGCGTAACCTGTGGAGGTCAGCAAGCAGGTGGTGGTGCTGGTAATGGTGGTTCATCCGCGAATAGCTCAGCCTCGAGTGCAATGCAAGTTGGTGGTCGTATGTCGCCCTATTTTCGTCCGCGCTCCCGATCGCTTTCCAGCCCATCGCGTTCACCAATCGTGGACAATGAGATTGCCGTAATGAACACTTTGTACAAGGAGCGTTTTCCCAAGGCCACACAGCAAATGGAAGAGCGGCTGAAGCTCTTTATCAACGAAAACAAGAGTGCTGCATGCAATAGCTTTAGGGACTCGCAGCCGATAGTGCGGTGAGTTTAAACCCTACAACAATGCAATCATTTTGAGTAGATATAATCGAGTATATGATACAGGCAGATTTCTGCTTTATACATATATCAAATCCTCCTTGTAGATCCTTTAAAACTATTTTTGTTTTTCCCTTGCAGCTTTGTGCATCATCAAGTATTGGAAATGGCAAGGGATTGCCTGCACAAATCTGAGGCCAAGTTGATAACCTCGCAATACTTTTATGAGCTGAGTGAAAATCTGGAGCGTTTGCTGGTGGAGACAAAGGAGAAATCTCCCGAGGCGGCAGCTGAACTAAATGGTGTGATTAAAAAGCTGCTGTTGATTATTTCGCGACCAGCTCGATTGCTGGAATGCCTAGAATTCGATCCGCAAGAATTCTATGAGCTACTGGAAGCTGCTGAAGGACATGCCAAGGCTATGCCTGTGATAAAGGCGGACATTCCGCAATACATCATCCACAAGCTGGGCCTAAACCGTGATCCAATCGCAGAACTGCAGCAGGAATTAAGGGAAACACAGCAGATGTGCTCGGAGCAAGTCACCGTAGATGCGGATCCACTGCAACCCGGTGGCAGTTTGCTACTCAACTCGCCCCTAACCAGTGCAGCCAAGCAGCTGAGCAGCCTGGCCTTGGATGCCATAGCTATGGACTCGGGAAGCGGCACAGCGACACCTCAGCAGCCTCCTCAAACGCCAGTGGCTTCGTGTGACACGGCACCCTCTTTTGCGCTGGCTATTAGCCAGATGAATGAGGAGAAGGGAGGATCAAGTAGTTCAGTTGGAGGATCGGGTTTGAAGGTGGCAGGAGCTGAAGGAATAACCGGAGGTTCGGCTGCAACAGCAACTGGCAGTGGAGTCCAACAACCCTCACCCCAAGAAAACGACTTCGACATTGTCAAGCTGATCTCAAATGGTGCTTATGGAGCCGTCTACCTGGTGAAGCACAAGACCACCCGTCAACGCTTTGCCATGAAGAAAATCAACAAAAATAATCTCATCCTGCGCAACCAAGTGGAGCAGGTGTTTGCGGAGCGTGACATTCTTTCGTTCGCCGACAATCCCTTTGTAGTCAGCATGTACTGTTCGTTTGAGACCAAGAAGCACTTGTGCCTGGTGATGGAGTACGTGGAGGGCGGCGACTGCGGAACGCTGCTGAAGAACATCGGGCCACTGCCCGCGGACATGGCCCGCTTCTATTTCGCCGAGACAGTATTAGCCGTAGAGTATCTGCACAGCTACGGCATCGTTCATCGCGACCTTAAGCCGGACAACCTATTGATCACGGCCTTGGGTCACATCAAACTAACAGATTTTGGGCTCTCCAAAATGGGTCTAATGTCCTTGGCCACCAATTTGTATGAGGGTTATATCGACTCGGAGACGAGGCAGTTTTCCGACAAGCAGGTATGCAAATATTCTTCAGTTTCCACAAAAAAAACATGTTTTTCAATGTAACGTCTCTTAAGGTGTACGGCACACCCGAGTATATTGCACCCGAAGTGATATTGCGCCAAGGCTATGGCAAACCAGTCGACTGGTGGTCCATGGGCATCATTCTGTATGAATTTCTCATCGGTTGTGTGCCGTTTTTTGGCGAAACCACAGAGGAACTATTTGCGCACACCGTCAACGATGACATCGAGTGGCCGGACAGTGAGGACTGGCCTGTTCAAGCGGAGGCAAAGGACATAATCTCGCAGCTGCTGCAGCAGAATCCACGGGATCGTCTGGGCACTCAATCGGGTGCACTGGAGATGAAGGAGCACGAATACTTTCTGGGCATGGATTGGAATTCTCTTTTGCGGCAGAAGGCTGAGTTTGTGCCGCAGTTGTCCCACGATGATGATACCAGTTATTTTGACAGTAAGCTCTATAAGCTATATTAAAATAATTTTAACTACCTATTGATAAATTGTTGAAATATTTTTTCAACAGCCCGAATGGATCGCTATAACCATGATCTAGGTGGAGAAGATACCGATGACACGGATGACACTCCCGTCTTTGGCAGTTTCAATTCGTATACTCCGCAGTACAGAAAACAGCATTATAGCTGGTCGCGGCATGCCACTCCCACGTCTACCGATGGAGCGAAGCCAACGGGTCCACCACCACTTGCATCGCTGCCATCGCGTGCCCAGGAGACTCCCGCAGCTACCGTAGGAGCCACATCAACTGGCGCTATACCTAAACTTAAATCGGGAATGGGAAGCGGTAGTGGAAGCGGTAGTGGTAGTGGTTCGGGTAGCGCCTCCCACGACGGAGTGGTCAACAAATTCTTGAACACGCCACAACTGCGAAAGCTAGATGTGAGTATTCGTTCTACACGGGCTTTATTTGAAAATGATGTGTTTTATTAATATTGAAACATTTCTTTTAGCTCTCCTCCAGCTGCCTGAAGGTGCCGTCCACCCCGGATGCCGATTACTTGCCTGAATTGTTGCACAATGTGACTATTGGAAACGATGCTGAGCTGCGAATGCTAAAGCATTATCTCCAACAACCAAATCCCGGGGCCACGCAGCGAATGCAGCAGCGGCATAGCATGCCACCGAACACAACCACCATCATTAGTACGCCGGCCACTCCGCCACCAACTCAAACTCAGGCGGCAATGGCGGCCACTCCGCCAACAGCAACTGTGGGCAGCTTTTCGCGCAGCACGCCAGAGAGTTCGCAAACGGACAGTGATGATTTTTCGCCGCAGATTAACCGGAAACGAAAGGGTGTTTGCGCCAGAGACATTTTGCCGCGTTTCTCCATCTCGATAGAGGACGAAACCATATCCGCGGGCAGCTCATCAACGGAGAACATGAACTTGCCAAGAGAACAATCTCCGCTGGCACTGCAGCATCAACCAAAATCCATGGACGGCAGTACTAGCGGAAGCAGTGTGAAGCATCATCGGTCCAGGTCGATTGTTAAATCTGCATCCGCCTTGGGGCTGTCACTTATGACATCTCTAGACAATAGTCAACTGGCTGCGCAGTTATGTGGCATTCAATCGCCAGGTGGTGGAGGCAATGGCTCCAGTACGGCCAGCTCTAGGGATACTTCTCCTTGTCGAGAGCTCTCGCCATTGGTTACAAATCTGAAGCCTCCGATCATCATACGTCGTGGTCCGCGTGGGTTTGGTTTTACTGTCCATACCATCCGTGTATACTATGGCGACACGGACTTCTATACAATGCATCATTTGGTTATGGCCGTGGACGAGGGCAGTCCAGCTTTTGAGGCGGGACTGCGGCCAGCGGATCTCATCACTCATGTTAATGGGGAGGCTGTGCAAGGCCTGTTCCACACACAGGTCCTGCAGCTGCTTCTTAGTGGTGGCGAGCACGTAACCCTGCGGGCCACTCCCCTCGAGCACACCAGCATCCAGAGCGGTGGCCGCAAGCGCGATCTCATGCAAAGCAAGCTGGCCAAGAAAGGTGTGAATCGCCAAAAGAAGCAGACAAAGCGAGAGCACGACAAGAAGCGCAAGACGTCGCTGTTTCGCCGTATAAGCAGCAAGCGTGCAAATGCAGAGATGCAGCAGGTAAGATCCTTCTGGTGCACCATATCTAAAGCCAAACTTGTTTACTACCTAATATGCATCATTTTAGTACTCAGCTGGCACCAGTTCACCCACCACACCATCGGCCAGAAATTTGTCGCCTTTGGATTCCTCGTATCACAGCAGCTGTTGTCAGTCGGCAGCCAACTCTTCATCGCAATCCACGTCGCCCTCATCCTCTTCGCCTAACACACCCACCGGCTCAAGTGGCTCCAATCACGGTGGCAACGCAGGATCCGTTGCAGTTGCTCCCTCGGCCCTCAGTGTGCAATTATCTGCTGCTCCGCCACCCACGCAGCTGGTGCTCCTGCCCCATGTGGGAGCCGTCGTTGGCAGCAACCCCACCTCTGTTGGAAATGTACCGGGTAATGGGATAAGCCACAACAATGCATTATCAGTTTATTGAATATTTCTTACCTATTTCGTATAGTCTCTCCCACTGGAGTCGTTCCGCAGCTGTATCAGCGTCCATCCACTCTACATGGTCTCAAGCACAAGCTGCATGCAGCCACCGCCGTAATAGCAGGCGGGGGCAATGCGAACAATCCCGCCGGAGGCCTAAAGACTTTGCATACCACGAACAACAATTCGTTGCCGAATAGACGGAAGTCTGTGGGTCACATTCCTCTTTCTCCGTTGGCGCGAACCCCTTCACCGTCACCGCTGCCATCGTCACCCACAAGATCTCCCTCCCCATTGGCCTTTCCATTGGTGGGCCATCAGCCCGGTGCCTCAAACACCACACAGTCTTATAGTCCGGGAAGCACGCTGCCCACGTTGCAGACGGCGGTGAACGCAAACACCAAGAAGGCAGGATTTGCACGAACCAAGTCAGCGGAACCGAGTTCTCCGCTGCTAAGGCGCGCCTTGTCGCCGGATCGCTTGCATCCCCGTAGCGCGGAAACAAAGATATCGCCACTATGCTGTTCGCCGCCTATCAAGCAGCCGACCCACCAACGAGTGGTGACCACGACTTGGAGGTCGACGCCTGGCGGCAGTGCATCGGGAGCTGGAGGAGCAGTTTTGGGGGCTCCGACAGCTCAACCCCTGCAGTTGGTGCCTGCCGCTTCTGAGGAATCTCAAAGACAAACTGCTATGGCAACAGTGGTCTCCACAACCGCTGCTGGAACTGAACCAAGTGCCACCGCTGTGGTTACCCTGGCCAATTGTGAGCCTTTACCGCGTATTGCGGAGGAGAAAGATTCGCCCACCAGTACCCAAGAGAGCAGCAGTGTGTCAGAGGGATTCATGCCTGCTATCGAGGAGTTCGCGGAGGGGGAATCCTCATCTTCGCCCACTCAAACCCTGGAAAAGCCGACAAAGGTAAAGGCCACCGAGCAGCCAGAGATGGAGCCTGCTGGCAAAAGCAAGAAGGTCGACCAAGGTAATAGATTTAACGCAAAAAAAAAAAAAAAACAAATAATATTTAACATTTCTTTCCTTCATTTATTTTTAGGTAAGACCACAACTCCTGGAACGCCCAAAACTAAACCCCACAACAGTGGCTGTAAAACTTCGATGACAACGACAAAGCCCGCCAGTCCAAGCGTGACCATCTCCACAGCTCCACGCAAGGATACATCGGTTGCGACCGGTGGAGGAACCTCTGGACCAGGAGGATCTGCAGCCACTTCTGCTGCCAAGCAGAGGAAGTAGCGCCAGAGTAGACGCGGTGGATATGGATGCTTGTGTTTTAAGTTTCGCGTTTAAATAATTATGGAAATGGAAGGCCGCAGGAATTCAATATAGAGCGGGAGTTGCGTTTTAAACTTGTTTTCTCTAAGTAAGCTTCTGTTTTTGCGCAAATCATACAATTTAGCAATGAAATTAATTAGAAAATTCTAAAGCCTAGTAGTTTGTAGATGTCCTAACTAAAGGCAAACAAAACAAAACCGCTTGAAAACTCTTAATGTAAATTAGTAGGCACGAAAGCAAATCGAGAAGGAGCACGATATTCCAGTTGAAGCAAATATAAGAGGCACCACGCAATTATGTACTGTATATAAATGTGTAACATTGATAGAATTAACGAATTGTGGACTACGGATGATAGTCGATGGGAGAGTCATGGAGCCAGTGGCGCGGCGTTGGGCTGCGTTTATAACATTTTTGCGAATCTATACACTATGCCGAATTCAATATAAACTATATATTAAATAAATGTTATATGTGTGTGTACTTAAACCGACTTTTTAATTAGTTGTACAGATGGCAAGTAATGGACTATTGTATAAAACGTTGGCCTTTATATGTAATCGTACATTGCATTTTTGATGCGCACAACATTATTTTTGTCTATTAAAACAAAAATTTTCATAAATTTAATTTTTACAAAGCTCATTCTTTTACAAAGTGCGTTGTACAAATATTTGACATGTCTCAAATTAAACCAATGAATCCCTAAACTAAAATCCTACTAAAATGTTAATGCATTCTTTTCAATTCAAACACAATTTATTTGAAATCAAATACTTGCCAGTAAATTAATATACATATGTAAGTCGATAGGTAAATACCATACAGACTCAGTTATCGATAAAAAATTGCCAGCTGTGCAACATTTGCTCTGGTGGCCGTATTACTTTTTTTCTTTTCATACATTTATAAAAAATATGCTGCCCAAACTAAAAATATCTGCGTTCCTGCTGAAGGTGAGACTATAAATGGCTTATTTAACCATATATCGTTTACCCGAATTCCCCAATTTTAGCGCCTGGAGCGAACAAAGCAGCAGTGCAGTGGTTGCTTATTTGGAGTTTTCTATGGAGAAGGTACCTTACTCCTTCTGAGTTTCAACATTGAGTCCAGTTTGGGACAGCTGAACTACGAGCAGATCCAACACAGATTTCCGGCGGAACTGGATCTATGCGGACTGGTCAAGTTTGGTGGTTGCACCGATGGCGAGGCGCACCTTAATGAGGTCATCAAATCAGTGGATATCACCGATAATCCCATCCTATTGCAATGCGAATTGGGCACCTTGGTGGGCCTGCGGGCCTCGTTTTTCGTCCACGGAAAGCTGGAGGAGGTACCCTACGAGGTTATGGAGGCATATCAGTTGTACAACGACTTCTGCTTCACCCGGCTGCAGTGCGGATTCTTTCTGCAAACGGCCGCCACACCGGAATCTGTGTCCCGGGAAATGCATGTGCTGCGCAAAAGGGTAGCCGACGGAAATCTAGTGTTTAACGTTCCGCAGACAAAGATTTTCATTAATAACTACGGTCCACTGGACAAACAGTTTAGCGGCGATTCCCAAATTCAGGATCTTATAGACGTCATTCCCACTCCAGGACATGAAAAAGAGACTGCCAGTGTCGACAAAAAGAAGCCCAAAGGTCAGAACACGCCAGTCAAGAGACTGGCTCCGACTGGCTGTGACTACGAGGTGATCCACATAGATGTGATGCGGTCGCGTAGTCGTGATCCCGTGGCTGGAGAACCACCTCATCCGGCACTCAGCATTGCTGTGACCAATGAGGAACAGATCCGAGTCCAGGTACCATTAGAGATCGAAGCCATGGCCATTCTCTGCCGCAAGACGAAGCTCCAACGGCTATACGACGTGCTCATTGAAAGCATCTGCAGAGGTCTCAGATTGTTCGAATTGAGCCTGATTGAGCATCTCACGGAGTCGGGAAGTGGAAAGCTGCTGGTGCCCGCTAGCTATCACTTCTACCCACAAGAGTTTGGTCACTTCGTGAGCTGCGCATATCTGGAAGGTCTGAGTGACGATACACCAAGCATGCTAGAGAGACGCAAGCGCCTGCATCGACAGTTTGCCTTGCCCGTCAGTCGTCCTTATTTCCGCAGGTCCAACCAGATGCGTTTCCTAGGTGAAACGGAGGACGCACCATGGACTCCACTGCTAAATACCCACATTGGATTACGTCCCAGTGGAGTTGTCGACGGCAAAGAGTACTTAGTGAATGGTAACTACCATTACTATCATTACCTGCAACAGCAGGTGCAGGACAAGGGATGGGGATGCGCCTATCGCTCGCTGCAGACGATCTGCTCCTGGTTTGTGCTGCAGGGTTATACGAACGCACCGATTCCGACCCATCTGGAGGTGCAGGAATACCTTCACAAGATCAACGACAAACCTGCTGCATTCGTGGGGTCTTCTCAGTGGATTGGCTCCACAGAAATCAGCATGTGTCTGCAGGGATTCCTTAACGTGGACTCAAAGATTCTGCACGTAGCCTCTGGAGCTGAGCTGGCCACTATTGCCTCTGAGCTGGCGATGCATTTCCAAACGCAAGGAACACCGGTGATGATTGGTGGCGGTGTGCTGGCCCACACCATTATCGGAGTAGACTACTGCGTGCAGACGGGTCAGGTGAAGTTCCTCATCTTGGATCCCCATTATACAGGTGCCGATGATTTGGCCACCATTCAAATTAAGGGTTGGTGCGGCTGGAAGGGCATGGACTTCTGGGCCAAGGGCAGCTACTACAATCTCTGCATGCCCCAGCGGCCCATTTTGTATTAGGTTGAGCTAGCTTCTTTTCCATTCGCATTTAGGTAGGAGAGGATGTTTAGATTTGCTTATAGGACTAAATAAAGGTAAATAAAATTATTTTGTATGCATTTGTTAGTTGTCTCTTCACTGTTTTACGTTTGGCAATATTACAAGTCGACTCACCCTAAACAAAGACACTAGAATAATTATTTTAGTGTCTTTGCCCCAAATGACAATCCAGGAAAAGCTTTTTTGGTTTTATGTTTTGATGTGTATGATACCTGTGTACTTTAATTTTATTCCACTTGTATGTTGAATGTCGATGCTTTATATGTATCCCACTCCCTTATTAAACCATATTTTAAAGTTTTAGCTTAGTAACAAAATGGGGACAGATGTTACTCCTAGAATAACTGCCCAATTGGTCGTCATCCCGGGCTAAACACCACTCTTAGAGTATTTCTTCCAGTAACGCTTGACATCGTCGTGGCCATTCTTTTGCACCACCATGGTGCGAGTTCGCTCATTTTGCCACACCAGCATGTGGATCGACTGGGCGTAGTCTCGTAGCGTTACGAAATCTGTATGCGAGAGGAACTGATTGTACAGCACGCCTTCGGTGTAGGTGAAGCGATTTCGCTCTAGTTCCCACAGCTTAATTTGATCAACGACTGTGGGTGGCAGGCAGGATTTAGAGTGAATGGCTGACTCAACCATGCGCATATTGGGATGCGCATACTGCTCCAGATACGAGACAATCTGCTCCGCCGTGATACCGCCACGCAACGCCTGGCGCACTGAATCGCGGGTCAGCACGCCCACGACGAGATTGGGAAAGCGGTAGAGGAGCTCCGTGAACAGACCTAACACGGCTACCTGGAGCGGAGAATCAGTGTAGGCATACACTCGGTAGTTCGTCTCCACCACGATGTAGCCACAGTCCTGAGTGGCCTCCTCATCCATGGCCACAGAAGCAGTCGCAGCCGCCTCCTTGCTTGTCACATTCAGAGCCAAACGTGTGGGATAGAAGCGTCCCTCCTTACGTTTACGTTGGAAGACTAGTCCAAACTCCCGTAGATGCTGCAGGAAGGTCAGCATCTGACTGTTCATCCCCTCCGAACTGTAATCCCTGCCCAGCGTTGAAAAACTGAGCTGGAACAACATGGACAAGCATTCTGGCAGGCTGATTCCTCTTTCTTCGCACGTGTCCAGGTACTGTAGCATAAAATGCCACACCTGAGCTCGCGTGTCCAGCAGCAGGAACTGAAAGCCCTGCCGGGTTATTGTTATACCGTCTCGATCATCCCGTTTCATGAGATTGGCGTGCAGCAGAATCCTAACGGCATCCGGACTAATGGCCTCCGCATCGGTGCCATTGCGATTTCCGGTGCCGACCATGTAGTGCAACACGCAGCGCCAGCGGGACATGGCGTATGTATCCAGAAAAGCAATGTCCCTGGGCTTCGAGTCCTTATCCAGCGTGTTGGTCATAGGCCAAGGCTTTCCGCCGCCCAGCAGCACCTGGCGCACGCTTTTCTTGAAGGTGGGCGAGAGCTCCCACGCAGAAAGGCCACCCGGAATGGCTGTGACCCTCCAGACGTTCAAAGCCGTCAGGCAGCTGGTAGCCTCGGCTTGCTCCCTGCAAAAGTAATGAATGCATTGCAATGATGTATTTAATCCAATATGATACAATCTTACTTGGCACAACGTTGGGCACCCCATGATGTGACCACCGCTTGTGGAACAGGCTGATCCACGAACAGTATCCTTATGATAAACTGCCGGGCTATCTCGGGAAGCTCCCGAAATACGGCCAAACAAATGGGCGGATAGTTGTACAGCTTCTCCAACGACTCTGGCGTTTGGCGGGTGCGCAGATACTCCTGAAAGTCCTTGCACTCCAAGTTCGCAGGACCCTGCCCCAAGGGCGACAGGACGGTGTTTCCACTTCCCCCGGCAGCCGAATGCCGACCACTACCGGATTTCGTGTCGGCCATGACGATTCGAATGTCGAATTCGTAAACAAAATATTTTCATCCCGTTGTCATCGATAGCCGGTCTTTCGTCGGGGGACAATCGATAGTATTTATCAAGGGCGTTACAAAGGGGGTTTTCGCTGAGGTAAAAGGGCACTTATTGTACTATAAAAAAACCAATTGATTTACACCTAATGCATAAATAGATGTATTGAGTAGTAAATGTTATTATATTTAAGTTCATTTTTAAAAGAAGGCAACCCCATTTTCCACACCCATGCTATTGAACACAAGGAGAAATTGTGATGGGCCTCCAAATTTATCGATAACTCCTCAGCTGTTGTTCTGCACACGTGCTGCGCGAAGTATTTTTGTATTGTTATTTGATTTTAAATATTTTTCTGACAAAAAATGAGCGACGACGAGGAGCACTACGAACCGAAGGCACACAAGAAGCTGCTGCAGGCCATCGGCAGTCTGGGCAAGGTGCAGCACATCCAGAAGTCAACGCGCGACGAGCGGCAATCGCGCCAGGATGAGTTCCAACTGGTGAAAGGTGTTTCGTCAGCGGAAACGGATAACGCCCCCAGGGCCGTGGGTCTGAACGATCTGGTAGACATCCTACGCACCTCCACCAAGCACAGTCAGACGGGCAAGAAGCTCAAGAACATCCAGGGCAGCAAAAAGGTGCTCGAGAAGCCGCTGGAGAAACCAGCAGCGGATCGAATCAAGCGGACCATTGGCTACGAGGGAGTCACCAAGAAGCTCGGTCGTTGGGATGCTGTGGTGGCTGAACAGAGATCTGCAGAGACGCAGGTTAGTAAAAGCCAATGCCAACAGTGAGATACACATATAATCTCCAAAACTTATTACAGATCTTCCCCCTACCATCTGAAACGGTTTACGTAAATACTTCGGCGAATGCGCGGCCTTTAAACACCAGAGTCAAGTCCAATCTTGCTCAAGAACTCGAGGCTAACAACCGTAAACTACGGGAACTGCGCAAAGCGGAAATTGGGGATACCACGGATGAAAAGGAGCTGGCCAAGCAGGAGCGGCTTTTACTACAAAAGAAGCTTACCAGGGACGAACTATTCGCCCGTCGGAAGGAGCTGGCTTACCTGAAGATGCGCGAGTCTCAAAAGTCAGCAAAGGCGCGCATGCAGAACAAAATCAAATCGAAAAAGTTCCACAAGCTGCAGAAGCGACAAAAAATGTTGGAGCAGATGAAGGAGTTCGAGTTGCTGCAGAAAACCAATCCAGAGGCGGCGCTGGAAAAGCTGAATGCCCTGGAAAAGAGTCGAGTGCAGGAGCGTGCCAGCCTGCGGCACAAGAACACCGGTACTTGGGCGAAGAATCTGCAGATACGGGCCAAGTACGACAAGGATGTGCGAAAGGATCTGGCAGAGCAGTTGGCTGTTAGCAGGGAACTGACACAGAAAAAGCAGGAGTCAGACAGCGAAGATGAAACCATCAAGAAGAGAGTTGTACCCGAGGAGGAGGAGAATGACTACGATCCCTTTAATCCTTGGACAAAACGAAGAGCTACAGAGCAAACGGAAAATGGAAAAGGTGAAAGTGGGGATGCCAATTGGCGGCAATATTGGACAAAAAGGAATAAAAACGAAAAGTTACTGGAGGAGCATCGTAGGGATTTGGAAGGAGTCCAGGATAATGACGAGCAGGAGGAGAAAGAAACTATTCAAAAACCATTAACAGAAGTAACACCTGCTAAAAAGAAACTTAAGAAATCGAAAGTTAAGATAGAAAATGGCTGGGAGGTGGAGGATATTAGCCCAACTGATCAGAAAGAAGCCAAGGAAAGGCCGAATTCAAAAGCCATTGATGACATTTTTGAGAAACACGAGGATCAAATCAGAGCCAAACTAAGTAAGAAAATGGAGAAATTGAAGGAACGGGTAAACAAACTTAAAGAAGCTCCTGTCAAGGCAAAAAAGGCGAAAAAGAAGGACGTCCTGCAGAACCTAAAAAGTCTGGCTTTAAAAAAGACAAAGCAGCAGATAGAGATTGACGAGCCCCTTAACTACGAGGAGGATAAAAACTCACAGAATAATATCCCTGTCCAAGTTGAAAGTAACACAGAAAGCACGGAAACCCCAGCTGTGGATACCATAGATCCCAACAAGGTGACAACTTTGGTGTTTACCCAAAAGAAGGGCAACTCGGGAGGCCTTAACGATGCTCTAATAGACGATGAAGCAGCTGAATACGACGAGGAAGACGCAGCTGCAGAACGCCAGTTGACAATCAGTCAGGCCTTCGAGGATGATGACATTGTAGCTGATTTTAATAGGGACAAAAGCAAGGACTCCGAGCTTAAGAACACTGAGCTTCAGCTCGCCCTGCCTGGATGGGGTTCCTGGGCGGGTGCTGGCATTTCGAAGGAGGTCATGGAGCGACGAAACAAGCGGCTTCTTCTTAAGTTGGCTGCTCCGGAAAAGCGTCGTGACGAAAATAAGGATAATCTTTACATCAACGAGTCGGGCAGCAAGCATGCGCGCCAGCACATGGTCTCCAGCATACCATTTCCTTTCCGATCCCTGGCCGACTACGAAGCCAGTATCCGTGCCCCAGTTGGCCGGAACTTTGTGCCGGAGACGGCCTTCCGCATGCTGACCCGTCCGGCAGTCATCACGCGCAAGGGCCAGGTAATCGAGCCCATGACGGAGAGCGAGCTGGTCAAGCCGGACAGGCGTCTACGCCACATCGTGGACAGGAGGATAAAGCGCATACCGAAAGTGCCACCCAAGGCCAAGATAGCATAGAACTAGGAGTAGTTTTAAAAATAAATCTGAATGAAATGAACGATTGTCAGTCTCCCAATTCACTCACCTATAGAAAAGGAAGTTATTTTATAAATTGCATTAATTTTCTCAAATTGTTGTCTATTTTTGTTACTTGCTTTAAGAAATTTCTATAAAAAACCTTGACACGCATATAGTTGACCATGCAGAGTATTCTGAAGTTGGGGAAACTCAAAAAAACTTTGAAACAAACCGTAAGTTTTGCTGTATAAAATGTATAAAAATTAAATTTAAATTTGAATTTAAAAGCAAGCAATGTGACCAGATTATTGGTGTCACGTTGAACGATACCGATAGCATTGCCTTAAGTTGTTTGGTATTTTGTAGAGTTTCTCATAGACGGCAAGCACATTTTGGAATTGCTAATTTGCGCAGGTTATTGTGTTTATTCAACGATTCTCGCCGCGAAAATGTACGAACTGAAGACCCTGCTGCCGCAATTCGACATCAAGCTGCCCACCTGCATGTATCACCTCAAGAACGTTAGCCTGGCGGCGGATTCCTTGGCCAGCGGCTCCTCCACATCCGCATCCACATCCGCGTCCACATCATCATGCGTAAGTTGAATTGCCGGGCCAGTGAGAAGTTGGTCGGGTCGCAAGGACAGTGAAATTGCAACATATGTCTACAACGCCACATCCATTCCATTCCCGCATGTGTGATCCTTGCCAGAAATTGGAGGCCAACAGGATCGACAGAACGGGGCGAAACGCAGCCACATGTGCACTTGATTTGGACTCTTTAGGCCGACAAATACAACGACTGCTAAAGGTTAAGACCACCAAACTAAAATACGAAATTCTATTTATAAACCACCGACTAACAACAAAAAAAAATTGAACAACAAGCCAGTACCAGAAATGTTTATAATGCATCCATGCTTCGTTTTGTGTGTTCTTGTGGCCTTGGCCAATGGAATATGGCGTTCCCTAACATATCCGCTTTCCCTGCTTTTACTTTCAGGACGATACGGCATCAGTGGCCGCCCGCCAGGAGAAGGTTCTCAAGCAGCTGGAGGACCTGAAGGCGCAGCTGGGACAAATCCGGGCGGGACTTGGTGTTTGCGGCAAGACCTTCCAGCACACGACTGCCTTCCAGAATGGTGGATTAAAGGAGGTACGACTATCAATATGAAAAGTTCAAGGCTAGGAGCTCAAAGGTTAAATAATAAATAACTAAATAATAATAATAATAATAATATTTAGAAGATTATGCAATAGGATATAATTATGTGTAACATAGCTTTGAAAAGTCTTAGCTAAAAAGAGAGTTCCATCGCCTTCAAATACCTTTATTAATATTTCCAATAAATCAAAACCAGGTGCCACTGCAGGATGTCGTCATCAATGGACATCCCAACTTCATACCCTATGCCTTGTTGGCCCTGAAAAATGCCTGGCGCGATCTGTACACTATTGATGTCAAAACCTTTACGCACTCCACGATGGCCGACATTGGACCAGCAGCTCGGGAATTCGAGGCCAACTTGGCGAAGGTTCCAGTAAACCCTGCTTTGCCCAAGATTAGTGTGACGCTCATCTGGAAGAACTGTGAGTAAGAGCAAGGGCTTACCACCAAAACGACCATTTAAAAAATAGCTTCCATAAATATGGAAGAAACCTGAGCCTGATCCCCATGATTAACATTCAAGCTAGTTTCCTAAAGTACAAATACTGATTATGCAATGCCTTCCAGGCGAACACACCGAGATGATCAGCTCGCCCACCATGTACGTGCCCATCTACGGAGAGGTGAACATCATTCGCTATCTGGGCCGTGTGGGTCCAGCCCAGTATCGCTATGAGGGCTCTCCGCTCTGCAATGAGATCGACCTCGTCCTGGACATTTGCTACCAACTGCTGCGCTGCAACACGCACAAAACGCAGGTGGCCATGGTGCGCCTGCTGGACAAGCGACTGCAGAAGCAGCAGTATTTCGGTGGAGCCCAGATGTCGGTGGCCGATATTGGTGTCTACAGCTCACTGATACGCATGCCAGCTGTTACCGAGAAGGATCTGACGCCTGCGCTAGTGGCTTGGAGAAAAAGGGCCAAGCTCGTGGTTCAAATTTAAATAATTTAATCGACAAAGGCGAACAAATAAATTGTAGAGTTCAATGTGATGCAATGAGTGCTTTTCTGTACCCTTTCCAACAATTATTCCATCCAAATTGAGGGAACATCTTATTTTTTTCAGTAACTTTATTTGGCTTATTTATCTTTGTTGCAATTCTGTTACTGTTTGAACAATGCGCTTCATCGTTTCCATATTGCAATAGCTGGTTTTAAACTTACTTTGTCAATTTTGCACTTAAAAATTGCTTAATCGCTATGTTTCCATATTTGCTTTTATTCTTGAAATCCATTGATTGTTTAATATGTGTTTTTTTGCTGTTCTTTACCTTGATGCTGTGTCATTATGTACGATAGGATGCCGCGTCGCGCGAATTGGGACATTTGTATTTCGTTTCCGCTCTTAAAAATGTGTATATGTATATTTTTAAATATTAAATACCTAGTACATATGCTGTGTATATTGATAATCAGTTTCTGTTTGAGTTTCTTGTGTTATTGGTTTTATTCTTGTTTCTGTGTTGTGTGTTTCTGCTGCGTATAAACGTTTGGATTTGGAGAAGTCCCTGAACTCTTAATTGCTTGCCCACAGGCTGGGAATTGAGTTAGCCCGCATGCATATAACCTGTAGCTTATACGAATCATCTTAGTTATCAAAGTAAAATTGAGTAGATGAAATCAGCGTAGGACCATTGTTTCAACTACCCTCGTACGTATAAACTTGCTAAATAATTGTTTTCTCAGTTGTTCGGTTTAGTTTCGAAACGTGTATAATTAGAATTAATAATAGTAATAATGTTGGAGAAATTAAAAGGCGGTGGCTCGCCGCCCTGGGCAGGAGTGGGAGGAAGAGATGACGCGACTCTGGCCTGGCTGCATTATGTGGTCTCGCCCTTGCCGCTGTCATCAGCGGATTCGGCATCGTCCGCTCCGGCAGCGGGCGCCTCTCTGACCAGCCCGTTGTTCTTGCACTTGCTGCTGCCTCCAATATTTTTGCTAATCGGCGCGGTGGCACTGTCCTCATCTTCATCCTCGTCCTCATCTTCGTCGTCGTCCTCATCGAAGTCATCATCAGATGGCAGATCATCCTCCGTCTCCAGATCGAAGTCATCATCATAGAAGTTGGCATCCAGGCCAGACTCCGTTGTGGGCTTGCGCGTGGGCTTCAGGCAGTAGTCCTCCAGGGTCATCGGAACCACAATGCCCTCCCGCTTGGCCTCGGCATTGGCGGCCAGTGCCTGTTTCCGTATGATGTTTGGATACTCATTGTCCTTACCCTGAAATCAAGCAAGTCCTTATTAAAAAGCCAAGTGGCGTTTGTAAATGCCTAGTATGCGGACTTCAAGCTTTGCGTTGATTACTATTATATTATTAACACTCACAATTTATATAATAACTATTAGAAAGGTTGAATGAGTTACATTGATTATTCGTGTGAAAAGAGAACGTACTTACAATGTAATGATGGAAATATGCACGTTCAAAGAACCAAAATCAAGGCACGTAATTAAAAGTGAATTACAATGGTCAAGTTCACAAAAGAAGCATTGAAATTGGCATTCATTGAAATCGAAGTTAATGAAACTAGTAAACTAGATCTGGGCTTTAGAACTGAAGTAGATTGATCTTCGAGTTAGAAGACTACTCCATATTCCAAAGATAAGTTTTGCACTGCTTTCATTATTGAGAAGTCCGCATACTAGTCATTTACTATAGCTAGAAGAGCCAGTCTAACCTGTGAGTCCCGCCATCGGCGGTACATGACCGAGGCGTCCACGTTGGCCGGCGAGAATGTGTTCGGCTCGTTGAGCAGCGATATGACCGACAGCAGGATGGTGCGCACATTCTGCGTGGGATTCCAGCGTTCGCAGGGCAGCTCGCCGCTCTGCGGATCATCCACCGGCGGATGTAGTATGGATATGCACAGATCACCGTTCTCGTAGACATTCGGATGCCAGACCTTGGTCAGGAAGCGTATGGATGGCGGTGAGTATGGATAGTCGTGCGGGAACTTCATGTGTGCCTTGAAGTAGCCGCCCTGGTAGAGGGTGTCCGGTGGCCCGAAGATTGCCACCTCCCATTCGAACAAATTGTCGTCGTTGATCAGCTTGACGCGGAATCCCTCCACCGGCTCTTCCTGCAGCGACTTGTACTCCATGGCCAGGGCGCGAACTGCCGAGCTGCTGGGCGTGGTTGTGGGGGCGGCGGCGGACGACGAGGTCGCCAAGGATCCAGATCCCGCCATCATTGTGGAGGACGATGTCGCATGCTGCGATGTGGAGGCGGCGGTGGTCATTTGTTCAGCCACTTGCAGTTGTCGCCGTGCTCTGTTCGAGAAATAGTTTTCAAAATGCCGAGACATGTCAATATTTTGATTTAGATATGTCTAATGGAGTGTGTCAAATGGCTACTGGCAACGGCTACTAATTTCATGCCCGGGAGTGTCTATGTGCAGGGTCAATATCTTGCTGCCTGCTGATGAATTCAAGGTGAGCACGTCACAAAAGCGATGACTGTGCGGCTGCTCGAAAATACTGGGCTGGGAAAACTGCGAAATTTGGTCTAAACTCCAGTCCAGCTGTCCGGCAGAATCGCGGGAAATCTACATCTATATTTGTCGATTTTGAAAATGGGGAAAACTATTTTTGCTCTTGACGTTACTCTTGATTTTGTTGTTGTTACTTTCACAGCAGACAACACGAAATTAAATACCGATTGCCAAGTAAGAGTTGAGTGGAAAATTGATTTCCATATAGCGAGGCTGACAGCCCGACCATACGTACTTGTGTGGGCAATTCTTTTTGACTTCTTGTACGCGCTTTAAATGATTTTTATTATTGTTGTTTGACTTGCAACAATTTCACTTTACAAAACAAAAACCAGGGTGGCATTATTTGAACCAGGGATGGCCGCCCTGAGTCTGCCGCTGAGAAGGTGACGTTTGCGCATGTTTCTCGCAGCAAGAAGATAGCGTGTGACGTCACAAGTCTCGGCATTCCAGCGAGTTCAAATTTTAAAAGAAAACCTTAGCATTTTAAATTGGCAAAGCGATCAGTGTTCATTTGAATTTTTTTATGATTTAATATCAAGGCGTTAAGGTTGGATAATGTTGTTTTTTTATGGAGAGTAGATTTTATTAAAGAGTTGAGTTGTTAGTTTTCCTAATGATTTATTTAAGAAATGTAATAGCGACTGATAAATGTAGATAAATAGCGTATTTGTATTTTTTTAAAAAATTTCGAAATTTTCTTATACCTGCGTGAAACATCAATGAAAATATAGCTTTAATAAATAAATTTTTCGACTCCTGCATATCGTATGAAATAACTAATAATAACATTAAGAACACTAGTAGTTAAGTAGATTTAATTTCATTGTAATTTGTATAAACTTAGTTAAGTCAAGTTGGTAAATGTATGTATTTATATGTTTTTGATAATACATAAGTGCGTTTACTTTATTAATATATATTTCTTTGACTCCATTTTGAAACTTAACGAAAGCCAGAACACCCCTACTATAGCAGTACTTTTGCAGTATTATTTCTTGGTATTTTCTGTTGGTATTTCTGTGCGATGCACTAAGGCCTCAGGCATTCTGCAGCTACCGCTTGATGGCCACACTCCGTTTTCAATATACAGCGAAAAAAGTCGAGCGTGCGGGCGAGCGCAGCAAAATAATTAAACACTCCCCGAAATAACACAACTAAACTAGTGCTAAACTAACCGAAAGTGACGCCGAACGCCGCGTTCTCAACAAACCCAAGCGAAATGCGATAGGCGAGCGTTTAATTCAGCAAGCGAAGGGGCGCAAAAGGCATAGCAGCTCCGAGGCGTTGGCCAAAAAGAAGAAAAGCGCAAAAGAAACGGAGAAACGCAGTGTAAAAGAGAGACGCGAAGAAGAGAAGAGAAAAATGCATACAGCAGGAGTGGTGGCGATTTTTTAATCAAAGCTGGCTTTCCAAAGCTGCTCATTTTGGGCTAAAATCTGGGGCTGCGACGCGAGAGTAGGTGTCGAAAATATAGTAAAAATAATACAAAAAAATAAATAGTGAAAATCTGAAAGATAATTTCCGCATATTGGGCAGGCGAACAAATTAACATTCCAGTCAAGTGAACATGTTTGTGGCCAGCATAAAACCATAAAATCTGCCGAGCACATTTTCCACTGCTCGCTGAAAAACTCGCCAGCACATACATACACGCACACACACGCACGGAAAAGCATACAAGCACAGGCAGGCAGGGAGGCAGGAAAATCGCGTGAAAAATCATGTCCAGCTGGGCAGAACGCGTCCATAGGCGCGCCGCGGATTTGGGCAACGTGGTGACCTCCTGCGGCCACCCCGCCACTGCACCCGCCTATCCGTACCGCCTCGAAAAGGTCAAATTCGGTGTGCCGCTGGAGGAGGTGTGCAAGCACAACAACAACATTCCCGGGCCCCTGCTCGTCCTGATCCTCAAGCTGAACAAGGAGTCACCGAACCGCCGCGATGTATTCCGCGCCCCCGGCCACCAGGGCGCCATGAAGAAGCTCATCCACTTCCTGCAGGCCGGTCGGCTGGTCAACGTGGACAACTATTCGGTGTTCACCATCGCCAGCGTGCTCAAGAAGTTCCTGCGCAAGATCCCCAATGGGATATTCGGGCGCAGCGGCGAGATGGAGCTGTTCGCCATCAACGATCTGCAAAACGAAGCCGAGCAAACGGAGCGACTGCACAGGTGAGTGGCAAGAAGGTGGGGCCCGCCGCTGGGGCCACCCAAAACACTATGGGGGTCGCGAAGTTAGCATCAGCTGCAGAAAAGTGTAAATTTCGTTAGGGCCTACTCTATGAATTATTATTTTTTTATGTTAGCATGCAGAATCAAACTAAAATGTATGGAATTTCTAATTATGAATAACGTAAATGTGAAATGGGCTCCACACTGATTCAGTAAGTACGGAATTCCATTGATAAGAACAATCAGAAACAAACCTTTTGTTTGAGAGACACATAAACAAGAATTTTGTAATTCCCTAAATATTAATAGTGATTGAATAAGTCATTGTGGAATTTATTGATAAAACATGGTGCTAGCTTAGCACTGTAAATCGCTTTATTTTTATTCAGATCATTTAAATGAACTAAACATATTTTTGAGAATCAATTTTTATATTTGAGAAAATCAGAAAAGTTTTTATGCTTGGCACTGAAAACTGTCATATACCTAGGCTCATTTCAATGTTTAAATTAAATTAAATAAAAATTAAATTAAGGAATAAATCCATCACTTGGATGGATTCTAGGAATCCACTGCGAGTAAATTTCTTAGGAGTAACTATAAATTTGGCAAGGTCTTGAAAATGAATAAATTTCGACATTTTATTAGTGCTACTGTGGAAACCATTACACTGGCCATAAATTCTAAGCGGGCATTTTAATATATTTTCACCAAACATAAGCGTTCGACAATATCATAAATTAATGGTAGACAAGTAAATGACAGCGATTCCTTATTCAGAATGTTATTACCAATTACTTGGTACACATTAGTATTCAGATCGTGTTGGGGATTAAAAGAATTTATTAACATGTTACTTTCTTGCGAAGGGTATTTACAACTTTAGAAGTTTGTAACGCAGTTGCACATCTTTTATTTGTTTCAAATCGCTAGGATTTGCATAAATCCGTTGCTGGATCTTCTTTTCCACTACTATTTTTGTGGCCTTTGCTGTGCGGCGCGCACACACAGACGTTGGCTTGTTGTTGTAGTGTAACTAGCTTGCGGTAAACTTGCTGAACCGGATCTTTAGATGTACACATATAGATATAGATGTAGATTCGGTTGTTGCAGCCCCAAGAATCTTCAGGGGGAGTTAATTCACTGGAAAGCCAGCCAGCCAGCCTCTTGTTGTTTTCGCTGCCTCTGCTCTTGTTGTTGTTGTGGTTGTTGTTAAATCGGCGTTGTTCTTGTTTTTGTTCCTCGGCACTTGTTGACACATTTGTGTGGATTTTCACCAATTTTCACTTGAGCGTTAAGCGTTCGCTTAACCCTTAGATGTGCCAGGCAATTTACATAATTTGTGCGGCAGCAGAAAAAACAAGCAGTAAACAGTATTACTTGCAAATATTGAACCAGCATATGGTGTTTAAATATGTGTCTCCCACTCAAGATAAATTAAACGTTAATATAATCAATTTTTTTCTTTTTTTGTACTTATGAATATTTATTTAAGGTTTGATTCAGTATTTTGTTGTATTGCAAAAAAGAGAAAAGATTAACTTTTGTCGGACATATTTTTTAAATTCCGATTCAGTGTATAAAGAATTCTTTAAATTCCCACAAAGCATTCATTGATCTGCAGATAACTAAGCAAAGTAAAACTTATAGAATTCCGACCGTATATACATATGTGCATATGTAATTAATTCCGATTTTCGCTGATTCACTGTGCAGCCTTGTATGGACTTTAAGGCACTTGGAAATGGAAATGTAAACAGAAGCCGCTGAAAGGGTTAAGCTTGGATTTCTTGGCTCGCTTTTGGCTTTTGGCTAACTCTCTGCTGTTGTCTGTCCATTTGCCCATTTGGTCGCTTGTTGTTTTTCCTTTTGTTGCAATCGATTTCTAACCATCTGAATTAGAGCATAAAGCGTGGGCCAACACATCACAAAGCAGCCAGCCCACGAACGCAGGCTCAATTAAAATGTAGACGAAATACTTGGCCGCTGCAATTTGCGAGGTGTGTGTGCTATTTGGCCCGTTCTTCTTCAACACTCGGCTTACATATGTATGTACATACGTACATATTCGCAAAGTGAGTGGCCGACTGCCTGTAATTAAGAAATCGAACGAACATTTATAGCCGATCGATTGCAATTGACGGGCCGAAATGATTTGTCTGTTTGGGCTTCCTCTGGCGTTTGCCTAATTTGCCAAACACTCAGTATCTGATTGAGATGGATATGGGATACGGTGGATGGATGGTGGCTGGTGGATGGGAGATGCTTCTGCGTCAGCAGATCCATTGGTTACATTAAATGCCGAACACTAAACACTGAACACTGAAACACCGATCGCTAAACGCCAAATGTGCGTGTAAACAAATAACGTCAGCAATAAAACATAAATTTAAAACTTCTACATGCGTAGAAATCGACCGCCAAATTATTTTCATTTCGCGGGAAGCGCTTTTCGGGTGGGAAAAGCGAAAGGATTGGAAAACGTAAATTTTCAGTTTGGCAACCTGTGTGTTTCTCTACAGCAGGGGTTGAGATACTAGGAGCGCGCTTAATCAAATAAAAATGTGATTTAACAGTTATAAGAATGCAGTAAAAATCTACAAAATTATTAAATTTTTTTTAAATTTATAGCATTTAAAATTAAAAACTTTCTTTATATCATGTTTTTACTATACTGAAAATAACTTTAGCCCAGGATTGTTACTTTTTTTTTCATTGTCGTATTTTCTTGACCTCCGCTGTGCGTGTGTGTAAACTTTTCAAACCTGTACAATTATATACACATTTATTGTAATTGTTGTTGCTGCTGCTGCGTTGGCTACTTTTGTTTATTTACTTTTTGGGGAAGGCGCAACAGCAGCAGCAACAGCAAAAGCAACAACAACACGAGTAGCAACAGCAATTACAACAACGGCCAGAGCTACAACAAAAACATTGGGCAATCACAATCGAATCAAATCAAACAAAATGCGCGAAAATAGCGCCTCTGCCGAAAGAAACAACAACAGCAACACCTTTAAAAATAGACACACGTTGGAAACTTTGTATCAATTAAAACTAAACGCAAAAATAGGAAGAGAGTGCAAAAGGAGACGCGAGGAGAGAGGCAGATAGTGTTTAATTCCATCAGTTGGCACATCGTTTTTGTTTGTGTACTTTCCAGCTGCTGGCCTTTTGGCCGTTGTTGTTGTTGCTGCTCCTGCTGCTGTTGTTATTGCAGCGGATCGACGTCATTGTTGCACGTTTTAGCAATAGTCCAAAAATATCCACAATCGTACCTACATATGAACGAGCGTACGTTTGTGCAAATGAATTGTGTATTGTTTTTCTTGCCGTTTTGTTTTGTGTAAATTACAAACACAGCGGATGGACGAAAAGAAAAAACCAAGAAAGCAGCTGCTGCTGGAAGAGAGTGGGACTAGTGCCTTCTCTGTCTCGCTCCCACGCATCTCCCGAGTTGATTCTCTCTTTGCCGTTAGTCCTGTTATTCGCAACTTGTTGCCTGACTGAAAAAGAGCTTTCGCGAGCTTTTTCCAACGCCTGTTGCTCTTTCGTTTAACTTCTATCTGTGCAGTTCTCAAACTCCTCGATTTTTAAGCTCTGGAATCAGATACAATTTGACCTATATAAAGTAACGTGTGTTTAATCGCTAATTTAAGGATATATTACTTTTGTAAAAACTTACAGTTAAGAAAAAAATCAAAGCATTTCTTAAAAACCCTTGACGGCCAGTAAGAAACCACCTCGTTAGAAATTGCTTTTATTTCTAATCTTGCTAACGATTTTAGCGAATTCATATGATCTTACAGTACAGGATTCAAAAACAGATTGTATAATTTTTACTATACCTTTAACCTTGCAAGGATTCTTCTTTTTAAAAATCTTTCACAATCGTTCAGAATTGGTTCCTAAATCACATTTTCCGTCCGATTGGCTTCCTCCTTTCCCTTTGTTTCAATCTTTGTGTTATTTATCCTTCTGATTCTCCTCCATCTTAGTCTTTGGCCATACATAGTTAATAGGCTATTTACACAATTGCCTGGTGGACAATTGCTGATGGCCCAGGGAAAACTGTCTGCTGCGAATACTGATAAGTGTAGAAAAGAGCGAGCAGCCGAGGAATAAATGAAAATTTCTACCCGCTTTTGTTGGACTAGACAAACAAATGGCAAAAACTGCAGTGCAAAAACGACAAAGCCGCATTGTCCCAAATGGCATTACCAACAATAACAACAACAAACCCCCAACCAACCAACAGCAAAAACAACAACGTTCTTGTCTATAAGTCGATAAGCCGTCATCGTCATCCGACGTCTGGAAGGGCCCCTCCCCTTCCACTCCTCCCTTCCATCGCCCACTTCCAGACGGCCGAGGTTTCGCTTCCTGATTATTATTATATATGGTTATTCACAAGCGCTGCATTGTTTCCTCCTCTTTTTATATCGGTTTTTCGGTCGGGGTTGCTTGAAACAAAAGTTCTACGGATGCAAAACTAATTCTTTACGATTGGGTTTTCTGTAAAAATTCCACGCATTTGTAAAATCAACTTTTTACCTGATCTATCCTATCCTTGGGTAAATTGTTATATATTAAGATAGTTCAGAATTTAAATCGTTTTTATGCATGATGTGGATATTTTTGTAAATATCATTTATATCATACTTTGACTTATTAAAACCTAAACAATGTCAGTTTATTGAAACCAAATCTTTATAATTTAGTATAATTTAATTTCGTATATCTACTATTTGTTGTAGAATTCGCAAATACCTCAATGGGCTTGCTAATTCTGTCTTTGTTTTATCGACTGCCACCTCAGGAGTATCCATTCGACTTTGACTTTGCATAAATAAAAACTCGAAACTGCCGCCGACGTGTATAAACAACAATGGCAAACAAAACCAATAAATGTTAAATGAAACGGGCGCAAAAAAATGTACTTATAAACAGGCGAAAAGCGTGGAAATTTACGTCAGTGGACCGGACGGCTCGATCGGTATTTCTTTTCTTCAAGGGTTCTCTTGGGTTCGCACTTTTCCCTCAGTGAATCGCCCTGAACGTCGAACGTTGAACAACCGACCGAACATTGCAGACGCAGCCACTAAAAACATATGGCGGATATACACTGGCCAGCAGGGAATTGGTTTTATTTGAGGTCAGGGCTCTGCTCTTATCCTAAAATACTTTGCTGCCCAGTTTATAACGAACTTTGGATAAGATTCGTTGTGTTTGTTTGTTAAATGCTTATCTTTGTTTTTCAGCAATTCTATTGACAGTACTTGTAGAGAAAAACTGGGTGTATTGGTTTCAAGAAGCAGTAGGTAGGTAGAAAGTTCTATAGAAGGCGGGGTTATAAAACATGCAGATATCTTACCTGTAAACATATACACCCACTTTCAACGATCTACAAAATATTTCTTAGTTACCTGAGCTTGTTTTTCAAAATATAAAGTCCTTGTTTTCATAAGAGTATTACCGATCATAATGAGGTACAGTGAACTTTTAATAAATAATTGTTCTGGTGAAATTCTTACATCAGAGCAGTAAATTTATTATCTGATGTTGATGATTGATCACCGAGATAGAAACAAACAATGGGATGTCGAGTGTAATCAGGGCATTGTCGCTAGCTTGGTTGGTGGGTCATAGCCGTCATCCGTCGCATATCGTGATGTTTGCACTTAGTATATGTATGTTATAAACTGCTTTTTATCATCGTGCACTTGGTGTGGTTGATGTTGGAGTATTGCCTTTCCTTGGTTCGTTATTATGACGTATTGTCTTTTGTATTCTGCCGACCAAGAGCCATAAAAAACTTGCTGCCGATGCGGTTATGTTTTCGCATCTGTTGAGCGATCATAAAGCCACTCCATTCAACTGAATGTGTACTGAAGACATTTAAAAAAAACATTCGAAGTCTATTTCGTTAATTGAGAAGACATTTTAGAATAGGGGAAGTCATACTTGCAAATGCAAATGCAAATGCTAAACATGACACGATGTTAACTGATAAATTATATTAATGATCAGTTAAGATCTAAGTATAAACCTATTTTTTCCGTGTACTTGACTCTCCAGTTGCGAATCTTGGGCGTGGAAGTGAACAAAAGATGCAGATTGAGCTTGTCGCAATGAATATTGATGCTGATGCAAAAAGACAGAAAAAATACAGAAAAAACAGAGAAGGGAGCTCCAAGATATGAGCGATACGTACAGCATAATTATAAAACTGACCGATCCGGACTGCTTAGTAGGCAAAAAATGTTGCCGATGCGATAAGCGATCCAGAAGATACACACACACACACTCTCATACTTGTAGTTCCTTCAGATACTGGATGCTCTTTGTTCGCTCGATTGATGATGCGTAATGCCCTTAACAGACTAACAAAAACTTATTCGTTTATGACCTAATGTAAATGAATCATTAGCGAGGCGACCACATCAATTGATCCACATATTGTTATTTTTATAGGCCTCTTCAGACGATTACACATTGCAGATAAAAAGAACTGACCAACATTCATGTGTGGAAATGGGATTTCATTTGTTATATCCTATAGTAGCTTAGTTTATGCTGCGAATAAATATTTAATAGCTTTAACTTCCGTTTTAAATTCAATTCAACTGGAAGAAGTTTGTGTTTACACTTTGTCAATTTAAAATTATTGACCGGCCTAATTAGCGCCTGTTTACGTCTTGCTTTCTATTTGCAATTAATTAGAAAAAGTAATTTATAACTTATTTGACATACAAATAGTATTGATAAATTGTTGTTTGCTTTCTTGTAAATCAAATTTTCGTACTTCCCCATAAATTCCTCAGCAAAGACTTTGAATAATTCCGCATTTGCAAGCTATCATTCAGTTGAATTCCATAAAGTATATTATGCACTTGTTCATTAATGTAAACCATTGAAGTACACATGTACATAAGGAAACTCAATTATCTTGTGTGTGATATTTCACTTATCACATACGCAGGCCTCGACAGTCGGCGCAATTCACTCACTCACTCACTTGACTTACTCACTGGGAGCAACTGAAACCGCGACTGCCACCGAGATGCGGATTCGAGATCTCCACTCGAAAGTGTCACAAAAGACTTGGGTTTGGGTTTGTGGGAATATCGGGGAACTGGTTTCTCTGTAGGGCAATCGCATCTTCAACTTCCGAGACTTTTCATACGTAACGTAACGAACTGAAAACAAATCGCATATATCAGCAGACACATATAATATTGTGATAAAAAAAAACTGTTACAAAAGCAAATCAAATGCGGCGAAATACAAAAAAAAAATCTCCGACATTTTTCATTTTTATGAATGAAAAAAAGAAAAAACCAGCAAAGCACAAGCAGGGCAAATAAACAAAGTTAACAATAAATGAAAATGATTCATCTAAATAAAATGACGAGTTTGTCCGATTGTCAATGAACAATACGCAGAAGCTACGACTGCCAAATGCTAAATATTTTCAATATCGGAAACTATTTAGCACTGATTCGTGGAAATATGGGTGTATGCTAATGTTTTGGCCGGTTTTTTTGTTTTATATTTTTTTTATTTGTATGGCTCTCTTTCTGTTTGGCCTATTGATTATGTAAATGAATGGCGTATAAAAACAAACTGATACGACGACGCATGCGCAACGCGATTATATAAGGTAATCCGTAGACCCTAATGGTCCGGCGATCAATCACGAAGCAGCGAGGGTACAACAAAAAAGGTAGAAATCATCAAATGATAAAGTAAACAATAAACCACAATTACTCACACCATTGAGGTGATTTTTTTTTTATTCGGAATCATAGGGCTCGGAACTACGATGATACTGCTTATCTCTCCAATATCAACAGACGTAAACACTTGTTCCGCTTTCAGTTGCTGTGGTTTCTGCGGTTGTTGTTTATGCTCTTTTTTAACAGCATTCCACGTAATTAATGCAATTAATAAACGATTTGTACGCATTCCGCTTTATGGGCGTAAACCGGCGCCAGAACGAGCAAAAAAAACTAACTAATTGATAATCGTCGTTATCGGGCGACATTTGGCCAGAAGTTCGAGGTGATCACTAGCTGTTGGCCCCTATCATTTTGGCCTCCAAGGAGTTCGGATGCTCGCCGCAAAGAAGCCGCAACATGTGTAGTTCAAATTTGTATCGATAAGATAAGGTTTTCTTGCCTATCTACATTTTTTGAAAGTTTTCTATAGCTTTCGGCGGCACGTTTTTCCCAATTTTGTTGACAATGCAATGCTGGTTTGACTAGGGATCGTTCGGCAAGGGTTTGCTTGCTTTAAAGTGTTTGTTTGGCTTGGGTTGGGTGTGGTGGCATTGCCTGGGTTGTTCACATCGCCATATTGACTCGTCTGTAGTTTTCGGCAAACAAATTGGGAGATATCAATGAACTAATGAACCTCATGGAAACCTGTCGAAACCTTGACCAACCATAACCCTGGAAAGGCTTCGATGTCAGTTCTAATAGGAGTATCGTTGATAATAATGATATAATACTTATTTACAAACATTTAAATAACAATGGACTAAAGAACTACATTTCTCGAAACCTTTTAAACTTTGTTTTTAGCACCATTAGGTGTTCTCAGAAACCACTGCTCATTTGGGTCTCAGTTTTGTACAGCATTTAGGTGCTACCCACCTCTCAGTTTGCCACTTTGGATTTCTCCACTTGAGACGACAGTTCATGCTCATTTCCTCACTTCAATTAACTGAATCTGGTGACATTTCAATATTTTCCATTTATTTCTTGAAAAACCCTATCGCTGCACTCCCTTTTCGAACCCCGAGACATTCATTCTAAATGCAACACTTATCGATCGGCCTAAGCTGTCGTTTTCACTCGTTAGTCTGTTTTTCAGTCTTTCTTCGCGGGGCAATTTACACCACATCTGAAAACGAAAATAGAGCCAGACACAGCCATCGCATTATAGTATAGTTCATTGTCAAGCGATTTTAGCCCCCATCGCCTCCTGAATTTATTGTTGGATCTTGAAGTTTTCACTTTTTAAGCGCCAGCTGGGGAGAGATGTTGTTTGTGTTGTGCGAGTGTTGCTTTTAAAAAGCATTAATTGATTGAGTTGAGTTTTATATATCTTTCTTTTTTCGCCATCCTAAAGCTGGCCTGGCTTGTCTTGTGTTGGCTTTTGGTGCTGGCTTGGTCTTTCTTTCATTTATTTTATTTTTTATTTTGGTTTTGGTTAGCTACCTCTATCGAGTTGTGTAATGTGGACGCTTAGGAGGCTGCCAACCAGTTTTTCTTCTTCCCCGGCCAAAGTCACCGGGCTGCAGCTGGGGGCCCGCAGACTTGGCTCAACCATTTGTTTCGAAAAATCATTAGGCACGCCAAAATGAAAGTGTGAACAGGGGAGCTCTGAGCTGAGCTGAGCTGCTCTGCTCTGACTTTCTTTGCCGGCTCCGCTTGGCCAGGCGATGATTTTGATGGGTAACAGGCGGCCAGCAAAAGCGGAGGAGCGCAGCTCACCTGAGAATGAGTCATTGCACTTCTGTAATGGCAATAAAAACAAATAGCATGAGTAACAAACAATTGCTATGCCGGCTCAAAGAGCTGACAACGATTTATTTCGCTATGATAACAGATCTCAACAAATATTTATGAAATCTACAATCTACAATCTAGCCCACACAAGTACAGAAAAAGATTGTCACGCTGTAAGACAATAAAATTACAATGCCGAATGAGAATGAATGTGTCAAGCAAACAAAAAAGGCGTGAGGAGATGATTGGGTTAACAAGTCATCACAAAACTCTTAGAATGGTTTGAAAACCATAAAAAGTGAAAAAAAGAAGCACAGCTATGATATATAAGAAACTCTTTCTCGCAGTGCGCGCTTTCTGGTATCTCTAAGATAAATGTGCCGACATTCTTCATCTAAAGAACCTTTCTCTTTTCCCCCTTGCAGACTCTTCGGTTCGCTGCCGAAATACACACAGCATCTATTAGTTCTACTGTTCGGCACATTCCGGGTTATCGCGAGCAATGCGGCCCACGCCTCCACCGGAATGACCAGCGAGGCGCTGGGCGTTTCCGTGGCCCCCAGTTTCTTTCAATCCTGCGTCAGCGATGGCAAAACTGCCCGCATGGAGGATGTGCTCAAGTTCAAGGTGAGTTCGGTAAACTATTTTCATTCGAAAAGAAAACCTTTCTAAAGTATGTTCTTTCATTTACAGGTCTCTACGAAGATCATGCAGAATATAATTGATAAGTTTGCCACGCACGACATCTTCGGGCGCGACAACTACGAGTACTACGCCCGCGTCACAGGACGCATTCTCAAGGTGCAGGACGAGTGGATATGCAGCTTTCAGTATCCACCACCGCCACGTGGCAAGTTGGCTCAACAAAAATACGCATGTAAGTTGGAATTTCAAAATAAGCTGTGGATATGAGTAGTGCCTTGGAATAACATTTCTATCGATGTATGTTTACAATGCATATGAATAAAAAAGGGGCTATATTCATTAGATAGGAATTTAAAATAAATCAGAAAATGATGAATAAGTCACTTTAATAACTTAACAAACTAAGTTTGTCGATGAATTATTAAGATGTTTACGCATGCCATTAAGCGCGTCCTTAATCGATTTATTGATTGGTTAAATAACTCCAAGTTCAGTCTTCTGTTGAAGCAATGAAAATTCCACACATATTCGCTGGCTAATACGTTTTTATCGCTTCAACCCACAGTGCAACATTCTTTGGAGGCGGAGAAGACATGGCTGCAGTGCCAATGCGAGCGTTGGGGCTTACGTGAGTACCTGAAATGTGTTTACCTATACGTAGATATAGCTAGAATCATACTCTATTGTGCTTTGCTTCTGGAATCTCCACCTCTATTTACTCTACACACTGTCCGATCTAACTTCTGTCTGTGTGTCTGTGTGGGAGGGGAAAATGTTATTGATACCTTATTAGCTCATCTTTGGTCATCTGGTGTCCCGAAAAGATAAGCTTCTAGCCCCACCCGCACTGCACCACCCCCATTCTATAGCTTTGTGCCGCATGCCCAGTAGTTGTTTGCACCACCCCTCTCATTCTGACGAGTCATCCAATGCATTTGTTATAACCCCCTGCCGACCTGATTTAGTGGCCCAGGAGGAGTCCCGCTCGACGCCCGCCCTGCTGACCAGCTCCAGTTCCGCATTGGAGAACAGTGTCCTGTCGCTGGGCGTTTCCCCCGAGCACTCGTTCATCGAGAGCTGCGCCCGTCTCTCGGTTTCGCTGGAGGGACCTGGCATCTATGCCATGACATCGTCGCCGTTGCCGGCGAAGCGGAATGGCAATGGCAACGGCAATGCCACGGACTACGACTACGATGACTATGCCGACGATGATGAGGACAACGATGAGCTGGACGGCGTTCACGACTTTGGTGCCGAATTGGAGATCAGTAGCATAGCTCCGCCGCAGGGAAGTCGTGGCATCTATCGCCACAAGCAGCGAGCCCAGCAGCAGCCACACCACTACCAACAGCAGCTGCAGCAGGTGCCGCCTCAGCACCAGCGGGACTACGACGAGGACGACGACGATGATGAGGATGAGATGACGTTTGTGAAGCGCCGGTATCGACAGAACAAAAAGAAGCCAGCGCCGCCGAGCAGCAGCCAACATCAGAGGCGATTGCGCACTGGCACCAAGAGTCTCGATGGCGGAGGGGAGAGGCGCACGGGATCGGGAGCAGCGGCAGGATCAGGAGGAGGTGCTTCAGGCTCAGCAGTTGGCAATCCCACGCCGCCCAAGCTCAAGCAGCGAACGTGCAGCCGCTGCAATCGAGGCATTCGGCACAGCAGCTCGTGCAGCTCCAACTCCGCCGGAGCAACTGGCTCGAATAGCGGAGGAGGCGGCAACGGAGGCTCCGGAGCCGGAAACGGAGGAGGCGCCGAAGGCGGCATGACCATGGAGGAGCTGAGGGCCGTCAACCGATATGCGGAGAGCACCAAGAGCCTCTCGTATCTGCCACAGGTGAGGGACGATTTCTTGCTGGGCTCACGCATTTCCGTTTGAGAACTTGCGATCGTTGTGTAGAATGTACCATCTATTATATAGATCCTAGGTCTAACCCCGTTTGCAAATGCTCGAATTTCTTTTAAGTTTTGGTTTCTTTTTTCCAGGAATTGAAAAAGAATCAAGAACCAAGAATATATTAGTATTTAAGTTTTCTCTTTTTATTTTCTTCCATTTTCTGTTGCGAATTTTTGATTTATTGTAATTGAACCCTATTGTAATAGCTTAATTTAATATCTTTTGTTTCTTGTGTTTGAATTTTGTCAATTGGAAATGTTATACCCTCTAATCTTTCTATCACTCACTTCTACTTTGACTCTCTCTTAACTCGAATCACACAGCAAATTGCTCAAGTTTGTTTCATTTTGGAAATGTTTGCCTAGTTTTTTCTAATATTTTCACAATCTAACAAAACGATTTGCGCCTGCCAACGAAACTCAACAACTACTTACACAAAAACAACAATCAACAACACATTAAGACTTAAGAATTTGAAGAATCTATGCTCCCTCACACCCTTTACACCCCTTAAACTGTACAAAAAAGTACAAAAAAAAAAAAAAAAAGAAATCAACATACTTCACCAAAACTCTGTAAAAATGGACTACAACGGAGCAAAATTGATTGAATACCTTTCATTTTACATTGTATGTTTATATTTTAATTTTATTTTTCCATTTTTGCTTTTGTTCAAACTTCTCTTACAAAGAAAAACCAAGCAAAACAAAAATAAACGTTAAAAAACGAAAACAACAAAATGTCAAACCAAAACATAAAAACATTATATAAATACATTTTCTATGCCCAAAGACCTATTTTCACTAAATAAAAAACGAGTGCTATACAATGTTGCAACAAAAGAAAACTAAACACCAAATTGCGTATTTAATAATTTAAACAAATTGGGACTGACAAGTATGAATGCAATAAGAGAAGTTTATAGCAATTGGATATAAGTTCGTTCTAATGGAGTTGTAAATACTAAGGATAAAATTAGTGACAGCTGTTCAAAAGTTTTCAAAAATCAAAAATTCGATCTCTTGAATTCGAAACTCAATATTCTGGGCCTATTTTTATGAGATGGGCTCTTGAAAATATTCAGCTATTAGGTGGCTAAATAAGAAAAGTAATGTTTTGAAACCGTGAATTCTCTTCCTGAAAAATCTTTTATGGACAAAAAGAACTTGGAATAAGTATCCTAGCCTTTTCAAAAACTATTGACACCATATATAAAAGTAGATATCTCTAGATGTAGCACACCATGTACACTTAGTTATTATTTGTGTAATGTTCTCACTCTTATCATTTGCTGTACAAAGCGAAGGTGGCATATCAGAAGTAACTACAACAATGTATAATGTATCCATAAGCTACCGGTATGATTTCCTTTGATTTTGTTGTAATCGTTTATTTGTACTATATTTTACTAGACCCCTAAGCTACCCGAAGAATATTGTTAATAACTGTGCACCATTTTGATTCGTTGTCGCTTGGCTATCTGGTCTATGTAGCGTAGATGCCTGCTTTTGTCTTGCCTGTTTTGTTTGTATGTTTTTGCACCTTGCATATTAGTTGGTAGTTAATTCTTAACCAACTAACACTTAGTTGCTAAGCAGAACGAGAAGACACGAGAATACGAATACGAAGAGATCATCATGCAAATACTACAAAACACGAGCCGAAAAAAAAACCCAAATTGCATTTGTAATTAATCTTATTTTTGTCGGAATTTAAATGTTGTTACTTCCACCTCAAGATAAGCAATCAAAGCGCTTGTTGGCGGTTTTTTCACAGAATGTTACTATACCTAATTGAAATGTTCTTGTTTCGAGTATTTGGGGTATTCGTGGTAAAGTTAAGCTGGATTAAGGATTCTCTTTCTTCATCTTTATTTTGCGGTGAATACCCTGCAATATTCTATCCATCATTTTGTATAGTCTTGCACTTTTTCCACTGCGCTGATTTTGCTGCATTTTTATATATCACATAATATTGTTAACCCAATTTCTTTTGTTTTTGTTTTTAAAGATTTTAATTTGGCTTTTCAATTTCTGTTTCGAATTAAGTTAATCAAGCAAAAGTTACAGCTAGCTAAAACTCAAATTTCAATTGCCAAAAAAACTCTAATGCGATAATTTTGAATCCCCCCTCGTCTTTCCACCAACAACTACAACCACACGACAACAACATCAACCAACAAACAAATAAAATGCCATGTCGAAACATATCCGAAATGGGAAAATGTGTTAGGTCCATGAACGCCAAACCGCCCGCATGCGCACCCGCTCCGAGTGGTTCCTGGGTCCCCGGGACGCGGTGGTCACGTTGCAATTGCCGGCGGACACGTGCAGCAATTGCTGTCTGGCCGCAGCCGCTGGATATTTGGGTGGCGGCAGCACCAGGGACATGCGACAGGCTCAAACGGAAGGCGAGCGGAATCAGGCGGCCTTGCTCTATCACTTTTACCGCAGGCAGCAGCAGCAGCAGCAACAGCAGCAGCAAGAGCAACACTATGACGATATGATGGACACGGAGGATAGCTACGGACAGCAGAAGGAGCAACAGCAGCAGCAGGAGCAGCAACAGCAACACATACATTCCAAGGGTCTACTAAGACCACCGCCGATGCAACATCAGCATCAACAGCAGCAGCAGCAACGTCGCCTGCTGCTGGATGTCAATTCGGGTAGTTATAACGCTGGACTAACTACGCTCACCACCAACAACACTCATTTCGGCGACGATCTGGCCAACTATCTACACGAACCGCTCAGCAACACATGCTACTACTCCAGCCAGTGCTTGAACCGGCTGCCACCTGTTGTCGTTGTGCGCGAGGAGCAGCAGCTGGCGGAGGTCACCGATAGCGATGGCGATGGCGACTCCCTTGACGGCGGTGCTTTGCACACCCTGCAGGCTCACGAGTTGCAGCATCACGTGGAGCCCAGGCAGGCGGCCATGTTGCTGCTGCGACACTCGACACCGCAGCAGCAGCATCGCAGCAGCATGGCCTCGTCCTTGTACCAATCCTTTGACGTGACCTCCGCCGATCTGAGCCACGGCAACGACCACAACAGGAGCGGCCATAATAATAGCAACAATAACCACCACAACAACAACTTTGCCACAGTCATTTTCAATGTTTTGGACTTTTTGTTTTGATAAGAAAAAGAAGAAAGCAGAGATCAAATGCGCCAGCTGAACAATCGGAATGAAATGTCTTGTGTTTTGTAGCTACCAATTGCATCCAATCATGAATTTTTTGCTTATGTCCAACTAATGCTAAAACATACATACGTTTAAGATTTTCATTTATTTTCGTGTTGTTGAAGAGGAACTCAGTGTTTATCATGCCTAAGTATTAAGATATGGAATCGAAGCGTAATACGCAACTTAATTTTAATTTTCCTAACCCAGCATGATAGGCCAAGATTTCCGTGTTGCCACCGCCAGACCATCGGAATTTTGTTAAGTGTACCTTTTAATTTGTATTATTTTTGATTTATCTATCAGATAGTTTAGCTATTTATTCGTATTGTGTACTTTGCCTTCCATTTATCCATTTATGATTTTGCTTTGTAACAATAAACATTTTTATTTATTTATACTGTGTATAACCGAAATCGAAATATGTTGAAAGCTTTTTGTGTTGTTTTTTGTGTGTTTTCTACACTCGATAAAATTACACTATACACACACTCGATACATGTGATACATGCATAATAACGTGTGTTGTACTTGTTGTTGTTTGATTTTGCCTACTAACCCCGAGTTTTGTGTGTTTCGTCCACATTTTGTACACTAATTGTTAACGTTTTTGTGAGTTGTTGTGGTCGGAACGCCCACAGAGACGGTCAGCAGCAGCAACAACCACAGCAAACCAGAGTAGTAAGCCATATATAACACATCAAGAAAGCGCCTCAACCACAAACAACACCAACATTTACTTGCTCTACTACTCCCAGACCTCCGAATGAAACAAATGAACTCATCAGCAATATTATTTCTCCTCTTTTTTCTTTTTTTGTCCCAACCTTATGTCCGAACCCGATTTTAGTTGGCAACATCCGTTTGAGTAACAGCGCCGAGTCCATTCAGTATGCAGCCCGACGACCGGTCGCCAGTCTCGGCCTCAATCCCAGCCTCGGCGGCGCCATTACCACCATCAACACCACCAGCACCCACAATCCCACCACCAGGCGGCTGCTCATCAATGTGCCGCGCCAGTATCGATCCTCGCTGCGGCGCAACAAGGAGAAGCAGATCGGCGGCAATAGTCAGAGCAACAGTAGCAATAGCCTGGGCAGTGATCAGTTGACCGGAAATGCTGGAGCAGCTGCAGGATCGGCCGTCGGTGTTCCGGTGCTAAACAAACCCCTACTGATGGTCGGCCTACTGCCGGGTGCCGAGCAGCCGCCCTCCGTACGGAACTCCATTGCCGAGTGCGGCATCTCGACGCCGGATGCAATGGACGTGGGCATGGAGTGCAGCACGACGCTGAGCTTCAAGCCGCCGCGGCTGTAACAAGGACAACAGCCCATTCGATCGAAGGCTAAGCACACCCAGAAAGTCTCGGCCCATAACTATGTTAAGATCTAACCATTTTTTTAAATACGTATACATACTTTCAACTCAAACCAACCCAACACACACACAAAAACGAGAGAGTGCCGAAGAAATCCATAGAGATTTTAATGGGAATGCCACTGATCACCGGCAGTTTTGCATTTTGCATTATAGTTAAATCTCTATAGATTTTGACGGTCCCCTTTAAGAACCATCATACATTAGGTTATGGTAAACGATATATGTATTTAATGTGTATAGCAAGAAAAGGCTGATTTTCTTTAGTTAAACAAACAAAACAAAAAACATGGAAAACGAACGAATGAAAACAAACAAACAAACAATTTACAACTGAAACTAACTATATTATGCAACAAATTGCCAAATTTTATTCAGCATTCATTTCGTTGTGTGACTTAGGTTGATTTTACATTATGTTTTAGCCAAGAATCTCTCAAACTTGAACATTGTCAAGGTAAAAATAAACGAAATTTTCACCTGATCGCAAACCGAAACAACGATACAAAAAGCAGAAGAATTTCGAAACTCTTTAGCATCTGAACAATCCAACCAATCGATTTCGAGGCCGACTCTCTGTCTTTATAAGAACCATTATAGATTTTACTTCTAAGCTATGCAAATTGAAACTAATCAAATGAATGGAGCTCTTTAAAGGCAATCATAGATCCGAATACAGATATACATTCATTTTTGATACAGTGAAGTACAAAATCAAAACTAAACAGAAACCAATCGAAAATATCTAATACAAATTCTACATTATTCTTACAAAGATAGAAACAAGAAAACTTAGCATTTAATATGTAGATAAGCGTTTTCGAATTAAACTTGTATAACTGCGAACGGAAATCAATATGTAAATCGGATGTTATTTCACTGATGTTATCGTTAATAGTGCTATGTGTACATATATACGTGTATGTCTATGTGTCCAAGATATATCCAGTATGTATATTAACTAAACGATATGCTAAAACAGCCCTTCCTGCGGGGGAGCAGAACCGCCAAACAACAGCTAAAACGAATGAGACAATTCCACTTTATATAGAATCTGATTTAGCGAATTCTCGACGACTAGTTACTAATAGTACCAATCCAAGTATGGTCTCCAGATGGTCCCAAAGGACCCTCTCCAGATTGATTTCCACTGCCCCGCCACTAGAGTTCTGTTTCCCCTTCATCCCAGACTTGGAGATTTTTCAGCTTTAATTGAAAAATTCTTTGCGAAGTTAGAGAAAGAAACAGTTTCCTCCTCGCTGTGTTTGGCCACATTTGGTGTGTTTTTGAAATTGAATTTACATAATTACTCTAAATGTTAGCTAAGGAAATAAACAAATGGAAATGAATGCATCTTATTTTGCCATTTCATACGTAGTATGAAGCGCATCTATTTAAGTGTAAAAATTAGAATTTAAAGCTCTGAATGTTGCCCAGAACATAGGAATGAGTAATGCAAGTAACACCAATTTGTTGATTAGCAAAGCAAACAAAAAGAAGGTTAATTTTATCGACATCATTTTTATTGCTGTATATGTGTAGGCTATAAGCTATAAAATATATAATTGTATAAATCTTACGGAGTACGAGTTCGAGTGAAGTACATTCATTAGCCACTAAATACTATTACATAAATATAAATCGTGTTGTAAATGATGACAGAATCGTTATAGATATACGCTATATTTAGTGAGCAGGATCTGTTCCATATATTTTCAAGTGCAAAATGCATTTCGAATACATTTTTCAAATATTTTTAATTTAGTTTTATAGTTCTTTTGATTTACCCCATTTTAGAGACATTTTCCATTTTGTGAAAGTTGCACTTTAAGAACTTCTGTATACAAAAAAACAAAAAAAGAGAAAAGAATCATACATATAATGTAACTAATTACTGAGTGGAAAGAATAAATATTTAAATTGCAAAATCAAAAAGGAGGGCGGGCTTAAGTTCTCTTAAATGCTAATCTTACGAACACATATTTGGTCAAAATTTGCGGATAATTCTAATTCCCAGGTTTAAACTGACAAGTAACTCGGAGATTCCAAGAAGTCGTGTTAGTTTCTTTTGTTGATACAAATAATACGGTCGGAATTTTATCAAGGAATTAACCAAGATAGAGTTTTAGAGATTTAAAAGTTTAATGGTCTTAGCTATACATTGAAAGGTCCAGCCGTTAAGCCTCGAATAAGTTACTTGTCAGTTCATAAACCTTGCTAACAGCTCAATTGTACAGAGCTCTGTCCACTATAATGCCGTGCTCAATCAGAAAACTCTCGACGTCGGAGGCGAAGAAGTCGTCGCTGAGGTCATCGGTAAGCCGCACAAAGTTTCCGATGACCGCTTGGGCCTTGTAAACCAGCAGGGCGGGCAATCCTTTGGTGCGGAAGTCCCTGCTCATTCCGGCCACGGAGCTGCAGATCTTGGCGAACTTAATGGACGGATAATCGCTGGCCAGACTGTCCAGGCATTTGTTCAGCGTGGCACAGGCGGCCAATTGTCGTTCGTATATGTGGATGATGATGGTGGTGTGCTTGTTTTCCTGCTCGACGCAGGCGAGGAACTCCTTGTGGCTGGTCAACTGCTGCACCTGGCCAAACTGCTGGTGGTGTCCCGTCTGTCGCAGCATCTCGGCCATCCGCTGTTTCTGGTACTGCTGCAGGAAGTCCTCGCTCATCAGTTCGTTCAGCTCGGCGTCCAGTTCCTCCTGCCGCTTGCGCTCCTCGTCCTCCGCCGACGTTGTCGCCGTAATAGTGAGCTTCTTGGCCAGCGCCAGACGTTGACGCTCGGTTTCATCCCGTCGCTCCGCCTCGAGCTGCTTAAATCTCTGCCAGTCCTTCACAACGCCCTTGGGACCCGTGTTCGTTGAGCTCTGCTGCCGGAATCCGCCAGCCGGAGTCGCATCCGGATTTGTGTCGATGGTCAGACCGGAGGATCGGGATTTTCCGGATGCTCCCTTATTATCGTCTCCCTCGTCGCCATTGTCCTCGCCCTCGCTGCTGCTGCAGTAGTACTCCAGTTTCTCGCCCAGTAGTTTGTCCTCCAAGGTGGCCATGATTGGTAATTAACGAGTCTTTACTTTTAATTTACAATCTAATTAGTCGGGATTGGATTATTCACTAATGGTAGTATCGATAGGTCGATTGTCAAATTACCGATGCTTCAGTTTCGATATTGACTCTTTTTAGTATGATTGTATTTTTTCAGTATTTTTACGTTAGTATTTAATAATATTTTGTTAGTATGCATTTTCAATGACCGCGATATTCAAAATTGTTTTCAAATTATTCTTGTTTTTATTTAAAAATAATAAAATCTTTTTTCACTTAGCTTACAAATGAATTATAGTGCTACATATGTATGTTCTTCTTCTAGAACAATTAGATATTAACTGTTGATATTTTTTTTTGTTTCACATAGTTTTTATTTATTAAATGCAATTTAGTGACAATCATTAATAACAAATCTTAAATCAATATCTATTTTTATGTGTCTTTCGAATTACATCGAAAATATCCTTAAGCTTTTCGGGCACAGTGAAGTCTGGCATTATTTGCTCCATGCTATTGAAATCGGCCTTTTCCAACTCGTCGCACGAATCATCCGATCCGGACTCATCAGCTAGGGCCAATCTTTCGGCGAAGGAGACGATTCCGCACCAGGCGCGGAAGTCCAAGTCACCCGATACTTGGGCGTCGTAGCCCAACATTCTCAGTGTGCCTTGTACATTTTCCTCAGTGCCATGGAACTCCAGAACATCCTCGAGAGCTTGTGGCAGACTCTGCCAGACGAGGGTTCTTTCACGGTATTTGTATTCCGGCAGCTCATCATTTCCCATGGCGGCCAACTCGCTTTCCGGCTCCTCGATTCTACTCAGATACTTTAAGAATACTCGTTTATACAGCTGCTTTCTCTGTTGCGACACCCAGACGCACTTGCTCAAATAATCCCAGGGAGTCATATCTAAATGGGTAAGTTAATTAGTATTATTAATTTCTTTAAAATATTTGAAGCGTACTCACTTTTTAGCATGGAAAGGTCCATGGGTACATCGAATCTGGTCGCTGATTTGGAGAACTTTCGCGGCATTTTGGACGTTGTTTCTGGTGGAACTTTATCATCGACGGGCTTCGGCACAGTTTTGGGTTTGGGTGGCATGTATTTGATGGCCTCTCTTAGAGCTCTATTGAGCTTTGGAAAATAGATTTCAACTTTCAAAAACCAATAGCTGAATTTAAGTAATTTCACTTACATATCGACCAAAAGTGTTTTCAATAAGATCAACATCCAAATCGGTTTTCAACGCCTGAAAAGCTTCATCGGTGAGGAAACTGCCCTTCAAGAGGATCGGTTCCCGCTCAGTTTCTCGCTTGTCCTTGGGCAACAAGGTGAGTGAGTTGGGTATCAAACTTGGTCTGGTGCTGGGATTCAGTGAATCGGGACCCAAGGCAGCCACCTGCGTCTCGGGATCCTCACTCAAGTGAAATGTGGTGGTGGCTTTAATTTGGAAGAAATAAGTTTCAACTCAAAGCCAATTTTGTTTTATTTTTAATCTTAAAGATTCATTTTTTTATGGTTACCCACCTTGAGCTGGCTTCAACTTCTTGCGTTTCTTGCCTCTTCGCACATCCTCGTCGCTGAGCTCGTGCTCATTGATGCAGGTTTTGGGCTTGGCCTCCTGGTCATTGGAGGCATCTCCGCCGGGTGCCAGAGTTGCGGTGGCCAGCGAGGACTTGGGTCTCTGCTCGTTGGATGGCTGCCTCTTTGGCTTCTTGTCCTCATTGGCACCGGCACTCTTCGGCTTCTTGTCCTCCTCTAGGCCGCTTTGGGTCAGCTCCGAACTGGGCTTCCAGTAGAGCGTCTCCTGGGAGTGCGATCTCCGTAGATCCAATATGATCTTCTTCCGCTTTATGTTCTCGTGTTTGCCCCATTCCGGAGTAATGCATCGGCGATAGAAGGACCCAGCACTGGTCCTGGTATGGATACTAGTTACCGTGGGCGTTGGCGTCATCGGACGCGAATCCGTTTCCGCATATCGCCTGAACAGATCCTCCGGAATATTATCCGCCTCATGGGGCTGCAGTTCCGGCTCCTCAGGAATTTTGTCCTGTTTACCATGCTGCTGGCCTTTGCCCTCGATCGCCAACGATGTCTTCAGCTGATTAATCACATCCTTGACCCCAGATGGCGCCGGATGATTGCACAGCACCGAGCATCCTTTGGCAAAAGGATTGAAGAGTCCTCCAAAGGGGCGTAAGGATAGCGGCATGGGCGTGGCCTCGAACTTAAGAGGCATTCGCGATATATCGCCATGTTGGTTTTTGCGCTATTAAAACAGAAGCACTTTAATTGATTTTTTTTTTTTTAAATACTTTTTAAAATAAAATAAAAATCCGAAAAGATTTTATCGCCTTCAGTATCTCAATGTAATATTGTCATTTTTGAATCAGTACTAATAATTATTTATAGTAGCAAAAGATAACATAAGAACTTAGGATAATGATTAGGTCATTACCTTTTTTAGATACTTAACATGCCTCTTGGGCGTGGGAATTAATCCAGTACGTGTTGAGGCGCTCATAGCTACTATTAAAATAAACTTTGAATATCAAACTAAACTACAAAAGCCGGCGATGGCACCCATAAAACATTTTGTTTAGTTTCCATAGTAATTAGTTGAGGTGCCGGTGTATTGACTTGATTTTATTGATTTTATGCGATTTGTACTTACGTTTACCAGTAAATAACCATGGTAGTTATAAATAACTTCTATTTATTAAACATAAAGATACAAAAAGTAATCCTTACGGATATGTATCTTTTAATGATGTTGAATTGAAACAAAAGCCATCAAAAAACAACGCATGTTTATTATGTCTGTATCTTAAAACTAACAACTTTTGGGATATGAATAACGTAGGGAATACCCTTTAGGAAGGATTAGTCAGGCAGTTTGAATGCTCTATATGGGTTCTCAGTAGAGGGAACCGCGATGATGCAAATGCCTGAGGCGTTGATCCAGCAACTGGCGTTCGTGGGACAGTGAAATTGTGGAGGAGGAGCGATGCAGAATGGGCATAATGGTGGCACCTCCGCCGCCATGGACTCCGTGAGCTCCCGACCCGTGAATGGCAGGACCGGCTGCCTCCGATGGACCCACTCCGGCGGTATTTCCCACCGCTCGGGATCTCAGCAGATGATTCCTGAGCGGCGACTGCCGGCGCACCGAGTTATTGAATGAGATCTGCAGGGAGAGACGCTTCTGGGACAACGAGGCCAGGTGTTCCGGTGATAGTTCAATCACCTGCGGAGTAGCAGCAGCCGCCGCTGCCATCACAGCCGCCGTGGCGGCACTGTAACTGGGCAGCGATGAGGTGGGCGAGGAGTTGCCACAATTGCAGGTGGTCGAGGCCAGCGACACATTATCCGCGGCAGCATCCGCACTCGCTATGTTCGTCTCCACCAGGCTGTAGCCCACCGCCTGCTCCTTGCCGGTCTCGTTGCACTCGAAGATCTTGATGATGGGCACGACGGCGGGTGTAAGAATAATGCCCGCCTTGCGGAATTCCTCCAGTGCATCGTCGTACGTTGGCAGTCCGGAAACAATCGTGTACGAGGGCAGCGATTCCGCCTCGTAGTCCGGCGGACAGCGGCGGCAGATCTCGATCGTGGGATCACTGTGATTGGCGCGGTCTGTAAAAGAAAAGGATGGAAATGGTTAATAGATGGCGAAAAAAGTGGCATGTTTAAGGAGTTTATAAAATTAACATATTTTAATCATAGAAGATATTTCTTTAGCTTGCATCCTTCTTTCTTTTTATCTATTTATTTTTTTTAATTTTTTTTTTAGCCCGCTACATCCGGCAGTCAAACGAATGAAAAAGAACAATCAGAATTATCAAATCAATTCCCCTTTGCTGCCCTTTGAGAATTGGGAATCCACGGCACTTAAATCGCCTTCAAACGGCCGGAAATGTTACCTATAGTTTTTGGGGATGCTGCTGCGGATCTAAATGAAATTTTTATACCCCATGCTTGTTCGTTTAAAAGCCAGTGAAAAGCCCTTAAGGCGACCAACTGCAAGTGGCGAGCCAACCCTTAAAAGTAGGCAACAAAAACATTTATTGCAATCGTCCAGCGGCAGGAGGAAAATAAATGTGGCACCCGGGATGGGCAAAGCATCTGGCCAGGAATCCTCTCCGCCCAGAGAAGGTGAGTCAGCAGCCCCGGTGATGGAGTACATGGAACTGTTGATGCGGCAAGCGTTTTACCCGTGACGTGGTACAAGATTTTCCAGATTAGCCGCATGCTGGGTGGCTTTGGCAAATATTGAAAATGGCACACGCTTCGGTTCACACCCTTTCATTCTTAGCTGCTCCGTCGATACTGGCGGGGATTTAAGGCCTGCGGGTCGACATTTTCCAACATTTTCAAACATTTTCCAACATTTTCACACCCACATGGAATGGACGTTCATTTTTTATGCAATGCTCGGCGGTGAGCTTACGAAATTAAATTGATGATGGCCGGAAAATGTTGGAAGAAAGCGGGCGGATTGAAAGTGAAAACTCATTTTGGGTGGGCCTGCTCGACCATGTGGCAGTGGAGCACGGTGGGGGAGCTGTCAGTGGCCCAACCTCCTTCTCCTCCGACGACAGCTCGACGTGCTTAAGCCTTTTTGTAATTTTCAATTGACTTTAGTTAATTATGGCCGGCTTACAAGGAGCTTAACGTATGTCCTCCAAGGGGAGGACATGTCGCAGGGATACACTTTTGATTTTGCGACAGGTCGTCCGTACTAGTAGTTGCTTTACTTAAGTTTCAGTTAAATACAGAGGCTTAAAGGATTAATTAGAGCTCAGTCAAATTGCGCAGGTTCAAGCTAAAAACAATCAAGAAATGCATTCATTTTACAAGCTTAAATGTGTTTATATGTATCTTAATATTCTGTATATACTTTTGATATTTTTAGTTATTTTCCTATCAAGTATTATATCGCTTGATTCACATTAAATGTAAATTTTAATTCGGAAAAAGCCTTTATAAACGTGCGACTTGTAGTTCTGCTTGAACAACCACTCTAGTTGGAGTATGTAACCAACCCCCACTTGGCCATAAACTGTCCATTCCCCTGGCCGAAAAGGACGCTTTCTGACCTGCCCAGCAACTACTTGGCTTGATGAACTGTCCGGGGCCATAATCCTGAGCCGCAGGACATACGCATTCAATTCCCCAAACGCAGCTTAGCACGACAATAAAATGAAGTGCAGCGCATAAAAAAGCGAAAGCCGCTTGCCACGATGAAACGAAACGAAAATAAACAAGGACCAAAAGTGTAAGTGCGTTGTGCATAAAATATTCGCCACAAGTTATAAGCCAGCAGCAAAATGGACACCCAAATTTCCAACTAGTCAATATGTAAGAGGTCGTGAAAGCGCCAAAGCGCCCACAACAAAAACTCGCTAGCCATCAGGATTGAAACTACAGCTACACAGAAAGAAAAACTGCATACTAACTTTCAAAATATTTAAGTCAGTTATACCGAAAACTGCATACTACAAGAATATAACTTAAAATTTGAATAATTTGTTGTAATTAAAAGAGTAAGGTTTAAAATAAAATATATATGTGCACTATTTTCTTGAACATTATTCTTAATTTGTATATTATGTTACTTACATCTCTATTTCATATGAAATATTTCGGCCAACATCATGCAATTTATTCTCTTATTTTTGTGTAGTTACAGAACATCCTTACCTAAGGCAGGCTAAAGATATTTGGGCATTTTCACAATATCAACGCAAAAAGTTAAACACACTTTATGTTGGGGCTTCGTGCCCGAGCATTGGGCGTCCACCAAGGAGGCGGATGAATCGCAGGAAGTGGGTGGGAGTGGGCGCTTGTGCGTTTTTGTGGATTTGTGCGCCAAACCACCAAAGCAGAAAAGGAAAACAAACGACACACAGCTCAAGCAACCAAAAGTGACGTGCCCAGGATGAGGACCATGGAAATGGCGATGGCGATGGCGACATGCCTGCCACCAGACCGAAAAAAAGTGGGCGAGAATGGAAAGGGGCAAATGCTTTCCTCGGGCGAAAGCACTCGAAAAAAATCATATAATTATGACAAAAAAGTAAGTAAAATTCAAAAATTTACAATATTTTATAAACAATTATGTATTATGTTTGAAATACTGGTTTATCCTTTTTTAATGATTATGTTTTTAGATGTTTAATGAGAAATTAAAAGTTTAACTTGTAACTATTATATTATTATATTATGTGTTGGCTATTTAAAGAAGTTATAATAATACAAATTCTAGTGAAATTTGTGGATAAGAAAATATATATACTGATTAATTTGTTATGTTAAGCATGGTAATTTTTAATATTTTTTTTATTTATTTTTTTTTTTTTTCAGTGCAAAATGTCTGGCAGACAGCAGCCATCTCGAAGGCTTGCCAGGCACGTAAGCAGTTTATGCCCCGCCGAAACCCCCACCCAGAAAAAAAGAAGGGAGCCAAAAATAAGAGTTCAGCCCACATTTTTGGATGTTGCCGCCGTGGAGCCGTCCTCGTCCTGGCAGCTGCCCCTGCCCCATCTCCATGTCCTTGGGGTTGGTAAACACGGCTCCAAATTGCCGTTTAAATTTCTCCCCAATGTCTACGCCCGGGGCCAAAGCGGCCTTGAAACATTATTATGACTGTGACGCCCCCTTTGCCCCACCCAGCAGCCCTCGCCAACCTGTTAGGCCTGCCCCAAGATCTGGGCAGCAAGTTCCGTGCCCCCAAGGGGGCGGGCGGTGTTTCAATCCCCCGACAACTTTGTATTTGAAGTTGTGGCCGCCGCCAGACAATTCCCGGGAAACGGATCAGGGAGAGGACAGGCGTTAAATGCTACCTATGCCTCCCACAGGATTTGGGGATCTGGAGCTCTGCTCTGATCCGTGTCAAGGGTCTGGACTGGGTTTTGCCAGGGGTTACTCGGCTAACTTATGGCCCTGTCTGCTGCAGCCTCTGTTCTTTGTTTAACTAATTAAACTCTTGTAGCAGCCAGCATGCAAATACCAGGCCATATTTTGGCCTTGCCTCGGAAAAACACGTGTCGGTCTGGCATGGAAAAAAATAGATGGAAAACAATGCGAAAGAATGTTTTAGGCCCTAAACTAAACGCATGTCAGAATTGCATTGTTTTCCTTGAGCCGGAGACAAGAAAAATGATGTTGCCCATGGCCAGGATCTGGACAAGATGCTATTGGTTCGAGCTTGAATGACATCAAATGGCCTACCATTTAAGGAAAATTATCAATACGAAATTATAGGGAATTAGTTTTCAATTAATTAAAAAATAAATTAATCAATTATGTTTCTTTAAGTAAATAAAACTATTACTATTTATTATATGGCAGTTTCAGAATGAGTAACATGATTAAAATCAGAGTCTCTTCATTAGCAAAATAATTTTGAAATATTTGTAGTTCTCTTAAAAAGGGATAGTAGTGACATAAAAATTATAAAAAAATTAATGAATATTTTTCCCTAAATTTTCATTTTATTGCACAGCACAATGGATCGAATCAGATAGGCTCGCTGGTAAATTTGTCGTATTATGTCCGCGGCATTTGTGTGTGTTTGCCGGACAAATGTCCCATCATCAGCAACTGTAGGGCATTAAAACTAACTGTTAAATTATTAGCAAGACAAGCCATCCATCTCGGGCGAAGGTCCTCGGTGGGTCCTTGCAACACGAAACGAAACGAAACAGAAATGAAGAAAAATTGCGGCATGTCAGTGAAAGGCAGGAGGAGCAGCAATAAAAAGGACAAAACCGACAACATGAAGACGTCTTCAGCAGGAGTAAGCGAAACACGCGCCAGGAGCATCCAACATCCAACATGCCGCCGCCAGGACGAAAAAGTAATAAGTGTGTCTATTTGTTTGCGAATATTTCATTTCCCGTGCCGCTTACCCCCGATTTCACCGGTTTTCCGCCCACAGCAGGCTCCTGTGCAAAAAAGGACGAAACTAGGGGTCTGTCACGAAAGTCGCATTTCCCAAAACTAAATTATACAATCGTAGATCAAATTTAGTCGCTGTTTACGGCTAACAAACTCCAGTTGAATTTGCAAAGTATTATTTTAGCCCCAGGTTAAAAAGGTTAAACCTTCAGGCATCATTTTCATGAATCAATAAATCTCATTTATTCAAAACTTATGTGATATTCTAATAAATTAATATATTTAAATATGCAAAATCAGTTTATGGTATAAATGGTATTTTTTCTTTATTTATAAGTTCAATAATGGTATATTTTAGTGTTTTTAAATTTGAAATTACTTTTAGAATTTTTTTTTTTAATTTAGCAACTGCTGTTGGCCCATTTGATTTATGTACATTGAACTTGCTGAAAGTTCAACTAATACATAAAATGCAAACGGCGTGCGTAGGCAGGGGAAGAAAAAAGTTAGTGTAATTTATAAAATGCAAGCCACACATGGTGCCTTTTTGCCTGTGCGAGGCGCTGAATGTTATTAAAAACAATATAAACAACTTCCCGGTGGGCTGTTCGGGGTCGATTGTTTATGTGTGAGGGGGTTTTTGGGGCGTGGAAAACAAGCCTTAAACCACAAAGTACCACTTTTCCTGCCTATTGGACGACTGTGCGGCAGTTGCGGCAATTTTCAAATTGACTTTTGCACATGTTGCCGCCGTAGCGAAAATGCGGGCAAACAATGTAGCCAAAGTACGTCCCACTAAAATCAAAAAAACATAGCACAATAGGCTTAAACCGTCTGGGTGTGTGCGAATCAGTGCTGGCAAGATTATATGAGAAAAAGTTGGACTAACTACAAAGGAAATGATAAAAGGGGCTTACAAGGAGTATACAATCGAAAACGTCTTCCTCTGAGAATTTTAATGCATATAAACAAGTCTTTTTTACCATGAATTAAGATTAGTATTAAATATTTTAAAATATTTAAGTTAAACAGTGAAAAAAAGTAGGCTTAAAAAATCCAAGTCAGCTGCACTGACATGAGTTTTGGCCGCTATGTTGGCCACGAAGTAGTGCAAAAAGTGGGCGAATACAACAAAAACAAGTGCATGGGAAATACGTGCCATTTGAGCGCGTGAACGGAATACACAAATAGTTGGCCGCTTCTGCGCCAAAAGTCAAATATCTATCAAAATGGCATTAGTGGCGGCAGCTGCTCTTTTACTTTAACAATTCGCATTTAACGCTCCTTTTTATTTGAATTGTAGCGCGTTGCGGCAGCTCCGACTTCCAGCACTGCCCCTTGGGTAGGCGCTGTACAGCACTGACACGCTCAAACAGTGTTGCAAGCGATCACGCTCACCAACACATGCACGCCGAATTTCGCACGCTCGCACACGAACACAAACAAGGGTAAGAACGCCAAAAGAGACACACAGAGAGAGAGAGAGAGGCAAGAAAATAAAAATTTCCAGCGGCGTCGGTGGATTTGGATTTGTTCTGAACGCTGCGCCGCAGTTTTTGCCGATTTGTTAAAAGAAAAGCAAGCGTTTCGTGTCTGACATGATGAAAATGGCAATGGCAAATGGTGCAAATCCGCTGCAAACAATGAAGAAAACAATCGGCGACGAGGAGTCCGATGAGTCCGATATGGAAGAAGAGGAGGAAGATGAGGAAGACGAGGAGGAGGACGATCTGCCGGATGTAGCGCTACAAATCGACAGCGAGGATGAGGCGGAACTGGAGGCGCAGCGCATTCGTTTGGTGGAAGAAGAAGCAGCCAAGACAACAAAAAAGGCCGAGAAAGAACGGCAGCAGCTGCAACAAAAACAACAACGGCAAGCGCAGGTCAGTAACGGTAACGAAGAGCAGCTGGAGGAAACTGGAAAACCCAGCAACAACAAACGCAAGGCCCGTGGGAGGCCCAAACGCAAGGTTTCCACCAGTTCGCAGGCTTCCAGTGCCTCCGTCGCCTCCAGTGCTACTTTGGTAGCCGCTCAGGTTCTCGCAGATGAGAAGTCACGCCGCTTCATCTACAGCTGTACCAGCTGCACACACCACTACGACGACAACCTGATCCTCTCCAGACACTTTCAGCTGGAGCATGTCGAGAAACCGAAAAGGAAGCGAGGCAAAACCAAGGCTTCTGCTGAAGAACCTATGGTTACTCCTCCCTTGATCATTGATCCCTTGGAAATGGGCCAACTTAAGGCCTGTGCCCAGTTGCTCGTCCAAGGAGAATCCGTGCTGCAACTGTGCCTCGCCTGTAACTCACAGTTTGTGGATGTGGTACGCTTTCAGGAGCATCTCAGCCAGCAGCATGGCTATTTTCAGTTGCTGGTGCCCAAGGAGGAACCCACCGATCTCCCACCGCATGCCATGGTCACAATTCCCGGTGCTCTGGCTCTGAACAAGGCCAATGCCCAGCTTCAGCTGCCCATTCCAGCTCCGGAAACTCCGCCACCCGAGCAGGAGGCTCCGCCGAGTACCGTGCCCAATGACAAGGCGGATCTCACCATGATCAACGACGTGGTCGCGGATATTGCAGCCGAGCGAGTGAAGAAAACCAGCAGCTCCAAGGTTAACAAGATGATCATCAAGCTTCCTATGCCCAAAAAAAGAGGCAGAAAGCGCTCCAAGCCGGAGAGCATGCGGAACGAACAGGATAATGCGGAGAAGACGGACAAGAAGAAAAAAATGAACAAAGAGGAGGGACAGCAGCCAGTATTGGAGCCACTGCAGGTCAAAAATATAAGTAATCTGGCGGAGCACGCTGCAACGGAGGTACCACAGTTGAGTAATGTCGTAAAAGTTCAACAGAACGCGAAGGGATCAAAGAAAGACGGTACTCAGTCGGCACAGAAATCTGAGACTAATCCCAAGCACCTAGAGAATGCTGAGACAAATTCAAAGGAAGATCACCAGTTGTCGGATAAGACAGAATCGGTGGCTCTGAAAGGAACTATTAACGATAAGCAATTGACAAACGATGAAGCAGGCAAAGCAGGGACACATAAAGATGACAACAGCCACCAGAAGCAGTTGGATAAGAGTGAGGAAGGTCATTCCCAGCCGGCGAGTGCTGGCAAATCGAAGAAGGTGGATCAAGTGCATCAGCAAATGCCTGTCGAGAGTTCAAAGGATCACCAGCAGATGTCAGAGGTAAGATCACACATGAATTTTTTTTCTAAGAAGCTGCCTATTAAAACCCTCCTAATACAGGAACCCACCAATTCAACCAAGCGCAAGCGCGCACGCAAAGAGCGCAAGTCACCGACACCCGTACTCATTCCGCTGGGAGACAAAGAAATCAAGGAGGAGCCAGAACTCCCAGTGCGGCGCATGCGCAAGAGCCGCCAAAATGTGGACTACGTTGTCGAAATCAAAGATGAGGAGGAGGATGATGACGAGGAGGAAGAGGCTGAGGTGGATGATGACTCCTCAGCCACTATTTCGCCGCACAACAGCTCAACAGATGAGAGTTTTACCTCGATCAAACGTGAGTCATCGGAGGAATCGCAGCACAACGGAATCGGGGGAATTCACACCTGTAATTTCTGTGGCAAAACCTTTAAGCGCTTCTCAAGAATGCAAGATCACCTGCGCCTCCATACCGGCGAGAAACCATACGTGTGTGGACAGTGCGGCCGGGCTTTCCGCCTAAAGATGCGTCTGGTGGAGCATCAACTGCGTCATCGCGCCGAGAAGGCATACAAATGCGATATCTGTTCAATGCCACTGGCCACCAAGCAGGATCTCTCGCTGCACATGCGTCATCACAAGAACGATCGGCGCTACAAGTGCGACAAGTGCAACAAAGGATTTGTTCGCAGTTCAGATTTGTCCATCCACGTGCGGATTCACACGGGTGAAAAGCCCTACAGCTGCGATCTGTGCGGTAAGGCGTTCCGTGCACGCCAAAATCTGGTGGTCCATCGACGCACTCATCTCGGCGATAAACCCATTCAGTGCGAACTGTGCGACAAGCGTTTCGCCCGCAAGATAGATATGCGGGTGCACATGCGCAGGCATACAGGTGAAAAACCCTACAACTGCGATGCCTGTCAGCGTGGCTATTCGTCACGTGTAAATCTATTGCGCCACCAGGAGCGTGAGCATGGCATGGAGGAGCAAGTCTCTGGATCGGGCACGGCGGATAAGAAACTCCCAAAAACGGCAACAGAAAACGAGCAGGAAAACGAACCCAAAGCCAAAGCAGCGACACGACGTCCGCGACGCGAGAAGCTGCAGCAAAAGATTGCTGCTCAGGAGAAGCTACTGAATGACCTGAAGCGTAGCTTGAGTGCTATGCCAGAAATACCTGAGGAGCCAACGCAGGACAAACTTGATGGATCTGGCCAGGACATACCGGCAGATGCCGGAGCAGGACATGCTCAAGTCCAAGTGACGCTGTCCATGCAAATGGAGCCAGCACCCAATACCGAGGACGACGAGGAGATCACGCCGGAGAAGGAGAACGCTTTGTCCAGCGCGATGACAGCCGATGGCAAGACAAAGGCGAATCGCAAGATAACCAGCTACTTCACTGTCGTGGGTCAGCAGGCGGAAATTTAAAGACTTAAGTTCAGGGTCAGCAACACTTCTTACTCATTACCTTTTAAGATGCCACTGTACTTGGAAATGATGGAGACATTTCCCTAGCGTAGCGCACACCTCGCAATTTAACTTTTTCGATTTAAAATGCAATCTTGCAGCAGGGATCAAGTATTTTCTATATATTCTATTTATATACTTACGACCTTATATTGAGGATACGGTTAGCCGCGAATTATTCAAAGTTGTGAAGGACATAAAGCCGACAAGAACAAGAAAAGACTACTTTATAAAAGAAATAATGATATTTGATATGAAGAAATCAAGCAAGAGACTGCAATGAGTTTTATACATAAATATATATATATATTTTTCTATAGACAGAGCAACTTTTGTGAACAAAATAAGTTAAACTATGTAAAATACCAATAAATTAGTCAGTAAGCTAGCATGGGAAATGTTTGCAACACTAGGCAACTAAAATATTTTAAAATTCAATGGCTGAAACTCAAATTTCATTTGAACCAAATTGAAGTCCCAAATCAAGGTTTTTATAAATAATTTGTAAACAAACAAACGCTCGACGAATTCAATCTTATCGAGCTTCAATATCAGCAAAACTTGATATTTATAAACAAATGCGCACACCGATTCGAATTTGATTTGCAAACATATTCCCTCCATTCCCCCCGCATTTATAATCCGAACAAGCTGAGAAATATTTCACAATTTCATTTAATTTCACAGCAAACATAAAATCAATTGCAAGTCATTTAGCATGCAGTTTATACAAAATCTGCAACTTATGCTCGAAATTCCAAAACAAACGTAATTTTATGAATATAATTTTAAATTTATATTGTATAAGCACATGAATTGCTTTGGGAAAAGTTTTTATATATTTTCCCTTGGAAAGCATTCTGCACTATCTCAGCATCTCCGCTTACTATATTTATTTTATATACTTTACGCATTTACTTTAGTATATTTACTTAATTTCTCGAATCGTAAGCGTAGTGAAAAGGCAAATGAACATGCAAAAAGTCAACATCGCTTATTTCCTACATACACTGAACGCATTTTTGTAAATTGAATTTGTGGCAGCTTCGCTCATTCTGTAGCATCTAAGAGAGTCCGATGAATATACGTTACTTTATAATTTCACATTTGTCGCTTGTTAATTTGATGCCACTTGCCAGTTGTTGTGCCCGGTACTTCAACCCCGAAATTGCAATTATTTGAATGGGGGTGTGCGAGTTTTATGTTTTATGTTTATGGCATAGGACAACCAGAGGCAGCTGCTGCTGCTCCTGCAGCCCTTGTCAATTTTTCAGCACTAACTATTGCTCGAGAGGATTGCGTTTGGGGTGGCCGAAGGACCACGGAGAGTAAATGTCGAGCGGCAGTTTGTCATTTCTAATGGGGTTGTACACGGTTCATTTCATGGTGCCAAGGGGTTGATATGTGAGAGAGATAAATAAAGCGGGACAAATGGAGCTCTGAGAGAGATTTATGCCCAGATCCAGGTGGAAGAGCTATCTCCTAGGCGATCATTGAACTCTACGGAGCAGGATAATAGCATCGCTATCGAAAATACTAAACAAAAAATATACTTCCAAAATATCAATTTCCCTATCTCGTCTTAAAATAAATATTCTTAATAAATAAATTCATAAGAGCAGGAATGTGAAAAAAATCAAATATATAAAAGATAAGCTTCTGCACTTCTTTGGTGGGTGACATTTTCATTTCGACCGGCATTCCGATCTAAACAAAAGCCAATTTCTTTTGCTCTTCGCATGATTTGGCCATATGCTTATCATCTGGCAGCAGCAATGACAATTTATTTAGTTCTGGCTCTCAAACAAAAGCGCAGCCGGGGAAAAAATGCTAAAATCAGCGAATAACAGAGGCCAAATATGAGGAAAAAAGAATTTGCTTGCTGCATGCTTGCTTTCAATGCAATATTACGCATACGACGCGTGGTACCGCGTGCTTTGTTTGGGAGATTGTGCCAAAAGCCAAAAAAAAATAAGGGAAAGCAAGAAGACAGTCAACGTGACACACAACACATAGGCACACAAACACACACACATGTGCACGGGAGTTGTGCATGCTGGTGTGTGCGAAAATATGCAAATTAAGTGTGGCGACTTTTGTTCTCGCCGTTTTTTGGTGTAGAAAGCGTAAAAAGCGAGCAAAAACTGTACGTATACACATTATTTGGGCTGGCGATTGTGGAAAGCAAAGCGCCGAAAAAAACGAGTATACGCCCCGTTGTACAGTCAGTCAGTCCGCAATATGTGTGCATGTGTGAGTGTTTGCGTGTCTGCCTGTGTCTGTGTGCCGATCAAGCCTGCTCTCCCCTCTCTGTTCTTTCCCTCTCTCGTCTTCACTGTTTTGTTTTGTTTCTGGCTCGACTCGTCAGCATTTTTACACTTTTATGTTGCTGGCTTTTAATTGAATTTTGCTCCATTCTCAGACTTTGACTTCTTCGGTTTTTTCTGCTCTTTCTTTTCGCTGTGGTTAATTTTAAAACTACCCATAAAGCCACACGCTGCGCCGACGTGAACAGAGGCAGAGGCAGCGGTTTTTGGTACCAATACAATTACATTCTGCCTACACTGAAAAAAAAATAGAATACCTATTTTTTAGTGGGGTTTCTTACAAATTTTATAGCTGAAGCACTATTTTCTAGCAATATAACCTTTAAATAACCCATTTGCTCAAGGTTTTTAGTTGTTACATAATGTAATTTATTCTAATAGACTGATAACTTATAGTTTTAGGCAGCATAAGCAACAACACGGATTATATTTAAAACAAAAGTAATGCATTTTTGTAATATTTTTTCTCTGTGTAGACTCATTCATTTCACTCTCTCTCCGCTTTTGATTTTGTTTGCTAAGTCTCTCTGCTGCGTTTCTTCTGCTCTTCATCCATTGCATTCTTTTTGCGGTCGTTAACTTGCAGCTGAACGTGTTTTGTTGTTATTGTTGATATTAGCCGCTGCGCTCTCCTTCTTGTTTATTGTTGCATCGCGCTCAATGTTCTAAGTTCTGCGCTCTCGAAATGCGCCAGTGTTTGTGTTGTTGCCTGGCTTTGTTGATTTGTTTGCGCAGCTCTCATTGCTTTGTGTGTGAGCCGCTTTGCTATCGACGCTTGTGTTTGTGTGCGTACGGCAAATGAGAGCGAAAGAGAGAACTGTCAAGTTTTCCAACACTCAAGCGAACGCGCGCCATTTAAAGATTTTAAATCGCCAACGGTGCGTATGAATGATTAAAGTGCAAAGTAATTTAAGGTTACATTTATGCGATTCCTTTGTTTATACTAAATAAGATTTATATTGTATAGTGTAGGGTAATAGGGTTTTAATACCAATGCAATTCTATAATACGTAATTCATGGTTAATGGTTTTGGTCAAAGGAAAGTTATATTAGGGCTGTTGAAGAAAGACTAATGTAGGTAGCAACTTAAGTTACCTTGGGATATATATTAGATATTAGAAAATATAGCACCTTTTATATTATTTATGTACATATAGACGAAATTGACAAATATGAAAGTCGTTATACGTTTTCTTTCTGTTTAATAGGAAATGCAAACTATTATTGATTTAATTTTGAGTTGTAAATTTACTTCCGCATGAATATTAAAAAAGAAAAAATAACAATATAAAACATGACAGGCACTTTTACTTTCCTATTTTTAGTTTAATGGGAAATGCGAACAATAAAGGAGTTAATAATTTCGAGTCATAAATTTAATCTGCACTATGCTCAAACTGTATTTTTTCATCAATAGAACAAAATAAATGTGATTAAAACCCGCAGGACCGTGAAATCAAATTAACAGTAAATTAATTCTACTATGCAATCCACTAGTTTTTTTTATGACACCAGGATTACGAATTTCTTGAATTGGTTCAATTGATTTACACGATTACCAAGCGATATTGCCAGCGTTAGCAAGAATTTTTATTCATAAGTCCTGTTGACAAGCCTCATCCACATGAAATGCATTAAAAATTATTTATCCATAAATCATGCAATCGTTAATAAATAAAAAATGCATTCGAGTTCATTTCCCGTCGACAGTGAAATGGCACATAAACAAACAAACAAAGTCGAAAACGTTAAAAATGGAAATAAACGCGAAAAAAATATAGCCAAATGCATAAATAAATCAGAGCAGCGGGAAACAACAATGCGGCCTGTCGCTCTGTCGAACAAACAAATATTCATAATTGTAAAAAAGCCCAAAGTCAGCTCCCGCAGGGCTTCAATTGAGTGCAAGTGAGAGGGATAGCGCGGCGGGGGAGCGAGATGGACTGCAACTAACCGCTGAATGTGCATAATTTATAAAGCTAATTAAACGCGCATTTAACTAATTAAAAATATAGCGCGCTTCAATTATTGAAATATGCTGCCCAATTATGATGCAGTCGGAGGAAATTTGCAATTAAAATACATGCAGTGCACACACACCTACATATATGCACAGATTCGATTCCCTAGCCGAATTACGCCGAATCGAATGCTCAACGTGGCGTATACGTAACGCTAATCAAAGTGTATATTACGTATACGACAGCTTGACATGTGTGATGGTACAAGCTAATTCTGGTAGCTGTTATTTGTTGCTGTTACCGCTGCCGCTGCCTTTTTGGCTTTTAGCAACCAAATACTAATTGACATCTCGCTATGCCGCCTACGGAGGGTAATGGTGGAATAATAGGGCCGAACACATGTCTATAGCTTTACAGTTAGCCCACTAGTGCTTGCCAATGCAAAAACAGTTTCAATTAAGCAATTAGCGCCATTGAAACAAATCCAACACGTTTTGTGGCTTATAAACTGAAGCATCATGTCGATTGGTTCGAACCCTGCGGTCGATGGAATGGAACCGGGAATAGGCCATAGGACTGGGGATTTTGTTTTCTGCGGCCATTCATTTAAGGCAATTAAAGGGTAATTGGGGTATGCGTGTTTGCTTGGGTATTGATTGATGGATGGTGAAGCCTGTTTGCTAGAGAGTAAAATACATAAGTAATTTTACCCAGATTCTTTCAAAATTTGCATACTAATGTATTAGATTTAATTAGATTAAAATGGTTTAGATATCTGTCAAATAATTATAAAAATCCTTCAAAATCCACAGTAACTTACAGTCTACTAAAGTTTAGCAAATATTGATTAGTGTTAGCCTTATTACGTGCATTACAAATACAAATGCAAATGCCATTTTCGTTACTACTGCTAATTTGCGCAATATTTTTGCCCCGCTCAGTTAGCATATTTATGCGAATTTTTCGCTTCGGTTCAATTTTAGCCACAAATCGAAAAAAACAACGTATACAACGTTAAAGTCTTGATCCTAAACGTGAATCTACATATATATCCGTAAGCTGCTTACGGCTTTGTTGTCTGCCGTGAAAACCATTCTGTATTGACGTCAGTGTTTTGCCCTCCTGCATTATATAAAGCGGCTTAAAGCGAATCCATCTCTGTTTTTTTTGGGGGAATGACGGAGAAAGTCGGACTTAATACGATGGGATTTGATTAAGTTCGATTTGAAGAATTCGTGGACGGACATTGGCCCTGATGATGATGATGCATCGCCATTGCCATTGCAATTTGCACTTTAATAAACCCGATAAAGCACCGCAAATGTTAATTACATTTGCAAATGCAATCAATATCGAACTGCCTAATTTAATTAACCAATCGCTAAGTTTTATTTGCCGCGTGGCCAAGTTGATTAAAATTGTAGGAGGAGTTTTCGTTACAGTTCGCTAAGTATTTTGGAGAGAGTATGCGCTAAAAGTTAAACGGAAAAGTTTGCACTCGATTTGGAATATTAGGGGTTTCTATTTATATACACACTTTTTATGGCCTGATTTTAGGGTCCTAACGTATAAGATTTATTGGTCTTTAAAAAGGCTTATCTTTATTTGGTACTTCGGCTTCTCGGCTAATTGGTACCACTCACATTATGGTTATAACTTGTGGTATTATTAATAAGTTATCTTTATGGCAATTTAATTGATCTAGTAGTTACTTGTTGCTCCTATCATGAAGAAACTTTCGAACTTTGCTGAATTTGTGGAACTTGAGCTTCTACGAACCCGCTTGATCTTAACATATCTTAACCTGCCCATCAACATCAATCCCCCAAGGTACAGAATTAAGTTTGTTGCCCTAAGGTTTTGGCCGCAAACAAACACCGAACATATGTTTACTATTTAAAGCCTTTAACCAAGCAAACCAGTCAAGGGTGTCAGCTTAAAACAATAAGTGTTGCTGGCCAACCGAAAGCGGTAAATTGGATGGCAAATCAGTTAAAATAATAACAATGGTATGGCCGCAACAATGACGCCGGTAGTAACAGCAACAACACAAAGATAAACAACTCATTAAAAGGAAATTAAACAGCCGTGAACCAAAACGAACACCATGTCACGACCCGTCACTCATACGCACTGTTGTCTGGCCGTACGTGAGTGACGTTTCGCGGTTTGATAAAGACACTCGTTACTCCTCCAAAAAAAATAAAGAATTTCACCAAAAGGAAATTGAATAAGGGCATTGATATGTAATGCAAAATTTAAATGACTTTATCGTCTATAAATATAAATAAATGGAAATACATTTTATTTGAACATATCGCCTCTAAATGTGTCTAGGCTAAATGCTACTTTGCTACAAAAAGCAATGACTAAAGAGTATAACAAATAGTTATCTTCAATAGACCTGGGGTGTGGTTAGTCAAAAGTATTTAGCATCTGACTGTTGACTTTGCTCGGTTGCCAACTCGAACATTTTTGGTGGTTTTTAGAGTTTATTTGATACAAATATCAGTTGAATAGATTGCAAGAGAAAAGTGTTAGAAAAAGCTTAGCTCAGGCAGAGAAAGAAATTTCTTTCTAATGGCTACTATTTTATTTGTTTATAAAAATATTTTATATTGGTGTATAAATATCCTTTGCAGATATTATATATTATTATTAAAGTCGCTTTAAATAGCTGCATTTTAAGTAAATTGCATCACGTGAAAAAAGCTTTGATTGAATTTGTGAATTTTTAAACCTTTTTTCTTTCAATTCCAAGTCCAACTTGAATTTTATTGTGATAGACCTTGTCTATTTTATATGCGAATATTCCAAATATCTGTCATCTGTCCATTAATGCTCCAGGTCTTTTACTTCCTGCACTTGACTTACATTCGCCCCTTATGGGCCTAATTGAACTGGCTTAATTGAAGCCAAACGAGGAAAAGAAATTAGCCAGCAGTCATTTTGAGCGTAAGCAAACAATTGACAACCAGTCTGTTGGCCAAGTGCAGGACAAGGAAATTTTAATTAATTAACACAAATTTGCAGTGTAATAGAGACGCTGGAAGCACAAGTATCTGGCGGGGTTCGAGATGTTGGCAAAAGTAAACAACGGCAAATGCTTGAATTTCTCACTCTAAATGGGCCACTTGACTGCAACTTTAATTAACTGGAAACGTTATGTTTGTTTTTGAAGGCGGCCAACAACGCAAAGACAATGGCCCAGAGAACCAAGATCCAAAGGCCAAGAAGATGGGGTTCTCGAAAGATAAGGGCCCAAAACACATTGTCTGGGGGCTGTTCTCTACCCAATGTTTAATCAATGTAGTTGGAAATTTATTGGGCTAATTGCTTTCTAATTTATTGGGAAGTGGAAACAGGACAATACATAATTATTATTATATGATGAGGTGGTGCACAGCAAAAATTCTTTGGTTTATAAGAAAATTTAATCAGCTTTAAATTGAAAGCATATAATAAATCTACATGATGCATTATTTCAATAATTATTTTTTTCAATTTATATAGATTAAAACAAAGGTAAAATGAAAGCTATAGCTTTTTATAGGCAAAGTTTTTTTTATCATTGAATTAAATAAATTATTAAAGAATTATTATTTGGCTTTTACCAAATTATTTTATTCAATAACAATCGAATTTGATTTTTTTGCTCTATTAAATCATTATAGATTTTATACGAATGGTAATTGTGTTAAATTGTATTAAAATATGTTTTTATCTATAAGTGACACGATTTCGTGATATTTTTTGCAGTGTTTTTAGCTTCTGATCTGCGGCTTCTAATTATTATTTTGGCAAATAGTAGGCGCAAACTGGCAGCTCATGGAACACACTCATTTATTGTTTATTAGCCAGCAAAGCTGTGAAATATCTTGGGCTCTTGTTTCCACTGTTTCCAAGTCACAAGATACGAATGCGTGTGGTATGTGCTAAACAAATACTGGCTGAAATTTCAATTCCCCCTTTTTTTACAGTTGGTGAATCATACATATTACTCCGCTGGGATGGAGTTTATTGTTTTGTTTTTGTTCTACGCTTTTTTCATTTGTGTTGGAAAAGTTCCTTCCTGCCGCAGACTTTGCTTTTGGTACTTTTGTTTATTTGCTTTTATCGGTTTCTATTTTTGTTTTTTATTTGCTTGGCTCTCAACGCTCTTCGCGCCAAAGTCCAAGCAAAGACACTAGAATAACAAGATGCGTAACGGCCATACATTCGTTTGGCACTATGCAGCCACTTTTTTGGTGAAGGCCAAATTTGCTCTCTTTCCGCTCGCTCACGTTGAGAGCGTAAGAAATATAAAAATAGAATTTGCTTGCTTGCGTGAGTAAAAACAAGAGACGAGAACGCGTATATGTGTGCGTGCTGTGCTAGAAGACGATTTTCGGGCCGAAATCAATTCTGATCGAAGAAACGAATTTACATATTTGGAGTTGTGGCCAATTTCGTAGCAATATGATGAAATAAAATAAAAATTCCCTGACTATTATAATAATTATTATAATAATAATAAAAGCAAATACAAAGGAAATTATTATAACTACTGTAATTTGAAACATAAATTTTCCAAAAAGAAGACATAACATTGAGAAATAAATATTTCATAAAAATAATAATTATTTTTTAATTTCATAAAAAAATAATAATTTAATTAATAAATAATAAAAATAATAATTTTATTAATAAATAATAAAAATAATAATATTTCATAATAATATTTCATAAAAAATAATAATACGTAGTAGAAAATAAAAATTAATAAAATAAATAAAAATATGAAAACAGTTCGTTGCAAAAGTCATATCGTCAGGCACGAAGTGCGGACACAAGCACTCAACAATCATTGCCTTATTAATTTTTCTCACGCCGCAAGCTGAATACCCTAATGACAAGTATTCTAATATAAAGTCTTTCGAAATTTATTTTGTGATGTACATAGATTCGTCTATTACTGTTCACACATGAACACGAATATATTTAAAGACTTACAATTTTGGGCTCCGTTCATATCTTATGTAAATGAATCGAGAGCGATAAATTATATTTAGGATTTTGTTATCTAAGGCGACATGGGTGCATTGCTCAAAAACATGTGCACACCACATGAGTCAGTCACTTGAGATCGTTCCCCGCCTCCTAAAATAGTCCCTTAGTGGGAGACCACAGATAAGGTCCTCGCCGCTCAAGATAGGCAGATGTGCCCGAGCGTGGGACCTCGATAAGGCGGGGACTATTTACTTAGGCCTCTGCGTAGGCCATTTACTTTAAGATGCGATTCTCATGTCACCTATTTAAACCGAAGATATTTCCAAATAAAAGCAGTTTCTTACAAAAACTCAACGAGTAAAGTCTTCTTATTTGGGATTTTACATTTGGTCAATCGAGCCTTTAATCGACTCTGCAGTTTCCCCCTACCAAAGGTAAGGAACTCAGAGAAAGGCCAGCTCCTTTTAAGCATCTTACAGCTAAAGGTAGCAAAAATAAGTGACTCTTGTTTCCCCCTACCAAAGGTAAGGAACAGAGTATAAATATAAAAAGCAAAAAGATACAAAAGAATCTTTTATGTTTTAAAACAAGCACCTTATAGTCTATAGCTAAAGGTTGCTTTGTGTACCATTATAAATTGTGGTAAGGCGTGCTTGAGGCCATACATCAGCAATTGTGAAATTAAAAAGTGCATAACAAAAGTGCCTTATAAATGCTCTAATAGCATTAAATCAGCTCATAAATAGAGTGCAGTGTATATGCCATAAGAGCATAAATTAAATAAAAAGTGCCTGAAAACAGTGCCTTATAAATGCTCTAATAGCATTAAATCAGCTCATAAATAGAGTGCAGTGTATATGCCAAAAGAGCATAAATGCCGAAATAAATGGCTAAAAAACAAAAAATCTGACTGGACTACAAAAATAATAAAACGTGCCAAATAAAAAAAAAAAAAAAAAATCATCTTTAAACATCGACGGAGCCTTAAAGAAGAGAAGGAAGTCAAATTCAAAGGAGCCTCTACCAGCAGCAGAAGCAGCAACAACAGCAGCAGCAGAAGCAGCAACAGCAGTAGCAACAGCAGCAACAACAGCAGCAACAGCAGCAGCAACAACAACGACATCAGCTAAGTCAAAACAAGAATTTTCTGTTTATCCAAACACACATATATATATAAATACATATAAAATACATATACACGTACTATATATATTAAGAAATTACAAAAAATTTTCAAAATGATGTCAGAAAAGACTATTCAATTCCTTAAGAAGCAGTCCGAAATTATTTTGGAAATTAGAAAGTTGGAAGTAAAACCAACATTAACAGATGTAGAAATTCTAAAATTAAATGAGCTTCAAAAATGTTTCATTGCTAATCATAGCAATTTGTTAAAGATCGGCGTTGTCGATCATGAATATTTTAACGCGAAGCAGTATGATTTAATAATGATGGTGTTAGAAAAAATTAAAAATAAAAATGAAAAAATTAAGGGCGAGTCGGTAGAAAACACTTTCCCTAAATCAAACACTGTCCCTAAATCAAACCCTCCCCCTACATTAAACCTTGAAATGTGTGGTCACCCTGAAAAAGAGGGTATAGCACAAAACAACGCTTTAAAAGTAGAGCAGGCATTTCGAAATAATGTTGGCCAATTTCGAGTATATCTAGAAGATACGTCTAAACAAATAGACAGTAGTCCAGATTTCCTTAAAATAAGGAAAAATAAAATTGAATTTTTATGGCATAAAATAGATAACCTGATTGAACAGGTGAATAGTCATTTTGAGAGCTCGCTATTCGAAGAAGAAATTAGCGAACTTGAATTTGACAAACAAAATATTATTACAGCCATTAATAGTCGACTCAGTGGCACAATAAATAAAGCTGAAATGTCGACGGTTGTTAAGGCGGAGGAGTTACCAACCCTGCCTAAAATACAGATTCCCACTTTCTTTGGTGATTCCAAAGAATGGGATCTTTTTAATGAACTCTTTACAGAGCTCATACATGTGAGAGAGGATCTCAGTCCTTCTCTCAAATTTAATTATCTAAAGTCAGCATTAAAAGGAGAAGCCAGAAATGTGGTTACTCATTTACTGCTCGGCTCTGGAGAAAATTATGAAGCCACTTGGGAGTTTTTGACCAAGCGATATGAGAATAAAAGAAACATATTCTCAGATCATATGAATAGGCTTATGGATATGCCAAATTTAAATTTAGAATCCAATAAGCAAATAAAGACATTTATTGACACGATTAACGAGTCAATTTATATTATAAAATTAAAGGCACAATTACCAGAAGATGTGGATGCAATTTTCGCTCACATAATTCTTCGGAAATTCAATAAAGAATCACTCAATTTATATGAAAGCCATGTTAAAAAGACAAAAGAAATACAGGCACTTTCTGATGTCATGGACTTTTTAGAGCAAAGGCTCAATTCTATATCATCATTCTCACAGGAAGTAAAACCTGTAAAGAAAATGATTAATAATAACAAGAATAAAAATTATAGTGACAATTGTGCATATTGCAAACTACCAGGGCATTATTTAATTCAATGCCATAAATTTAAAATAATGAATCCAGCAGAACGGTCTGACTGGGTAAGAAAAAATGGGATTTGCCTAAGATGTCTGAGGCATCCGTTTGGTAAAAAATGTATAAGCGAGCAGCTTTGTTCGACTTGTCGTAAACCTCACCACACGTTACTTCACTTTGCAGGTCATAATCCAGAAAAAGTGAATACGTGTAGAACAACAGGTCAAGCCTTGTTGGCCACGGCCTTGATTCAAGTAAAGTCGAGGTATGGAGGCTTTGAACAATTAAGAGCATTGATTGATAGTGGCTCTCAAAGCACAATTATTTCAGAAGAGTCTGCACAGATTCTAAAATTGAAAAAATTTCGGTCTCATACTGAAATAAGTGGAGTATCTTCCACAGGAACGTGCATCTCCAAGCACAAAGCGGTTATTTCGATAAGAAATTCTCCGAAAAATTTAGAAATTGAAGCAATTATTCTCCCAAAACTTATGAAGGCACTTCCAGTCAACACGATTAATGTTGATCAGAAAAAATGGAAGAACTTTAGATTAGCCGACCCCGATTTTAATAAACCGGGTCGCATTGATCTAATCATTGGAGCAGACGTATATACTCACATTCTGCAAAATGGAGTTATAAAAATAGACGGTCTCCTTGGGCAAAAAACTGATTTCGGGTGGATAGTTTCTGGATGTAAAAAATCCAAAGGAAAAGAAACCATTGTAGCCACAACAATAGAAATAAAAGAGTTAGATCGCTACTGGGAAGTGGAAGAAGAAGAAAAAGATGATATCGAGTCTGAAATCTGTGAAAATAAATTTATCAAAACGACAAAAAAAGATTCAGATGGGCGATACATTGTGTCAATTCCATTCAAGGAGGATGTCACCTTAGGAGATTCAAAGAAACAAGCGATAGCTCGTTACATGAATCTGGAGAAAAAACTAAAAAGAAATGAAAAACTTAAGGTTGACTACACTAAATTCATGAATGAATACATGGATTTAGGACACATGATTGAAGTGAGTGATGAAGGCAAATATTTTTTACCGCACCAGGCAGTGATTAGAGATTCAAGCCTTACGACCAAATTGAGAGTAGTTTTTGATGCTTCAGCAAAAACTACGAATAACAAAAGTTTGAACGACATAATGTGGGTTGGGCCACGAGTTCAAAAAGATATTTTTGACATTATTATTAAATGGAGAAAATGGGAATTTGTTGTTTCGGCAGACATTGAAAAGATGTACCGACAAATTAAAATAGATAATAATGATCAAAAATATCAATATATTTTATGGAGAAATTCTCCAAAAGAAAAAATTAAAACATATAAATTAACCACAGTCACTTACGGAACTGCATCTGCACCATATTTGGCTACCAGGGTTCTGGTAGATATTGCAGATAAATGTAAAAACCAAGTTATTAGTGCAATAATTAGGAATGATTTCTATATGGATGACCTAATGACTGGAGCTGATTCGGTAGAAGAAGCTAATAAATTAATAACATTAATTCTCCATGAATTGCAGAAAGTTGGATTCAACTTAAGGAAATGGATTTCCAACAATTCCAAAATATTAACCACTGTGGAGGACACAGGGGACAATAAGGTTCTCAATATTATCGAAAATGAATGTGTTAAAACTTTAGGACTAAAATGGGAATCTCAAAATGATTTATTTAAGTTCAGCGTAAATTGTAATGATGAATCAAAAAATATAAATAAGCGCGTTGTGTTATCAACGCTAGCAAAAATATTTGATCCGTTAGGATGGTTGGCACCAGTCACGGTTTCAGGAAAACTTTTTATTCAAAAACTTTGGATAAATAAAAGTGAATGGGATCAGGAATTATCCATAGAAGATAAAAATTATTGGGAAAAATATAAAGAAAATTTATTATTGTTAGAGAATATTCGAATCCCAAGGTGGATTAATTCAAACAGTTCTTCAGTCATTCAGATTCACGGATTTGCGGACGCCTCCGAAAAAGCATATGCTGCAGTAGTCTATGCTAAAGTAGGACCTCATGTTAATATAATAGCTAGCAAAAGTAGAGTCAACCCTATAAAAAATAGGAAGACAATTCCCAAACTCGAGCTGTGTGCAGCTCACCTGCTTAGTGAATTAATCCAAAGACTAAAAGGATCAATTGACAATATAATGGAGATCTATGCTTGGAGTGATTCCACGATTACCTTAGCATGGATTAACAGTGGTCAAAGTAAGATCAAATTTATAAAAAGAAGAACGGATGACATTCGGAAATTAAAAAATACTGAATGGAATCATGTTAAGTCAGAGGATAATCCAGCAGATTTAGCATCCAGGGGAGTGGATTCTAACCAGTTGATCAACTGTGATTTTTGGTGGAAAGGTCCGAAATGGCTAGCAGACCCAAAAGAACTTTGGCCTCGGCAGCAGTCTGTAGAAGAACCTGTCTTAATAAATACGGTATTAAATGACAAAATAGATGATCCTATTTACGAATTAATAGAAAGGTATTCCAGTATAGAAAAACTTATACGTATAATAGCATACATAAATAGATTCGTGCAGATGAAAACAAGAAATAAAGCCTATTCATCAATTATTTCAGTAAAGGAGATAAGAATAGCGGAAACAATTGTTATTAAGAAACAACAAGAATACCAGTTTAGGCAAGAGATAAAGTGCCTTAAAATCAAAAAGGAAATCAAGACAAATAATAAAATATTGTCATTGAATCCATTTTTGGACAAGGATGGGGTTCTAAGAGTTGGAGGAAGATTGCAAAATTCCAATGCAGAATTTAATGTTAAACATCCAATCATTTTAGAAAAATGCCACCTAACAAGCTTATTAATAAAAAATGCTCATAAGGAAACATTGCATGGAGGGATAAACCTAATGCGAAACTATATCCAAAGAAAGTATTGGATTTTCGGGTTGAAAAATTCGTTGAAAAAGTATTTAAGAGAATGTGTAACGTGTGCAAGGTATAAACAAAATACAGCTCAGCAAATAATGGGTAACTTGCCAAAATATAGAGTGACGATGACATTCCCGTTTCTTAATACTGGAATAGATTACGCAGGTCCTTATTATGTTAAATGTTCAAAAAATCGTGGCCAAAAAACATTTAAAGGATACGTTGCTGTATTCGTTTGCATGGCCACCAAAGCCATACACTTAGAAATGGTAAGCGATCTAACTTCAGACGCATTTTTAGCAGCACTCAGAAGATTTATTGCTAGACGGGGAAAATGTTCCAATATCTATTCAGACAACGGAACAAATTTTGTAGGAGCTGCAAGAAAATTAGATCAAGAGTTATTTAATGCAATACAAGAAAATATAACGATTGCAGCGCAGCTTGAAAAGGACAGGATTGATTGGCATTTTATTCCCCCGGCAGGACCTCACTTCGGAGGTATTTGGGAAGCTGGAGTTAAGTCAATGAAATACCATTTAAAGCGTATAATCGGCGACACTATTTTGACTTACGAAGAAATGTCAACTCTTTTATGTCAAATAGAAGCATGCTTAAATTCAAGGCCATTATACACTATAGTTAGTGAGAAGGACCAACAAGAAGTTTTAACACCAGGTCATTTTTTAATTGGAAGACCACCTTTAGAAATAGTCGAACCAATGGAAGATGAAAAAATCGGAAATTTGGATAGGTGGAGACTTATCCAAAAAATGAAGAAAGATTTCTGGGTTAAGTGGAAAAGTGAATATTTGCATACGCTCCAGCAAAGGAATAAATGGAAAAAGGAAATTCCTAATATAGAAGAAGGGCAAATAGTTTTATTGAAGGATGAGAATTGTCATCCTGCAAGATGGCCTTTAGGAAAGGTGGAAAAGGTGCATAAGGGGAATGATGATAAGGTCCGAGTGGCTAAAGTAAAGATGCAGGAAGGATATATCACTAGACCCATTACTAAAATTTGTCCCTTGGAAGGAATAAAGTCTGTTGACAAAAATGAGGCTGACCAAGAGCCAAAAAGACGAACTAGAGCGACATCGGGAATGTCCAAGATCGGAATCATTATGGCAATGTTGTTGTTTGTGTTAAGTTGTCAAGTTTCTAGCGCATTACCTAAAGATATAGCACCAAGATATTCTATAGACAAAATAAATAAAACCTCAGCAATATATCTAGACCCGCTAGGAGATGTTGAGATTGTGAGTACTTCTTGGAATTTGGTTATCTATTATAAAATGGATCCATATTTTAAAATGTTAACAAAGGGTAATGCGCTTATACAAAGTATGAGGAAAGTTTGCGAAAGACTTCATAGCTTTGAAGAGCAATGTAGTCTAGTCTTAGATAATATGCAAAGTCAGTTATCGGAACTTGAAGAAAACAATAAATTGTTTATGATGCAGTCTAGATCTAGAAGCAAGCGTGCTCCTTTCGAATTTATGGGTTCCTTGTATCATATTTTATTTGGTATAATGGATGAAGATGATAGAGAGCAATTAGAAGAAAATATGAAGAATTTGTTAGATAACCAGAACAACCTTGATAAACTAATTCAAAAACAAACATCTGTGGTTGATTCAACTTCTAATCTATTAAAGAGAACAACAGAAGATGTTAACTCCAATTTTAGAAGTATGCAAATAAGAATTGAGAACATGACAGAAGTTCTTAAAGAAAATTATTATGTTTATAAGGAATCAATAAAATTCTTTATGATTACGAAACAGCTACACTCATTGATTGAAGAAGGCGAAAAAATTCAAGCAGGCATTATAAGCCTGTTGATTGATATTAATCACGGTAGGCTAAATACAAATATTCTCAGGTAAGGTTCCTGCGAATTCAAAAGTCCGTCTGCAATGTACTGGCTCTCAAATTGAATTGTTTGATTTGCCTCAGCAAGGAGTTTTAAGCATTGCGCCATATTGTACGGCAAGAATCGACGATAAAATTCTAGTTGCCCACCATAACATTCAGTCCGAAAGTGAAGAATTATTATCAACACCTTATATAGGAGAAGTTAGTGAAGTGCCGAAGATTATTTGGGATCCGCTGAAACTATCAATATTAAATCATACTGAGGAATTTGAACGATTGAATAATGAAATTAAATTTATGAAAGAGAACCATCAAAAATTGAAAGATTTACATTTCCATCATATTTCCGGACATGCTGGATTAATTATTGCCTTAATACTAATGATAGTATTAATAATATATTTCATACGGAATGTGCTGTGCAACAAAGAATGCAAGCAATAACCTTTGCAGGTCCGTTGCCAGTACTATAAATATCAATAGTAAATAAACAATAAAATAATATAACAAATAAAAATATACAGTCCACTATATCGTTGTTTAATAGAAAATGTACTTCTACATAGAAAAAGCAAAATGTTTAAAATAAGTTAATTGAGTACAAATTGTTGAATTAAAAATAATATAAACCATAATTGTAATCCAATAAAATTAAAAGCCAGAAAAACTAGGCCCATTGAAATCTTAGTTGCAAAATAAATGAACATATATCAAATAAATACAGTCCACTACTGTTATAAATGCAACTAATATACTAATGTACATCTCAGCTTTGCTGGCCCTTTGGCAGAATGTTCACACATGAACACGAATATATTTAAAGACTTACAATTTTGGGCTCCGTTCATATCTTATGTAAATGAATCGAGAGCGATAAATTATATTTAGGATTTTGTTATCTAAGGCGACATGGGTGCATTGCTCAAAAACATGTGCACACCACATGAGTCAGTCACTTGAGATCGTTCCCCGCCTCCTAAAATAGTCCCTTAGTGGGAGACCACAGATAAGGTCCTCGCCGCTCAAGATAGGCAGATGTGCCCGAGCGTGGGACCTCGATAAGGCGGGGACTATTTACTTAGGCCTCTGCGTAGGCCATTTACTTTAAGATGCGATTCTCATGTCACCTATTTAAACCGAAGATATTTCCAAATAAAAGCAGTTTCTTACAAAAACTCAACGAGTAAAGTCTTCTTATTTGGGATTTTACAATTACTATTTCTAAGCTTTATTTAAATAATAATAACGTTGAGGCAATGCAAAACAAGAATTTTTCGCATGGTGCCAATTGATAAAAAATAATATAGATTTAAACGACGAACGAACTTCTAAGGTAAAGGGCATATTTTTTCAAATTTACAATACATGAGCATACGTGTGCACACATACAGTTGTATGCTATCACTGTTTGCGTAGAAAAGAGCTGTTTGCTGTAGCGCTCTCCGCTCTTTCTCTCTCGAACAAAAACTCAAGAGAGCCTGGAGCCACCTCTAGAGCCACGGCCAAAAAATCGCGTGCCAAAAATTTGTATGGCCGTTACGCATCTTGTTATTCTAGTGTCTTTGGTCCAAGTCTAAACGAGTTTCCACTGACGTTTAATTCAGCCCGAATGATTCTGCAATTTGATTTATGGATTACCGCGAATCGGAATTTTCAATAGCGCAATCGTGTTGTGTGAGTGATGGTTTATGTTTGATTTGTCAGGTATGTAAATATGAAGGCACAGATTAAATCCCAGCGGAGTATGGCGAAATAATATTTCGCTGATTATTGATCTGTTGACTTAGGTGAAATTCGAAGGGTAGACTGAATGGCGCTTAAGTAATAAGATATGCAAAATAAGTTGATTTATAACAGCAAATCAAATCAAAAATCTCACACCGAATGGATTTTTGACATACACTTATACCAAATATTACGCATACGCCCCATTGACCACACTTACATGAATTCTTCCACTGCTGGAATTTATGATAAACGAAGCAAGCGCATATGAAGAATATCACAAAGACGATGAGCAGCGTAAGGATGACTCCAATCCAGATATCGCTGACCACGTGGGCAAAGTCCTGACCATCGTCGCCCGTATATATCCTTGATCCGTGCGCTATATGCGGCGGAGGTGCCCGAGCAGCTGGCAGGACATCGAAGAGATCGTCAGCCACATCGGCAACGTCGTTGGCCGTGGCTGCGCCACTTAAATTGATCTCGACCTCCTGGCGATCGATGGTGAAATTTCCCAAGGCCGAGTCCAAGCCCAAGGCCAGCTGCTCCAGTTTGTTAATGAGTATGGAGTAATTGCCGGGCAGATCGAAGCCGCCAAGATCGAGTTTTTCGCCACTACTGGTGGATGCTGCGGCATCCAAGGTCGTTGCATTGCCATTGAGGCCTTCACTTAAAGTTGTGGTTGTGGCAGTTGCAATAGTTAGATTGCCGGCATCTTCGAGGCCTGCCAGCAGGTTGCCCGTAATATTCAGAGCCTTTAGTAAGTCAGCCATCGTTCAGAACTATATATATTCTGTAATATTTTTTTATCACTTAGTTTTAGTACAGTCGGCACATGTGCTTTCGTATATATTTCTTTCTTTAACTCAGCCGCGATGCTGGAGCTTCATTGCGCGACTGAAAACGGGCGTCGAGTGTAAAGTTGCAAAATCGCTGGCCCGCTTTTTGTCGACACTCCCGATTGGCATATAGATTTTATTTTATTTAATCTCCCAGCTTCTACTTTATGCCGTTTTTCACTTTTCAACTAATTGTGTTAACGCATCGGTGTTAATTCGCCTCACGCATCTCGTACGGTTTTGGGTTGAAAAAATGGTATCTGTATCTCACAGATACAGGCCGCTCTCATTGCTGATTTGTTGCACAAATATTGATCGTTGGCATTAAAGCTCTCCTTTATTTTTTTGTATATATCTCTGCTGTTTACTGTTTTGCTGCTGGGGAATTTATCTTAGCAATAAACATATGCATATACTGTATATCCTTCGGCTATCTATCTGTATGAAATTCAGTTTTATTGATTTGCCAAGTGGAGATGAGGGAAAACATTTGTCATTACTCCGGAGCTGTGCTCCGTTTCGTTTAATCTCTGCCACTTGCGAGGCTGTAAAATCTTCGCATATTTGCCCAGCTAATTCTCGATTACACGTGAAGTGCATAAGGGCAAATCCAAGGCAGCTCACGTGTAAAATGTCGATTTGCTGAGTGAATTACTTAATGATGGTTTAAGATCCATAAACTCCATAAACTAAAGGCCTACGAATATCAACAAAAAATTTAAGCAAGTTTAAAGCAAATAATTTAGAAGGCTAGATTCGCATGAATTTCTTAAATTAAGAATTCAAGTTTATATTTTTATAATATCTATAAATCTATAAAAGTGGCTTGCTGATTTTTATTAATAACACCAATTATATTATCAATCAGTCATTCATTAGAAATCGCTTGTGTGCACATACTCAATCAATAATGCCTATTTGATTTATTCAAATTGGATCAACTGACAACTAGATAGGCGTAACTTAACCCACAATCAGAGGCTTTTCCGAGTCTTGAAGCACACACCCATCTCATTTTATGGCAGACGACTGTTCTATATTTAGAACAGCTTCAATAACAGTCAATTAGGCCGCTTGTTTTCAGCATCTATAAACATTAATTAAAACTGGTGGAGCCCTATTGAATTTCAGTACAGATATCTGGGCATTTAAAAGTCTAGAATATATGCAATTAATGAATAAATCAAGCGGGAAATTTTAAGATCTCAACTTGAATACTAGATCAAGCCAACGACTGATAATGAGAATAGTATATAAATGTATAGTGCTTGGGACAAATGTTTAACTAATCAATTTAATGTCACAACAAATATATATTGGAATGCTAGCAAAAAATAAAACAAAAAGATGGCTTTCATTGATAAATATTGTCATTGACTTTTCAATGGGTTTCTTCATCAAACAATTTATTTAAGTTAGGGCAATGCATTCGTTTTTTATGAGATGAATTGCTTTAATTTAGCTCTCTATTTTATTGTTTATATCATATTTATTATTTCCCGGTTCTTTGTTTTGTAATCACACTTTTATTAAAGACGCAGCAAATCAGCAAACATGCAATATTGAAAAGTAGGAAGCACACGATTTCATTAGGGCTTACTTTTTATAAACACATTTCTTTAATCATTTAGTTTCCGCTTTTTATTAGATATTTTCATTTATTTACACTGCTTGTGTGAAATAATTGTTTACTACGAGTTGAATATTTGGCGCCAATCGTTTTTTCCATTTAAGTTTCACGACCTTTATCAACAATAAAAAATGGTTGAACGTAGTAGTACTTTTGGCCGTTTATTATTGTTTAGCCAAATGAACCGACCGGGCGCGCTTGTTTACAACAATTAAAACTGCTTTCTTGCGTCTTGCAATTATAGCCACGTTAACAGCGAAAAGTTAACTGCCGTCGCGGTGACAGCGCGACGTCGACTGCGACCGCAAAATATTGTTGAAAAGCCAGCGACTCTTGGCAAACAAACCGAATGAATGACTAACTGAGCGTGTGACAAACTGACAGACTGACTGCATGACGGAACCTAGGCAGATGCTGAGATTCAGATACAGATACGGATTGAGATTGAGATTGAGCTATGTCTGGCCGAAACTGCTTCTGACGCGAAGACGCGGCAAATATTTAAATCAAGTGAGACAACGCGATCAACGGTCGCCACAGACAAAAATGACACTTGGAAAATGATAACCTCTACAAACTGCTATTATATTAATAAAACATATAATTAAAATATTTTTCATAAATTTGATCAGCATATATGTAATGTTTAATCCATTCCTTTGTTTATTATAAATCTTATTAATTTTATTAAAGTTTCTACTAATGATTTAAATATATATATATATCTTTATAACTATGATTGAGGTATAAATTCTAAATGAAAGGGAACCAATTTTAAATTAAATATTTGAATGGAAATTAAATTCATATTTTTCTAGGTGCAGTTAGTCTGCTGAGAGAACTAAAACTAGCAAATCAGTATTCATAACGAGTCGATGGCAGGAATTGACTCGGCTTGATTGTACTATTTTCTTAGATTTAATTGTTTGTGACGTTTCGTTTTGATTAAATAAATTTTTTTATTAGTAAATACATTTTATTATAAAATATAACACCACTAAATAATATAGACCTTTCTGATCTTTGGTTTTCTACACACTTAAAGTTGTATTTTCATTTATATTGATATAGTTTATAAATTATATTTGTAATGTACAATAATTATGATTCAATAATATAATTGTAAATAAGTCGTCTGTTTCCGTAGCCGCACTTTTCTCACATTTTATTATTTATTTATTGCTTAATATATTCCGTCTATACTTAATAATAATTGCAGTCTACCTATTGCAGTGAAAGCAATCGTGCTTATGTAAATTTATTAATTAGCTATAACTTACGATTCCGCCATTTCTAATCAGTAATAAGAATTTCTATTCACACAGTCTATTTTGTATTTATATACCATATACATAAATATGAATTTTATCTGAATTTATAAACACCAGTGTTTTAAGTAAAATTTATAAAGTGCAGTCTGGCTTTAATGCATTTGGCTTTGGTTTATTTCCAGTTGCAATTTCGCAGAGGACTATCAGAAATTGTTCTTCTAATCCGGCCATGCATATTTCATGTTTATTGCATATCATTTACATTTAAATTTATGCATTGGACTTATGCTGCCGAAACGTGAGCATTTCATGGACAATTTCACAGCGAGTATTTCATTAGTGTTTCGGTAATATTTGTTATTTGGCTGCTCGGCTGTCGTAGTGTATGTTTTATTATCTTTTTGGTGTTTATTAAAATTTGCATTTAATTATTTCGTTTCATTTGATTATTGGGAATTTGTGGCTGCTGCACTTTGCCGCCTAAACTATGTATGTTCGAAATGTAGAACAATTTCAATTATGTTGTGCTTTAATGCAATTGCATAATTCCAAATGCAGAAGTTGCTTTGTCTGTGTGCTTAGTGGAAGTAATTTTTCCTGTGTTTGCGGTTAACTATTTGTAAATCACAAATTGATTCGATCGACTGCCTGATTATGAATTTTCCATTTGCTAATATTGACTTTTCTGTGTGGCGTTGCACTATTTATGAGCATCAATTGCAATTAGCATTCTGCACAGGCTTAGTGACGCTTGATTAGAGCTTTATCAATTTCGAATTATTTTATTGATATTGGCACTTAAAGCTGGTACCCTGTTGGCACTCAAAGGGGGTGCTCCTAATCGCTTTTGAAGAGCCTTTGTCACGGGCTTTCCAATTGATAGATTACGGAGTATATATGTATTTGCAAATAAATCGCACTGCCGAATCAATCAACAATTGAGTGCATTAAAGTGACCTCTTTTTGCTCTTTAACAGCTAAAAGCTAAATTGAATGGAATTAATTGGGTTAAAAGGCCTGAATGGGGAAGTGGGACAACGGCTGATTGAGTTATTGTTTTAAAGTCGTACAAATGATATTTGTTTTCAATAAGTATATTTGTTTCCAGGTGTCTTGTGGACATTCCCCCCTGGTCATTTCACCCCATTATTAATCTAAAGTATCTGTGTACACATGATTTATTTGGAGTAGCCGGTTGCATTGTGTATCACGGTGATTCCTTATCTCAAGTGGCCACCAATCATCTTGTCAGCTCGTACATACGTCAGATTACTATTTACGTTCTACATTAAATATGAGCTAAATACCTTTTTTAGGCAAAACAACAAATGTGTTTTTCATGCGGTGCGATACGTTTTTTGTAAGTTTCGGTTCGATTTGGTTCGATCTGGTATTTTGCATGCTCTTTACATTAGCTTGGCCATAAAGCTTCGTTAGCTATAATTATTATTTTTATACTGTAATTAACAGGATTTATTGCTTACAAATAGTTTTTAATGATCTCTGATATTTCGAAACAAAACACATATATTTATTTTTTCTATAATGGGGAATATATATAACAGAATGGATAGCTACATTTCTATGCAACCAATTAGCAATTTAGTTTCAATAAATTACCAAATTTTTTTTTAATATACATACCTAGTAGTTTCAATCATTCAAATCAAATTCACCACAACATCATCAAGACCTTAGCATAGTTTTTAACCCTATTGCATGCACCAAAGGTTGTTGCGCTCGCTAACTTGATCTAATTAGACTACTTAGGACAGGAAACTCCCCAAATTAGGACAAACTCACCACAAATTACTAATTAGTCCCAAAAAACGAAAATACTACGAAAACCAGGCGTCGACGTGTATTATTAATATTTATATCATTGCCATGTTTACGTTTATATTTTTTGTGTGTCAGACGCCGGCTGGCAGTAGTGAAAAGTTGTAAACCGGTTGCGCATGCGCCGGGCAAAATAATCAAGTGACACAGCTCACGTGATGACTTCGAAAGTACAAGTTATTTTAAGTAGGTAATTCAACCAGTTTTGGTATTTTTGCACTATAATTAACCAAATGATTTCGTCACACTGTTGCAAACAGCATGCTTTAATTAAAAACAAATGAGGTCAACAGACAGAATGCGACGCCACTGAGTCTGGTGATAAGATCTTGATAAAATTGTTATATTAAAATCATAAATTCATCACCTTTGGAATTTGATGTCGTTCGGCTAGATTACCGCTTAAAGTTCACAGTCATGCTGATTAAGCCATCAATTAAGTAACTCTGCAACGGAATGTTATTAACCCCCGGGTATTTCCCATGCCAGCCCCGATCTCCAAAGCGAACATTCCAGCCAGTTGAATATACTTGGCAAATAGTCAGCGTTATTTGCGGCTTCACTCGCTTCACTTCGCTCCACTCGGGAAAAGGTGAGCAAACAAAGGAAGTGCGCGGCATGGTGGCCGCCTGTAATGCACTTAATTATAGACTTCTGAGTAACCGGGGTCTTTGAACGAGGACTGACCGCATAGAAAGATAATGCTTCTGAATTATGAAATAGTTAGGTAACTTTGTTGGGCCAAGATAATAGCAGGGAATGCGCAGCTCGATGGATTTATTCTTTTAAACAGCTTATATGGTGAGACATAACTTATAAGCAAAAACTCTTCAATAGCACTTTCCAGTTACCTGAATATTAAAGCCATAATCTATGGTTAAAATTCTGTTCCATATTTTATCACTATATATATTTTTAACGATACGCAGTAAGCATTATTGGAATATCAGTGTGTATATCAGTGTGTTCCAGAAAAAATCCAATTAAATATACAATAAAAGATAATAAGCCCTTTTGCATATCCCTATAATCTCCAAAAGGAAAAACCCTCGTCCTATGATAAACCATCTTTTACTAACGCACTCGACTCCAGTACCGAACCACCTTGTCTCCGTTAGATCCCTCATCGGCAACCCTATCGCAACAATCTTTTATCCAAACACAACAAGCCTCATTCTTATTCTCAACCTCCGACCCTTCGAACAAATGCCGTCAGTTGTTCGAACACTCCTCTTTGTGGGATATCTCCCGATGTTCCCGGTCCCCGATTCCCCAGTTTCCCCGGTTCTCCGGTTCCTTTAAGCCAATTTGTAAACCATCAAATCGCGTTAAATGCGCTTTTCCGGTCGCGGCCTCTTTTCCTCTTTTATCTCCGGAGTGACTGCCGCAGCGAGGAAAAATCTCATTGTTATTGTTTGGCTTGCTAAACGGAAATGGTTAGGCTGACAGCAGGCTGTATCCTTTTCGGCTTTGCACCTCCGACAGGTACAAGGACGACATATGCCTTGATAAGGATGCAATCGTTCGCGCTTCTCTCAACTTATTGATTTGTTTACCATTGGGCCAATGCCGCTGTGAGAACGGAAATTGAAAGGCTGTTGGCCCGGGTATTCCACATAGAGTTATGCAAGCGTTTTCTGTAATCATTTCTATTTTTTGGGATTGTCACCAGGCTAGTACTATGCTATACAACAATCTTTTTACGCCCCTACCTCTATCTGAACTTCCGTTGCAGAACAAACGACCAGAACCGTGGCCAATGCACTCGACTCACACACAGTAGCCGGCTTGAAAGGTCGATTTTGGCCCGGTGCTGTTCATAAAATGTCTGAAAAACGAGCGTGTAATTTACGAGCTGTTTGTCAACAAAGCAGGAAAATCTATTTCGTATTTTATTATACGAAAAGAATCGAAAACTGGAACCGAAACTGACCAGCAGCGACCTAATGAGGCGTTTTTGATCGCTTCCGCACCTTGTTGAATAAATTTAAATACTCATTAGGGGCAAATATTGAACAAATCGTCTTAATGTCATGGGGTGACACACTGCCTCATTCATTATCCTATTTAATTGAGGAATATCCACAAGAAAGAGGTGAGGGTAGAAGAAGTTCCAGTTGAAATAAGGTTGGTTGGGAAAAACAAATATAAAAAGGTGTGGGGCTTGGTTCCAAATTAAATTTAATTTAATTTAAGACGTTATAGAAATACCGTTTTTAACTAGATGCATAATAAAATTTCAAGTTAAATATATTAAAACTTTGAAACTGATTAGACATTATGTATATTTTCCGCGTTCTACAATATATCTTTCAGTTTTTTAAACTTTTACGCTGTCATGTAATTTGAAACTCAATGTTTTTATCACATTGCAATAGATTCCTGTGTGTCCTGGAATCCTTCAGCAATATCTACCTTGGCGATCTCAAAAATTACTTTCGAATAGTTTGCTTCCTTGTCAGCCGGCTTCCAGTGGCTTCCTGGCGTTTCTGCCCTGGTCTCCTGGACACACAATCAATCATAATTGTTTTTCAGTTTGTCAACAAACTACGAGTTTGGTGGTGCTGAAGTTTCGAGTTGTCTGTTATCGCAATGCAGCCAGGTTGTGGCTATGGGAGGCTGGCCACGCCCACTTCCAGCGGCATCAAGCAAGTTTCAGCACAAAGCCATTGACATTTGTGGGCGGGCATTTGGGAGGCGAGCGGGAAGAAAGGAATCGCGTTTGCTAGCTTTTGGCGGCATTGCATATAAAGTTGCAGCAAAAAGTGCACCAAGGGAGCCACAACAATAACGAAGGACGAAGGCTGATAAGCGACGAAACGGAAGTGGCACACAGACACAGGACTAGCTTAATGGGTATGGGTGTATTGGTACACTTGGAGAAAACATTTAAGATCTACATATCAGCTTGAAATGTTGACGAAATTATTCATTTGATTTTATTACCATGTAACAATGTTCTAAATCGAATTAATAATTGATTAGGCAACAGTTCTTTTAGCGCTTAGGTTTTAGTTGCATCCTTTCAAATTAAGGTATATATTTTTTCTCTGAGTGCAGCGACAAACGTGTGGCAAAGAAAAAATCGCTTGGCAGGCGAGGATGGGCGACGCAACAGTTTGCCAGGGGATATTGACGGACCAGAGTCGCGTTGAGTTGCTATCAATGGCATTGGAGGAATTCCCCAGTGTGTCCTGCGTGGCAGCAAAGCATGAAAACCCGATTACGCTCAGTTGATATGCAAGGACCTCACTGCCAGCCCCCAAACCCCCTTCCCTTAAGTACATACATAGGGGTATATATACATGGGTATATCTGTGCAGGCGACGAAGAAGTAAAAGGCGTCGCGTTAACATATGATTGTCGTCTGCCTCGCCCAAACATAAAAAGGGATAAAGGATAACGAAGCGCAAATTTCAAATAATCATGAATATTACATGAGCTGCAAGAGTAGACAAACGTTACACTCACATGGAGGCCAGGGCTCCGCTTCCCTTTCTTTTTGCCGGAACCTCCTCCTTCTTGGCGGCGATTTATATGAAAATCATTCACACGTTCCAAATTATTTATTAATGTCTATGCAAAATTGTGTGAATCTAGGGACCAAGATAGGGGGGAAACGGGAAAGTGCCATAGTTAAAGAGGGTTTGAACTGCTCGGAAAGTTAGGATTTGACATTTTTTGTGTTTTGTGTTTAATTTCCAGACTTTCTTCTTTTTTGGACGTTGACAAGGGGTTGAAAAGGTTCGGAAAAGCCGATAAATCGATGCCTTATATTTTCATTTATAATTAAATACTCGAAGATCTGAAGAAATAGTTTTCAGCAAATAGAAAACTGAAAAGATTAAGAACTGAATATGTGTGTTTCATCTACCTTGCATATATATCGTTTTCAAAAACAGCTAAAAAAGTAAAATACAGATCTTCCTATTTGTATGATACTTATGACCATATAAATTGAATATTCCAAATTTAAATTCTTTGATTTTGCCAGCAAGCTTTAAGGTGTATTTAAATTTTAATACCTTTTGACATCCAAATATGTAACTTAAAAATGTATTTAATTTACCTTTGACTTTACTGCCATTATTAAAATAGCAGTAATACCCATAACGCATGAATATTTCTTCCCTTTTACGCACACAAGTACCTTTTGTCAAACAGAAAGCCAGACAGCTTGACTGATATGTCTGCGTGTGTATCTGTGTGCGAGCTTAAGAGTATCCGGATGCTTGTGTGCGTGTGCGTCAGAAGGGAAGCCGCGGCAATGAGCTTGCAATAATGTGATAAGCGCAACGGAAATGAAAACAAGAATAAATGCAAGTGCAAACCGAGCGATGACAGCGGCATAAAAAAAAGAAAGGAAGAGAGTGTAAGTACCGCCAATAACAACAACCAAAGCTGCAACAACAAAGGCGAGCCACAACAAAGACTGAGCACTTAAAAGCCATGCGAAGGCGCCAGCGTCAACATCGCATGGATGCACTGAGAAAAATATATGCTAACTTTCAATATTTGATAAAAATCGATTTTTGGTTTAACTAATAAATAGCAAATATATAAGAAGCTGTGTGTTAAAAGTAAAATAGTGAATTAAAAACGATTAATTTTATTTTATGTGCTGTTCTTTTTTAATTTACTTAGTAATTCATGAGCCTAGAAAGTCAGTTTTAAAACTATGAAAACTCATTATATTAAAGAATATTATTAGTTATTATAAGGTTGTGACGCTAAAAGTCTTATCTTCCCGCAATAAATGTTATAACATTATAAAATACATAATTTATTAATTAAAGAGCTCAACTTTTGAGTGCAGTGTCAGCGGGAGGGATTGAAAAGGGCTGTGCAATGAGGAGCTGCCGTCATCAGGCATTCAGGCAATAAAAGCAAAATTGCCATTGGAGCAAGGACCCCCTGCATTTTCAATACCCCTGTGCCACCAAGCCCCCTTAACCCCTTGCAGCCACGCCAACACCATCCCATCATCACATGTGGCGCTTTTGCCTCAATTATTTTTATTGGTTCGGCGCAAAAATTTACGTTGCATACTTTGCAGCGCCGCCTGGCATGGCGTTAATTTCGTTATGGAAAATTGCAACGACTTGACATGTGAGCGTGAGATGGGGAACCGGATGATGGGAGTCGGGAAAGTCGAATGGTAATGGGCATAAGAGGGACAGGACACTGGGGAAAATAGTCCTTGTAATCGGAATTAGTTCAGTTAGCAATGTTTTTATGCCAGATATTGGGTAACTTAATGGTATTCGCTAGAAAATCTTATAGTTTATGCAAGATAAATATAAAAATGCCATCCTATTAAAGAAAGCACATAGTTGTAAGAATAAATATTTGTTGTTATGATATAAAAAGAATACTAAGAAAAGATTTAAAATTTTGGAAATAAAATTCTTTAATTTTAATTTGCAATGATTTAGATCACCTTGTTTTCCCCCGTGTCGTAGAACCTGTGGCAAAGCGGAAAATGGGAACGTGCAGCATGGTGCAAGGGAGCCGACAATGCGGCGCCACTGCATACAATTGAGCTTAATATTGAAAACTTTCGAGTATCTTAATTAAAGGTTAAGTGTGTGTGAGCCTTTTCAAAAAGAGAATGGAGAAAGAGCTCGAATTATGGTAATTTGTGTTGAAAGGCTGCTAAGTGGGCAATTGAAACGGTTGAATGGGTGCAAGATTTACGGCTAAAGCAGAAGGAGCATTAAATGCCAATTAAGGAGCTGTTGCCAAATATTGGTTAAATAATTAAATCAGTTGATTCATTTGCATACGCTGTATTCCAGATTTAACCTTTTTAATTGATTAATGTTACTCCAATGACGTACCTTTGTTTGGCATTGCTTTTCCCTCTGACTCTATAATTAATCCATTAATTCATTTGTACTCAATATGCAGCTCAAAATTCATTTATGAACCACTTTAACACACACTGTTCAGTCGTTTTAAATTGAAAAGGTCGAATTAAAAAAGTGCATAGCTATAAAATAAATTGAGCATTATTTATCAAAATAAGTGACACTACAGTAAGACCAATGCAATTTGCAATTATCCTATAATTATACAACAAAAGCAATTAAATTCAACTTAATCAAATTGCAAATTGACAGCTTCAAATGCAGAACCACCCCTCGATAAAACAAATGCAATTGACCTGCATTTCAAATTGCACGAATTTCCATCTCCCTTGAATTGAAGCATCGAACATCTTTCTTCGGCCCCAGTTCAATCAATAATCGAACGTGTGAAAAAAATATATAACAGAATGATGTCGAAAAATTGGTAGACTCGGGGAAATTTATACTCGAAGTAGCCGGCGCCAATAAAAAATGTAAATTGTATGCGCAATTTGAAGAGCAAAATCCAACACAATAAATACAAATTAGATGAAATGTCAAAGCAAAAACAGGCCAAGTGGGTTATATAGGCAATGATCGCTGGGGTGAACCAAATTCTTCAATTGAGTTATTTTAGTATCATGAAATATTATTCATATAATTGCTTTACAACTTTGTAAACGTTTTTTTTAAATTAAAATTTAATAAATTATTTTTATTTAAGTTTTAATTGGTAGTCTATTAAGCGAAGCTTATATTTTATACCGCTCGTAAGTTAGTTTTGCTTTTTTTGTACTTTTGTGCTCCATAACATTACGCAACATCTAATTAAGCTTGAAACAATTTTAAAATGATTTTTTATGACCTAGCATTTTTTTAGTCGAATTAAGATCCACCCTAAAAGCATTTTTATGCTTCGTCTCCGGCTGAATCATGGTGCAAATCCAATCCGCCTGGCCGAGTCCTGACCAAGTACAAGTTTCAAACTCACGTAGGACGCCGTGACCCCCACCCGCTGATGGAGTCCTGCGAAATCCAGCCCCACACCCAATCCTTGATGTCTGCTGTTATCGCCGAGGGCGATATTTTCAATGCGCTGTCGGTAAAAATTACGCACTCTTAGTTGGTCGCCTTCGTCCGCGGATGTTTTCGGCGACTTGTCTGCCGGATTCATTTTTCTTTTTTGCTCTTTTCGCTAGCCAAAGGCGGGACATGAATATTTAAAAAAAAAATTCGCCAGGCTCATTGCAGGATTGAGACGATGTTTCAGATGCTTAGATGGCGAACGATGGAGGCGCAGGAGCCACCACGCACACGCACAATGAATAATTTAAGGACCCCGAAGACAGACGGGTCCTGGCATCATCAAATAAATGCCAAATGAGCAATCAAAGTGCCATGAAAGACTAACTAAGCAGAGCCACCAACTGATGAGGGGCTGTAAAAAATGATGTACACGAATTATCGGGACAGTGGGTGGCTGTGGGAGGCGTGGGTGGTGTTTTGGTTCCCGTAAATGAAGCGCGTAAACAGCAAATAAAGTTGAGAGAAATTTTTACGCATTTTTTACTTGCATAAATAATAAAAATTTCCCTTATTTTTTTGGCTTTTTTCGCGGAGTAGAAAAACGTGTATTTTTGGATATTCTTTTATAACACTGAACTTAAAGTATGTTTAAAAAGAATTTAAGTTAGTAATTCTGAAAAGAAAATTCATATACTATTTAAAACTTTCTATAATCTTAAATTATGAGTTATCTAAAGATATAGTTATCTTTTTCGATAGAAAGGATTTATGCTAGACTATAATACGTTGCTGCTGCATTTTCCTGGCGAATTGGTTAAGAAAATTTAAAGTGGTCTACGCACCGAAGACAAAAGGAAATAGCTGGCGAAACTGAATTATAGATTCAACTCGAGGCGAGCAACTTGGCAGGCGCTCCTCCTCGATGGAAGACAAAAACTTATTATACGCCGGGGCTTTTGCCGCATCAGCTGGGACCCCAAAAGTGGGTGGTGGGGCGATAAAGTGGGTAGCTGCACTCACAGCCCCGTATTGTCGATACATAAGCAATTGGTATGTACAACTGCGCCTCCTGGTTTTCCGACTTGCCCCGCTCGATTTTCCCCGGCAGCTCGGCAGCCTGGCAGAGAAATGCGGTTATGAATTCCTGAACAGAAAAGTCGGGGCGCAGCGGCATCGACTGCAGTTGGTTCGCACAAGAGGCTGAAGTTTTTTATTAAAACTTGTGCAGCGAAATGAGCGTTGGGCTAAATAAAATATAAAAAAAAATAAAAAGTTTCATAAAACATTTGTGACTTTGCGCAATTTTTATGGCTCTCGACTTTAAGTTGCCCGTGTGGGCCAAAAGTGGAGTAAGAAACGGGGGCATTAACTAGGCAACTATTGGTCTGGTATGGAACCCAGGCACGTTTTGTGGCCACAGTTCGAAACGAAAGTGGAAGAATTTATTGCACTGACATACTAAGATGCTTCCTATTTCGTTATCGAAATGGGCCAAATGCGCTCGAGCGTATAAATTGATTGTGCCCCATGATGAGCTAGGTACAAAGAAATATGTTATCTAGGTTAGTTGTGGCATTATTGATCTGCCATTTATCTAACTAGGTGATAAGCGAGTTGATAAATTGAAACTACCAACGCTTCTAGAAATAAATGATTATCTCACAGCATGCCTAGAAAATGTTCTTATATCTTAGATTTGAGAAATGAAAACATCTCAAATGTATGCTTTATTTGAAAACGAGGCAGATACTCCGGCAAAAGTCATCGGTTTTCGTTAAACACAATTTTGCACACTCAAATGGGCGTAACATAGCCCTATTTATGTGCACTTTCAACCTATCATCTGTGCTTACTCACAATGGCTCAACTATGGTATCAGTTGTTAGGTTGAAATGCCAGGACACAAAAGCATACCAAAAATCGACAGAATCCATGACAGAAATGCAACAACTTAAGCTCTGGCAGCCACACAATACACAAATCCCAGTTTTGGCTTAAATGCCGAACAAATTTTGCAACAAATTTTGCCGTTATCGAAATGACCCATTGACTGCTGTGCACTTTGGCTCACACACACACACACACACACACACGCACACATACGCACATTCAGGCGCAAACAAACACTCTGAAACACATATCGCTCTAATGAAACGCAATATCTTCGAGACAATGCTAATTGCCAACGATGCAAACAGAAGCTGCATTGAGCGCAGCATATGCAACCAAATTATCCGACGAAATTCTACAGCCCGTGCACTGAGAGAAATACTTAATATAAATATACAATGGACATTCAATAAATTGAAACCCCTAACTCATAAGTAGATGGGCCAGCATGTTTTTATATTTTTAAAACTAAATCACATTCTTTCGTCAAAACAAATACAAATATATTTTTAAAGTTGCTCCCATTTTTTCGTTGTGTATGTGCAAGCCCGACTGGCATATTTGTGTGTGAATGTTTGTGTAGAAGCATTCATTTCTGTGAACGTTTCGTTAACTTGGCCAAAAGTCAATTTTCAGCCAAAACGCATGCCAAATTTGCCAAAAACGGAGCGAAGCGAAATAAGAGAAATAGCTAAATATTTTATGATATCGATGAGGCAGGCAGTTTCCGCAGAGCAACTCCCAAGCCCACAGAAGCCCCTTCGTGTTGTTTCGAAAAGTAGTTCAGCAATAACAGCAAAGCGCATTGACAGGCCATTCGAATGCATTTTTATACTCTGCAGTTCGGTTGGGGCCAATGAAATTTGGTAGAATCAGGAAATAAGTTTATAAAGGATCCGTGCAAGGGTCAGAAAATGTTTTAGTAATTAAAAAAGAAAAATAGTTAAGTCTAATCTAATAATTGTTAAATATGATAAGCATGTTTATTTCGCTTCCTTTGAATTTTATACATATCCATTAGGCTGTGTGCTTAAGTGAATCGCAGGGTATATTGCACACTTGCAAATTCTTGGATATCCCTGTGGCTGCTCGTTTATTGTAGCCATTTATGGGATACTCGTGAAATATGAGTTTAGTTATCCACCGGCAAGGGAGAACAACTTGGCCAGTCTCCCCCCAGGCCAATCAATATTCGATGGCAGCCTAAAAGTATGCAAACGAGCCCCCAAAACAAAAGCTTTCGATGATAGAGCGAACTTGGTGCACTCACCTGCAGTTGCATCGCGGGCGGAGGCACTCCCATTTCCATTTCCACCTTGTTCCGCCTGATTTAAGCCATCGATATCGATGCTGGACCGCGTCTTTTTGCCACGCCACACGCTGACGCCACAGCACTCGGCGCAGCAGCAGAAGACAAAGCCCAGAATGAGCAGGATCCAGGCGGAAACCATGAGGACTATGGTCGAGGTCGATCGATAGCTGTGGTTCTCCTCGCCGATGAGAACGAGGACCCTTTCCGCCGTTAAATTGGCATGGGTTGCAGTGCTATTTGCATGGAAATCCAGTAATCCGGCCTCCAAGGTCGGCGCATAAAAGCTATCGACATTGGCCAAAGCTGCATAACTACTGCCCACCGTATGCAGGTATGGTTGCACTTTTGTCACACGCACCACTGTGTAATTAGCCATGATTGCAGCTCACTCACTCAATGAGTCCATCAATCAATCAATCACTGTACCAGTTTATTATTAACTCAAATTTGGCACGAGAACGTATAAACTGAAGCCGCCAAACGTGACCGTTTCTTTGGTAACTCGCCAACAAACTAAACTAGTTGGTCTGTTCAACGTTTATTCTGCGCATATATTATTTATTTTATTCCTTTGGTTTCGTTTTCGGATTTTGGATGTCGGATTTCGTATTTCGTATTTCGTATTTTGTGTGTGAAAAACAGCGACAACAGTTGACGACTGAACCGCAGTTTGGAAAGATTGTTTAATGCCCATACCCGCAATCTTCGTTATCACATTATGTATTTAAGCAGATAGATCGAGTGACAGTGACAGCGACAGAATCTCGTCTCTTGTTTAAACAATATTGTACGCGTATTAACGCCTACCCGCCAGATTTTGTTTAATTATTATTTTTATTTTTTGAGCCAGACAGGCCTGTTTTGGCCTTTTCCTCTCGCAGGTTCTGGCCGAGTTTTGTTTACCAGTGAGAGGTTTAGCTAAAGTTGATCGGTCGTGGTGAATTCTCCCTGGGCCCGTGGTGAAGTTCTCTTGTTGGTGAACGGCCGGAAGCTTTCTGAAATTCTTTGAAGAGCTTCTACGGTCTATTAATCTAGGTATTTCATAGGAATTTCGCCAAAATAAGAATGGGGTAATGACCCTTCTAGGTTTTGTTGACCAGCCGAATAAATACAAATATTGTATTTTTTTTAAGTTATTGACAACTTCATAAGGTATTAAAAGCTTTGATACCCTAAATATAATTTTCGGTAAGCAAATATATCCAGGTCAACACCATACATGTGAATACTTAATAAGGAACATGCTGTTTAAATATTAAAAGCTCGAAATGGTAAATGCAATGTATTTTTACTGCCATCCATCAGTATTATCAGTATCTGAGAGCCAAGGAGAACATGTCATTTAATATACATTTTAATTTATTTTGCGTTCTACTGCTAGTGGGTAAGTCAACTGAATATTCGCAAATTATATTGGGTGCTTAACAATTGTAATGCATAGAGTTTGGACAACCAGAATATGCAGAATATGTTGATCCAGAAGAGCCCTTAGATGATCACCTAACAAGGCCAGATGAGGATGTGGCAAGTATTGATAATGAGATGACAGTGTCGTATGATTATCACAACGAAAACCATGACAGTACTAACCACCCAGACCCTCACGTAGATATATCTACTGATAATTATGCCGAATCGTACGTTGATCATTATACCACTGGAATGGATTATTTTGAAGGTAGTATGAATGATAAAACAAAAGTCCAGCGAAATTTATATGTTCTACGTTTGTCTAAAAATCCAGAAAATCAGCCGGACACAGATTACGGTCAGCATGATCTACACATTGAACATGAAATTGAAGATCGGATAGTGCGATATGCGATGCACAAGTGGCGCGAAGAAATTTGAATTGTATGGCAAATAAAATAACTTGTTTTTTTACTTCGATGCTCTCTTTAGTTTTTTTTTAATCATTTCATTTATGCATTAGTGGATGCTCATTAAGTACGCCTGCGTTCCATACCAGCTCTCAAAGCAATGTCTTCACAGTTCATGGGTGATTGCCAACCTATAGCATAAAAAAGGTTTATTAAAGATATAAGTATATAAGTATTTAGATAAACTTACCCAAGCAGTTTAGTTTGGAGAGCTCACAGCGTCCGACGTTCCTCCAGCGCCAAGATAATTCGGTCCTTTGCCTGCACTCCCTATTGAACAGGGGTAAATCGCGATCGATTGAATTATTTAGACGCCTCACACAGGATTCACATTTCCTTGCCAATTCGTCACAGTCCCGATCTTGACCAGCAACCAGAGTCAGCGATATGACTAAGAACAAGATGTTTATGTTTTGAACATATTGTCATAATTATTTCTAGCTTAAACTTACCAAAAAAGACGGTTAAAACTGTTTTAAGGCGCATTATTGTAGCTTAAACTCTCACGATGGGAACTTATCAGTTGACGCACTACAGAAGTTTCCGATCCAACTTGACTTTATATAAATACCATAAACAATATATCTCAGAAATTACAGATGTTTTACGAAATATGGCAAGTATTTAAATCAGAAATAAAAACCTTTAGTAAAGGGTGGAAAAGTTTTAGGAAATGTATTCAAAGTAGGACAAGTTTTTGTTAAGTTGAATAAGCCTTTTATTTGCTTCCTGGATGTCAGTAAAAAAGTGAATCAAAAATTAAAAGCCGGGTATTTTTCTTTGAGCGGGCTACACTTTATAAAAGCCCATGTTTGGGCTAAAGCTACACAGTACGTACGCGATTTTTAGTAAGAAATTCACGATGTCCAAGATTACTCTGCTTATTGGTAAGGATCTGCATATGGAATTTCGGAGTCCAAATACTTTAATTATTAAATATATATTTTATTCTTTTATTTAGCTTTTATTTGCCTTTTCGTTATCGTTCAGGCCCAAAGCGATAGAGGTATTTGTAGACGAATTGTCGACAGATGTGAGTCAAGGGTCGCGAGAAATGGCAGAAACAACGATATTTCGAATATTTTCAATGAGAACTGTCGGCGAACCCATAGAAATTGGCGCGAAATCTCCCGATGCGAACTCGCAAAAGCCAATTGCATATGTAAGTATATATAAACATTTTTTATATATTTTTATACATACATGTATTTTATCTTTAGTGACCCTAGAACGATGTGAGACGTTGTCCTGCGAGAATGTCCGGCGAGCCCTGGCCTAATAAAATACCGAGATCAGAATCGGAAAATGTAATCGACATACACATAAAAAAGAAAAACATTTTTTACTGCAATGAAATAAATACTTCGATGCTCTCAATTTCTATGCTTTGAATTTTTTCGGGAAATAAAGAAAACTTGCTCATACAAACAATCAATACATAATAGATATGTCAAATAGATTTTCGCAATTATTTGAATATGGAAGGCACAGCGATATTAGATATCACTTAGTGCAACTATACAGTCAATACGACTAAATATTCGATTACCGCTCAAAATTGAGTATTCGAAAAGTTGAATCTATCATTTCTTTTATTATATTTATTATAAAGACGAAACGTGTTAAATTACCTCGTGCGCATTTCTGCCTGCTCAATTTTTATGCATTTAAACTGTATGTTTACTCAATTGTTTCAGAGTCGTAAAATATTTAAAAGAAAAGAATGAGCACAACACGTTTTGAATTTATTCGACAAAGAGACCTCGTCCAAAAATGAACCCAATAAGCTCATCAAAATTAAATAGGAAACTGGCAAGTAGACCCTTCCTAAATGAAGGTGAGTATTTATTATAAATAATATTGAATATTATTATAGAAAATATTATTAAATTATTTTTCGTTGAAATGAATAAATTTTTTATTCAAAGGCCTACCTGCCAGAAAGTCTATCGGTTGCCTCTTTCTTGGCATAATACTTGGAGTTTTTTTAGCCGGAATAATCTTCTACTCGTTGATGAACGAAGACTGCCGGAAAAGTTCAAGGAATATAATGAGCATTATTGGATTGGAAATACCACAAAACAAAAACTCTACATCGAAATTGGATACTGCCGCAAAAAAGTTAGAAGAGAATAGCGTAGCGGTTACAAAATTGAGCATAGAAGGTACACAAGAATCCCCTGATGAATTTAATAAAACTGATAATAACTCCTAAGTTGCAATGCCTTAAGATATTAATTAAGTAATGATATATGAAATAAACAGATGTTAATTTTTTATATGTCAAAATCTTAAATACTTTATAAGAAGTTCGATCAAAGTCTTTGAGCCAAATATATTTAGTTTTTTAGGCAGAACCTGTTATATTAATATAGAGGGTAATATTTTTGAGAGCATTAAAGTTTTTTATTGTTTTTCAGCAGTATACATTTTCCAGGATATTATTCTGAACGATTTGGTTGGAGTTATTCTTCAGTAGGTCGACGAGTCGTAGTTCTACGAGAAGATCTGGTAGTTGGAGCACGACCACGTGTAGTTCTACGAGAAGATCTAGTTGCTGGAGCACGACGAGTAGTTGGGGTCCTACGAGTAGTTCGCGGGGTTGTCGTCCTTGAAGTGGGAGGGCGACCGGACCCGCCATCAATGCTGTTTCTCACATTTTTGCAGTTTATAACAGCACAACGCTGGAGTGTCACTGTTAAATCGATAGTTAGATAATATAATATTATATTTTTATATGAAATACGGTTATTTCAAATCAGATACTTACATCGACAAGTAGCCAGAGTCAATTCGCAACGAGAGACATTTCGCCAGTTTCGAATGCCTGGCTGGCGGCTGCAGTGATTATTAAATGTGTTCGAAACATCATTTTGAACTCCCAATCTCCGTTCATTTCGTCGGCAAGTTTCGTTTTCTTTACGGCAAATTTCTTGTTCACGATTTTGAGCCTGAACAGCCACGCAAAGGCAAAGAATAGCTAAAATGGTTATCATAAGGATTAATAATCATTTATGGTATATCGGTCTATATCCTTACCAAAAAGGAGTGTATTTTTTGACATGTTGGTACTGCTACTGACAACTTGCTTGACTTCAGTGATAAGTGTGCTTCGGTCTTGGGCTTTTATAAAGTGATCGACAGCCTTCGGAATAAGAACCACGTGGCTTTTATGCATTAAGCCCTTTATTTAAACCAGGAAGTTATTGTCTTAATGCCCTTCAATACGCTCAAAAGATGGTCCAGTTTTTATTAGGGGTTTGAATAGGGTTTATGACAATTTTGTAAAGCTTTTGTTCCATATTTTTAACTTTTACCTTTTGTTGTGAAACAGCTGCTTACGCATAGGTTATGGTGTTTATATAAAGTCAGGTTCTGTCAAAGTCTTCGGTAGTTACCTAACTGATAAGTTCCAGTCAACAGTCAAAAAGTTTAAAACTAAAATTATGCAAATTAAAGCTGTTGTAACCGTATTTTCTGGTAAGCTAGGACTTTTAACTATGTAGCAGTGTTCCATAATAATTAGCTTAAATTCTGGCTTAAAGTCCTGCTCCTGGTCTTGGTGGCTGGACAAAATCGGAACTGCGATGAGTTGACCCGCAGATGTGAAATCTGCGTGGAATCATTGAATAATGCACCTGATCGTAACCTGCCCGTTCTCAATAAAGAGTGCAGGACTAAGACTCGGAACAATTGGCGTTGGAGGAATGTAGGACGTTGTGAGCTCACCAGGCTGAACTGCTTGGGTAAGTTGTATATCGAAGAATGCATTACTATGTACTTGTATTTATTTACTTACCATCTCATTTACCATCAGGTGCTAATCGACGCATGAACTGTAATGATATTGCTGAACTCGCTGGCATGGATCGTATTAATTAATAATGATACAAATGCTTGTTAATTGATTGATAATAAAAACACCAGAGAGCATTGAAATACCAACTTGAATATATTATCAAGAATTTAGCCAAGAAGAAACTCAACTCGTTTGCTAGGATTTGAAATGGACACTTAGACTTACTTCTTATATTCCTCATAGGCAAGTGCTTTTCACCACCTTAATTCCTTTTACGATCTCAAGTCATGATTTTATGACTTTAAACATTTATTTAAATCAAGCCCAAATGATCTAAATGATGGCGCAAATCCACTTAACCAAAGTAAAGCCACTGTAACCAGCCAAAGAAACCGTAGTAGCTAGTAAAACCGCAACCCAAAACACAAAAGTCCAAACGCCTACCCAAAAATTGATACAGACCAAAGCGAAGCAAGTGACGCCTTTTGTCCGATGGCCATTGACCAAAACTCTTGCATCTTTAAGTCTGTTGCATTTTTGAATTTTAACTTCGTCTGCCTGTAAATGTACTCGCTCAGATTCAATTCCAAAGCGATTATCACCACTTAGCTGTCAACGACACGACGCCAAACTCCGGTCAAAAAACCGGCTACGGAACTGAAACCACTGCAGTGGCAGGCCAAATGCCCCATAGTGCACTGCTCCACAGCCGAATCCAAGACCAAGTCGAAAATGTTTCCAAGTCCCAGACCAAGTACGAGTGCGAACGCCAATATCGCTGGCCAGGCACTTTGGATGTGGAGCTCTCTTGACAAAGGGCATGGCTGTTGAATGTGAGTGTCTACATGTGTACCTACTTCGCTGGCTCAAATAAAATTTACACTTACAAGTGGCGCTAAAGTCAAGTGCAATGCATTCCATATACCCCATCCCCATCTCTAAATCCCCGAACCCGCTCCATTCGGACCCCTTCTCTAACCGCTTTTTCCGACGTCAGCTGGCCAGACATGTCCAAAGTGGAAGGCAACGAAAAGGAAAGACTTTTCAAAACGGGAGGGGAGTGGCGAAGCGACGGGTGCGGCAACTGTGGTCAAGAGTTTTATAAACTTCATCATCATGATGGCCTGGTCTAAGCATTTTTCAAGTGCAGCGCCAAATGTTCAATTTTCAAATATTATATAAGCAGTTGGCACAGGCTGAGTGGAAAATCATTACCATCCATTTCTTAACTTTGTAACGGATATATTTGATATCCCAAAAGCGCAAAGATTTACCATATTTAGTTTTAATTTGAACTACCGACCTTTCCCGACAACTTGTTTCGTCGATCAGTCCTGCAACCAGTTCCACCAAAGTGTCCCGACGAGCTGTCCCGACTGGATCCGCCGACCTGTCCCGCTGACCTGTACCGCCAAATTCCGACGGCTCCCGCAATATCTGATTGCAAAACAAAGTAATTCAATGAACAACAATTAGGTCAGCTTTCTTGTTCAATCAACATGGTTTTTATTGGATGCATTCTTCTATCAGTAATGGTATTCGATCCACGGTAGTACGAAGACCTTTACTAAGTTCCACTTTTGGTCACGGGCAGCCACATCCTTTTTCTCCACTGAGGGGAATGACAGGTCCGGGTCCAAAGTTCCCGGGAATTTCGGGATCGGGTATTAGAGGACTATCGGGATTCCAGCCTTGTGGGCATTGTGGATCAAATCCGCATTCTGCATTGTTGGGAATGACAGGTCCTGGTCCGGAAGGTCCGGGAAAGGGGGGAAAACAAGGACCGCCAGGATTCCAACCTGGTGGATTCCACGAGACACAGCCGCAGGGCGTTCGAGAAGGTGTTGGTATTGTCCAAATCGGACCGCCGGGATTCCAACCTAACGGTTTTCTCGAGCATTCGTCTGGTTTCTTGGTAGTCGTTGAACCGCTTGGGATTATAGGACCGCCAGGATTCCATCCAGACGGGTGAGAGCTACTACATCCGCATGGTGGTTCGGTGTTTTCAGTGCTTGGTGGATTGGGTGGAAGAGTGTTCTTTTGAGTTGTGCTATCTGTACAAGTGCATGGTGGATTGGGATTTTGAGTAGAAATATCTGTAACCGGTGGTTCCGTCCATGGAGTAGTGCTTTCTGTACAAGTACTAGTCGGATTGGTCTTTTTAGTAGTGCTATCTGTACAAGTGCATGGTGGATTGGGATTTTGGGTAGAAATATCTGTAACCGGTGGTTCCGTCCATGGAGTAGTGCTTTCTGTACAAGTACTAGTCGGATTGGTCTTTTTAGTAGTGCTATCTGTACAAGTGCATGGTGGATTGGGATTTTGGGTAGAAATATCTGTAACCGGTGGTTCCGTCCATGGAGTAGTGCTTTCTGTACAAGTACTAGTCGGATTGGTCTTTTTAGTAGTGCTATCTGTACAAGTGCATGGTGGATTGGGATTTTGGGTAGAAATATCTGTAACCGGTGGTTCCGTCCATGGAGTAGTGCTTTCTGTACAAGTACTAGTCGGATTGGTCTTTTTAGTAGTGCTATCTGTACAGGTACAAGTCGGATTGGTCTTTTGAGTTGTACTATCTGTACAAGTGCATGGAGGATTGGGTTTTTGAGTAGAAATATCTGTAACCGGTGGTTCCGTCCATGGAGTAGTGCTTCCAGTACAAGTACAAGTCGGATTGGTCTTTTTAGTAGTGCTATCTGTACAAGTGCACGGAGGATTGGGATTTTGAGTAGAAATATCTGTAACCGGTGGTTCCGTCCATGGAGTAGTGCTTTCTGTACAAGTACAAGTCGGATTGGTCTTTTTAGTAGTGCTATCTGTACAAGTACAAGTCGGATTGGTCTTTTGAGTTGTACTATCTGTACAAGTGCATGGTGGATTGGATTTTTGAGTAGTAATATCTATAACCGGTGGTTCCGTCCTCTTTTTCTTCTTTGTACAAGGAACGTGTGTTCTAGGCTTCCTTGTGTTTCTGTGATGCTTCCGTTTTCTGATATTGTGATGTTTTGGTCTTGGTGTCTCACGTCTCCTAGGGATTCTCCTGCGCCTCCCAGTAGATCTCACAGGTCCTGGTCCACCCCTATGAGGCTCCTTGTGTTCCTTGCGACCACCTTCATTGCACGGTTGGAGACCCAATGCCTTCTCAATTACCTCCAGGCAGGCTTCACTCTGCTCTGCATAGTACAGCAGAAAGAAGCTCACTAAAAAGATCATGTTAGCTAAATTAATTATCCATTTTAGTAATTCAACTTACCCACTAAGCAGACCACGGTTAGTTTCATGGTGAAACCCCTTTAGGAAGTTGTCGGAAACTGTGTGCATCCATACCTCCACAAAGAACTTATATAGCATTTAGAATGCGCCAGTTGACTTGCCAATTGTGTCAATAACTGTAGAAAGAATTTAATTATAGATATGAACTCGGGTGGCTGCAAATTTTGGGACAGGTATTAATAGGCGCCACTCTGTTTGCACATGTAGCGTGGAAAATTTTCCTTAAGTTCAGATCTTCAGATGAACTCCCCCGTCTAGCGTTTGGACCAAAAGCATTGGCTGCAATCTCAGACAGCCAAATAATAAACTACCATTTTTTATGGCATCAAGAAAATCAAAAACATTTCGTTTGAAAAATTATGCTTTGGAAAAAGATGGAGGGGAGTGAGATGTTTTGAAGAACTGCCAGACGAGATGACGAGGATGCATCAAGTGTAAGACAAGCATGACGATGTGCACGATGTGCGTGCCTGGCTCAACTCATCGCGATGCTGGTCTGGACCCGTCTTTACGATAATGCCCCGTACGTGGAAGATGCTCTCGTGGTCGGGCGACTGTTGATTCCTGGAAGGGCTGAGCGCTGAGAGGGTCCAGAATAAATTGAAGGCCAAGACCGCGAGTACGACAAGAACATATCGCTTTATTGGCCGCACAGACAAGCTAGAGTAACCAAGTCAAATCTCTTCACATATGCATTTATTTGGACAAAATCACTTTTAATATTTTAGCTGTGCTTCCATGTGGTAATCACAATGCTGGTGGGCATTCTTCTAAGTTCGCCTTGGCATCCCAGCAAGCTCTGCTATTACCAAGCAATCCAGTTTCCTCTTGTGAGCTGCAAATGCGGCAAAAGTCAATAACATTATTATGCACTTTTGTAAATTGTGAAAAATTAATAAATAAATAAATTAATAAATGAATATTAATTAATTTGGTTTTCATTTCAATATACGTTAGTTTTAGTCCAGAAGATGTATTTACATTTTCAAAAAAAAAAAATCGAAAAATTTATATAAAGGCTTTAAAGCTAAATAACAGTGTTAGTAAATTAGTTAATTTACATTTCAGTTAGGCAAGACTTATGGTTGATTTTTAGAAGTAGGTACCTATTCTTCAAACAGTTTATATTAACTTACCTCCGCAAGCGATCACTTGAAGATCGCAGCGAGTCTGATTCTTCCAGATGTATCTACCACGAACTTTCTCACGGCATCCCTCGTTCATGAACTCCACATTATTGATGGGATTGTTGAGTCTTCGGATGCAAGGATTGCAAGTGTCCCTTAACTTACGGCATTCGGGACTTTGTCCATTAATTAGTACACAGCCCAGGATCAAGATGACGCAGATAATACTTGTCAATTGCATTTTTAAGCCTGCGTGCAAGTAAATCAACTGGAGATTTCCTTTTGGCTTAAATTAAAAAATCTCAGCTTTTATATAATTTGGAAACAAGGAAGTGGTATGTTCCAAATAGGACCACATCTGTTTTTCAGATGAGATAATAAAGCAACTAATTTTGCGTTACAGACGCTGCTCTAGTCTGACCTATTGAATTTGGATTGTTCATATAAAATTGTAAAAAAGATAAAGCCTTTGCACACCTGTTAAAATTGTAAACGTATTCTTCCTTGATCAATGTTTACGGTATAAATAAAGAGCGATATACTACGATATAGTCAGAGTAGTTATCAAGTTCACCTTAAAAACTTCTGCAATGTCGAAACTGTTGCTTTTGTTGGGTAAGCAACCCTTATAGATGATAAAACTTAGTTATATAATTTCAATCCTTTAGCTTTCTGCTGCATATTGATATGCCAGGTCCTAGCTCAGGATGCTTCGGGTCGCCAATTTTGCGATCGTTTATTCGCCGACTGTCTTCGTGAACAGCCCACCGTGGGAACTAAGGATGATACCGTGGATCTATTTAATTCATATTGCGGACGACATGACCGAAACTGGAGGAAATTAACCCGTTGTGAGCTGGTCAAAGCCTCGTGCATATGTAAGCAAATTATTTTTTATTTTCTTGGAATTTTATTAAGATTTTTCCTCCTTAGTAACTATGGTTCGCTGCGATAATGTGTCCTGCAAAAATGTTGCCGATAGCCTGCGGTCTTAATAAATTGCATTATTTTACTCTTGTGAGATTTAATAAATGTTTTGTCAGCCGAAATAGAAAAAGCTTTTCAATGAGAGCAAATAAAGTGATTTTAATTTCCATTCTTAAAATAATTGGCTTCTGCTTATAGTTTATTTATATATAAGAAAATTATAATATATAAGCTTAGGAAAATTATCTGCTCAAAATACCGATATCTATATAGTAACGATTTTCAAGGCAGTTCCACAGCTGTTACTCATGTACTTATTTCTAGATGTGCTATAAATATGTGACCAGAATTGGAGATCCATAATATTGTGTTTACATTTCATCGTATTGATTTCAATTTGAACTTTAACGGGAATTTGACTTAAAAAACAAAATAAATAAATATTTTTCTATAACGTAAATAAGAATAAATTACATTTGTAGTAATTATGCCTGCAAATTTAGCGTAGTTTTCTTTATATAAACCTTCGCTAGCTGTTTTGAAATTTGGGAGATTTATATTATACTCATTAAAAGCGTTGGTAATGATAGTCAATCTATATAATTAAATAGAATATCTTATAAATGCATTTTATTGTATTTTAAAAAATTTGTTTCAAGAATATGAGAAACAATTATTATCCAGTCCCGAAAGTGAATATCATATGCTTTGGCCATATGCTACATTTATTATCCTGGAGGTCTTGGAGTCACTTTGGGCATTTTGGCAACTTCGGCGAATGGGGCCTTATATATGATGGCCAACAAGGAAGCGAGGTCTTAAGTGTCCTCAATTTATTGAATTTATTATTTATTGAATCTGAACAAAGAAACAGATACGATCCCAATACCTGTGTTAAATGCAGTTGGGTTTTTATTAATCAGTTTAGACCTCAAAACTATTTCAATCGTTACGCCATGTTAAAACTTTTGCTGTCATTGGGTAAGTTCTACCAATAGGTATTTATATTTATTTAAGTGGTAATAAGCTACTTTCTCTCAGCTATTGTGTGCCTGCTTATGGCTCACATACAAGGCAATCCCGATGAAGCTAACAGGCGTCACAAAATCTGCATTCGCACCTATGATAAGTGCATTGAAAATGAAGCTAGTTTGGGAAAACAGGACGATACCTCCAAGTTCTTTAACGACTACTGTCGCCGTTCGGATTCTGTCTGGTCAGATGTAAGCCGTTGTGATCTTCTGCGAATAGCCTGTTTATGTGAGTTAACATCTTAAGCTTCAGAAAGATCAAAGTAATACTTTTCCAATTATTCAGCTACTGTGCGCGATTGCGAAACACCGACTTGCAAGAATGTTGCCCACCGAATGCGTCTTTGGTGAAAATTTTAAAACACCCTGAATAAACTGAAAGCGAGAAATGATATTTAACAAGATTCAATTTTGTATTCTTATTTTTTATTTAAATGTTATATTTTAAGTTGTAGCTCTCATTAAATATTGCAACCAACTGGGTTGTTCTTTCTGCAAAACTTTACTATATTTTGTAATTCAATAAATATATGTATATTTTCTTGCAACATTAAACAAATTTTAATAGTGTCCTTAATCCAAAAAAAAAATATATGTTATCCTTTTGGTCACATATGATACATAGCTGTTAGATAACAATATTAATTTAAAAACCTGGGCATAGGTCGTTTTTCAGCTTGATTTTGGAAATCGATTTTCCCTAACTATGGACTTGCGGGAAATAAATAAGCAAAAGTACTTAAATTGCTTTTACAAACATATTTCTTTATTTATGTTTAAAAATATTGTTTAAAAAGACAAATAGTTTTAAATTTCTCTCAAGGCTTATGAAAAATCAACGAATCCGTCTCATGCCTGTTATTCTAGCCACATTCTCGCAATCCAGTCGTGTTTCGTGATCTGCAATTCATAAAATATTCTCAGATTTCTATATATAATACTTTTTAAATACTTATACTATATTATACTTACTTTCGCACGCAACGATTTGCATATTACAACGCCTTACGTCCCGCCAAATCCAACGTCCTCTTAGTTTTTCCCTACAATCGCTATTAATGAATTCCAGGTTGTTAATAGGATCCACCAAGCGGCGGGTGCAAGGACGACAATTTTCGCGAAGCCTCGTGCAATTTAAGCTCTGAGCCTTTATTGAAAGGCAGCAAAGGATAAGGGTTAAGGAAAAAACGCACTGATACCGCATTTTTATTACAACTGATAGCTGGAAACTGAGATAACTCGTTTTATACACGGGCGAACAGAGAAAAAACACTTGTATAATAATGAAATTCAAATTAGAGCAAGGATAGCCCTACTGACATCGATTCGCAGGTACAACAAAAGAAGCACCTGAGTAAAATGGAACTGGGGAAAGGTGTTCCTTTCATCATGGTAAGGAATCTTGATCCGATGCCCATATAAATACAACCGCGCAGATAGTTTAACATCAGTTTGGGAAGCTTAAAAATGTGGAAAATATTCTTGCTGTTGGGTAAGAGTTTTATCTCGTCAACGATTGTTTATCTTTCTAACAACCCATTTTTTTGTAGTTATTTGTATCCTGCAATTGAGCCACATTGAAGCTCAATGGAGTCGAGAGTACTGTGAGAATATCTATAACGATTGCCAACGATTTACACCCAGAATTGGACGATTCGATGAGACTATAGATTCATTTAATCGTCATTGTCGTCGGGAGCGCAGAGGAAGGTGGAACAGTGTGTCTCGATGTGAAATGGAAAAAGCCACCTGTCTTCGTGAGTCACAATTGCAATTTAAGTCATATTTAGCGCTAACTGATTTTATATTTTAGTTATTTTTCGTCGCTGTGATGATATGTCCTGCAACAACATTGCAGATGTCTTGGAATTGTAATCAAGTCTTTTTAAGAAATGTTCTTTTGTTCAGCAACAGAGGATATAAACAAAAGCTTAAGCAATAACAGACTGGCAATAAACATATTGTTTTATCAAAAGTTAATAAAGGCAAATAAAGTAATTTTAGGATCCAACTCTATAAAAGCAGTTAAAATGGGAAATTATATTAAGTTAATTTAAAGATGTCAATCATATCGGTGCTGATCGGTAACTTTTACTATATGGATTTAATATTAGTTTATACCTAATTTGCGTTGAAAGTCGTCAGTGTTTTTATAGCAAGTGAAGGCAACTATGTTGGGGATTTATTCAAATGCAATGAATTGCTGCTTAAATGTCAGGAAACTGAAACCATAATGGGAAAGTTCAATAGAATGACAAATGAGCTAAATCGAAACTGCAGCCAGGAAATTGGATCCAAGTGGAGCAATGTTACCCGTTGTGAATTGGAAGCTACAAAGTGTTTGTGTAAGAATACGTGCAAGTAATTTAATAAAACAATTATAATTTTTAATATTTATAACCTCCAGTGAACCAGATGAATGCAATGGACGCGAATTGTGATAATATTGCCGATGTAATGCATCTTTAAAAATCGTAGGATTACAAGTAAATAGTAAAGAATAAAACATTACTTATTTAAATTGTTATTAGCATAAGCACAAACTTTTCGATTGCCTCCCCTTAATACTCCATGACCATTACTTTTGAGTGGAATATATTTATGTTTAGCCCTTGGGGCATTTGCTGTCTCCTTGTTTACCTTCGCATAAATCTCACCCTCGACAGGAGGAAATATTTATGAGCTAATCATTTTTAATTATCATCGAGCGACAACAAAAGCTGAGTAAACTTTTACTGGAAAATCTAATCACATTCTGGAACAGCGGACAGAAATAATTACGCCAAGACCTCGGGGCAACAGGAGCAAAAAAGCGAAGACTCCCAACTAAAATAAAAATAAAAATCAATTTCAGGGCATTTCCTGGCCACGTTGCACGTGCCACGTGCCAAAACAACAACAATAACAAACTCGAGTGGAGTTTGGCTGGCTGGGGGGATTCCCCCATACACATATATGCTGCTAGCACTCGAACCCAAAATTTCATTACCATTTTGGGGGTAGCAGTTTTGTGCCCTCTGGCAGAGAGTCAATTACTGCAAGGAAGCGAACGATGATGTCGTCATCCGAATCCGAATCCTTCTCCGAATCTTCGCAGAGGAAACACTCCACATAGTTGCTTAATATTTATCTAGCGTCGGTAATCAGCCATCCCCGACATGTGTCCATGATCTTGATAACAAACAAGACCAAAAGCAAACAGCAAATCCCGGCAAACAAATCAGAGCAGACCAGGGGCAACCCAATGCGTTTTTAATAAACTCTCAGTTAATAATAAAATTTTCAGTGAATGTGATTATGATTACAATCGCAGTGATGACACGATTGAGAGATACAAATCCCCTCCGTTTTCCCCTCCCCAAACTTTTACTTCGTTAGGTGTTCGTTTGAGTTATTTCAGAATCAGAAACTGAGTGTGAAATTTGGCAGCTTGTTACAATTTTCCACCGGAGCGAGGAAGTAGGGAGCCTGCAACCATTGACCCTAATCATGTAGCAGCTTGTAAAATGCGAGCGTGAAAAGAAAATTGAAAAGTTAGTTCGACGCCCGGGTTTTCCGTCAGTCCCCCCAAAAATCCCCCCTCGTGCCAGTTCGGTTTCTGAAAGGCTGTTGATTTGGGAAATTCCTTAAACTTGTCCGAAAGTCGGGTTGTAAAAGCCAAAAGTTGTTGAAGGTATATATGCTGGGATTATGGCAAGTTTTCTTAAGTGCGAAAATGAGGAAAGCTATTTGAGTTTTGCGAACTATGAGTGCAATGCGGTGTTCTCCAGCTTCATTTTTAATAGCTTAGGAGTTTTTGGGTTCAAGGAGCTAAAAAAAATAAATAAAATAATTTAATAATAATTTAAATATAGTAGTAGGAACATCTGACAATACATCGACGCCTTATATCCTTACCTTAAAGGTCCTTAAACATTATGCTAATTATTTAAAATAGATTTGCTATAAAGCATTTTCATTATTATTCGTATCTTTTCGTGCGTCAATTTCACTTCCTCAACGCCTTCCTTACAACTTTAATGTCTTCCGAACAAAGGCCTTTAAGAACACTAAAAAACACCTTCCGAGGGTAATCGACAGCACACTCCCACAGACAAAGGCCAAACCACCGAAACCCACCCAGTGCAGTGAACCACCCCCTTTTATGGAGCGCTCCTCATTCCACAACTGCGAAACACCCCACAAAAAACCCCCCAATAGATGGGCACACGTTTTGTTGCGATCCCGATGAGGAAATGCTAATCCGCATGTAATATTCGAAAATGATATGAAAATGCCAAACCAAACAACCACCCACCGGAGCAACCCGACTCCAAAAATCCAAAAATCCAGAGATCCAGAGTAAAGCAGCCAGGCTGAACGGAACCAACATTACTCAATGTCAACATCAAAATTGCTTTGGAATTCATGCATTCATTTATTTCGCCTTCAACAAAAAGGCAAACTAACGCAGTATAGAAATTTTCATTTTCGGCTGAGTTTTAATTCGGGGGAATCGGAATCTCCGGGGTCCTTAAATAGCTGAACAGCCGGTTGGGAATGGGAATGGGAACGGGAATGGGAACAGGAACTTTCATGCTGATTAAAAGTGGCAACTGTGTCTACGGGGTTGCGATGCTTTTTTGAGTTTTTCGGTTTAGGTTTCGTGTTGCAACCTTTTTCCACTTGCCACCGAGGGTTGCCCCCGGACGCAAGAGAAAGGGGATGGTGACTCATCCTGCTCCTGGCTGCACTTGTCCTTTGCTATTAAACAGAAAAAATTTCGTCACAGACGGTGGCGTGAAATTTCGAAACGAATTCTCTAAACTCGCTCATTGTAATTTCTGTAATACGCGAGTGCATGGGCATGAGGCATGTGGCCAGGAAGTTTGTTTTTGTTTAAAGTTATTAGAATTCAGTTGGTTGTTCCGCGGCTGGAATTTGTGGTGGCTGCAAGGTGGTGGGTGGTGGATGGTTGGTCCGCCTTTGAGTGGGTGGGTCTACGCAACAGCTGGTGCTCCAGGGCCAGAATGCGACCAGTACTTGGCCGCAGTGTGGTCAATTTGAAGGACCCTTGTCTCGCCTCAGCACTTGTTTGTTTTTCGCCGATATGTTTGCGTGAGTGCCGGGGATTTTAATTCATTGGCAGGGCAAACAAAAGCGCAAAAGTCAAGCGATTTGCGATCTTAAAACGCGTGGAATGGGGTAACTTTGATTTTAATGGCATGTACAAATTGCTTGCTAATAGAAAAACAAAACAAACGGTCAGATACATACAAAAAAAAATCCAAGCATAAAATACAAATTGGTTTTAAATTATTCGTTATGGATTAACAAATGCTCGCGATCTTACATTTACTTCCTAAAATTAGTAATTAGGATTTATAATATAATTTAAAACGTTTAAGTATTAGGAATGTATTCAGTCCACTAAAGTCTTCCATTTTTAGTTAGACAAAAATTCTTAAATCGTAGCATTTGAAAATAATGTAGTGTTGTTTATATCTATCTCGTTAAATCAATGGTTGGTTTTAGATTGCAGACTAGTCTCGATAAAATGTGCACATCAAAAATCGCATTAAAGCGCTCCTTAAAAACCGTCGTTAAGTCCAAGTCTCGCCAACTTGATTCATGATTCATAAGTAATTGTTGCAATCTCAGTGCTGGTAAACAAAACAAATCCATAAAATTTAGCCGGCTAGACAGATAAATCGAGCAGAAAACCTCGGTGAAGCCGGCGACGTGTTTGGAGCTGTTGACATGCCACGAACCTGAAAACAATTAACGTCCGATTTTGATATGTGTAAGAGCGAGCTAATCGAAAATCCCCATCGACCAGACGGCCAGACACCAGACAACAAACATGGGACAGTCCAGGTAACAATGTGATATTTGCCAGTCGACTGGGCAGCAAGGAGTCCTGGTTCACAGGACAAGTGTTTTCGGCGATAACAAAAGGTGTTGCACAAACGAGGTCCTGGCTAGCCGGGATTTATGTAAGAGGATGCACCTAGAAAAAATATAGAGTGTAGTATGGATAGATCCAGATACAGTATCCTAATTTCCTATAAGAACAATGTTGAAGCAGGAGTAGGCCGTTCTTAAGATTTTTTAATAAGATATTAAGCATTTCCTATTAAATATAAAAGTATTTTTTATATTTTAGTGCATTACAAATCCATATTATTTTTCCAGTGTTCAAATAAAACACCCATCGGTGCCGCGTGGGAGCGAGGATTGTGCTCATTAAACGTCAATTTCAAGTCGCCGCCGCACATCAAACGCTGGCGAAAAGGACATTGCAAACATCCCGCTGTGCGCGTGTCCTTTGAATTAGAAGCGATCCCAAGTCCATAATGCGGTCGGTCAGCTCGTTGTATCCCTACATATACCTACATATATATAGATATGTTTGTCCTTAGTTCATCTGGCGCGCCTGAGTTATGCGACCATTGTTCCCATCGCCTTTCGGCCAGTGAATTATTATCCCTTTCGCATATGTTGCGGCCAGGCATTGTCCTTTGGCTGCCTCGCCACATATCCTTTCAAATGTCTGTTGCTCGGACACGCCTTGGAAATTGGGCGTTTTGCAGTTAAACGTCGTTGCTGCAAAGTTTTTGGGGCGTGTTCGCCTCATAAATTGATTTTTGTTTCTGTAGAAATTTGGTTTCTTTTATTTTTGGGTTTTTTGTAGATTTTCTTTGCCTCGCATTTCATAATTATCGGGGCGTGTGCGAGCACTCTGGATACGTTTATTCCTTTTACCCGGATCCTGCACTTGTTCAACTTGTTCGATGAGATACAAAAATCAATTTACCGCTTCGCCCTCCCCATCGATTGCCCAACACTCTGGGTTTTTTGTTTATTTTATTTTTTGTGTATTTTTGGGCTGCGGTCAATGTTCTTGGCCAGGCCAGCAGTTGTGGTCAACCAAGTGTTGGACAGCATTATAAATATTTGAGCTTGCCCTTGCAGCTTACGGAGAACGAATGTCCGGAGCGGAGAAATTACTGCTGCAGTGCGTTGAATTGTTAAGGAATCTGGAGTGCTGAGCTTTGGCTCTTTTGCGGGTCGGTTGTTGATTTTATTTTCAACCATAAATCGTTGTAATGAAAAACTTGTTCAGACGCAGATTAAAGTTCTTCGGGCACTCCATAGAAACTTTCCATTCATTGTGATAAGCTGACCCAGTTTTGGATTCATATTTTGATACAAATTGGTTGCAACACATCCTGAAAGTCAAACTTTCTGGCCTGCATCAGATTACCACAATTAAATGGCAACCTAATATTGGGCAATTCTCTTCCACTTAAAAGTTTAAGCTCCCCTTTGTTCTGAAATGGCTGGAAATTCAAATCTCGATTAGCCGAAATATCCTGTGGAGGCATGTCCTATCATTATATATCAACTCCGAAAAGGCTCTGCATCTATGAAAATTACACATTTGCCAACTGCTAATTGCAAGTCATAAATTAAACCCTCACCCGGCTCTCGAAAGGGACCAGGACACTGGTCACTGGAGACAGGAAACTGGGCGGTGATCCTTTCGGGCCCAGGACACAGATATGAAAGTGGACTGAAGTGAGGGGTTGTCAAAAACTTTAGATTGCATTAAAACTGCTCATAGGCCGGCGGCATAGTTGTGTGGCCTTCTCACTCGGAAAAATGTGTTATTCGATTTACGGTAATAATTGAAGCTCTTTCATATTTTCTATTTAACAAAACTCAGTTTTGATCCTTTTTAATATTATTATATATATTATATATTTGCAGCTATAATTTTCAAAATAATTCAAAATTTTCATTAAGGTCTGTTTCTTAAATATAGTGTGGATTTATCTATTTTAGATTGAGTTTGCCATTATTTAATTTTTTATTATGTACGATTTCAGAGAGTGATTCAAGCTTTCAAAGCGCTTAAAAATGTGTCATAAAGCGCACAATATCATTATTGACCAAAATTATAATTAACTTTGAGGTATTTTCTTAGAGTGCCGGATGGCTATCCTGTTTAATATGCGTCCTGCAACTAGTTGTAGACATCCGCACGCATTGCGATGCGGTGGCCAAAGCTTCAAAATATTAATTATGACAGATCTCCGGAACAGGCTCGCACACATATGTACTATGGAGCATGGCGCCTGGCGAATGCCGTTGGCGAAATTTGCATTTATATTAAAAACAAACAGCAAGGAGTCCGGGAATCTCGGCCAGAAGCCAGAAACCAGAAGCCAGAATCCGGGAACACGATGACAGCGCCAACGACTTGCGGCGTAATCAAAGACACGTCACCAACAGGCCATGGACCAATTTGCAATCAACCGACACGCCCCACCACCCACCGACTAACGCCCACCGCCCATCGGGCAACCACCCCCGCATTCAGAGCCACCCACCGCAAAACTATTGCACTAAACCAAAACTGATTTCGTGGTCCGGACTTTAATTACATCTCATATATCAGAGAAGCGAAAACTTGTCGTGCGGAAGGGAAGCGGGGATCGCATAAAAATGATTTCGTTTTGATTGCAATAACTCCCCCAATTTTCTTGGCTAATCCCCCACCGCCCGCTGCCCCACCCACACCCCTTTTTGAGATGTGGCAAGTGCACTACTTGAGGGTTGTTCTACCCCCAAAAAATCGCCGCACAACACAAGTGTTGCCAATTGTTTGTAGCTATTTTGTCGGCGACAGCCTCCCAGAAATTGGCATCACAACCCCCAAAAATTATTAGATTTTATTGCATGTAGGAAAATGAAAATGGAAAATTTTTCATCACTCCTCGAGGAGCGGAGGGAAAAGTTGTGCGTAAGCGATTTATTGGAGAGCGTGACTGTCATTGTCCTGCGGCTGTTTTTAATATTTCCAAGTGGCTTTTGTGGCAAATTTTACGATTGTATTATGTAGTGTTCTGTGCATTTGCCATGGACCAGCTGGCTAACCCGTCTATCTGAACCCTCGGAAGGGTTGATTTCAGGATGGCCCCACAAAATGCAACGAGCCGTGAATATTTTGTCGAAATAAAAATTAGTTTGGGGATTTGCATTTGAATGGTGAGCGGGGGATGCATAGCTCCACAGTTGGAAAGTTGGCAAATGAAAGTTGGCTGGGAGTCCTGTCAACGGTTTCGGTGTATATAAATCTGTTTGCCATTTGCATATGTAATAAGTGCGAGGACATTCCACTGATGGCATACCCAGCATGATAATCAGGAAAAGGACCTCCTCCGAAAAAACAGAGAATATCAAACGAATTATGGTATGCTAAAATGAATGCAAATGAACACGAGCACTTTCGAAATACTGTGGCAAAGTGAGTGGTGTTATTATTGTGGCTGATATGAGATGGAACTGCTAGATTGCGATTATTCATTCTGCAATTTGAAAATATTATGCACTATATGTATAGCTGTACTCACTAAATGCACTATCAGTTTTTTTCGAAATTATCTAGGATGGTTGGTTTGCTTCATGCATAGATACTTTTGCATTCATATAATATTTTTTAAATTGGACAAAAACTCGAATTAATCCTCAATACCTAAAATGAAAGCACTGAACTATTTTCAGGTATTAAATATCTAAGGGTGACTTGAGAACGTGACTGTGTGGTCAGCTCAAGTGGAGATACGTATCTCGTATTTGCATCATATCTCACGGTTCATTCACGTACTCAAAGATACCATCTAAAGCTGCTAAGTGTAAGGGCAAACTAAGAGCCGGCACTTGAGGTAACTAGATCAGTCATCGGCAGTTGTTCAACCAGAGAATCGTTCTGCATTCTCTCGTATTTAATTATGGGGAAATTCTACAATTTTCAGGCACCTACTTTAAAGACCGTTCAGCGCACGCCCTTGTTAGCATACAAATGCGAACCTACCGAACCTAAATCCTCTTAAATGGACAAGACTTGCTATAATTTCCATTGAGGTTCATGTTCAGGTTCGGCATCAGGTTTGTTGTTCGGGGCAGGAACAGCTTGCTTTTGTCTACGAGAGCCGTCTGGCATTGGGTTACACAACTCCGAAAACTCAAACAGATGCCAGTCCGAGTTTCGTAGACTGAGGATGGGGCATTTAGCGCATCCTAACAACTGCTACATGACACCATATTATTAAATTAAATGCAGACACGCGTTCTCGGGCCACCAAAATCGTATGGTTCTCTAGCCTTTGGACTTGGTCGAACAGATGGAGCCGAGGTCTGCTGACCATTAATTCCGGCCAACTAAATGGTCAGCCGCAGTCTCCATGGCCAAGTCGCAGCTTCTCCTTCAGCTTGTTAAACTAACAAGCCAGCATCGCGGTTCCAGGAAAGGCAATCAATAGATCTGTATACCGAGATAATGAAAACGAGCCAAATGAACGATTTTTAATTATACTTCTGATGGCCTGATGGCCTGGTAGCGATAAAGATCTGGTCACATATCATGTAACGTTAGGAAAATCTCTGACATTCAATGAGGGAATACGCATCTGCGGGATTAACTTTCTTCTTGGGATGCATAATTTCATAATTCAAATGGAATATATGAAGGTAAAAAGTCACCTGCGCACTGCTTGAGTTCAACAAAACACTAAGCAAAAAGTTGCATTCTTACTTAATAATAAAATACAAGAATGTAATATTTAAATTTATATAACATAGCTTCTAGCAGTATCCATTATTTAGTTCGATGTATCTTTTGTTAATAATAGCTAAACTTTAATTGTTCTTTTTAAAATGGTTATTACTTTGAAGTAGTTCACTTAAAATTCATATTTTCTCTGAGTGTACAATCGCGACCTGTGCTGTATTGCCCCTTGTCCTGATGATCATTGATCAATGATCGTGCCTCCTGCCGTCTGGCAGCTACCTGCGGCACTCAGGGGCCACTTAGTGATTTTGGCCGTTGTTTGTTGACCAGGCCAAACAGCTGCCACTACTTTTTTTCGGGTCCAGACGACTCCACAAAATTGATGACGACAGGTTGCCAGGGCAAAAATAAAAATGGTAAAGAACGATCGCAGAGGGCTGATCCCTTGGAACAGGGATTGGGATTCGAGAAGTCAGGATCGTCTGCTGATCTGACGTTAATCGACTAAATTGTAGCAGCTGAACTGTCAGTTTAGTTAAGTGGGCTGTGCCTCAACGGCGAAGGATACTTTTGGCTTGATGTATTGCTGGCCAACAAATCGATGACGAGTTGGCGATAAAGTCCTTCCTGCCCAGACTAGATGTACATATATGCCGTGGCGCGCCTGCTCTCATTAGGTCCTTGATTAATGATAGTTCTGCTCTCGTTTGGGGCTTTATTGTCGCGCCTTTTGGCCAACGCAATTTTATTGCCTTCAATTTTGCAGTATCTATAGTGTCGCCGTCTTCATCGTCGCCCCAACTTCATCATCAGATTCTCGCTCGTTTCGGTTTCTTGTTCCTCGTCGCGTAATTAGTCTCGTTTGTTGTCATAAATTTTCAGTAAATTTTGTTGAAAAGTCGCATTTAATTGCACTGATTTACAGTTTTGTGTTTTTGCAGCTTGGTTGGCTGGGTTTTTGGTTTGGGTTTTTGGTTAGGTGTTTTACCACTTGCCTCACATAATTACGTGCAAAATTAATGATGCTTGTGCTGGGCTATGTGTAGCACTTTAACCAGCGGAAGACAAATATTTCGGCTTTAGTTTTTATGATGTTTTCTTTTTTTTTTTGGGCCTGTTTTGCAGCCTTTCAAGCAGATCGTTAGCCAAATTTAATGAATTCAGCAGGTGCAATTTGATAATTCCATGTGAGAAGGATGTTGTCTGACTGCGATCCTGCGGTTAGAATGTGTAATGATGCTGAGAATGAAAGCAGAGCAGCAAGGTGCAACTCGGATTGATGGATGCGGTATCCTCTTGACCGTAAATTATCGTTAGACACAATTTGTGGTCCATAATTTCGAATGGAAATGTGAAGCTTTGGCAGACTAATTTATTGAGATTGCTTAGCAAAATTATGGTATTTATTTCAGTTAAATTATTTGATAGAAACTTCGGACTTCGTCTTTCCTTTCAATTTCCTCTTTAATTCTTAATTGAATGTGCCCAACGAAAGTTGCTTTTCACAGCAGATTATTTTATGAAATGGCGAAAAGCAATTAGTTTCCTTTGACTAATAATTAATGGGTAACTTCTTCAACTTTCCTTTGCATTTTTTGTTGCTTTGTAGAAGAGTTTATTCTCATTGATAATATTTCTGGCCACAAATTAAAATTCTATTAAGATTCCGCTCTACATTAAATACTCATCCAATATAGCTGATGATTTTCTTTATCATAGGTCTAAAACAAAGAAACAAACGGCACGTTATTACTTCAAAGCAGCATTCTCAGCCAAAATTCGACTTCTCATCGGGAGCTTCCTCGTCTGCAGAATAATTGAAACTCATCAAGTTTTATTTGGTTGTCGGAAGGTGGCGGCTTAGCCATCATTAATGCCCTTATCACGTACTTCAGGGCGACAGAAGCGACACCCCACAGCAAACCCCCCTCAATTACATATCCAATCCGAATGAATCCATCGAATCCTTCGCATTGTTCGGGGGAACACCTTACCCCAAGGATTTGTCTTAAAATTGCCACCCTTAATTACTTGTAAGCTTGCCCGGGTCATCCCCCAGAAAAAGTTCAGCCTGCTTGACTTTGCAATTTGGATGTGCAGCGACTCCCACTTTCGCCCCCTCGTGCCAAGGACACCCCAGTGGGCTGACCATTGATTAAATTGATGATGTTTGATGACTCCTGAAGTCGATTTCATCGTAGATTTCGCCCGCTAACAATATGGATGTGGAAATGGGGACCACATATGGTGAACCACCCCCCGCTCATTACGCTGCATTCGACATGCATCAGGAAGCCTCTAAGTCAGATTTTGGAAGCGGATCTCTAACAACGCTACTGTTCGTGGGGCTAACACTATGCACTAAGAAAAATAGATGAGGACAGCAACTTACTCTAATATTTAAATCAATTTATAGCAGTGGTAAAGATATATAATGCTTTAAATGCATACTATTCCTACTTTTGTAATGTGGCGTGTGTGAGTTTTATCCATTACCAAACGTCGCTGTTTTTATCAATTTTATTTTATAGTGTAAAAAATACACAGGGCAAGAAATTTAATTTGGTTGAAAAAGGAAGTGAGAGAAGAGGCTCCACGGCTCTTCCCATATTAGTTGGCATGACTAGACTAGGTCAGCCGTCTTAGGCGGCATTCTTTTGAGCCTGAACTCCCTGCTGACCTTAATTAATCTTCGGAACTGAGATGACTGCGATGGGCTACACCGAACAGAACCTGGCACCTATATCCGAGTGGAATGCAACTGGCAACTTGGCACCGGCAATGTGCAACGTGCAACTTGCAACGCGACTGTGAAGCCAATGTTGATTAATGTGGCCGCGTGACTGGGCGGTATTTTCCTATTTTTCCCAGTTGCTGTTCGGGAAATGAGTTGCACGAGGCGTGCTATCAACTAATTGCACCGCATTGTTGCGATGGACGAGATATCCAGAGGTACATATCGGGAGAAAAGTGGAAATTCCAATGCAATTGCCACAGAGAACTTCCGCATGGCAGACGCTGAAAGGCGAATTTCAATGCAAATATATCTCCCACCAGTTTGAGGGTCCATCGCTGACTTTGAGTCAAACTCGGACTCGGAGTGCTCCGGCTCCTTCTACGGATTGTGACAAACGTCCCGGGGGTGCAATATATTCCACAGACTGTAATGAAAGTGTGAATGAAATGCTCCATGGTTCCCCCGTTCGGTGCGTTACTCCTTTTGCCAGCACAAAAACGGATGTAGAAAGTTCAAATAGAATTTAACCCCAAGCGCATATTTATACCCATGTTTCCCACACCTCGCCGTCGCTTTCACACTTTCAGCGTAAAACAAATACCAAATGAGACAAGTGTGTGCGGGTGGGTTAAGTGTGCGGTGCCGGGGAATCCCCCCCTTTTTCACCATATTAAACCCTTCTTTGGCTTGCTGAAAATGACCCAAGGTAAGAGGAGATTTCCTCGGTGGCTTTGCATGCAGGTGAAAAGCGGATTCAGCTTGCCAGCTACCTCTATGTACTTATTTTTTGTGTGTGTCTGCTGAAGGTTGTTAGCCCGGGGCCAGATGAGAAAGTTCAGCTAGATGATATGTCAATGATATATCAGGAAGTTAGGGAAAGTTGGGCCATTGCTGCAGCTTAAATTCGCTTCAACTAAAAGGTGATCACTTACCAAAGCATGTTGAAAGCCGGTTGTGGAAAATTCAAACGAAAATACATTATTTATAACTTTACAGACGAATATGATAGCATAGCCAGGAGCTTATACTTTGCCTAATTGGTCAAAAGCATGGGGAAGAGTATTTTTTAGATGCAATAATTTATATTATTTATATTTAAAAGAATTTTTTGAATTTAATTGTTTTAATTATCTTTACGATCCACATACCCAGCCAAAATGAGAGTTCACGTACATTTCGCAAATTTCCATTTTCCTTGTCTCCTTCTCGGCTAAGCGCCTTCATGTTAATTAATTTTCCTGTCTAACTTTTCAATTCCAAAACGCGGTTGTCCACATCCTAGTCACTTTGAGTTCAGTCCCCGTCCCACCCCCTCTTCGAATGACAGATCACCGAAACCACTTGAGCCATATAGAGCCTGTCAGCTGAACTCAACCAGAACTCAGTTCAACTCAAGCCGAAACCGTAACACAAACCCAAAGAAACTATAACAATAAAGACCGGAAATTAAAGTGTGAAAGCGGCAGGCAGGAAGTTGCCTTGATTGCAAGTTTAGAAGTGAGGGGTGGGTGAATAAGTTTATGTACCTCCAAGCTGGTATCTCGCAACTGACAAATAGAAAAGTTTACAAATGCATTTCAACTGCCGGCTGAGAAACATAGGGATTCGGTTGAACTGGAGTTACGAGTAGTTTGAGTTGGCCGCCGTCCCTGATTGAATGTTAAACATTTAATTTAAACTTGTCCACAGGCAATCGCCCAACCCCAGAGTCCAATGCAACCCAAGCAACCCACCGAGCAAAACCAGAGTCGATGTGAGATTCGGATTTGAGACGTAATTTATGCACGCACATCAATTCAAATGCATCTAATTTGGTAAACAGACCGAGGAGATGGCGGGGCTGATTCGAAGGAGACCCGATTTGCACTGTGAGAAATACTATTTTATGTCACTTTTAAAATGATAAATTAATTCAAACTATTGCGGTTCCGAAACCCAACACAAATGCCTTACATAAGCAATATTGCTATAACAAACTTACAATTTGTAAGTTTTTCTTAAATTCAAAATATATTACTTTACTCTTAGATGGAACTTTAAATTGGGTCTAATGTGATCACCCTTGCAGTTTATTTTTTCTCAGTGTCCCGACAAAGTTTCAGTCACACCTGCCTGCCACTCGACAGACAATCGGCTTAAAATAGTTTTCATTTGTTTTCGGCGGCGAGTGCAACATGTGGCATTGGCAACGCCACTAAGTAGCCCCAGTCTGCATCATCAGCATCTGTTTAGGGAGTCGCATCAGCCCCACCTCCTTCTCAAGAGCTCCTGGCTCTCCCAGTCCCGAACCACATCCATTTTGAGTAGTTCGTCTCGCCTCGCTTGGCTGCCGTACATGCAGCTCATTTAGTTGACATTTATTAACGTCACATAGCGCGCAATGTTTGACAATTAATTAGGCACTCTCAGATGCCGAAAGACGGGTCCTAAACTGCAGCTTCGGGTGCATGATGTACAAATATGCAGATACAGATACAGATACGAATGCCTAAATAGATACAGATACAAATGTCGGGGCAACTTGAACTTGAATTTCGATTTATTTCGAATTCTGTTTGGGTCCCAAATTAGATCTGATTTAATTTCGAAGTGTTATTTTTTCACTGCTGCTATGTTCAAGAATAATCGATGCTATATAAGGATCCGTAGAAAAGGAATTTTATCTAATTGCTCGTTTGATGAAAACATTATCTACGGTTCTATAAATAATATAATAATTATCTGATAATCTGAACAAATAAAGCTAGATTCGATATAGATCTCAAATTCATTTAATCCCTACCGCAAGCACACTGCAAAATTCTCATTATGGAAGTTCCCTTTAGGGCGAATAATTTTAATCTGCTAATTCAACAATCATTCAATTTTAAACCCCCTTAAGAGACGCCACTTGAGTTCCTCCCTTTTTGGTCCTGTTCCTGCTCGCAAGGAATGCAAACGAACTGCCCCGAATCACAGCAATTTTCAAAGTAAACAGACAGAAATTTTTTCCTCAGAGTTATCCAGGCAGAGTGAGAAAAAGCGAACTTTTATTTATAAAACACTCGAAACGAGAAAAAATGTCCAAACTGTTTTTCGGGCATATTGACGCAAGGATTTCCCAGGCCGGCAAAGATGGGGGAAAAATAAAAAACTATGAAAAGCAATGCAATGTGAAGAGATCAAACAGTCGGCTGAAAGTCCTACGCTTGGGCCAAAAGTTTGTTTTGCTTTTTTCCCTTTTGGCAAATGTCACATGAAAAATGCGTTTGCTGTTTGCCAAAAATGCCGGCACTTTGCATGGCTCACCCTCGCTCTCGGAAAATCAGTCGGAAAAGCTCTACCCCCAGGACATTCTATTCTTCAGCTTCTCAGTTCAGCCAAAAGGATGGTGGTGTTGGTCTTCTTGCACGAAATTTCCATTTAATGTGTTTGCCCAAAGTATTAAAAGGCAAACGACGATTGAGTATCGGAAAGTAGTAAAGCAAAGTTGGGAGCGAAGCTCTGGGGTGTCCATGAACATAACACTGGAGTTGCACTCCTTGCTCACACCGGGAGAAAATTCGTATTAATCTAATTAGATGTAACTAACATGGTTTCTTAGATAATTATTAAATTTTGATAATTATAGAAGTTGAAATCAAGAATTTAAAGACTATCTTAATTAATTAAACTTATTTACAAAGAAAGTTAATTTAAAATTAACTATGAACTAGTCTCGAAAGGCTTGCCAATTTAGGTGGTATTTCTCACAGTGCAGAGGCAAACTCCCCGACTGACTGCTGAGTGATTGCCATGATAAGTGGCCCATTATGATGCCAGTTTGCACAGCGAGATTGCTCTGCGCTCCATTGGAGTTGGCCATAGTCATAGCCCCGGCCATCGACCATCGGCATCACCCTCCTTCGATTCGTCTTTAATGCATATCAGAGTTGGCAAACTTTTTGGCCAAAAAGTGCGTCATTGTCCGTTCGCTTTTCGTTGTCTTTTGGCCAGAGCCCGCTCCTCCTCCGGTCCAAGTCCTCCATCAACCGACTCCTGGCCAGTGTTCCTTTTGCAACGTCTGTTGACAAAAGACATTTAATTTTCCCGCCGCCTGGCGTCGTCGCTCGTCTTTGGCCTCCTGTGCGTGGAGGGCGAGTATCTGTATCTGGACTGGGGCTATGCAATAAAGTTAGTCGTCGTCGTGGTTTCTTTTCAGCTCTTTTTCGAATGGCCCTCGTCGCGTCTTTCCTTTGCTCCATTTTTGTCTCCGCCGGCTAGCGAAAACTTTGATAAGTGAAATTTATTGTGGGTGCTTTGTGTGTCCACTATGATGGTTACACCGAAAAACATTCAGATACTTTAAATATTTCATAAGAAAATTATTCATTTTCATGTCGCAAGTAGTGATGAACTAGTATTGGGCACTTGGGATAAATTGAAAATTGTAAATTGGTTTTAAATACATTATTGGTGTAACTATTACCAATCTTTTCCTCTTTTTTCAGTGTACCCCCACTGGAGACAGAAGAATGTCCAACTGATGGCGCTCTTAATGTTTTACGGCATTCAGTTGATGTTTATTATTTGCAGCATAAATCAGCAGGGCAATAACTGCAGGGGGATCCTCCAGCGATCTGTTTAGCGATCCTATGCAATCATTCGCACTACCAGCATTCCTCAACCCATGACCAACATCCTGTATAGCAATTTAAATAGCCACTGGCTGGCATCAACCCCCGATGGAAACTCATTAATTTACGTAAAATCCACTTAACTTCTTTCCCGTACGCAATAAATTCCACAACTTTGCGCCTCATCAAACGAAATGAATGCCGAAATTTACCACGCGACAAAGTCAGACAATAGAATAGATAGAAATCTACATGAAGTAGACGCCACGTCGCCGCTGAATTTCGGAACATGTGGTGTTATGATGAGGATTGGGACCTTTAAACCACTGAGCCACCAAACCACCACCCACCCGGCAGCCACCCACCCCATGGAACTCTGCAGAGCCACCCCAAATCCACGGACTTTGGTAGTCCGAAAAAGGGTGCATTGATATGCGTAAGCGAAGCGATTTTTCCAGCCTGCTTTGTGGGGGAATTCCCCCGGAAGATCGAAGGACCGGAAGAATTACGTGCCGGCAGAGCGTAGAACTCATGCCAATGCATTGCCATCATTTCAGGCAATTGTCAAACAAAACGCCGGCTGGGTGGTGGGTGGATAAATTAGATTTTTACTTGCGCACAATTGCATAAAGCCCCAGGCCCAAAAGCCCGACAATGTAATCCTCAGAGGACCTAGTCGTAAATATTCATTGCATACGGCCGGGCGTTTGAGCTTAAAGTTCTATCACTCACCTCCAGCCCAAACAGCCCCTCGTCCCCACAAAGCAGCTCCCCTTCTCTTTGTTCCTTGGGTATTTTTTTCAAGGTCTTTGCCAAATTTTGGGGCGGCAGCAATTTCATTTTCGAACCACCCACCCAATGTCCTTGGCGTGCGCTACCCCCCCAAAAAATCTTGGGGGTTGGACTTAGCCGGCAAGGGTGTCGAACTATAAATTGTACCTTTTGTTGCAGTTTTTGCCTGAATATCTTGAAGATTCGGGGGAATGGGACCTCCGGCGCTGGCAACCCTCAACGTGCGATGTCTTTAATAAATGTTTGGATGTTTCGTTGCGAGATTAAGTGGATTCCGTTTATGGCATGAGTAATGATGGATGCATAATGCGCACGTATGTGACATGTGTGGGGTGTGGGAACTCTGTAGTGGCTGCGGTTTGATGGGATAAATAATGGGTGGAGAAAGTACCGGGCTTCGGAAATATAATATATTTATCTTTAATAATTTGGAATTTTTTGCTTGAAAAATATTTTCTAAATTATTTTTTTCTGAGTATACACAGTTAGAAAAACCCAAAAAACAAGGAGTCTTATTTTATACAAAAAGTATTTGGTCGAAGTTCTAACAAACTTCCATGGCTCAATATGGTATTTTGATTAACAGAAAATAGTTTGGACCACCATAATCTTATCCTTTCAAATATTTAGTGGATTTACCTTAAAGGGTTAAAATATCTAGATCTTAAGTGAATTATGATTTTTAAAATTGAATATTAATAAGATTGTGATATTTCTAGTGGTAAAAACGATAACTTCATTCTCGTATAAGTGTTCCACATTCAACTAATATGTTACGCTTTAAAATAAGCAAGTATTATTTAAGAATATGTTTGCCGTTTCGCCAATTAAGTAATCAGTTGTTTCATAGACATGGAAGATATCGCGTCAGTTTTAAATTACTGTTTTAAATACATTGTTTTACCCCTGTGGATATTTATTGTACTCCTGCTGCTGCACAGAGATCTGAGCAGTTGGGATGGCCTGATGGGACCACTTTCTCATCCGGGATTGGGCGAAAATGGATCTGCCTCTTATTTAAGTGTTCCATCTTGGGAAATCGATGCGTATACGCAGGGTTGGCGGTATTACTTATATAACTCTTGGCTGGCGGAGAGAATTCCTCTAAGGCGTTCTTTGCCAGACTTACGAGATCCACGATGCCAGAAGATTGAAGACGATGAAGATTCTGATGAGATGAAATCTGCCAGTATTATTATGATATTCCGAAACGAACAACTCGTAGTACTTTTAAGGACATTACATAGTTTGGTGGAACGGACTCCGAAATACCTATATATCGAGCTTATTCTGCTGAACGATAACAGTGATAAGGACTTTTGGAAAGATAAAGTATCGCTCGTCTTCTTCGACAACTATGTGCACAGGTATATTCATCCAAATGCGAGGATTCTTCACCTGCCTGAACAGGTGGGCTTAATCAAGGCTCGCATTTTGGCTGCCTCCGAAGCCAAGGCCGAAAACTTGGTGTTCGTGGATGCACAAGTGGAGTTTACAAATGGCTGGTTATCCCCACTACTTGATACCATTGCAGAGCAAAGTTATACCCTGGCCACTCCTATACTTGATAATCTGGACGAGCAGACTTTGGCCTACAGACGGTCTATAGAAAGACGAGGAATGTACGATTGGAGCTTAACTCGTAGGGAAGTGCCTTTATCTAGAGCGAGGAGGTCGCACCTTCCTTGGCCCTACGAAGTGGCTGCCGTAAGGACTTCCGTTTTTGCCATTCCAGCTCTCTGGTTCCAGGACATCTCGAACTTCGATAAGAATCTTCGGGGATTCGGTGCTGCTGAGCTGGAACTAAGCTTCAAAGTATGGTGTACTGGTGGTCGAATAGTTCAAGTTCCCTGCTCTCGAGTTGGCCACTTGCAGCCCAAGGATGGGGACTACCTAAAGCGATATGGAGATCTCCATGAAATGGGTGAACAAAAATCAAGGGTATGTACAAAGGAAACAAAAATGAAATTCTGCTGTTTTTATATATATAATTTTTCCAGAACCTCAAACGCATTATAGAAGTGTGGACAGGAGATCTAAAATCGACCATTTATAAATACCAGCCGCATCTCCTGAATATCTCCGAGGGGGATCTCAATGAACCGCGAAAACTATATAAGCAAAACGAATGTCAGTCGTTTAAGGAGTTTATAAATGATTTAACACCAGGTCTTAGACACGTTACGGCCCTAAATCGAACGGATTATGCCTCAGGACATGTTAAAACCCTTGGATTTCCCAAAAAGTGTTTGACCATCAGTGCAAAAAGTCAGCATTTATTTGTAGAACGCTGCAGTACAAATAATTCTCATCAAAACTGGACACTAACCTATGTCAAAGATCTACGCGTGGCTGGTGATATTTGTGCAGAAGTGCATCCCAATTTGAGGTTGGGATACAACTTGTGCCACAGCCTAGGAGGTCGGCAAAGTTGGCATTATGATTTGGTAAGCAATCAACTAATGAGCAATACAAAGTGTCTGGAATTTGCGGATGAACTTAATATTTTTCTGGCTATTTGCAACTCCGCGAACGAAAAACAAAGGTGGATTCTCGATAATATTAATCTTAGTGTAATGCAATCAGCAAATACTTTAGTATAGATTTTATATCAAAGAACTATAGAGTTAAGGCTTATGATAGCTGTAAGGTCCGCAGTCTCTAAAGTATCTGAAGTTCAAGATATATTTATAAGATTTTCGGAATTGGTTCATAATTCTTAAACATTAGTTGTAGCTTTAAAGGAATAAACCCATTTGGCTTTTGTAAAATCAAAACTAGAGTTTAAGAATTCCATAAGTTTAGTGGCTTACACTTAAGCAAACATGCCTGTTGCTGTCTTGTTTGAATTCCTGCACATTAGTGATCATCCATCGTTGTTCCGTCACTTGAGAGTCGCAAGCACTTAAAATGAGTCCAATTTTATTGACATCAATTTGTAGACATTTGTTTCCGTTGCTCACAAATGAGCTGTGCTGGTAATTATAGTGCCATGGATTTTTCGTCAATTTTTTAGTGCATTTCGTAGCCCGCACATTATTTATATAGTCCACATACAGGCACATGTTACCATGTTTCAGTTGACAGCGAGACGTCAGTGTCCAGTCCTCGAAATTGGTTTGGAGGCATTTCCTTATGACAGGAAATCCTCCCTTGATCGATAAGCAAAAATGTGGCGCCACAAAGGGCATTATTTTACCTATCGCATAGTTGGTAAGACCAGCATGAAGAATGTGGTTCCTGATTTGCGGCGCCACTTGGCTTCTATACCATCCGAAGGATTTGCAGTTCAGTCGGCGTCGTAAGTCCCGCGGCTTGTCCAGCGATTCTGCAGTAAGGTTTCTCAACTTGGGATTGTATCGATAAAAGTGCAGCTTAAACTCGTCAAACCAGACATCTACAACACGCTTAAAGTTCTGCAAAGTAATTAAAACCCGGAAAAGAAATTAATAACATATGAAATTTTAAGGAAATATGTGAATTGTTTCGGCTATAATTTTGTGATATTAACCAACCTTTTGGACTTGTAAGCTGGGATTTCTGTTTGGTGCCATCTGGGCCTCAAGCTCATCGCGTTTATAGATTATTCCTACTCGTGAACAGGGAACAGCGAGGATGAGACCTCCACACTGCCACACCTTGAGGCTGAGTTCCAGAGCATCGCCTCCGTAGTCCCGGAGTCCTTCATCCCATCCCCCAAGATGCCAGAACCACTTGCGATCAATGGCAAATACACGACCCTCCAGTTGAGGGGATGGGTATGGCTTGGGAAGACTATTCCACGAGTGCTGATCCAGGGGCAGAAAAATGTGATCCAACTGCCAATCGAAGGCCATTTGCTGAGGTTCCACCCGCTTCTGGTAGGCAAACGATTCTTTAGATATGGCATCTACAATAGGCTCGGTGACAGTCTGGTTGTTCAACAGTATGGGTTCAAGTAGAGGAGGAAGCCAACCCCTTGTGACCTCCATGTGGCCATTGAGAAATACGAGAATATCTCCAGTCGCTATACTAGCTCCAGTCAAACGTGCTTGAATAATTCCCATCAAAGATTCCATATCCAGCTGAATAACTATGGGAAATTTATGATGAATGTGCCGGATAAGATCAATATCGGGATGCCCATCATGAACCAGTACTATTTCCTTCAGTAAATGGGGTGATGTTTGCGTAATAACGCTGTAGATGGTTCTCAGCAGAGTGTGAGGATGCTCCTGTTGGATGGCTATAACTATGCTAACAGTAACCCTTTTTTCTGAACTATAGTTGAATCTGAGGCATCTTTAAAAAAGTATTTAGTACATGTAATTAAATTGGTTTGCTTAGTGTACTTACTGTGGATCCCTATAGTCTTCTAGAGCTCTTTTCAGCGGAATTCTTTCTGATAGCCAGGCATTGTATTGATATTTCTCATTCTGTAGTTCAGCATCAACTAAATCAGTTTCTGTCATTTGCAAATGCGCTTCTTTTCCAAGTTCGCCAAGATTTTTTATTGATAAGTATTCAAAGTCAACTATGAGGTTTGACAAGTTATCTGTATACAAAAACCACATAAATAGAGTAATTATACAATATACTAAAATGAAAATCGCACAGCTACAGGGTGTACCAAATAGTAGTGATCTCATTATGATTAAAATTAGACTGAAATAAATATTTAAAATAACTATTAAAGGCCTTCGTTAATTCGGTTTGGATGGAACAAATTCATTCGATAGTGTATTTAGAGGAGTAAAGACTATCGGATACCCAACACTTTTCATATTAATTTGCGCTAACATAACTAATTATGTTTATAAAATCAATTGGTACCTTGTAAGATATCTTCCATCCAGTAAGATAGGATTTATTAAAGTCATTCGTCGTTAGCTTTAATGGCAAACCGTCTGAAACCTACCCAATGGCCTTCAGAAATTTCAATATGCCCGCCCCTGATCTGCTCATTGAGCCACCGAATCGAAAACTTTCTCAGCGTATAAGATGGGATTACTGGTGTGGAAGACCAAGACCGCTCTCGTCATGCTCTCAGTTGGCCAGCTTCAGTCTTGGCCAAAACGCTGTGCGGTTTAAGCCGAAAGTTTACTGTCCGTTCCGGAGGGCTGTGTTTGTTTCTGTGATACGATGTGCCTGGACATTTGGAGGCACAAGAAGAAGGTGTTGCCGCTGCTACTGCTGATGGCCATCGGCAGTATTATCTACTATCTATATACCCTGAAATTGGAGCGGGAGCGTGATGAAAGTGCAACTTCAACCACTTCTCGTTTGGAGCGTGACATAAGGGATCTGCAGGCGGTCTTCGAGTCGGAGGTCATCCCGGATCTGGGAGCATTGGGTCGCCCGGCGCGGGGTAATTGGACTGAGGAGCAGCTGGAGGCCATCGCCAAAAGTCAGCGGGAAACGGGTTACAATGCTTGGCTCTCCAAGCGCATCTCACCTGAGCGATCGCTCTACGACATGCGACATCGCAGGTGAGTGGCGAGAGAATGAGCTTTAAGAGCTTGCAGAGCGCAAATCAATAGCATTATAAGAGTGGCATACGATTCAGTACTGTCGGTGCTTTAAAGAGACATTTCTCAAACAAACACATTTCATTGATGTTTGCGCTGAAATAGTCTAGTTAATGCTAATTTCAGATTCATAAATTTACTAGCAATTAAATCTTTTATCATATTAGAAACGATTGTTATAACTGGAAACACTTTATATCTTAGTATATTTATAAAAATAGCTAATATTTTCTTTAGTCATATTTAAAATATTAAGAGGATACATTATTATTAATATATTATTTATATTACTTATTATTTAAAGTACTTTTGTACTTTTATACATAGCTAACTAGTCATCACTGTTAATATGATAAGACTCTCTGAATTTTGTGATCTTTCCACAGCTGCAAAAAGCTCAAGTACCCGCTGGAAAAGCTCCCGTCGGTCAGTGTGGTGATAACGTATCACAATGAGGAGGCGAGCGTGCTGCTGCGAACGCTTAGCAGCTTGAGGAGCCGGACTCCGATCCAGCTGCTCCGAGAGGTTATCCTGGTGGACGACGGGAGCACCCAAGTGGACGAGAAGCTCAACGACTTCATTAAGATCAAGTTCCTAAATATGGTGCAGCACCGCAGGATCACAACCCAGGTGGGTCTGATGCATGCGAGAGTCGTGGGCGCGGAACTGGCCCTGGCCGATGTCCTGGTCTTCCTAGACTCCCACGTGGAGGTCACCAAAGGCTGGCTGGAGCCGCTCATTGCTCCCATTTTGGAGGACAACAGGACCTGCACTACTCCTATTATAGACACCATTGACTTTGATAACTTTGCCTACAGAAGAGGCAAGCCGTCGAGGGGCTTCTTTAACTGGGAATTTAACTATATTCAGCTTCCACTTCTCAAGGAGGAGGCGGTAGCCATGCCGGCTCCGCATAAGAATCCCATAATGAATGGTGGTCTCTTTGCTATTGGACGTGAGTGGTTCTCCGAGCTCGGTGGCTACGACAAGGGCTTGAAGATCTGGGGAGCCGAGCAGTTCGAGCTGAGTCTTAAGCTATGGTTGTGCGGAGGACAGATCCTAGAAGTCCCCTGCTCTAGGGTTGGTCATCTCTTTAGAGACGGAAATTTCCAAGTTCGCTATACCAATAAGGATAAAAATAGCGAGAAGAAATTAATTTCAAGGGTGAGTTCCGTTTATGTTCAGTACCATAATAAATTATATAAAATAGTTTCAATGTAAAATAATGGTTTGCGTACAACTAAACTTTTTTTTAGAACTACCGCCGAGTGGCTGAGATTTGGTTAGATGAATACAAGGACAAGTTATTTGCCAACATGCCACATTTAACAGTGATTCCGGTGGGCAATCTCGCCGAGCAACGAGCCCTTAAGAACCGCCTCCATTGCAAGCCTTTCAAGTGGTTTTTGGATAACCTCGCAACGGATTTCCTCAATCTGTATCCCGTATTAGATCCCGCAGAATACGCTTCGGGAGTATTACAAAGTATAGCATCACCGAAACTCTGCCTGGATCGCAAAGATCCTAGTCATGGTCAACCCAAATTAGCTCCTTGTAGTTCGGACCACGTATTCCCAAGTCCAGAGCAGTATTGGAGCCTAACTAATCATAGGGAGTTGCGTTCTGGATTCTACTGCTTGGAGGTGCGCAATCACGGAGTGAATGTTCATATATACCAATGCCATGGTCAGAGTGGAAACCAGTTCTGGTCCTTCGACTCCAAGACCCATCAGGTGATCTCCGGCCAGCAGCAGAACTCCAGACATTGCCTGGAGGCCCAGCCGGAATTAAATGCGGTTACTTCGAGTGTCTGTGATCCGAAGAACCATAAGCAACAGTGGAAATTCGGTTATCTGAATAGCCAAAGACTGCAACATTTTTGGGATAATGTTAAGACACAATAGGAGAATTTTACGGCATTTTCGAAAGCTATGTCCATAACTGCCGAATATTATTTGTAAATATATACTACTTATATTTTGTTATTTAGGAGAGAGCATGTAAGCGTATATTTCTACAATAACTGGAATAACTTAAGAATATTTGTCTTAATTACATTTTAAAGACCGCATCATGCAGTTTTATTTTCAAGTCCCATCCTTTCATTTTCAAAGCCCAAGTTGAGCGGCACTCCAAAAACACTAGTTTTATATGCAAAGTAGTACAGATCATAAATGTTGAGAATATACTGAACATGAAAGCATATTGAATGCAAAGAGACCGGCAAGTTCATCTGAAATGAATCCGGCAAAAAAATAAAAAAATTAATGAACTAATGAAGGCGTTAACTCACATCTTTAACTGGATAGTATGAATGATCCAGAAAATACTTGTGGTGTTCTAAGGATTCATTCATAGCTGATCCCAAATGCAAATCCGCTTCGAAAGGCAGGAATCGATGTCTCTGAAACTCATCGCGACTATCCCCGGCTATCACATTGACATTTGTAAGACATCGACCCAGTTCCTTAGTGAAATCATTTCCTTTTGTCTCCGAACTGCAAATACTTTCGTTGGTCAGGGCCATGAGTGCAAATCGCTTAAGAGCAGCTGCACTGAAGACAATCCCGGAACCTTCTAGCATAAATACCTATAAATTAAATTAAAATATATGTAAGCAGGGTTATAAAAGTGAAACTTCAAACTGGCCGATTTATTAAAGTTAAGTAATTATTTAGAGTTTATAAGTTAGGAAATAAAATAAGAAACTAACTCACCAGACCATTGGGTGTTCGCAGCTTGCATCCAAAATAGATGAGCTCTTTGGGACTATATGTCTTTAACATGTGACGAAGATTTTCCACGACTACAAAACTGAAAAGCCAATTAATTAGCACTCAGAGTATTAGTTTTTCATAAAAAATTCGCCATTATTACTTATCGTCGTTGCAGTAGAGGAACCAGTCCCCCTGATGGAAGTGATACTTGTAGACGTACTCCAGATAGGCTCTCATTCGGTGCCATTTGTCATTCATATGCATAAATACCGCCGGTTCCAAGTAGTGATTAATGTCATCGCTGACGAAAAGATAGTGATCGCAGTGCCTGACCCAAGTCCGATGGATGTGAATTGCGGCATTTTCGTGGCGATATGCATAGGTTGAGATAATGCAAAAAATCCTAGAGGGCGGCGGACCATAGCTTTCGACGACTTCTCGAGGTTTCGAGTTCCCTGGCAGGTGCAACATTAGCGTATAGAACATAGTGCCCAGGATAAGCAGATAAATTGCATTCTTTCCGCCCAGGAAGAGGCGCCGTGTACTGAACAGTCGTGGCATTTCTAAACGATTACTGCAATCGGCGGTTCAGGTGGTGGAACTATTGGCGCTGGGTGGTCCGTCGACAATTTAATTATATTGAGTGCTTTTGTCTGTCGGAGCTGCCTTTGGTCTCCCTTTGCCCGCCGCATACAAATTGCCTTTTTCAATTAGAATTATTAACCCACCTGACGACTCGGGCATCGAAGACGCTTTGCCATCGTCTTTCATTGATGATAATGGCTTTCAAGTTGATGCAAAACTTTGCAGTTGAAAGTGAAGGGGCGAGTGGGTCGCTACATCCGGAAGGGTTTGGTCAGTTCATAAAGTGTTGCGTAGACTACACAAACTTTAAGTGGAGTATCGATTACTGGGCCCCCACATCTGGCGGTCATGTTTCTCGTATTTCAACAAACTTCGTGGAATCCGAAACTACAACTATTTACACGATTTAAACACGTTTCTAGATTTGCATAGATACTCGTATATATTTTTAGACATCCCAAAATAACAAAATATTATTCAATCGCCTATCTCTTTTGTTGCGAAAACAAAAGACCCACAAATGTTTGTATAGATTTCGATAATCACATGTGAGAGCAACTTGTACGGGTTTCATGTGAAACTGTCAAACCAAAAATATGGTACCTGTGCGAGGTAAGCGATATTCTGCTTATGTGGGATATTAATGTCTCAGTTTACGTGCTCAAGTTTCCAGATGAGCCAAGTTTTCATCTAACAGGTAAACAAAAGGCCTACACATGATTAAGGTTACAGGAAGCAGGGAAAAGTGCAATATTGCATTCATGCGGATATCTCCTTTCCCACAGACATGATGTAACAATGACACTTTGCAGTTGGGCAAAAAAAAAAAGAAAACCGAAAATCGAAGAAAAACGGAAGTAATTTTGCACAGACAAAGGGCATTGGGAAAATGAGACTCCAGGCCAGACGACAGATTCATTGATGAACACGTTTATCCTCCCCCTTTTTCCCACATGTGAGATGAGTTATGTGATGGACATGATATGTGGGTTACTCGGGATTGCATGGATTTACTAGGAAGTAACCAAGGCCCTCTCAGCCCTTCAGTAATTGAAACATCAGGAAGGAAGTTCGTCGACAGCTGCCAGAGGTGAGTCTTTTATTACGGCCTAAAGTCTATGGAGTTTGGGACGGGGTTGCCAAAGATATTCATTCGATAAACAAAATAGTAGTAATCGTACATTTCTGGCGGATATTCTACCAGAAAACAAATGGCGCGGCTGGATATGGGAACTGTTTTCTAAAAAGGTGATAAAAGGAAATATTACATATCGAACTTTATCAAACATAGTAATATAGTATTACCTCTGTTCGTTTGTGATAAGACAATTTGCGCAGCCAGGGTATAGTATCATAGCCATCTAAGAACTGGTAATCCATTGTAACGGGCAGGAATGTCTCGTGCTCAAATTCGTCCCGACTTTCTGCTACCGTTACATTAGCATAACTCAAACACCGATGTATATCCAGACCCTCAACATATCCCTCCCAATGAGTGCACTCCTTGTTCTGAGGATCCTTCGATGCCAGCGTATATCTTTTTAAGGCCTCGCGACTTATAACATACCCACTATGATGGTGGACAAAGGACTAAAGCCCGCAATAAAACATGTTTGCGAAAAATAGTGCCAAATATTAAAATATACTTTAAATTCCCCTTAAAATAAAACTTACCTCATGTGTAACAATATTCTCGAGCTCGTAGCCAAAATATATCGGTTGACTGGGTTGATATTTTCTTTTGTGTATCATATACCGGAGATTCTCCACAACTACAAAACTGAAATTGGAAAACACTTAGACTTCAGTCGAAAATTTCCTTTGTGGCCACCTAACAAATTCTCATTCTTTATTCACGTCGCAAAATCGTGCATATCTATAAAATCCATCACTGATCTGCTGTGCATACAAAGCCGCAATGCAAATATGTACGAATAGCCAAATTGTTAGTTGTGTGAGTCTTATGAATATTCGAAAAAATTGAGTGCGGATAGAGCGACAAGCAAACAATTGCCATTTAGAAAAACCGTGTCAACAACATGGCAAGATCCGTTTTTGAATGAATCGTGGACACGCAAAGCAAACAAAGTCCAAGTTCAAGCCGCAAATGTGCGGCGCAAACAACGATGGCTAAAATCTACAAAAATAAAGAATATAAGCGAAAATAAACGTAGAAAATCATAAACACGGCGTTGAATATTTGCCAAACAACCGGACCGAGACATAAGTAATTGTTGGTAATGTCGATGAGGTAAGGTGCTGTATACTTTGATATGGGATGGGTATAATCGTTAAGGGTCTCGATCACAATGTTTCAATTTCGCATTGTTTTCCCATCAGACTAATTACGCTGATGAAACAGAAGAAGCCGTCATTGAATATCGTATTCTTTGTCCAATGCAGAACCGGCTAATAAAACTACCAAAATTAATGACTCTTGCTAAAGACATAAACTTTTAATTGCCAGTCAACGACCACCACACGAAGTTGACGCCAAGTTAGGTTATCAAGTCATTTTAGAGACGATTAAGCGCGGTATAAATAATCCAATCCTAATTCAATTGATTTTGTAATATTCTACGGCTGGTGTTGACATCACACATCCAATAAATTTCCAATTATGTATGACGGCATAAATTAGGAAAATACTATTTCAATCGACAGCACTCCGGCACACTTAATTGACCCCCTTGGCACGCATTTTTCCCAATATTAAAAAAAAAAACTATTGATAATGCGCTCTAATCAATAACATTTACGAGCAGGGCATATTGAAACTTCTAGCACTTATATGACCATTAACTTGGCATTTGAATGTAAACAGGGATTAATTGAATTGCATTTTGAAAAGTGCGCAAAATATCAAATAAATTGATAGCGCCAATTGCAAATATATTTAAACTAATCAATGCCTGTGAAATGGAATGACATATTGAACCTGTCTGTATAAATGTCTAGTTTATAGAGTGCATTTTATTTTCACAAATTCGAATTGAATGGGGAATACATTGGGATAGGGTTGCGATCACTCGCTCTGAATAGAAATTCATTTGTGCCTTATCAGCATAATCTGAGGCAAACTATGCTAATGGCATTCCGCACCGTGAATGAAAATCCATGGGAAAATATTCTTTTCCAACTTCGAACTGAAATTTGTACCAATTATGAAGGCAAACCTCCCCGGAGAGCAATCAAGCGACATATACACAGTGGAAAAATGGGGAACCGGGGATGGGGTAGTGCATTGTGTGTCCCCTACAAAAGACAGATAAACTACCGCCTATAGATACTCGCACTTCCTTGGCACATCTCTCCCCCAGCTCCTCCAGATAAAGGAAACTCTACGTGGGCCAAACCACAAAAGGAAGCCGAGGAAAAATCGATCTACAATGGAGTGAATAGAACGGAACCGGCACAGCAAAACGGGATGTAGACCTTAACGTAAACGGGAACATCCAGCGAACAACAATCGAAACCCAAACTCAAACTCGAGCGAGCACAAACAAATACTGCCGAAGGCTGACTGATAACTTTATCAATGAAAGAAGTCAAAATATGTTGAGTGAGGCGGCCACCGAACTCAACGCTCATAAAAATAAACAACAAGAATGAATAAGGAGCCACGGAAAAAAATAACAACAGCGGTAAGATTGTATACAATGTAAAAATTCATTGGTTATCTGTAATTTAATTTGCATTCTTAGCTAACTAAAAGCGTGCTTTAAACCTAAAAATAGATATAGATAAAACACTTTCAAAAAATAAAAACCAATTGTCGTTAAGTTCAGAGGCATTAGTTTCTGCTTTAGATTTAAGAACTATATTTGATGAAAAACTTTATTAAGGTATATTCCTTATAAATGCAATCTTAAAATCTTTTTCGGTGTACTGGCAGTTGTGCGCTTAGAATATCATAACAATATTCTAGTGATAAAAAAAAACGATAATAGAGCTCTTCGGCAATTTATGACTGCGTCGAACGATTCAAATTATGTTATGATCTGGTGAACAATAAATACGGGGTCTTACCTAGAGGGCTCGACTCTGAGGAACCAATCGATTTTGTCGCCATTGAACAGATAGGCCTGCATTAGCCCCTGTTGGACCAATGTCCACGTATCCGTGGAATTAATCACGGGCACATAGGGTTCCAACTCGCCATCGATATCCCCACTCACAAATAGCAAAACATTGCAGTGTTTTCCCCAGGTGCGTTTCACGTATTTGGCAGTGTCTGGGCTATTATAATTATAGGGTATCATGCAGAGAATCCTGATATCTTCGTACAGGGGATCCAAAGTGTGTTTGTTACTACCTTTGGCAGGTGTTCTATCAACTTCGCCAACATTAATATAGAGAGTGAGAACCAAAAACAAAATTAAAGCCAGAAAAAGGCCATAATAGACGCGTCTAGGTGAAGTCATGGCTTTAAACTGACTGCTATTAAAGTTTGATCACATGAAAGGGAAAACTCAATTTTAGATAAGACAGTTATCAGTATGCAGAAAGAATTTAACCCACTAAATTTTCGGTGGTCGATGTGCACTCATGCTTGGTATTTTAAAACGGACGGAAGCTATCAAGCTATTTTCTTTCCGGTTAAGTGATTTTTTGCAAAATAGGAAGATAAATGCTATGGCTAAGCAGTTCCTATAATTAAACATTGATTCGTTATTTTTTAGTGCGCAAAAAATGAACTTCATTCATGTGGCGGCTTAAATTTTCGGCGAAAAAAAATAATCTTGATTTTGTGGTCGTTTTAATTTTATTAAGTGAAACAGAATTGGTGAATGGTTTTGCGATTGCATCTACAATTTGAATAGTTAATTAAAATATTTATTTAGCCCGCAAAGTGTTAACTCGATTCGCTGGGCCAATTAAACATAATTACACGATTCGTTGGCCACTGGGAGCAACATTTTTGATAAGATTGGCGAGCTTTGATTGCATTTTAGTAATCCAATCAGGGTGGGTGGGGGACAATTGTGTGGTTAGCGGTGCAGATAACGAAGTAACCGTGGTTACCAATCAAATTATCATACGATTTGGCAAGTAATTCGATGGCTTCTAGATCAATGCTTTTAAGTAATACTTATCACTGCAAATGGCTGCGATTAAAGTGTAATAGGAAAAGGGGTTATAAAATGTAAATGGCTGTCCCCCGCTCTTCATCATCTCTCAGTTTTAGTGCATTTCCGTTGAAAGCAGATGAGTACCAAAATAAAAGAAGATCCAACAACCTGCTGCTTCGAATCTCGTGCGAGCCAAGCAAACATTAAGTTACAAAATAAAATCTTTGGCCCATAAAATTAAACCGCAGCCAAATACGCAGAACAGACAAAGACGGAAAAAGAAAAACAAATTGTTGTTGGATGGAGGATGAAGGGAAAACAGGCTAATCTCATGGCGCGAGCTTATCAGGAAAACAAACCTGCAGCAACCTACTTTATATGTATCTGTATCTTTGTCTGCATCTCCATCTGCATCTGTAACCGTTGTGGCTGGCTGCTGCGAGCTCCCAATCCGCGTCCCAATCCCATTTATACACGGAGAAAAAAACTTGAAAACGTTTCTGCTCGCTTAACATACTTTTTATAAATTGCTATTAAAATGGTAATTAAATTGCATGAGAAGCTTGTATTTATATCGTATAAGATTAGACATGGGACTAACCATTTTTGATATTCAATATTTAAAAATAAAAAAAATACATCAACGTAAATAAAATATAAAGGTAGTTCGTTTTATAAATTTTAAAATTAAAAAATACATTGGTGTATTTTTAGAAAAATCTAAATAGTCCCAATAGATTTTTTAACTAATAGTAGTATTGTATCTTTTTTTAAATAATTTATTCTTCTGGTAAACACCTTAGTTAACATTTGCAACATTTTTTCACAGTGCCTTTTCAATCCCATTCCGAGTCCCAAATCCAATCCGATCCGATCCCCCACTGCTGCACTTTGATGTTCCTCTGATGGAAGCGCCCAAGATAGGAACAGTTAGCGCATCGCAGTTAACTCGTTCGGCGGAGTTTTCCTGTTGGGTTTTTATGAGCTGGGTTCAGGCCTGGAGTATCTTGCAGCGCGCCCATAACTTCGAATCGGACAACTTTTATTTGCATTTTTATTTGTTTTTCTTTTAGTCGGGCTTCTCGGAACGCTCCAACTTTTTATATATTTATTTTCATGGAGATAGAATTTAATTTTGCTTTTGTTTGGCAACGCAATCGAGGTAAATATTTCACTTGAATTAAGCATAAAAGCTGAACCGCCTGCACTTTTCTGCTGCCAATTTATACAAATTTGAAGTGCTCAGATTGTTATATTGCTGAGTTTTTGGAGCGTAGAACGTTTGTCAGTTACTAATTCGCATTCCATGCTTGACCCAATCCTAAATTGCGTTTTCATGCCGCACTCGAAGCCAAGCCCAAATCAATTTATTGTTATTTTTTTATGGAATTTCAATCAGAAAATTCTTTAATTTTCTTGAACGGAAAATTGATTTTTAGCTAGGTGGATTGCAGTATTCAGCATCTGTGTGCAAAGATACAGAATTCAAATTATTATCTTTTTGTGGTCTGCCGCAAACCAGGCAAGCAGAACGATAGTTTAGATTATTTATCAAGAAAAGCTCTTAATTTTTCGCTATTTAAGCCGCGTGGCAAAGCTTTTACTACACTTCACCATATCTACATATATGGAAAACATTTTGAGTAAATATTTTCCCAACCGCCGCATTCCCGCTTGCCACTTACAAAGGCAAACACATCAAATTGCAAAATCTTAGCCTTGGCAGCGAAGTTGTTGCAAATATTTATTGCTATTGTTTGCGTGCATTTTTACTTTTTTATTTTTGTTTTTTTCAGATCTTTCATTCACCTTTGAGTTAGGGCAATATCCAAGCAAACAACGCAGCTTCAGTTGGAAATGTTTGCTCAAAGTCTAAAAGAAAAGATAAACAAATCGCGTTTGAATTTAACGCATGACATTATAAAAAAGCTCCACAGCTGACACGGGTGATAAACAAATTGGAGGCACTGTATGGCTCTTAATAAGAATCTCGGCAAAGCATAAATAAACATTTAATGGAGATCTGAAAAAAAAGATGACTATAATCGCCAGTAATCACCCTTGAAAAGTTAAATACTTTAAAATAAATTTTAGATTTTAGGTCAACGGGCTTAAATGAATATTTAAATATTGGCTCAATACAATTTACACAGCTTTTGTAGTTTGTTTTTGTGCTATTTACTCGACTCGAGGCTAAAATCGATTAAAAAGCCGCGTGGCTTGTTTGTGTAATATATATTTTATTTGAACAAGCAACGCTGAGCCCATAAAAAACATTTATAGAAATGTGTGTAGATGTCCACAATTGGTGACCGTTTTCCAAGAGACAGCTAGCGGGCTTGCCAATTTTAATTTTGGCTTTTGTTTTGGTTTCGGTTTTAGCCGCCTGCACAATAAAGTGGGTCAAATATTGCGTATGACGTTGCCTTTTAGCCAGCGGCTGTTGGCCAACCGGTTTCGCTTTCAAACATCGGCGGCGATTCGTCTGAGTTGGGAGTTAGTCGATTGGAGCCACACGATGGTTTGGGTATGGGTATGGGAATGGGTATGGTTATCTTCCAGCTTCCACTTCCAGCTTAAAATTTAACTTCGGCTTGGGCCACGATTTTGGCGCTTAATTGAAAATTCAGTTGGCCAAGTCGACGTGTGTTGTGCGGGGCCATAAACGTGGGCTAATGTGCATTTTATTAATAAATTGTCCGCTTCATTAGGCCGTACCCTCTGCCCCAGCAACCTGCAACTTTCACCGATCGGAAAGATGCATCCGATGGATGGGCTTTTAATAAATTGCCCTTTGGTTGCGCTTTCTCGCTGCTTCCCATTCGAATTTGCATTTCGAGCTAATTATGTTGTTTATGTTGTATAATATTGTGATGTGCCTTGGTGCGATCTACACATGTTTTCGTGGCAGCAGCCGTTAAAACCGGCAATGCAAATGCAAATCGAAAAATAAAACTCCAAATAGAAATAAAATTGGACATGCTGTCTGGAGGCAAGGTGAAAGCATAGACAAATTGCCACATTTTGCTGGCCGGCAACTGGCGAATTTTTGCATCATAACCGATTGGGCTTTAACCCATTAGCTAGGCAATTAGCGAGGCTAACATAAAAACCGATACTAAAACTCATTAGCAACAATTTCAAGTATGCACTGGAACTGTTTGCTTTATGCCCCGTAATGGCAGTAATGAAATTATATGGCCTGCTGTAATAAGTAGCTGAACTACGGAACAATTGAATAATCCAGAATTGTTCTCCTGACTAGTAGAGCCAACACTTCTGGCTTTCTTTCTAGCCTGATAGCTTTGGATATGGCCGGTAGAACGTGCGTGGATTGTTTAAACCACTGACCACGCGCTTATTGGAATTTTTTGGCATTGTTTTTGAACGGCGCCCAAAATCCAACTAATGAAACAATTTGCACACATTGTGGCGTTCCGACAAATTGGTGGGCGTGCTTTTTGGTCAGGTTTCGCTTATTTTTACAGTCCAAGCGGTCGACAATAAAATCCAAGCATAGATCATTCGAGCCCTTGTGAGCTGGCTAAGATATTCATAGGTTCTAGACATGAGGCTAAGTTAGTAAGGCGTCTCGCATCGGGGAATATGTCATAAACTGTCAAATAAACAAAGAGCGATCGTAAATCTCGACTGCATTTGCAATTAATAATTATTGCTTTGCATAAGCGGCGGCATTCGGTCGAAGTCTGTTTTTTTTATTCCCACCGATATGCAAATGCCACCGCAAGAGGTTCTTCCCCAGAACTTGGCCCATTTCATTGACCGCCGATCACGGACCTGTGATCACCGATCACGGATTGTGAATCACGGCTAGCGAGATAAATAACTTTTATTGCACTCGCATAAATGCAATTTATTCGCACCCTCACATGTGGATTTCTAGTTGGTTGTCGGTGATTTGTTTACCCATTCAAATGGGTATAACAATAATGAAGCACGGAAACGGACGGCAACTGCAAGTGCAACTGCAACCGGCAATCTATAAATACAACAATAACGATAATAATAATAATGATAAATAAAAATCACATGGCGGTTAAGAGCGACAAATCCATTGCACAGTGAGATAAATTTCCATAGAATTCATGCCATTTGTTAATGTCGATAGCGGGTTGTTCAGATTGCAGATACTAACTTAGTTGCAGTAGTGCTTCCCAACTCAGCTGTTGGAATGCGGCGCCGTGTAGCGTGGAATAAAAATAAAATAGAAATAAATTTGAAAAAACCTCTTACTCTTAAAGATAGAGCGATAGAACCCAAGACCTACCACAATTCGTATTGCCTTCGGAAGCGGCCACGTTTTCCAGCACGGGGTTAACTGGGAGTCACGTCCACCGACTTAGCATCGATGCTAGGAAAACACTGTTTGAGATCATTTATTATGTCTATTGTCTCTGCCAGCGATTTGCATACCTATACATGGCTTTACTAGCTTATCAATGCGAAATTACAATTGCACAAATGCATTGAGCGCACTGCAAGCACCGGCAGTCGAATAAGCTATCACGTCCTTAGCTCAATGTCAAATCGAACTGTCTCTATCTGTCTATCTATCCATCTATCTATCTATCTACGACAACTATCTCAATCTGCCGGATTGTTGATGTTGTGCTCCGGCATCCGAAGCTGGAAGCTATTTACAAAGCTCAGTGTGGAGCGGGGAGTGGCAGCGCCTGGCGAAAGGATTTGTATGCCATCTGTTCCTGGCGTCAATCAAATCAGTTGCTGCAGCACATCAATGAATCAATTTGAATGTCAACTGATTGATGGCGAAATAATAATCAAAGAAGCTGGCGGCAGATGAAGAGCTCCATTCGGTGCTTTTAGCTTTAAAAGAGTGCTTGTTACTCGAGAAATAATAAAAGCCATGATCATTTAAATTGTTAAGTGTATAATTTATTAATAATTAGTTTGTGGCCTACTTAAGTCTAGTAACAATATGCATCTTTGCGTTTCCATAAGTACTGGATACGAAATCATTAAGTACAATGTGGCGAAACTATCCAGCTAACACATTTAGTAGCGAGTAGTATGTTTAGTTACGTCTTTTTGATAATCACAGCGCTTAGTTTAATTACATATGGGTATGTCTTTCCAGCATGAACATGAAAATATCACAGAGCTCAGTTGCTTGGCTAGGTATCCGTATCCGTATCCGTATGGGCTTCACTTTTACCTTTACCGCTTGATATCGTCTTTCGACTGGCTGTCTTTCGACTTCGATTTCTTTTTCTCGTCGACGGTTTTGTACGAGCTGCCGAATACCTCCGCATAACTGGGCACAATTGGCATCATCACAAAGTTTGGCTTAATCGCCTCGCACGTGGGCGAAGCGGCCAATGTTGCAGATGTTGCTGTTGCTGCTGTTACTGTTGCTGCTGCGTGTGTTGCTGCTGCTGTTGCTGCTGTAGCTGGGAGCAGCGGCATTGTGGCATCACAAAACGAAGGTGTCTGCGGTGCCAGCTGATTCTCGAGTGCGGCTGGTGGTGCTGATGTTGCTACTCCTGGATGCTGCAGCTCCTGGCTGCTCCGCTCCTGCTTATTGAACACATTGAACACACTCGGATAGACAATCAGGCAGGATGACTGCGGGGATTTTTGTAGCAGCTCCAGAGCCGCCTCGTAGCTGGGCAATCCAGATACTAGGGTGTATTCCGGCACAGGATCCTCCACATCCGGATGCAGTTTCAACGCCTCTATATCCACAATGGTGCACTGCGTCGAGCCATTTGCATTGTTGCGATCTGCAAAACAAAGATTAATAATTGTTTATTAGTATTTGCCTTCGTTGGATTGGTGTTGACTGACTGGGCGAGATTAATGAAGACCTCGACCCAGTTGCAATATTACAATTGCTTCTGCCCGCATTTGTTTTGCCCTATTTGCTGGCTTTCATTGCCATTAACTTTTTAAATATTTTCTCTTCGCTGCATTCTTTTTCATAATTGCCTTGGCACCGCTTTCGAATTAAACTCGAGGTAGACGAATTTCTCTGACATTTTTGCCGTACTTTTCTGCGATTTCGTTGGCGATGTGCTAATTTTTTCCCAAGGTTTCGTGACTTTTTAGGCCGCATCACGAACTACAGAAAATTTGTGTTTGTTCTTGAACCTGACGACAGTTAACGAAATACTTTGCTTTTACGACCTCAACAAAAAAAAAAACATAGATTGACGTAACAAAGTGAATCATTAGAGATGTGGAAGCACTTAAGACGGAATAAAATACGAAAAGATTTCCACTTCTAATGGAGTATATTTCCCTGATGACGGTTGAAGTCAGGTCACCTAATTTCAGCAATAAAATCGTTTATAATGGCCTGGAATTTTTACTTGTTTATGTGGCTTGAATTGTGAGTGTTTTTTTTTCTTTTTTGGCAGTACTGGCTAATCAAAACACGCAGTCGATAAGATCTTAATCTCAATTAACAACTATATATGGATGCCATATGTACATTTTCCCATTTCTAATGCGGAATACTTACAATTGCGTTTCCAGGTGCGGAACTGATGGTACAGGAAGCAGGAGCAGATGCAGAAGACCATCGAGATGAGGATCAGGGTGAAGACGATGCCGATCCACACCTCGTTCATGAATTTATCGTACTCCAACTCCTGCTGCAGCTGATCCACACTGCTGCTGTCCAGAATCACCCGATTGGCCAGATCGAAATCCATGATCTCCTCGCTGGTGGAATTCCTCGGATGGCTGACTTCGTTGAGCTGATGTTGATGTTTCAGTTGAATGGAAGTGAGGATCTGCTGGCCAATCTGTTTCAGGAAATCACTGCTGGAGATGGCATCCAATGTGGTGATGGTCGGCGTGGAGGCTTCAGGAGAACTTCTCCCGCTGTTCAGAATCTTCTGAGCTGCGGCACCGGCGTAATGATCGAAATGCAAATCGTGCGAGAGTTCGTAGTTTAATGCGCGCGGCAATTCCTCCATGGTTTACTTTTATATCGGTCGACTGGCGGGTGTAATCTCTATTTGTATCTATATCTCTGCTGTTGTATCTGTGTCTCCGCTGCGGCACACTTTCACTGCTGCGATATCGGTATCTGTATCTCGTGGATCGTTCTTAGTCTCCGGTTTCTTTTAACGAACGCACACGTCCGTCGACGTCTGAGTCTACAAACAAACTGATTTGAGCGGCCGCTCGTCGAGCGGTCAAGCCGAGCAGCTCCACGAGTTTAACTCCATTCCACTCAAGAGAGAACCGAACCGAGCCGAGTCGAGTCGATCCGATCCCATCCGATCCGGAGTGTAAATCCAAATCTACCTGGCCAAGATCTCGATCACTCCTCTCTTCTTGCTCATTTGCCGCTCGGATACGCATCGCTGAGAACGTTCTCTCGCCGTGAAACGATCTTGTATCTTGTAATTCCCATTTCGATTCCGATTCCCGGAGCGCATCTTTTGTGCTCCCACAGAAACTGACAATGCCCTGGAATTATGGGACCATAATTGGCGTTACAAAGCGGCGCACATGTTGCTCAAGCAGAAGAGAGGGAAGAGGGAGAGGATTCGGGCCGGGAATAGGGATCGGTAGGAGAGGAGGAGAGGATAGAGGGACTGCCCTGTGGCATCGATCTTCATTTCTCTGGCGGCTACTTCGATTTCGGATCGTTCTGCAGCCGGGCAAATGACATATCTCCATTTCCTTGCAGTCGAAAAAAATAGGGAAAATTATTTGGAAAATAGGAAATTATAGGATGCTTATAGAAAAAATTCAAATATTAATTCTGTCGAGGAAGGCACAAGGGTAAATATGATGAAAACCAAAAGAATGGCTTTAAAATTGATTTGAAAATTAGATGCTTAATAATTTTTAGAATTATTCATATTTTTGTCGATCTTTCTTGTCATTATTCGAACGTCTATGGCTATCTTCGAAATTTCTTTCCCAAATTTCACGGCACATTTTTCCGCTGGGTGTACAGCTCAGTTCTTGTTCCGCTGCATTGTTCGTCGGGGAAAGAGAAATTATTGCTGTAGGATAATGTGTTTGTGGGACTGTTGTTGTTGCCCAAAGGGGCCCGAGACTTCTCTTGTTCTTATTCAATTTTGTCTTATTTTTTTTTTTTTTTTTTGGCTCGGTGAAGTTTTAAATTACAGCTACGTGCAGATATCTTATTTCGGGCAGCAATTTTGTGGGCGACGCGATGATCACCTGGCTTTGGGTTGATCACTTTTTGGCGATAGCAGCAGGTAGGGTTAGGTCTTCGCTTTTGGATCTTGAGATTGGAACCGGGAACGGGGGATTGGCACTGAGGATCGGATCGAGTAGATACAATAGTTGTCCATTTATGGGATTGATGTGTGTGTAATTGGAGGTTTTGTGGATGAGCAGGGCAAGCTGACGGGGGATTATCCTTGCAATCAAAGAGGCGCAGACTAGGGTATGACATAATCTTTGGAAAATGCTTTCGGGATATTTTCTTAACGGTTGTCAATGGAAATACCAAGACATTAAAGGTAGAATATTTAAGTATTGAAACTAATTTCCCACCGAGCCGAAACATTTGCTGTACTGGTGATGATAAAACACATTTCTAAGCATTTCCTCAGGCCCCATAACAGCCCAATAAATCAACTAAAACTCTATAGCCATCCCCTAATAATTAACTTTGAAGAGCCCCCCTCCGAAATGCGTTGCCATTTCCCATTACGATGCCCCCGTCGATAAAAATCACATAAATACAAGCACTCAAAACAGGCCGGATAAGATCAGCACCCGCTGGAAGATGAAGGAGAAATTGCTTTTCAACAAGACAGAGTCTAAGATGAATCTTGTTGCGATTCACAAAGGGTTGCCTATGGTCTCCGGGCTCAATGCTTCCTGATGAGCTCATCGAAGAGCGGCCAGAAGTGAGCAGTTCTTATCACGATCGGCTAATCTCGTTGAGGAAATGAATCAGCAGAGAGGCTGGGGGAGATTAGCAAAATGCCGGAGGTTGTCTTCGCAACGATGACGTCTTGAAGACAGGGGACAGACAATTATCCGGGCATTCTTCTCTGGTTAGTGCGGCTAACCCATATGGGCGAATACCAGTCCGAATACCATTCCGATTCCAATTCCCATTCCCTGCACTTAGAACCGCCCATCTAAGTACGCCAGGTATGCGGTTCTTTTGCAATCAACTGTCACGGACCGTGAGAAGAGACAATGGCAATTTAATTAAGGAGGCTAAGGCCCGCCTTGGGTTTTCTTGGGCCTTAACCTATTCTCGGGGTAGTTCGGTAGCTTCTGCATATACATATGTATGTATATCTGGGTTCCTCCGCATTGTGGTCTTGTCTGCGCGCCGCTTTCTTTTTCTTTCTCCGCACGTCGGCTTAGTTGACCGACTTGGGCCAAGTAGCTTTAATTTAAGACCCTAATGAGCCATTTAGGCATTCTGGGCTTTGTGTCTTCAATGCCGACTACTGTGTTTTGGTCGTCTCCCTGCCCGCGAACAAAAGTTAAATTAATGAGTCCACGGCCAGTTGGTGTCTTTAGTCTTTGGTCTTTGGATCTGGTGGCTTGGGATTTAGTCTCTCGGTTTTGGGGGCCTCATTTTCGGATGCGGGTGATGCTCTCAGATGCTCTGATGCTGATAAAGCTGCTTAATTTTTCACTGACTCTGAGATCGGGGTCTCTGGGCTGCTTTGCATAATGCAGCCCCGCCATCGAGCCACAATTTTTACATAGTTTATTAATTTTTCGGATTTCGGCTTAGGTATTCTCACTCCCCACCGCCGCCCTCTGTCGCCAGTCAACCGCTTCTGACACTAATAAATCGGCTTAAATTTGATCTTGAGCGGTGTATTTTTGATTCCCGACCTAGCTGAGGGCACTTTGTATCTCAGGGGCTCCGTGTGTGCATTATTGATGATGGCGACTGACCTTAGCTAGAAGCTGGCCCCAAAGAATCCGCCGATCGAGCCCCTGAGTTATGTTCAGCTCCATAATCGGCTTGCTGGTAGTGATTTAAATGGACCGGCTTTAATTGTATAGGAAACCCTGGGACGGCCGATTACTTTGATTTGAGTTATTTACTGAACTCTGACGTAGAAACTAACGTTTTTATTTTATAATTTTCACATTTTTATGACCGTTTTTGCAAAAGTGCCGTACGTTTGCTAAACAATTACATCATTTAATCTTTTAATTGTTAAGAAAAACTACTGCAGATGCGGAATTAGTTGCTAACCTATGTTAAATATAGATTTATATTCACATATGTAAAAGGGGTAGGTATGAGTTTGCAATAAAATATCTCAAAAACTGTTGCTGATTACACTGTTTGGAGTAAACAAAATATTGATTGTGTAATAATAATCTAGAAAGTTCGAATAAAATGACCTTAAATGTGTTTACCCTAGTAAACTTATTGATAGTGCAAGCACTGCACTGGACTTTAATTCTGGGAAGCATTGGAATGAATGACCGCCCTTCCACCTTACAAATTAAATCCATTATCCAGAGGCAGCTGGCATCTGGAAGCCCCTTGGCAATATGACTGCCACTTCCTTCCAGCTTAATTGAGTTGTAAATTCAACCCTAGATATTTGGCACACATCTAAAACGAACTGATTTCCATATAATTACAGGGCACAGTGCTCTAATTGAGCGATCAGGAGAAGTATCATTGGGCGAATCAGTCTCGCAGTTGAGACGGATTCCCTGAATCCCAGATTCTCGAATCCGGAGTTTCAGTACCCAATAGCCACCCGTGGGCATGGGCCATAAAGTCATGACATCCTGCCGGGCAACTAGAAGCACTTGTTCTGCCTTTTCCACTCCGACTTTTTCTCACCCTGCCCGGGGGCGCATTTTCTGGATACGTATCTTGTGCCTTTTCCTTTTTTTGAAGCTCAGCAAGACGCAATGCAACCAACTGAGCTGTGACGGAGCGAAAGTCATGGCAGGAGCATATACTACACAAGTACGAGAGCCTGGCCAGGTAATTGCTGCAGTTGTCGGGGGGCAGTGATGTGAAACATTTGTCATATGGACCGAAGCCGAGACGTGCCGCTGCCATGGGAAAGTCAGTTCGCAGTTCCCTAATCTGTGATATAGGTCATGCAACCCTCAAGGTTCCGAGTAGGTACCGGTGCCATCTCCAACTCCAAGTTCTAGACTCCGCATTGTCTTTGGTCCCATTGTGTTTGTTATGGATTCGTAGAAATTACGCGTGAGCATTCCAGCCATCCTTTTCATATTCTTATGTGACGAGCCAAGTGGCTTGGGCCTATTATGTTCTGTATCTGTATCTGAGTCCGAAGACAACAAGTGCAGCGATGAGTGCGCCTTTTATTCCAGGCACAATTAAAAACGCAGTTGTGCATAGAGTTAGCAGAATAGCTGGAAGTCTGGCTCAAGTTTAGCCAAGCCAAACCTCCGAATCCCCTACCCACAGGAACATCTTGCGTGTAGGCACCCACCCATTCAATGTCAATGAACCGCGGTTGTAATGTTTATACGCCCATCACAGTTAAAGATACGGATACAGCTACAAGTGCACTTAGAAAAAATTAAATTTCAAATTTCAAATTCTTTATTTAAGACAAATATCTGTTGAAATATCACTTAAGTAATTATGAAATAATTTATTAGAAAATTATTAAAAAAACGTGTAATAAATTGTCACAATTTCAAATTATTCAGTAGTAAATCATGGTGAAGAGCAACAGGTAAATTAAAAAACCATAATTTGCTGATAATCACAAATTCTTATAAAGTTTATTATACTTTGGCATGACCTAAAATTTAAAAAAATGTATATACAAAATATATGAAAATATTAAATAGTATAAATTTCTAATACTTCTAGGCTTTTTCTCCGCCTGCAGCCATGGAGACAGATAGAAGCACACGGTATGGAGCACTCCAAAGTTGTCCACCTTCCGACGCTGTCGTTGCTTGGATTTTTACTTTATTTGTTTATGGTTTTGCCGTCTGATTATCTTGGGCGCGTTTTAGCCCCAAGTTCGTTGCGCTTGGCCAGACTTCCTCCTCCAGCCCCCCATCACCTCCACCATATCCACCATATCATCCATGTGTAGTACTTATGATGTTATTTCATTTTATTGTCGCCGTCTTGGGGACCTTTCCCCATCACCGGCTGTCAAAGTTTTCGGTTTTTTGTTGGTTTATCGCTCCAAAGGTTTTCTATACAACAATTGATTGAACATTATTAGCACTCAAGCATAAATTTGTTCGACATTCTCGACAGGGTTAACTGGCTGTATAAGGCTTCAATATTTGTAGTCCATTAGGTGGGGGAAAACCTAGATGTTACGAAGCTGATGGATAGATAGAAACGTTTATGATCCAAATGTCTAAGCAATTTATAGATACAAATGGGGCAAACGTTAAGCTAAATTTACACCGAATCAAATGCAATCGCACAAGTTACAAAACACTGGATTGCTGAAAAGCTAAATTACGCAGCACGCAATCCGATAAATGTATAGCTTTCAAAATCGAGTGTGCAAATAAAATCCGCCCATAAGCCGGGTAACTGGAACTGTTTTGCAAGCAGTTTAATATACCTTTATTGATTCATTTGACTCGTAATTTGTAGCTACTGTAACTAATCAAAGCGTACTTTTCATCTGTAGCTAGAACGCGGAATATTTTAATTTCATATTAATATTCCCCCGATCAACCCCCCAAGGGGATAAATATCCCCTGTGATTTATAGATCGCTTACGCCGACAGCAACAAGTTGTCGCTGCTCGAGATCTGTAATTATATCGGACTAGCTCTTGAGTTGAGGAAGTGATAGTGCCATGTAACACCATGTTGCTCACCAGATAGTCAGAGTGAAGTCATTTTTCAGCGAATAAGATTCATTAGGGGAGTTACATGAAACTACAGCTTCAAAATCTAGCTGCATTCTCTATAAAGAATGTAAACACCTAGTGGTGTCAGTGCTTTGCTGGCATTTTTTATATGGTTCTGTGCATCAGCCCACGATCTAGCCTAATCAAATCTTAATTAATCAACTGCACTTTGTGGCCAGTCATTGAACCCGAATGAGCGAAACAAGTTTCGCACGTGGTGAACATTCGCTTGCATTAACATACCGAACTTGTCTAATAAACCACAAGATCATCAAATCCGGCATAGCGAATGGAATTCTTTCATTTAATTCTATGGACTGCTGGGCGGCTCCCAGTGTGGGATCCCTTAATAGTTGAGACCCACAGACCTTTAACATCGATGGGAGACTTTCAATTAACCTTAATTTCGCACTTGGCGCCCAGCCGATTTTCTCTTCCGATCTCCCACTTAAGACCCGATTCCGATTCTACTGACCCCAATTGGTTTCGTCAGACCATCGGAATCGATCAATAAACAAATTTTTTATTATTGATTATCGTGTTGGTCATGTTCACGAGGTGTTGGGAAACTTTCGGATTGCTTTGCTTTCCCGCAGCACAAACTTCTTTAATTTCTTGTATTTCCTTATCGCAGCACTCTTATCAAATGATATGCAAGGTGCCCAGGGGATTGATGTGCTTGGGCAATTCATCAATGCACTCTCTCTGTGCCTCCAGTGGTAGTAGGGTTACCTCCAGTTTTGGGGACCTTGTCATTATTGACATTACAAATGTTATTGATTGTTGTGTCTTTGGGTTTTCATTTATGTTTCTCTTAGCTGCGCCCTCGCCACAGTTTTCATTTTGCGGCTCACGAAATTGAAAGTACATGTTAATTATTTCCACACACGATCCAACACAATCACCTGCATTTTTCGGTGGGACCCCAGATCCATTTCCACTGATAAGCGCATTAGTTTTCGAGTGTCACCGAAAAAGAAACAAAAACATTTCCCTGCCTCACTGATTTTCTTGTCAATCAGGCCTGAAAAAAGAGTTCGTAGTCCAATTTTTTCCGTGCTGACATTTCTTTTTTCTGTTTTTTTTTTCCTTTTCGCCTCGTCAACGTTGCATGCAAACAAGAAATCTGGGGAATTGGGGGAGTTTTTCAACCTGGCGACAGAAGCATTACAAAGCATTTGCTTTTCGGCATATCAATTCTTGGAAGTGTCACTCTCACTGCATTGTGTGATTTTTTTTTTGGCGCGGATATCATTTTCCCCTTTCAGATTCACTTTTCCCCCTCGCATTTGGGTTCGATAAATCGGTTATTGGGGCGTTTGAAAGGGGCTCGAAAGGTTTGTTAGCCTGTGAATGGCAGTTGAGTGATTCGGCCAAAAGGATCCACAACAATCGAACTGAGTGCTGTGGGCTAATGAATGAAGTGAAAGTCAATTATGATTTCCAGAGTGATTCAAGAATCCCTCAATGAATTCGCATGGGCAGGGGGACAATAGAGGAAAATTTCTTCTATTATTATGCCTCACATTTCTGGAGCTAAGTGAAAAGGCATCTATAATAAGATGCATTATAAGAAAATTATTATTATGATGATTAAATTGTTGCATGTCAATTGTTTTACCCTTCTAATAACAAGTAAAAATAGTCGATTTAAGCATTTAAATTTAAGTATGTTAACTTGCAAAAATCGTGTGGTTCATACATTCTCCAATATCCTATTAAACGTTCCCCACTTTTAGTTAAACATCAGCTGGAGTAAAAGCAATTAAGATAAGATAATCCCCCATCATTCCGCACTATTCGGTGAAAAGGTTCGTGTCTAGCAATACGCACCTGACAAAGTGGATAAAGTGAAATTAGTTTTCGCGGTAATAAACTTATGGACAAGTCCAGAATACTGGCACATATAGCAAATAGTGACCCCCCAAGTCACTAACAGTGAAATAATAGTGAAACGATAACATTTTCATTCAAAAATACAAAGTTAAGTTACTCGAACTGGGGCTCCGCTGCCCAGCTGCCACGCGATCGCACAAACAGCTGTTTGCGAGCTTAAAGCTTTCCCAGGGTTCAAGTTTTGGCTAGAACCCTGGTGATTTGGTGCACACTACAATATGAACCCTTTAAATGAAACCGCTGCGGCTGATGAATCGTTGGATACTGCGTTTCTCCCGAGCCCCCAATGTGCTGCCCCGCAGCGCTTTCAAAAAATAAAGCGAAAGTCTCGTGCTTCTCCGGAGACTGAAAGGAAAAAACCAAAACAAAGCATCGGCAAACAAGGGGAAAACCCTTCGACTACAGAACCTAGATATGGCGGCAATTCAAACCGATTTGGTTTACTTGCGCATCTCACAGCCGACAAACAAGTAGGCAATGAAATTGACGATCTGTATGACCAGCCCAGTACCAGTCATCAAGCTGCTATTGCTGCCGCTAAGCGGGATGCAGCCTCCGCTGGTACCACTAGTTCAGTCAAAAAGGCGCAGTCCAAACCACCTCCTATAGTAATGGAGGGAGTGGACGACGTATGCCTGATGATGCAGAGCATTGAAAGCATAGTGGACCTAGAAAAGGTTGAGGCTAGGGCGTCAATGAGCGGTGTCCTAAGGCTTTACGCGGCTGACGCTAATACATTTCGCGCCATAGTGAACTGGCTCGAGAACGAAGAATATGAGTTCCACTGCTACCAGCTTAAAGAGGACAGGCCTTACAGGGTATGCGTGAAAGGCCTGCACCACAGTACGCTACATCACCAAATCAAGGATGAGCTGGAAAAGATCGGGCACAAGGTTCTCGATATTCATACACCGCTTAGGCGAAACGAACCGGGTACCTCAAAAGCGTCGCCAGTCAATATGTTCTTCCTAAATATTGCTGCTGCGGCAAACAATAAGGAGATCCTGGCGGTTAAGGCACTATGCCATATGAGAGTAGTTATTGAGCCTCTCCGCAAGCGTAACGCTATTGTCCAGTGCCATCGTTGTCAGCAGTTTGGCCACACAGCCAAATACTGCCGTAAGGCCCACATTTGTGTGAAATGTGCCGGCGAACACCCAGCCAAGGACTGTACCAGGCCACGCATCGAGCTGTGCACTTGCTACAACTGTGGCGGTCAGCATCCTGCAAACTATAAAGGTTGCAGCAAGCTACAAGCGTTCCTGCAGCGATCCAGACCCAGAAGTGGAGTGGCTGGAAGAACAGAAGTAAACGAGCGACCAACTTCACGGGGCTTAGCTGGAGGTAAGGAGATCCCCTCTTCTCGAGGCGGAATATCTTATGCAGATGTGGCTAGAGGGTCCATTCACCACAAGCAACCACTGAGCCTGATGCACCAACAACAGAAGCAACAGCAACAGCCCAATGATGGAAGTCCCAGTCGTCAAAGGAGCCGCAGCCGGACAAGGACGTCTAGGGGTACACTTCAGCGCTCGACGGATGCTAGCAGCAGCATTGAAGCCATCCTGCAGACGCTTAATGAAAACATTAATTCTTTGCGCTCGATTCAAGAGAAGCAGATGGAATTAATGATGATGATGATGAAGCAACAGCAACAACAGTCACAGCAGCAGGGGCAGATTATCAATCTGCTCACTGCTCTCCAAGCGCGTCAAGCGCCATAATGATGCCGCTGCGCATCCTAGTGTGGAACGCCGACGGCGTATCCACGAAGTTGCCTGAAGTAGAGTGCTTCGTGCGACGTCACGAAATCGATGTATTGCTGCTCAGCGAGACACACTGCAAGGGGGCAGAGACGCCTAAGCTATTCGGATTTGTAGCCTACACTGCCAATGATCCGAGTGGTGGCAACGCCAAAGGCGGAGCAGCTATCTTAATCAAATCTAGCCTTGCCCACTTTCCGCTAACACCAATAGCCACTGCCAAGGTGCAACTTGCGCCGGCGGTTATTGAAACGGCACTTGGTCCTATAAGCTTTGGAGCGGTCTACTGCCCACCGAGATTTGCATGGACTACGGACGAGTTTAAGGACATTCTGGAAGAGTTCCAGACGAAGTTCATTGTTGCAGGCGATTGGAACGCGTCCCACTGGCTCTGGGGTGCGGGAAGGAGCAACCAAAGAGGCATTGCATTAGCGAATCTCGTCCTAAATTCGGAGGTGGACTCGCTAGCAACAGGAGGACCAACACGATACCCGTACGGCAGTAGAGGCTCACCAGGATACATCGATTTTGCACTGACAAAGGGTGTGCTGGGCATCCACGCTAGCATAAGTGCGGTTGTTGAGCTTAGCTCCGACCACCTGCCTCTGGTAATTACGCTGGATGCGGGGGCAATATCCTACCCTAAGATGGAGCGGCTTATCACTAGGCGTAGTAACCTGGAGGTATTCCAATCGCAACTGGAGTCCACACTGCCCCTCAACACTGCCTTAAACTCTGGACAGGACGTTGATGATGCTATCGAACTGCTCACCAACAATATCAAGTCAGCAGCTAGATTGGCAACTCGCAGAATATCTCGGCAGCCCGCGGCAGATCGAATCCCAATACCCAGGGAGATCCTGCTGCTTATAGCTGAGAAGAGGCGCTTACGCACTAGGTGGATGAGGTCTCGGCACCCGTTGGACAAAACGGAATGGAATCGAGCGCTGAGTAGGCTCCGATGCGCGTTGGTGCTGCACAAAGCCGCATGGTTCGACGAAAGGCTTGCCAATACTGGAGTCGAAAGCGAAGCTACGCATTCGCTGTGGAAGGCCACGCGCGCAATCAAAAGGCGTTGCACGAGGAAGGCGCCTCTAGTCGATAGCAACGGGACATGGTGTCGGACCGACTTGGGACAAGCGGAGGTATTCGCTGCGCACCTCGCCGAGCGATTTCAACCATTCAAGCTTGCCAGCCTGCAACAGGTTGAAGAAACTCAGGACCAGCTGAACCAAGCGCTTCAAATGGATATGCCAATCACGCCGTTTGAACCCTGCGAGGTAGCCGAAGTCATTGTGCGCCAGAGTAACAACAAAGCACCTGGACATGACGTCATCTGCAACGCCACATTGAAGGCCCTGCCCAGACAAGCGATCCTCTACATAACGTTGGTTTTCAACGCTATTGTGAGGTTGCAATACTTCCCTTATCAGTGGAAGCTCGGGATAATCACCATGATCCACAAACCTGGCAAGCCGGAAAGGGAGCCCGCCTCCTACCGGCCGATCAGTCTCCTCCCTTCAATTTCGAAGGTGTTTGAGAGACTGATTGCTGTCCGGATTGTAAGGATTATGGAAGCCCAGGGGATTACCCCTGAGCACCAGTTCGGTTTCCGTGCTGGCCACTGTACTGTCGAGCAGCTCCATCGAGTCGTCGAGCAAATCCTGACGGCCTACGACAGTAAGGAATATTGTAACAGCCTCTTCTTGGACATTCGAGAAGCGTTTGATCGAGTGTGGCACATTGGACTCCAACTGAAAATCAAGCAGACGCTGCCTGCTCCATATTTTGGGCTGCTAAAATCGTACCTGGAAGGAAGGAGGTTCGCTGTGCGCTTTCATTCAGCAATTTCCACCGAGCACAACGTGGCAGCTGGTGTTCCACAAGGTAGTGTTCTCGGCCCCCTGCTCTACTGCCTGTATAGCCACGACATGCCGCAGCCGGATGTAAGCCTTTACGGGAAATCTATGTTGGCCACATTTGCCGATGACGTGTGCGTCACCTACAGGACCCGATGCGAGCACGACGCAGCCGATGGTATCCAGGACTTTGCATACCGGTTCTCGGAATGGGCAAGACGTTGGAACATTGGCATCAATAGCAGTAAGTCCAACAACGTCTGCTTTACTTTAAAGCGGAGAACGCCACCGCCCGTCTACATCGAGGAAGCCCCCGTACCACAGCCGAACGCAGCAAAGTACCTTGGAGTGCTTCTGGATCGCAGACTCACATTTTCCAAGCATGTGACCGACATCAGAACGCGCCTACGTGCTAAGGTGGCGAAGCACTACTGGCTACTTTGTTCGCGCAGTAAATTGTCGCTATCCAACAAGCTGACAATTTACAAACAGATCTTAGCACCAAACTGGAAGTATGGGTGCCAAATCTGGGGCTTGGCATGTGACAGCCAAATCAAAAGAATCCAGGCTATTCAAAATAAGGTAGCAAGACTTATCACCGGCTGCGAGTGGTTTGTTCGAAACACCACTCTGCACAGAGACCTAAAACTAGCAACGGTTTTCGACGAAATAAACCAGCACTCGAGCAGATACCATGACAGGCTGGAGCGCCACAGAAATCGGCTGGCCAGCGCTCTAAATAGATCTCGCCCACCAAGGAGGCTCAATAGAAGGCAACCGAGGGATCTCATTACCCGATCTCCTTTGACAAGGGTCCGCAGAAGCTGACGCTTATCTTAAATCCTATTTGTTATATGTGATTGTTATGTAATTCTAGTTAAATTACTGTAAATTTGAAAAAGCTAACTATAGTTAGCCGGCGAGCCCAAAATGGGCTGAATTAATAGATAAGAAGGACACAAAGGGGCTTCATGACTTCCCCGTATGCCTTAATAAATAAACTAATTAAAAAAAAAAAAAAAAAAAAAAATTCCGCACTATTTGCATTTGTAATGGGATTTCCATTCCCCGCCACCTCTAAGCCAACAGCTAAGCATTTTCCCCTCGGCTTTTAGCCCCTCTGCCTTTTCTGCCACTTTTCACACGCTCATCTGCGAATGTTCCAATTAGACACCACACTATATATAGTACTATATAGCCGGCAGTCATTCCACACCCACGCTAAAAATTAATTGCATGCTACCTTTTACACGCGCACCTGATGAAAATTTATACACCGATTGCCGCTGGCGCTTTTCGCTCAAAACTGAAGCGAAGACTGCGTCGCGCTTATTTAAAGTCCAATCTGCAACAATTCAATTAAGCCAATAACTAAACCAATTTGTAATGCGCTTCAGCTTTTTAGCTACAGCAACGAATTGCGATCACGATGATGATGCAGAGACAAAAATTTCCATTTCTCGTATATACTTAAAAACGCCAAAAACAGTATAGAAATAATATACAAATTATAAAAAAGACATAAATGGATATATGTACATATATTACGTATATCAGTTCGTCTAGAAAAGAAGTGCTCACCATTGATAACATTTCCAGTTAAAATATGAAGTAAGTTACAACATCCTATTTTTTTTCAATGTGTTGAGGGTGATGAGGGAAATCCACGACTTGGTCGAAAGGAAATGGAAACGGCCAAAGACAAAGCCCTGGCAAGGCAGCGGGTCCAAATCCAATTAAACTAGTGACAACGACACTGCATCCACTAAAAAGGGCAAGTAGGCGGTGGGCGGAGGACCGTGGGTGATATAAGGGGCAGGAGGCTTGTGGGGGGTTTCATTTGGGGGCGATGGGAACTGCGAGCTGGCATAAAAATTGAATAAAGCGCAATTTCAACTGGACAGCGGCAGCGGAGCAATGTGGCCATGTTGCTGCCACCTGCTGTCTGCTTTACATTTGCAAAAAATACAGCACGACGAGAACCCGACTTCAAAGCAATTGCGACATAATTAAGTTGACAACAACAGATGCAACAACAGCAGCAGCAAAAGCACCAGAAAAGCAAAAGCAACTGAAAAGCACGAGCAAAGCAAAAGCAAAAGCAATGGCAATGGCAAAAGCAACAGTGGCAGCGACACCAGCGAGCAATTGACACCACTGACCCAGATACGTGGCGCTGCAAAAACGGCTAGAGAAAAACTGGACGCATTGTGAACAGAACTTAGTGCACTGCAAAAAAAGATATATTTTACATAATATAATAACATTACTTATTGAGTTTGCTCAAAGTAATGTCCAAGATTTATTGCTAAGAAATATATTTGTTTTGTAGGCTACTTAAATATATTTAAAAGTATAGACTTTTAGCAGTAAGTGTTAGTGTTAAAATATATATAAGTATTTACAGGAATTTCTCTCAGTGTAGGCTTGGGCCTGGTTAAGACCCAGCCGCGTGACGTCGTCGCAGCCGTAGTTTAAAATTGAAAATTAAAATTGTTAGACAGCGTGTCGCGCTGTCGCCTGTCGGTGGCATTTGTTTGGAGCGAATACCCTGCGGTGATATACACTCCACCAAAGCGGATGAAGAGTGACTCGGACATGGTCAGCGGTCAAAGGGACGGCTGGGTGATGGGAGGATGTAGTACGCTATAAAAGTCGCACTGGGTCGGGATTAGCTCAACAGTTAAAAGTAAAATAGGAAAGAAAGTCCGCAGAGAAGAATTGCTGAAGGCATTCGGTGGAGTCTTACGGTTAGTTTTATGTCAGCTAAGGCCTTAAGAAGGTAATAAACTAGCTTTGTAATGTATTTGCAAGTGGTGTACTTTCATTACATTTCGCAAAAAAAAACAAGTTTTATCACAAGTCACTAAATGGATGCCTGTAAGAACTTGTATTAAAAGAAAAGAGTTTTTGTATTGAACACATTCTCAAAAGAGTGCTGGTACGTACTTCTAATATACTTTTCAAATATTTCAAATAGTAAATAATAATTTTTAATTGCAAAACAGAGCGAACCGTTTCGTTAAGTTTACACTCACCAACCTAGCAATACTTTTGCAGCGCCCAGGAAAGTTTAGCAGACCTAAACTAAACACTTAAGCCACACACTCTCTTATTTGGTCGCAATTTTAACGGGTTCCACCAGCTGGTCGACTGATGTCTAGCTGGCTGCATGTTGGTAGTTGGAAGCCGCTGTCTGGCTCTGAGCCTGGTTTTGTTTTTGTTCGACAGTGCCACCCTGCACACCACCTCTCGGCGATTTTCACACCGCCATTGTCACCAACTGGAATGGCGACGTCAGACGGCGCTTTTAATGTTTGCTCAGCACCGACGACGAAATCCAATTAAAGAAATTATGTTTACATATAAAAATGCATGAGGCGCAAAGAAGAGAACAAAACCTGGCCACATTTGTGGCAAATTGTTATTAAAAAAGCTTAGCAAACAATCTGTTGGACAGCTCGGCGAAAGGCACTTGAAACACATTCACGCCTCGACCGCAAGTCCTCATTTTTAGTTTTTCTTTAATTTTCATTTTGTCTGGCCAAGTGGTTTGGCAGGGATCTGGTGATTGTTTTCTCAGAGGAAGCGACTGCTAAAAGGAGGAACAACATGCGAGTAATGCCACAATCCACACATGCTTTAGTTGAGAGATTTTCAACAAATTCCCTGGCATAATTTCTACGAAAACAAGCAACAACAAAAGATACACTCGTCTTCTTTTTTAAGATACCAGATACTATTTAGTGGCCATTGGCATCATATTGTATAAGAAGGAAGTGGGAGAGGGCAACCTTTATGAAAACAAATTGCTCGAATTTCAGGGCACTCTCTTTGGGTCTTAAGGATACATGTGGGAGTGCGGACTTAAGTGCATTTTGGTATGGATTACACGTGAGCCAGAAGGATATAGCTCTGAATGTGGGACAAGATACAAATTTGTCCGACTAATAAGGAAGTTGTTGTGTTCAACTGCTTTTTTACTATATTCAGCCCCTGGGAATTCCCCATGGCAACAGATGATACTTCAACTAACCAAATAACGCTGTTATCTCGGCTATGATTCAGACTGATTGTCGAAAAGGAAGATTCTCTAAACTGTGCCTTATCACGAATGACGAAATTCGGCTATCTTAAAGATGAATTTCAGGTCCGATTTAAGTTGCGTGATTCAGAGGATGATGCCATCTAAAAAAACAATGTACTATGATAATGCTAAAGGGGATTTTCATACAAAAGTTATGAAATCATATTTATTTGTTTATCTATGATGAGTTCGAAACTTCATATTGTAGAATATTTGGTAAGTTATTCTGTTTTACAGACTTAATTTATTTTCAATCATCCCGTCCCATTTGTCTTTCACCTGCCACAATTTGTTTTCAATTTGACCCTGGCATCTACACATAAATTGTATCTCTAATTACGTTTCACCCTGCGATGACCTAAGTGCAGAGGGCACAAACCATTTTCAATTTTAACTGCCCCACAAAAAAATCTGGGAATAAAAAGACATAAATCTAATTTGGACCTGTGCATTTGCTTCTTTTATGGCGCCGGACCATTTGAAAGAGAGCCAGCGAATGGCGATGCTGATGATGATGATGATGATGGGCTATCTAAGCGCTCCAAATCCATTTACCCACCTGGGCACGAAAATGGGTGTGAGAATGGTCGAAAAGCGAACCCGAAATGGCCAAAGTTGAAAGGGAGTCAATGGCAATAATAAAACGAGAGACGAAACGCGAAATTTCCCAACGCCGCACGAAAATTATTTTATGATGCTTTTAAACTAATTTTCTGGAAAAACAACGTGCAAACGGATTTTCGTTTTTCCGCTGTTCTTGCTGTTGGCCGCGAAAATTGTTGACTGAGGACACGTGGGCACGTAAAAATTTTTATTTTATTTGCCATCGCTGCGAGCACATTTTCTAGTGGAACGCGTGTCGGTCGCGAGTTGTGAGTTCTGAATTTTAGATGCAGGTAACAGGTGAGTCCTGGTCCTCCCTCCTTATTTTATCACTCCCCATAGTTTCCAGTCACGAACTAGTCATAAAATTAGCGCAGAGGCCTTCGAGCCACCTCCTCCTGGCATCTCCAAGGACTGCGAAACTCAATTTACTTTTGCTTTTGCAATTATACCAAAGACACTTTCTGTTTTGTCCCGTATCTCGAGGCCATCAATCTAAATTACGGCATAAAATTTTCAGCCTAAGCCGGACTTTTGTGAAATAATAAAAATATTTTATGCCCGGCGACAAATTGATTTATCTGACAGCCTAATCAACTTTGGGGGATTTTGATAGATTTGTGCTGCAATTTATGAATGAGACAAAGTCGCAGCTGGAAATGCTCAGTTTTTGTACCATTTCGTAGGAGGAAGTTTGGGCCCAAATTGACATGTTCTGCCCAATAATGAAGCGATCAGGGGACCGAAACCTCATCCTGCTTCCTTGGCTTCTTTGGCACTCGGCCTATTCATAAATCCCCTTTTCCTGGCGATTTGTCAGCACCAGACATGCGACATTGACAATGTCTGTTCAGTATCTCTATCTTTTGCCCGGACCAAGGACAAAGCACTTGCGAAGCGCTGCAGGTAGGCCCGGGCCTGGGCCTAGGCCTCGTTATTGTCAATCTATCTTCCAGTATCTGCAAGTATCTCCCACTACTCCTTCCCCGAATCTCAATCTGTATGGCCATAGCCTTGGCCTTTGTTGGCTGCCTGCTCTTTTCGCCATCTCCTGTTTGTTTTTGCAATTGACAGTCGCTGGAGGCGAAGGCTGTAAGCGTGAGCATAATTATGGTTTTCAATTTATTCCTGGAATCCGCTCGCACACACAGCGTGGATGGGAGTTGCATAGGTTTCCCTAGAATCCTACCTGATGTTAGCCTTTTAGCAGGAGTTCCTAATTGAAAGTGTCATAAATTAAGAATGAACTTCAAGTCAAGTCGAGTAGGGCTGCTGTTCCTGCTGCTCTGGGAAAATATATGGAAATCTTGGAATGCATGTGGAGTACATTCAAAGTAACCCTTCATATGGTATTTACCCTTCTATATAATGAATTATTCGTTATTAAAACACCATTAGAAATATTAATTCGAACAAAAATAATACCAACTATGTGCGAAATGTTTGTGAATTTTAAATATTTAATAAGATTTGTTAGGTATTATTACAAAAAATTCATATTAATTAAAATACGATTCATACAATAAGATATTGCATTAAGAAGCTGATATTGTAATGCTTTGCAGGCTGAACCTTTTAATCCCCACTTTCGCATCTAGTTCGTCAACTCATTCTCTATTCAACATGGTTTCCTGAATAAACAGTGAAGCAATTTCCTACATTATTTATTTACTTTTAAGTAGTCACTCTAAATGCATTCATAATATCCTGCCTACCACCAAAAAACACGGCGCAAAAACTCAAATATCATGCTCTAAAAAGAATATCCTGCCATAAAAAGACAACACAGCTAGAGGAACTCATTCATAAATCAATGGCTACAAGTATTGTTAATTTTCGATACATTTTTTTTAGGAAGCCTGTGAAGTGTTTATTGGAAAAAATATGCTTCCTCACGGTTGTTTTTAGGATAAATATGTCAGAGGGAAATATGATAGCCTATAACTTCGTTGGCGGGACAGCTGGCCGATTGTAGTATCCTTTGGGCTTCCTGTGAGTGCACTTCTTTTTTTATCTGGTTCATTCGGGGAGCAGTGTGATTGATGACTCAGACTGGGAGAACTCACCTTTCCACAGCCATTTCCCAGCCATTCCAAGAGGACTCTCCTCGACTGTTTACGACTCTAATCTTGTTTCTGTGTAAAACCAAAACGTGACTCCATCGTTGACCCCACGGAACTTAAGCTAATGTCTGAGTCACCGCTTACCAAGAATCGTTCCCCCATGCCCCAATAAAGTATAACCAACCCAACCTACCGCCCATAATTCCATGTTGCCAATACCATGGTTAAGGAAAATCGAAAACGCACCACGAGAATTTTCACATTTTCACCTGAACGAATGAAGCGAAGTGGAAGAACGTGTTCGGGCCATAAATATCAATTAGCTAAGATAAAGATACTAAAGCGAGCCACAAGACCACGAATCGGAAAAAAATAAAACTAATTGCAGCTAGCCGGTGGTCCTTCTCCTCGCTCCACATACATATGTACATCCAGACTTCGACTGGAAAGGAAGTCGTAAAATTGATAAAGGCACTGGACCAAGGAAAAACACTCCACTCCGATTATGAGAGTGAGTGTCACTAAAGTGCCAGGTCACGTTCGGAATTCTGGTCTGCGGCAAAAGTGAGTCACACACAGAAACTGAAACACCGACCGACTCCGGAGATCCGAGAATTTTCCGGAGCTCATCTTTTTATCAGGCAGCCAGCTTGATAAGCTGCTACAAATTTCGATGACGCAAGTGGAAAATGGAAATAAAAGTGGGTACCCCGTCTCCCACCTAAAGAGATTTTCCGGGCGGCGGTAGTCTACGTAGTCGCTGCCTCTAATTTGCTGCTCATTTTGTTTGATGATGTGACGACACACGATTCGCCGCCTCTTTGAACTTGGCCTGCGGCATTTTATCTGGATTTTGGACTCTGTATTCTGGATGAGAAGCTATCTTTAGACCCGGTGTGGTCCTTATCTCAGGCGTGTGCTGCTGCTAATGAGCGTCTGCTAGCTGTTTGCATTTGGTTTAAACAAACAGCAAGTTAGCCGCACTGCTCTTTGTTTTATATTAGCGTTTGAGAATTGGGATAAGACCTCTGGCTTATCGCTGTATAAACCTATCCCTGACCTAAGTCAGCGGTATTTCCTCATACATATGTATAGTGTGTGGATGTGAGCTTCATGGCTGGAATAATCTGACAGCGACCCAGTTTAATAGAAACTAACATGTAACTGGCTAATCTAGGGAATCGAAAGGGTTTCCGATTGGCCTGTTTGCTTAGCTGTAGCTAATCTACAGAGGCAGTCAATCCATTCTATGTAGTGGAGTGGGGTGAATTCGAGCTAGCATAAGAGCTTTTCTATTGGATAACCTAAAAATAAATGAAACAGAAATAAACATTGGATCACCAAAACATTAAATTATTCAAATCTTAAAGGTTCTAAATATCTAATATCTAACGAAGCATATTTTATCATAAAATATATTTTCCTTATATTGGCATTTTATTGTATACCTACTTTAGGCTACATTGTAAGTGTAGTGGAAAAATGTCGCAGGAATGTTTCAACCCTTTGGCAATAATTTAAGCTGCGCACTTACCAAACCAAATTGAATTAGAGGCTCCGGCGAATGCATCCATTTTAAAGCTTAAATCATAAACAGAAGCGAATGCTGCTTAAAATTTCATTACGCGCACTTAAGCGGTGTGATTTTCGGCACACCCTTCTCTGGGGGAACCCCCTTTAACCATCGACAACAACCAGTGTTGCAAAAGCTCGTAAAATCCCCACTAGCTGCAGTAGCTGGATGGCAGCACCGCAGTGGTGACACATTCACATCCGCGACCACGTCCTCGTCCACATCCACTGCAATGCAGCTGGCGAAATGTCATCAGCGCCTGGATTTTATGGCGGCGGCAAAAGGAGAATGTATCTAAGCTGCAGTCTCGTTCCTGGTTTCGCTGGTCCCTGTTTTCCGGCTCCTAAATTCGGCTGAAGCGTTAAACTTTTATGGCTGCCGCAGCGCGTGGAGAAGAAGAAACGTCGTAGTCGTCGTAAATAAATTTCTGGCCGTAATTAATTTTGCATGCCAGTCAGATAGTCAGATAGTTAGCTAGCTGCTTCTCAAGTCGCATTTTCGGTGAGTTAACAAACGCACACGGCTGCTGATTGGGAATGCCACACGCCATTTGGGCCGCTTTGATATGCCAAATGTGTCGCTTAATGATTTTTATTCCTCATTGCTCATACGCACCGTGTGACGCCCGCAGGGCTTAGTATGCAAATTGTATCTTTGTGTCTTTTTGTTTGTGTGACGCATGCGAGTCAGCCTCGAATCTGTCAGAATGTCAGCCAGCCAGAAAAGTTGAGTTTACAGTGCAGTCAGCTCATTAGTGAGTCTGTTTGCCATTGTGGCTCTTGTCTGGGGCTGCTCTAACATTATTTATCTGGCATTTTTAACACTTGCCGTTGACAGTCGCTTTGGCATATTCTGCGCTATTTTCTCCGCTGCCAGCGCACAAACACACAAAAATGGTGAGGGAAAAAAACCCAAAGTCGGGCTAACAAGTGCAAATTTGTTTGCTGCATCGAGCTGAGCACAAATTTCTCAACCTTGGCTCCGTGCTCGCCTTGTTTGCCCCACGTTAATTTTTGTTGATTTTACGCGTTAGCCGCTTGGCTGCCCCACTGTGTGTTTACTGTAGCTGCAGTATTTGTATCGGGGCCAGGTCGCAGCTGTGTGTGAACGGAGCAGTAAAGTAAGTTGACACAATGATAGGGCTAACTGCATTGAGATACTCAAAGGCAGCTCCCCTGCATCTGAGCCAATTCAACTGCCCGGGGTCGACGGAACTTGTTAATACCATAATATAATTGGCACATTAACGGGGCAAATGTATATTCTAAAATGCACAGCTTGGCTAAGAATAGTACTGGGATTTCACTATTTTAAAACTGACAGTCCACAAGACAACTAATTATTAAATAATAATGCCAGTATAAGTCTACAAATGAATACTAATTTGAAGCTAAATTTATATATATCAAAGACAATTACAATCAACAATTTCCTTTTGATCTTAATTTAAGGGATAATAGTAACCTCTCACACATCCATCACGAATGTATTTGTTTTTGTATTATTTTATTTTGTTGTTTTCTTGATTGTAATTGTTTATTTGTTTCGATTGTAATTAAATCTACAGTTAATGGTCTTACTTTTAAACTTTCAAGCGCTGTTTTGAAAAGTATGGACACTGACAGCAGAAGGAAAAAATTTGGCCGTCAAACTTACGGATCCCTTGTGATATTTATGGGCTTAGCTGTCTCTCAATGGATTCTGGTCTGCCTGGTGTAGGTAATTAATATACAAAATAAATGTAATATTTCATAATATTAAACCTCACAGGGAAAGTGGTCGTAGAATATTCCGTGACTTTGAGGTGATTTGCTCGGCCACCTTTGTTCTGGCTGGCTTATGTTTCACAGTTTTTTGTTTTAACCAAGGTGTTCGCAACCACAGGGTCTATAGCTGGGTTGTAGCGTTTGTGATAGTAAGTGCTTTATAAAATTTCCATAAATTTTTAAAATCCATATACATGTACATTAGGTGGAACTGGAGATATTTTCGATGTATGTGCTAGCAGCTCGTACTTGGGTTCCAGATCTGCTGGCCTTCTTCTTTTTCTGCACTCTCCTGATGATAGTTGCCCTGGTCGTTGGATGTCATCTTTCGTTTTCGGTAGGACTATCAAATCATTATTCATGTATATAATTTATCCCGAACCATCAGATGGACTTAACTCGCTACATAGCTCCGCTTTTTATCTTGAGCTTTGTATTGGCCATGATGTCCACATATTTTCTGTTGGCCCATTTGTTTTTGCCAAAGCTGATGCCTTATGCCTATCTCACATTTGAGCTTGGCCTAACCTTTGTAATGACATCGGTAAATTTATTCAGCAGCATAATGTATAGTATATTTATTACCATTCATTTTAAGATGATCATGCTGCATGCTCAAACAATTAATGGAGATCGGTATATCCAGATGAGGCTGAAGGATTTCATCTTGGCCGCTTTGCTGGTCTTCCACGAATTTCTGCTCACCTACGCACTCACATTCTACTGGCAGATTCATTATAGCTACTTTACATCAGCTGACTTCTTCTGGATGTCGACTAGTACCCCAAATACACGAGGAACAACACCCGAATATCCGGAGTATGGTGATTACGGTATGTGATATTATTCTTTTGTTAAAAAGCTTTTTGAACACAATTTAACATTTCAGACAAAAACACATCTGACGATGACTGGTCGCCTAAAAATGAAACCGATTATGATTGGTTACTAGATAATTGGGATACTATAGCTGCAGAAAGTTTAGTAAAGTAGAACCGCGTGACGTGCTGCTGTTAAAGATTTTAAATATATTGCATTTCGGTTATAGAATAAATCGTCGAACATTTAAAAAAATCACATTAGTTTTGAGGCTCCTTTTAAAATTGTTCTCCACATAATAGACAAAACGAATCTTTTGGATCTTTCCCTAATAACTTTTCGTGGTCGTGGACAAATTTGCAGTCAAATATACTGATTAAAAACATAGTAGACCCATGAGTTACGATGTATGTATCGGATGAGCACCGCTACTACCGAAAGGTGCGAAGAAAGTTTTCTTTGAAGGCATATGGCTTATTGGTTCTGTGGCTCATTTTAGCTCTGGCCCAATGGCTGGTAATAGCTTTTATGTAAGTAATAATATCAATAAACATATTGCCTAATTTACATTTGCCACCAGAGAGGATGCAAGGGAAATCTTCACGTCGTTATACTACATCTGCCTTGCGACCTTTGCTTTGGCAATCCTGATCTTCGGGCTCTTTATTTTTATTGAGAAGCTGCGTTTCATCAATGGTCTCAACTTTATCATGTCACTGATTATAGTGAGTAGCTTCATAATGAATGTATATATTATTTGCGAATTTAATTTTAAACTTAATTCAGGTCGAGCTTCAGATCATATCCACATTTGCTCTAGTCGCCATTAGTTGGTGGGCGGATGTCCTGACATTTTTTGGAGTCGCATTAATTTTAATGGCAATCTTTCTTCTAATAGGAGTATTTCTACCAGCACGAGTAAGATATGAAATTTTAGCTTAAATAATCTTTTAATTGCTTAAAAACATTTTATCCAGGCCGACCTCACCCTAGATATAGCAGTTTTATTTATATTAGCATTTCTTTTCCTGATTGTGGCCAGTTTTATACTATTATTTGAACTACTTGTGAGCATAACCATTCCCTATGCCTATCTAGTGGTGGAAATATCTATAACCTTTACGATTCTATTGGTAAGTAATTCCCAAGTGTATGTTCACTTAATATTGGTATTCATACACTTAGTTCGTAATGTACCATGGCCAAACAATCAATGGAAACCGATTTGCTGAGATGCGACTGAACGACTTTTTCTTGGGATCTCTGATTCTGTTTCACGACTTCCTCATCATTTTCTGGCTAACATTCTATTGGCAGATTCATTATAGACCCATCACGCCTGATAGCTGGTTAGAGACCTCTACACCGTATTACAATGGCTCAATCAGAACCACCAATGCTTATAAAAGTCTTGATGGCGGTAATTATATCGTAAATAATTACAGTGCGAGAAATTACATATTTTATTTTATGCAGATGGAACAACACTGCCGCCGTGGTTCACCAGAGGATTTGATGACGGTTATGATAGTGATTCAAATGCAAAAGACTATCCTGAGATTCCAAGCGGTAGAGGAAATCCAGGGAATCGGAACCCCTATGACACAGATCACATTCCCGGACACAGGCCAAATAATAGGTATTCCACAAAAGATTGGTCAGTTTACCATCATAGGCCAAAGAATGGATTTAGGAGTCGTGCAAGGTCCCGAACTAAAGGTCCGGAGCCGAAAACCGTACACCACAGACATCGTAAGCCGGACGAATGGGATCCTGAATATATTACGCAAGGTATCGACATGGTAGTGCCCTTTGATGACCGTTATGGAGGTAATTCAAAAGATGTCCTAGAAGATGGTGAAGTGCATCCGACTCCCACCGAGGATATGGAGGATGATTACACGGATGTGCCCATTAATGTTCATTTTGGACAGCCGATTGATAAGTTTTATCAAAATCCCAATACTGGAACAAAAGTAGATGTTGGTGATGCCGTAGGAAAATCGGCAGCTGGTTTTGGTGATCCAAATGTCGATTTTCCTCCAGCAGACTACCAGCCAAAGTCAACCGACTCTTCACATATATATATTATTCCTAAGGCAAGACCCACCAGGAGGGATTCTTATTCCATAAATAATGAACGACAAAATTATATTGAAAATGAAAAGCTTGAAAGTGTTACTCCTGCTGATGAGAACAGTGATCTCCGGCAAAATAATTTTGTCCAGAGCTCAGAAAGTGGATTCAGAAATAGGGACAGCTTGCAAAAGGATGAAATGACAGGCCTAACCAGACAACAAATTTTATTGGAACGAAAAGACCCACCTCCATGGGAAGAGCTATCCGATGATGAAATCCGAAAATTAGTAGACCAGAGGATCCATGACGATAAGTATCGACCAAATGCAGACCGTTGGGCTGAGCCATTAATTACCAGAGAGCCTTATCCAATAAACCTTCCAGACTATGAGAAGCTTGTAATGAATGTCAGTTCGAGCATATTGCAATAGGCTCTTAAAGCCGTAAACAATATATGAATTATTTTCCCCTATAAATTTAATCCGATTTGCCGATTGTCATCAGAGCCATTAGGCATTTAATTGCACTCATTAAAGGGGGCAACACATCTTATTCAACCGCATGTGCGACAGGTGACAAACAAATTAATGTCTCAGGGATTTATGGGCCGGCCACAAAATGGGGTAAACAAGAGTCGACCGAAAAGTCAGGCCAAAACAACCTGTTCAATGAACTCTGCCGAAGGAAAAAATCAGAAAAACCGTTTAACAAATTACGGCCAACACACGTGCAGTCACCATAAAAACGTACCAAAGCGTACTCCGGTGCCCAGATACTCAGATACTCGGATACTCGCACCGTACAGTAGTAACTCATCGCATATAACACATTTACTCGCATGTATGAATGCCGACCACCTCGCTTATCTGTTGGGCAGGCCTCTCCACCTACGGTTTTCGCTGATGGAGCTTCTATTTGGTCTCTAACCTTGTTGGGGTTTAGGGCAGCTCTCGGGGATCGGGTTGGCAGTGCAGGGTATGGCTGGTTCTGTATAGTTTTTAAATAGCTAAGGTTACTTTGAATTGATAACCTATTTAACAGACGTTTTGTAGTCATCAGAAAGTATGAATATAGGTGAATAATTGAAGATCCGCTATATATTATCAACTTTTTATGGTAAAGCCTTCTCCTACAGTTGATCAATATTCCTAGTTTTAAATAACATATTACCCTATTTTTTGTTGATTCTGCAATACACTTTCATCACGTGTCGTTCCATCGCAAGAGCATCTTGAATTCGCTATTCTCTGCGAGACTTATATTTTTTGTCTTCGACTGGGTTTTTGTGCATTTTGGCAAATCATGGCGAGAACGCAGGGCACGACCACGACACACAGAGGGAACGGGGGCCACAAGTTCTGTAGATGTGCTGTAGCTGCTGGTGTTGATGTCAGTGCCAGTCCACAGTCGACAGTCCGCAGTCCAGAGTCCCCAATCCCCAATTCCCACTCCCCCGAACCCAATCCCGTTGGCATTCCCATTCGGAATCTCCCCCTGCTTTTGCCCAGTTTTGAGGCACAGTCACTCATGACTGCGACCTGAACCAGATACACGATGCACGATAATATAATTTATGGCCCTGTTTGGTGTTTGCAGCTCCTCGCTCACTTCTCCGCTGCGTTATGGAATGTTTGATGTGCCATGCCAGTGCCTCCAATGCCTCCCTTGCCTACACCACGTCCATGCCTCATTCTGCTTGGACTCATCAACAAATCGTACATTTGAATACAAATTGCAGCATTAAAGTCGCAGAAGCTTCAACAAAAGTGTCAAATTTGACATGAAATTATTTATGCTCGCACGAAGCTTTAACTCGTGTTTTTAGTGCTGCTTTGTTGGCCGTTAGGTTCCTTGGGTCTTCTGTGCACCCAATTAGGTTCATCGCCTGAGGAGCTGAAATCATCCCAGACAGGCAAATAAAATTTCAAGATTTTGTTCTCTTTTTTTTTTTGATTTGATAATATCTTTTCATATATATTTTTGCATAATTAATTTCTTCCCTTTCTCTCCTTTCCATAGTAGACAATATGTATTCCGTTTGTTTGGTTTGTGAGCTTTAGCTTTAGATTTTACTCTAGTTAATGTTTCTATTTAATCGTAGTAACTGCAACTTTAAGAAACTGTGTTTGTTAGTTATTGAACAATGATGTCTTGAGGGTGGACAAGAATTTTTGTGTTGGAAATTGAAGCGGAATCTTTACAAGGGAAATAATAACCATAAAATTAAAGCGGTAATTTCAAATATCAATGGATATCTTAATGGATCATAGACAAGTCTTGATGCCAGAAGATCACAATCATTCAATTAACTGACCGTTTTTAAAGACACGCGCTTGTGTAATCAGCTTAATTTCCTCTATAAACTTTTCCGACTTAATCCGTTATTTGGCCAAATCCTTAAGTAACACTTAAAACGGATGCTGAAAAGTCCTTTCAGCAGTGCACGTTCGTGGGGCCTTCCCCAGCTGCACTGCATTTCTGCTGACCTAATCTCGGCCAGGCGCATCCAAGTCACGTACATAATTTCAAAACAAAACCAAATCCGGAACCCCAAACGGCATCTGATATTTGCTCTGCCCAAAAAACGGGTATCTGAGGGATTAGGATTCGTGCACTGCCAGCAAGGTCAACAATGGGAGTGGAAATCGCCTAGCATTGGATATGATTTGTTTTTTTGGCATTGGGCGCAACTGAAAAACTGATAAGGAAATGAAAACGAAAATTTCAATTTAGTTTGCAATGTGTTCATTCGAGTTTTATATTTTTTCTTCAACTCTCGCTTAGATATTAGGGCTTAATCGATAGACAATTCGGTTTTATACATAGTACAATAAATAATACTCAGTCTTGCGTAATACAATAATATATAACAGATAACTAAAAACCAAAACTAAATTTGCTTAGAGGGAGGAGGGTACATTCTCGGAGATATATGTTATTACATGGGGCAAACAACATTAGCAGACGATGCAACTATTTACAAGTGACTAAGCAATTGGGCTGCTACTCCCGGCCCTAAACCCTCGACTGACCCCTTATTCCCTGACCCCTGACCCCTGGGTGGGCAATCACGCGGCAACAACAACGACCAATGAGGCGCAATCATCGTCGGCAGGCGCCGCCGGCTGTAAACTTTGTGCTACTGCCACTGCAACTGCAACTGCGGAATCGGAATCTGAATTATCCACCTCCTCATCCTGCCGCCCACTTGGCATGTTAATGCAAATGGCAGGCGTTGCTGCGGCCAAGTTGCTGGATTCCGAAGAGGATGGCGATGCAGATGCAGACGAGGACGATGAGGAGTCGGCTTTATCCTCCTCCACTGCCACTGCCGCTGACAGCTTGCACTTTTGCAGCTTATTCAGCGGCTCCTGCTTCTCCCAATTGGAAATGCAATGGTGATGATGATGCACGGCCGCCAACGAGGGATAAACGAACTTCATGCCGTAGGCAAAGTGCCGGGGCTGATGATGCAGTGCCTCATCGTAGCTGGGCAATCCGGTGGCGATTGTGTAGCAGGGCGGCGATTCGATTTGGTAGAACCCAGCCTCGCTGCTCCGATGATGTGGATGCTGCATCTGCTGGTGCAACAGCAGTCTGCTGGCATCGCAACCAACCAGGTGCGAGGAGTACGAGTCACTGGCCGCATGGATCTGGGCACGTATGTCCTTATCTGCAATAAACAGAAAACGGAGCTTGTTAGTTGAGTTTGTCAGCAGAAAGTTTCTATTGTTTAGATGGACAGAGAAAAAAAAAGGGAGTTTTTGGGGCAAGGAATGCAGAAAACATAAATTAAGATTCTTTAAACATTAAGACAACAATATTTGAGGTAACTAATAATTAGAAAATAACCTACGAAATGCGCTTTTTCTTTTGAATTTATTTTATGATTCAATTTTTTTTTAATTTTTTGCTGTGTAGGAAAAGCGGAATGGGTGCTTCCCAATCAGGCATCAAAGTTTTGACTCTGTCATTACTTTGTTTGTCCATGTCAAAGGACATTTGTAGAAGGATGGGTCCCGTGGCATTAAATTCAATTTAGCGTAAAGGCGCAAACGCTTGAACTTTCCCGAATGCAGAGGCAAAAAAAAGGCAAAACGGGGGAAGCGGAAAGTTTTGTGCTGACCGGAAATGCCGGCGAGGATGGCAGGACAGGCGAAGTTCCTTCACAGCGGACTGACGGCCTCCCAAACAACAACAACAGCAACTAGGCAATAATATGCCGGAAGTGCGCGCGTGGCAGAATGGAATGAAATAAAGTTCTCGCTCGCATACACACAGACACACAGGCTCACACACACGCTCGCCAACTGCCAACTGCAATGAAATAAAAGCTCGACAGCCCCGGAAAGTAGGCAGCAGAAAGCATTTAATTTTTATAATGCCGCAGCTGCTGTCCATGTGTGTGTATGTGCATGTTTCAAATTAAGCAGACTTAAATTAAGATTGGAAAATTCCAATTTCCATGCACACGCACTCTAAGCCGAGGCCATCAAAGAATTTAATTTGGTTGTATTTTGAGTTACAGCCTTGATTAAAAATGCATGAAGCAATAATTTGCCTCAAATAGAATTTCGGCCCAGCATATGTGGCATTGCAAAAAGAGGCAGGTATTCAGTGTTATTAAATGCAATTTAAACTGCATTCAATAAATAAATAGGGGATCGCCTCTGTCCATTTTTTGTGTCATTTAATTTGGCCGCCGCCTCGCTGTGGAAAAACTCGCCAGTTTTTTAATTGTTCAGGCTGTATTTTTCATAAATTCTCCGTTCCCGAAAACGCTTTTTCAATTAAAGCGCATCTCGCAGGAAGGAAAGGTGGTCGGTGTTTCGGTTTTTGTGGCATGGGGTAAAGCCTGTTGAAAAATTTGCGCATTACAATATTAAAACGCAGCGGTAGCAGAACCAGTCAGCAGTTACAGTGGCTGCCAGCAGTTGTTGATTTATTGTTATAACTGTAACACACACACATATATATCCTTTTTTTTCGGCCAGGACACCCCACATGAGGACTCTGTCTCTTTGTTTTCCCTTTTTCGACTTTTGTTTCCGTGTTTTTTTCCTTGCTCTCTGTTTGATAGACAGCCGGCAAACAGGGCGCTGGACTAAGGGGGCGTGGCCCACTCATACACAGACTGCAGGCTTCATATTTTATGCAAGTGTTGAACAAACAGCCGCCCCTGAAAAAGGTGGCCGCCCCAGCCTCTTAGCCGTTTCAAGCATTGCAGATGGACGCAAAGAAAGTCGGAAAATCGGGAATCGGTGGCCGATGCACGCAGAAAATTTATATTACCAACTAGAAGTCCTATGGTGATATCAAATATTTTTGCATTCACTTGCTATTATTTTGGCAACCAGTTAGTGATGTTATTTTGAGAAAAATAAAGTATCACTAATGAAACAAATATATAGCTACAAAATTCAGCTTGTATTTCGCTCTCTGTGCGGTTGGCACAAAAAAATTAACGCCATTCGTTGATGCCTTTTGTTTTTAGCTGCATTGGCACTTTGCCTTCCTTCTCTTTATTTTTGCATTTGTATCCTGTCTTTTTCCACTATTTCTGTTGTCGATGCGCCCAAATGTATGCAACAATTTAAATTCATCGCAATAAGCTGGCACTCTCGTCGAATGGAAACTGGCAAATGGAAAGCAGTGAGCTGCTTTATTTTGTGTTGCCATAAATGTCTGTTAATTTTTTAAACGACCCAACTTTTCTGGCTTTATTCGATCTGAGTGGAGTTTTTTATTTAAGAATTATGATCATTGTATTTAAGCTGCTTTCAATTGTTATTAAGCCGCCCATTGAAATGGGTATTCGATTTCCCACACAAAAGATGCAGTCTCAGCCATTAAAACTTTTGCCAGCTCTATTATGTATGCCTTTCCCATACCACTAAGTGCTGGTCGGCTACAAAACAATTTGGTTAATTACAGCACTCAATTTGAGTTTGCCGAAATGGGGGTAAAAAACTACAAGAGCAACTAAAATATTTTCCATGGCCAAAAAAGAGAGCAGCTTCTAGTTTTTCTGCGCTGGTCGCTCCGAAAACCATTAAAAATTTAAAAGGACTGCCCGGCTAAGAGCAACTTTTTCTGGTCTTGGGCAAATATGCTACGCTTAATTACATTTTTACGCAACTAAATTATGCAGGACCTATACAACATGATAAACAGTGGCTGTTGCTCCTCTGCTTGGCTTTAATTTAGTAACTTCATCTGGTCTGTTAATAAATTCAGTCGTAGTCCTCCGCTGCACTAATTGATAACAAGCCAAAGCCAAAGGACCGAAAGTTTGCCATCGCCAGTGTGTGTGACAGTTTAATAAATAAGGTGTAAGCCCGGCTGCCCGGCTGCCTGGCTGGCTGGCTGAATGGCAACTGGGCCAGACACTCTTGTGTTTGGGCCTCGTTAAGCATTTATAAGGTAAACACTGCGAGACGCCACGTAGCTGGCATTAAATGCACAAAAGCCGAAGTGAACTCCGGCCTAGTTGCTTAATTATAAATGACACACGTACTTCTCGTATCCCAGTATCTCCCAGTATCCCGGGCAACCTATCCCACCGACCACCACTTGCTATCTATCTAGGCCATAGGACCAGGGAAGAGCACACAAAAAAAAGAAGCCCAGAACACGACACTAACGAAACTAATTAGACGCATTGGACGCCCGAAAGCAGGCAACACATATCGCTCAAATTGATATTTCACGTATATATATATATGTATAAATGGAGCTTTCCGGATCCACCCTTCTTGGTCGCGTGTCGTAATCGCAGGGCAAAGTTTTTAAGGCTCGTTAGCACAAAATTGACAGTTTGACAGTTGAGTTGGCCAGGCTTTAAGGCCACGGCCCTTTGGCCCAAGAAGTTCTGCTCACAGACCCAGGAACAGGACGAAAGTTTGCTCCTGGCCGTAGTCCTTCACTTGCTGCCCGGCCTAAATAAATCATTTGGCTAAATTGGTCTGCAAAAAGTTTGACACTTGAGTCGGAGTCTTGTTAGTTGTGTAGGTTGTTTAGCCAGCCCCTCCAATACAATTCCATTTTAGTTCTATTTGGCTTAGTATGAGTTGGGTTCTTTGTTGTGGTGCTCCGTAATTATGTGTAAAGTGCCTAAACATATGATTTATTTTTGGGATTGGGAGCAACAGGTTTCGAGCAGATAAGATATATATTTACATGGGCTCTATTTGGGTTGAGTGGTGGTAATCTGGGTGGGATTTAGGTGGGATTTTGATAACAGTTGTGTCCAACTTGATTGATTTTGGATTTAATACTGGACTGAACGAACTAAAAGTGTGGGAGATGTTAGAAAAATATGAAATCTCATATTGAATATTTCTAGGTCCTAAACTAATATCAAACAAAATAAATATTTTACAATCTCCCCCATTTACAAAGACCACATTTCCTCAGACTTTAGCTACGCAGCTGAGTGATATGGTCCATCATTATTTTATTATATTACTCTTTATCGCCTCGGGCCCCAAAACAAAATATATATAAATATCAAGTCACAATTTCACGCCTTTCGCCTGCAGAGCAACAAATTTCGGGGCAACAATTCCACTTTTCCGAGGGAGAAGGGTCGACGAGGTCGTCCATATTCTCCAGCTCGTACATTATCGCTATCATAAAAGGGGCACAATGCCTACGAGGCGAGTCAATTTAATATTATAAATATGCGGCACATATATTTTGTGGCATAATAAACTTGTGTATCTAAAATTACAACAGAACGATGCAAACGGCTGGCTGACAATTTCGAAGCGCGCCAAAAAATTTATGAGGCTTTGCGGCCATAGGAGCTCTATGGATATGAAGCTCCATGGAGCAAGGCTACCAAGCTGATGGAACCGATGGGTGGTGGGACCTGTTTCGGTTGCTCTTTCTGTTTCTGCATTTTATATTGTTTAGCCAGCTGAATAAATGGCCGGAGATAAGGCTTTGGCGAAACATTTTGATTAAAGTCGAGCACATAAAAGCCAGATGTATGGCATTTTGGGGGCGGAAAATGAGAGGGGATTATATTTGGGTGGCTGTCCGACTGAAACTTACTGCATTTTTTCCAAGTGCGGAACTTCCTGTAGAAGTAGCAGCTGAAGAGGATGAAGACCAGCGACAGAATGACCAGCGAGCTGACCACACCGATCCACAGATAGTTGATGATCACATGCATGTCGGCATCCCCGAAGATCTGGCTCCACCACGAGGATTCGCCCGATTCCTCGGACCTATCCCGCAAATCGGCCAGATCCAGAACCACCGACTTGGAGAGCTGCTCGGTGCTGATGCTGCCATCCGGGGACCAGCCGCTGGGTGGAGCGGGGTCGTAGGACACCGCCGCATTGCCAATCCTCTGGAGCAGGGCGTTGAAGGAGTTGAGGGCGTCGATGTGTCGCAGATCGTGGGCACTGGGTATCTCGAAGGTGATCTGGTTCTGCTGCAGGTGCTCGGCAATTGCAGCGGGACTCATGCTGCTGGCCGGCGCGGATATGTACTCCGCATAGAGCTCTTCGGCTGTGGTGGTGGTCTCCACCGTTGGATAATCCGTGGTGCTAATCATGGTGATTGCCTTTGATTTATTTTAATTTGTAAACTTTATTTTCTGCTTGCGTCTGGCACACGCACACAACTGCTGGCACACTCGCGTCACGACACGTAAACAAATCGTTTGGCTCTATATATAAGTCATGGGTTCGATTTCGGGTTTTTATTTGCCGTAGAGTTTCTATAGCTCGATTTTCGGTGCGTCCGTTCGCTGGAGCGGCTATAAGTTGACTGACTGCTCGCTGGCAGAGCATAATGCCTACATCGGGTCGCTGAGAATGCCCTGCCATGCGGGAAATTTGTCATTCCACTCACTCATTTTCTCGATTCACTCGCTCTTGAGTGAGTCGTGGGCGAGGCACTCAACAAATCAAGTCAAGTCCTTGCTTAAAGAAGCATGCAATTTCTGGCATGTCTTTTATGTTTTTAAATGTTTGACGTCCTTTCGCCCTCTTCCTTTGCCTTATTTTTTTTTTGCTCTCCAACTGACCTAGTTTGACCAAAAACTATATTTTCCGTACGAAAGACCAGAGGAAAAAACCGCTGTTAAGAAGGGAAAACTTCACCTCGGTCACGTTCGTTGTTTAAAGTTTTTTCAACGCTTTTCGGTCTTGTGTTTTTCCAGCAAATTGCTTTGTGGCAAAGTTTCCAGTCTGTGCTGATTTTAATGAAAGGCAAAAAGGGGTTCTTCTATGGCATTTGATAAGCGTGAGCGCGAAGTTTGCGCCAAATCAAACGAAGAATTATGGCCAGCGAAAAGTTTTGTTTGGGCCATGAAGAATTTATGGAAATTATGTGACGTCTGGCTTTTAGCCATCTTAAACTAACCCAGTTTTCAGCGGCTTTAAAGTGGCCCAGTGGCCAAACTGTAACCAGAACTCAAAATCTCGACCATTATGAGTCCCTCGAGCGTCAGGATACCGCAATGCTTCCTGCTGCCAGCAGTTGCTGTTGCTTTCAAAAGGGCTAAAATAGGGTACAAAACAACTACAAAAATCAGGAAGGGGATTCGACCCACAGCACGCTTCATTTCTGCTCATGTTGACCATAAGCCGGCAGTGTGGCAAAAACTCAATGCACAAAAGGCTCCGACGACACAAAAACGTGCCAAAAATATCCTGCTCAGAAAGTGGAACAAATGCACTGCAACCGAACTCACTCCAATATCATTCGAAATCCCACTCGAAAACCGGTTTTTCTCGGAGAGACTTGGACTCGAAAGGGAAATTTTCTCCCACTCGATTGCGCACTCTCTCTCTCTCTCTCTCTCCCTCTGGCTCTCTCTGGTGAGTGAATTTTCCCATTTCCCTGGCGCAAAACCAAACCGAAAATGAGCAGTCGATGGCAGTTGCCTTTGAACTGCCCTGGGTTAAAGGTCACACGGTGTGTTGTGGGTGTTTCAAAATGTCAGAGGTCTTGGGCGGCTGGAAAATACGTAGTTTTTCCCGACAACTACACTGTGTAGTTTCGGCTGCCTTGTAATTGCCAGGGGGAAATTGAAATAGATGCCCGATAATAAGCACTTAGCTAGAGACCAAAGTCACTCGATAAATGCATTAAAAACTTTTCCGAGCCCCGCCGAAAACTTCTGCACTGCACTTTGGCAAGCCGAGCTTATCGTTAATTAGCTTTCGACTAATTTTGAACTTGAGCATAAGTTTTAACTGCAGCGATTTTAATCAATGCGTGTTTGCGGGCATAGTTCACTACGTTGGGTAGTTCAGGGAAACTTTGATGGCCTAAATGCAGCTAGGAAATAGTCATTTACTTGGTCTATTTAAAAACTTGTTGGTCTTTAGGCTAGTTGAATTTTGATTGGTAACGAAATGATTTCGATATTTGGGTTTTAATATAATCTCTTTACTAATGGAATATATATTAAAAATATATATTTAAAGCATGAAATAAATGGTCCTGCTGTTGTGAAATTTTAGCAAACAATGGAATTAAGTTTGGCATTGCAAATATTTTCTTATGCTAGCCCACTAACAAAAGCAAACTATACTCGCCAAGCACTCGAAGTAATTCACTTGTACACCTTTGTAGAATACCACAAAAAATGTCATCACACAATTTGATTTGTTGGAATTCCTCTTTGAGCTTTCAATAACATTTGTTCGCATTTCTTCGTTTGTAATCCAATTTTGATGGCAATGCAAATTAAATTCACATCACTTGACTTGTCGCATTCAATCTGCTCGGATGGAAAACCAACCCCGAACGATATTTTCCAACAAAAGTGGGGTTTGATAAACAAGTTTACACCTCTTTCGTTTGTGTGCGGCGAAGTATGAAACCTCACAGCCTGTCTCTGCGAGATTTTAATATGAATCCTTAGAAAATTGTGAATATTCTGTCTTTCAGACAGGAGTCACAAGGACTCCTATGCAAGCGCAGGCAGATGCTCCGTGACACCCAGCTAAAAGTAAATTCATTAAAAATTCCATCATAAAAATACCTCGGCTGACGTGAGCGCCCGAAAAAAGGACGAAGAACTTGTATTCTTTTTACTAACTAACTAAAAGTAAACCATAAAATAGACAAGACGCCACCAGGAAAGGGGCGCTGAGCGGGAGCGGGCGTGGCTATAAGACTGAAGGAAGGAAGGATGTGGACTATATCTCTGGGTTTGGGCTCGGGCTCGGGTTCTATGCTTTGTGCATGACTCGCTCCGCTTTCATCTTATCTTCCAGCTTCCATCACACTTCACTTACATGCTCTTTAACATGTCAACATGTCAGCCCCGTACGTGTGTGTGAGTGTGTGTGCCTGTGCACTGGTGTTGGTGCCCGTGGGAGTGTGTGGATGTGTGTGACATAGTGACATAATAAAATGTTACTTTAGTTAGTAGTTTAGACGTCGAAACCGCCCGCAAAAAGACGCTTTTTCACAGTGGTAACTGCGTCACTAAGCAACTTTTCTCCGCACCATTTTTCTGCCAGTCTAGAAAGTGCAGATTTAAGTGCAGTTTCTGGAACAGCAAATGGTTTTTGCGGTCTAAACGAATCTAGAAACTATAAACTTCTTACACTCATATTCGCCACAACACTCTTGTTTGTATTTCTTAAGTTTGGAATACTAAAAACAGTTAACTGGACAATTGCTTGGTATGAAATGTACATCATATATACTTTATACACATTAATGTTAGTATGTATGCTTTATAATCAAACGCTTTATTTAATTTCGTTATAAGTACATGATAAATACTTAATTGAGATGACACACTGCCCTGCAAAGCCTGATGTTACCCAAGTAAGCAATCCATCCATTTGACTGTCAATGAGTTCCTGTTTGGCTTATTCATTCGGATGCTGATTATGCAACAGCCGGTGAATAAACAACTAGATCCCAGTTCCCTTTCATTATTCAAATCGATTCATATCCCACAGCAGGCCACACATAACATGCAAAAGTGATTTTGCATTCGCCGTGTCCGAATGCCATCAATGGCAAATTATGCATTTAATGGCCAAATGCAATTAGCATCTCCTTTCGAAGGAGAGAGGTCCTTGCCACGACCCCAGCCCCCAACCCAACCCCATATAGCATACCATACCATAGCAATTGGGTGCGTGTCCGGCATAATTGCCCAAGATTAACATAAATCAATCAAAGGCCATAAAGCACCTTTGTACCTTTGGGCCGCTGCAGTTGCAGTTGCATGTGCGGTGCTAAATGCCTGTGAAATTGCGCAGAAACTTTTGCGCTCTGCCAAAGGACTCGTCACAAAGGATGTGTACAAAGCCGAGGAAGTGAAAGAAATGCAAACAATGCAAAGGAAGAGGCAGGAGAACTCAGTGCTAAGCCGTCCGGGTAAACAAATACAATTGCATAAGTCCTGATGCCGCTGTTGTTGTTGTCCGGCTAGTTGTAATTTTTGTAGTGTGGCATGTCTTGGTGTGTGAGTGCACTTAAAAAAATTTTCATAAATATATATTAAGATAATTCACAATATATCTATTATAAATATACTAATATGGAATTTTAGTTCGTTCTGTTAAACTGGGCATTTCTTTTTGAACTTTTATAAATGTTATTGGGGATTGAGTGCCAGTTGTCATCTTTCGCCTTAATTGAATGCACTAATTTCTCTCTCTGCATTTCTCCGATTCGGACTGCGTACGTTTGTCTGCGAGTCTGTTTATCATATGTGCGCTTGATTAGCGCTGACAACATATGCAGGCATTGCAGACATCAGGCCGCAGGACCTCAAAAAGGACTGCCAACAGGACTCTGTTGACAAACAAAACAAACAAGTGCACATTTTTGTGCCGAGCTGCATATTTTCGTTTCTGCTCGACAACAACAGGAAAGAAAACAAATATAGAGGCCTTTTCTCCACGCTGCCCCACACTCCCCTCGTTATCCTGCTGCAACTCCTGCATCCTGCAGCTAAACAAAAGGCTCTCTACTACGTTTTAAAAGGATTTGCAGTTGAAATATGCTCGGGGCATTGCTGCTGTAGTTTATGCCAACTACGGCCAAGATGCCACATAAATGAACACTGGTGATTTTTTTTTTTGGCAAAGGATTATGGCCCGAGTATCTAGGCAAACGACAGAGGAATTCAACTGGAAAGCATGCATCTTCAAGGATGTGCGAGAATGTGCTTTACGATTAGTCACCAGAGGTGTTGATCTATGGTTCCGGGTAAAGAAAGAAATAAAAACAAACGAGAGTCGAAACTAATTCGCAAATTTAAGAAAACGTAGCAGACTTAAACATGATCTCCCTCACGAAAGCAAAGTTGGTCTTTAGCTTTGCAGTGGCGTTTTCCATTCATCATGTCTATGGCAGCGCCACATTTTTGAAAATCCTTGAAGGACTCTTCGCTGTGTACAGCCATAGCTTTCAGTTTTCCAACTCAATTATCTAATTAATCTATTTCAAGAGCATTCCCTGCCATTTCGACCTACATTAATTTCCTATTCATTGTTCGGACGTAGAACTGGGTGATGTTGCACCACCAGTCCAAAGAGTGGTTGTGGCATCATCAGCCACACATAGCACTGCCCCACCATCTCCACCTTTCTCCGCCCCTCGCGTGCCATTTGCGCATATTTCGCGCACTTCAAAAGTTTTCGCTTGCTTATTAAGAGAGCTAGAGAAACAAAAAGGCCGAAACAAAAACGTTTCACCATAACTCAAGTGTGGCAGGCAGACAAACAAATATGCACTGAAAAAAACAGAAATGTGTTAAGAAAATTACACATGTTGATAAAAATAATGTAAATAAATAAATATTTATAGTCATATTTTAAAAAATGTTGAAACTTCTTTAAATTACTGTCCTGTGTTCTATTGCTATCCATTCAAATACTTGATACTTATACCTGCGTTTTTTTTCCCTTGTAGCCAAATAAAGAAATGCAGAGGCCCGGAGTCCTGACACGGCCGTGCTGCTGTCTCCGGCCCGTGGTCGAGTTCGGTATCCGTATCCGGAAGCCGGCTGCACGCTTCCGCTTTTGTGCCTTAAAATTAATGAGCTGAGCGGAGGAGCAGCGGCGTTGCCACACTTTTCGCAACTAATTCCCAACAACTTGTTACAGCAGCGAAACTTTTCCAGTCCGAGGTAGGTTAAGAGGCACGAGGAGCAAGGAGCACGGAGTTGAGGGGGCAGAGGACCCTCGACCTTCGCGCCGGTTCCTGCCTCACGCCGCACGTATCCGTATCCGTATCTGGCCCCTTCCCATCCGCAACTTCCCGTTACCCTTGGTTTTTTCCACTCCCAGCGTTATTTGCGCAAAATTTTCGCTTCAAAGTTTGCTTATTGTTTACGTGCGTTGCTTCATTAAGACCTAACAAGTCGGGGTAGGACGGGTGTACGGTGGGATCAGGATCCTCCTCTCCGGCTAGTTGACTTACGGATATATAGTTACACAGACGGCAGCAGCAGCAGCAGCAGTACAACTTGAATTGGGTCAGACACAACCAACTTACAATTGTCTGTAAGTTGGACTGGGATTGTGCAGCAGGGGGTTAAGCCGGGTTGCTGGTGACGAGGGTGTTAAGAGGGGTAGGTTATGATTTCAAGAGGCGCGTGTTTATTTGCCTTTGATATAGATTGGATTGTTGGGTAAGTGTGCGCGCGAGCTGAATATGTGACAGATACAGTTACTAACTCCAGACCAGACAAATGAAACACTTTATTAAAGCGGACAGTTCGGAGTTCGAATGAATTTAATTAAGGTGGGAAAGAAAAACAAACTGCATATATGGGAGTGCTCTTGAGGTAGAAAATCTTTCTGAGAGCTGAGAAAATATTCACTTTGAATTTAAAAAGAACACAAAAGATATTTATACTTTCAACTGGAAAAAGGCCGCCGCACTCAGCATTTAAATTACATTAGTCGAAGTCAGGACAAGACAAATCATTTTAGAAATTAATTCAAGCTTAAATTCCTTAAAGATCTCCCCCCGCTCAGCAAAAGCTTATCTAAAAATGCAATCAACCTCCGACTAAACTAAAAAGCCGTTCAGTTTCCAAATGAGCAGGCCAATCGACGGGAGTAACAACAAAAGGCGGAAATAAAAAGACGAACCGAAGCGGAAATTGAAATAAGCAAGTGAGCCAAATAATCAAAAGAAACAAAGGCCCGAATACAAGAGCCCCAATTGAGCATCCACAGCGAGCCGAAATCATTCAAATCAGTGGAAATCAGAAATCAGCGCAGAGCCTCAGTGAAAAGTCCAGAAATTAACATTTCCACTAGAGTAAACAATCAACGGTGGCGCCAAAATCACAGAAAACAAAAAAAAAAAAAAAAGATCCAATGGGGAAAAAAACGCGGAAAATCGGAAAAAATCAACAGAAATTTGAATGGCGTGCAAATTGGTTTTCTGGTCCAGATGGGAGGAGAAAATGAAAGACAGCGATGCCTGTGAGTAAGAACTTTTACCCCAGGGAATACTATTAAACAAATTTATTCGATATAATTAGAAAACTTGGCGACTTTTGAAGTAATTCGCTTAATTACTTTAAGTGCACAAAATGACGGCGAGGACCAAGTTCGAGGCGGTGCCATTGACTACGTCCCATTTGGGGACAGGACCCGAGCTCCAGCTCCAGGACTCCAACTGAATCCTGGTGACAACAGGACGCAACAGAAAGGCGCCGCAAGCCAATAAAAGTTATGCCACGTAAATCGCAGAAATGTTCAAACTGCCTGCCAGCCTGACTTTGACGTAAGTATGGCCTGGGAATGGCGGAATTTTCGGCGAGTGGCGTAAAATTAATTGATGACTGAGAAAATATGGAATGGGAAGCCAAAGGACGTGATAACAATCCGATTGAACCGCCTGACATAATATTGGATTACACACTTTAAAGGCTTAAACTATTAAGACGATTTCAAAGGCTTTAAGCTAATGTGCAATTATAAAAGAAGGGTTATTAAATAACAATCACAAGTAATGATGATTCAAACGATTACTAAATAAATAGTAATTAACTATAAACGGAATACTAACACTCAGAAAACCACCTGATTAACTTTTCCGACTACTGAGACCTTAAAAACCTCCAGAAATCACCATTTCATACACACTTTCCGCTACAAATGTGCCCAAATTAATTCCAATCCCCAATCAAAAGCCCTAACTGACCTAACACAACCCGAAAATGGAGCCCAGAGTGAGTTGAACTGAACCGTAACCCAGATTCGTGTTGCGACAATAACCGTTCGCCGTCAAGCGCCAAAGTTCCGGTACAAACTTGAAAACATAATCCCACTTCCGGTGACCACAATTTCCGGTAATATGAAAAACCCACAGTAAGCACAACGACAAAAACAACACTAAGAGCAACAGCAATACAAATAGCAAGAACAACAAATGCTAAGCCCTTAGCCGAAAAAAACAAAGAGCTCAACTGACTCGTTTCGAGGTTTTTGCGTTGGAAATGCCGTATAAATTTGATGCCCGGATTTGCGTGGCCAGGAAGCTGAACGGGCAGAAATGAAGATGAGATGGTAATAAGGATAAGACGCTTGTACATTAGGCAGCGAAAGGCAGAGACCGGAAAGCCAAATGGCAAGCGGGCAAAAAGGCGTTAAAAGCCAGAGCAAGGACTTTGTCAACGCAAAATGGCCAGGATCCAGGATGAACCTGCCCAAAAGAGTGAGGGGCGGCAGGCAGTTGATAATGATGTTATTACCATAGGAATGCTTATGATAAGCCACCAGCTTTTTTGAGTGCGACAACCGACGGTCTGTAATAAAAATTAATGTTTATTTTGCTCACGCTTTTAATTAAAAATTGTCAGCCAGGAAAATTGAAAATTAAAATCCACATTTTATGGTTGACCCAGAAAAATGTGTGAAAAATTTCAGCTATTATTGTTCCTCCCTCGCCCCAAACAAATTTCTGGTGAGTGCTTTTCGGTGCGACAATTTTGGCTCTTGCTAAAGTTGAAATGTTTTGGCCATAAAGTTTGCATACCACCACCTCCCACCAACTCGCCGCCCCTTTTGGCCATCTTTGTCTTGTTGCAAATGGCAAAAGTTTGCGCTTTAAATAATTGGCAAGGCAAGCAGAAGTGGCAAAGGGAAAGTGGCAAAGCCTTGGCAGTTAGTTTTAAATATTGTTGCTAATTTGCCACATTGTGCGTGAGACGATGGGCGGCGGAAAACGGCGAAACTGCGACTGAAAGCTGGATTAAAATTATGAGCTTGGCATATTTTTTGAAGTGTCCTAGCTGAAACTGACGATGGCGAGATGATGATGATGGTCAAAATGCAGAGAAATAGTTGCTGAAGAGAACGAAAAATTACAAGACGGCCGGATTAAAAAATCTCATTTATTTTGCAAGCGAAAAGGGAACTCAACTAGATGATGGGTGCGAAGGATGAAGTTTACTTAACGAAATGAAAGAAATTGAAAAATTACCAGGATGATGTTAAAACTTTGCATAATTCAAAGAAAAGTTGTAACTAGTCGAGGACAAGGGCCTTAGCTAAGCATTATTAAGCGTTATTTATGTTTTACTGGATATCGCATGAGCAATCAAAAACTTTCATTAATATATCTTTTGTAGTATTGAGGCTATAAAATATATCCCAGCAGAGAAACTCTGAAAGAAATATTTAAATTTAAGGTACAACTCCTCTTCCCTTATCCTAATCCCAAATCAATGCGTCTACCGTTCGATCCACCAATTACAAGATGTATAGCTTCATAAATCCTTAAACCGCTTACAGCTAATCCCCTCAAGTCCCAAAAGCTTACTATGACGCACTTCCTGACGTGTGTCTGTGTTAGTGTGTGTGTGTGTGTGCGTGTGGCCAAGGAACCGGATGTGTGTCCCTTCACGTGTTATCCCTTGGTCGGGGATAACCGCATAACTGTTTTGGCATCTTATTACGGCCCAGTTGACAGGTGCATGACATTCTGTGGCCAAACGCATCGAAGGACATGCAGAACATGTAGGCAAACGGGGAAACCCACAGACCTGCACTGAAGAAAAATATCTCAATCAGAGATCAGAATCAGAAACTCTACAATGTTTTTCTATATGAAAAATATAACAATATATCTAACTGTGAAAAAACAATTAAGAACACTCAATGTAACTAATATCAGAATATAATGCAACCCAATTTTCTCTCAGTGCTGGATTACTGGTAGACCGAATATAGCTGATGTCCTGGTCAGAGGCGTCAACGTGCCAGAAAAACGAGCAGACCGCAGAAGCCAACATTGAATGTCCTGTCGCCCGTCTGCTGTCGCCTGTCTCCGGTTACCCGATGGCCAATGCCCGAATCCCGGAAAGCCCCCTTATCCTTTATCCTGCTGACCAGTCCCCGGTATCTGGTATCTGGTAGCGCTATCAATTGCCGCCGCTTGGCGTCAAATTGCATTATGGCCAAAGTAAATATAAATGGGAAATTGAATATATATTTGTGCATAGCATATACCGATTTATTCGCCGCCAGACGAAAATTGCTGACAGCTTTGAACCCGCTTTTTGTCGAGTTCGTGCCTACACAAAAAGGTTATTAAAATTGGCGAAACACTTGCCAAAGTTTTCATCATTTTTTTCGCAATTTGTTTTTTCTTTCATTCGCTTTCCATGCACGAATTGAACGCCATTTTTGCCAAACTGTTGACAGCTGTCGAGCTGGGGCGGCTGTGAAAAGGGGGCGTGGTCGGTGGCTTAATCGGAAAAAATGATAGAAAAAGATTTAAGCTCTTTAATCCGCTGCCAAAAACTACTTTTCGATGTTTTGACAGCGTGGTGTGAAATAAAAAGGTAATTGATGAGAAAAAATGGCAATGTCAGTTGCTTAATAGTAAAATGTGAACGACAAAATTAGAAATAAAATATAAATAATAACACAAAAACGTCAATGAATTCCTAAATGGGAAATAATATGAAAGCAATATTTTTTTTATATAAATTATTTAAAGGTGTATAAGACATGACCAAATGTGCTAGCTTCAGTATATCATTAAAATAAGGGAATTATTAAATTAGGAATGCCCCAATAAAACGACGACAATGTCATTGATATTTAAGCAATACAAAAGTATCAAAAAATATCCTCACTCAACTGGATGCAAATGCCCCTTTGAACAAACCCAAACAAATTTGATTCGATGAAGGCTTTTCCTCGCTTCCCTGCAAAATGCGCAGTGTCGTGCGAATAATTCCAAGTTCAAAACCCCGACTAGACTGTCATTTTGTCTGACATTCTGTCATTTAGTCTGTCGACCAGCCGCTGCAATGGCAATCTGTGTCTGCTGCGTCCTTATTTGATTTCTCACAACTGCCAAAAAGTTGCTCGAACACGGACGGACGAACTGCGTCCGTCTGGCGGCGTCTATCTTCATTTGATTCCAGTCGATTTCCTGGCAAAACGCGACTCTACGTCATCTTGACATAAGTCAACGGATTTCGGATTGGTCACGTAGCGAATAAGTCGACGTCGCCAACATCTGTTCCCATCTGCACAATTTCCCCGCTGTTTTGGCATAAATGAATATGAATCTTAAATACTCGAAAACTTATCGGCCGAGAGATATGGGTATCACCCAATTAAAAAGTTTTTTATCACCCCATGATGATAGTTCCTTCCCCATATCGCGCTATAAACACATCAAGTCGCAGGGGTAGGCATAAATATGCAAATTTAATGCGTTTTTAAATAATTTTCTTGTTTTCGGGCCTCGTTTTGCGGCCCACGCCAAAAACATTTCCGTTTCTATTTTTATAGATTCTAAACGGGTTAAAAGTTGAATGTGTTGCACTGATCATCAAAATCATCGATTAGGTGGGGCCCAACGAGGAAATGATGAAGGAAAGTTTTCCCCAGCGAAAGTTTTCTCCTCATCTCGAGTATTTTCGGTTTGTTTTTATGGCATTTAGATTGGGCGTTTATGTGTGGATGGTTTGGGAAATATTTATGATTGGATTGGGGCACACAAACATTCGTTAATCCCATACAAAATACATATGTGGTATTTTAAAACGTGTGCTTAAATATTTTGGTATGCACATTAAAGCGACGAATACCAACCTAAATATTATTTCACCACATTTAGTTTTTCCATATTCATATAAATCTGACAAATAATTCAAATTTATTATTTAAAATAGGAAGTTTTAATAAAGTATTTAATAATAACGCCATTAACATCAATGTTATATACATAAATCTCTTTAAAATCATTATCATTATGGTAGGTTCAGCAGATTTTAATAAACAATCCCAAGTGCTGTAAAAAATGTTTATGTTCAGTATATATTTTTAAGTCTCCATTATACTTAAAGTCATAAACTTAAACATTCTTTTGTGCAGCCGCGCCTGACCAAGTATTTATGATTTTATTTTTATTACACCAAAAAGGATATGCGCCGAAATGCAAATTCGCTTCATTCGTTTGAAAAAGGCATCAACTTAATTTTATTTTCATTATGACTCATAAAACGCCACCACATTGCGGAAACTTTTGGCGCCCCGAAAAAGAGGGATATTTAGTGACCCAACGAAACCGGCAAAACAAACACAACAAAATTAGGCAACCCTTTTTTGCTCATCGGCCACATTTAATCAAGCTACTCGGGACATCCGAAAAAGTGCGTACTTCCAGCCGACACATAATTAAGCTTAATAAATTTCTAATTATCAGATGGCCAGACTAAGTGAATAAAAAAGAGGGTCTAAGGACTCACTCAGACCCTTGGAACACATGGTCTGGGCTTAGGTGAGGGTTTAGGGGCTTGCAAATTAACCCTTTTCATGGAGCAGCCAGAACTTCCAGTTTGGACACGACGTGCCAGTGAAAAGTGCGCTCGTAAAATGTCCAGTTTTATGGTCGCAAGTCGCTCGTCAGTTGCTGTAGCAGTTTAAATTTAAATAAATTGTACAAAACTGGCTGTTGGTTAGTTGGGAAACTCTTCGTCACTTCCCACGTGGAGAGGGCTTTTACGAGTTGGCCGGGAATTAAAAAGTTTATCTTGATTCTCTAAACAGTTTGATGAACAAAGAAAGACGGCGACACAGCGAGCTGCATAATTAGACACCCGCTGACCATCGACATCGCCATCGCCATCTCCATCTACATATCCCCCTCCTCCGGATCATTATTCACGCTCAGTTGACCACCTGTGAGTGGGTCTTGGTTACGGTAACTCTGGACTGGACTGGAGTGGAGTGAACTGAACTGACCCAACCTGAACCTGAACTTTATCCTATGGCGTTGACACAACCACTCGAATCGCTTCATAGCGAATTAGCATAATTGAATTAAGCATCGATAAGCCATGTTTTTCTTTAGCTACGCGACTGCAACCGATATCATTAGCTGCCGTTGCATAAACCGGGGAAAAACGATAGATTTTACTTTGCAGATGGAATGCTTATGTTTGAAGTTCATTAATTAAACGCTCGATAAGGCCGGCACGAAGGGGTTAACCCGCCAGTCGGGGGTGGGTTAAGAGCCAGTGTCTGTTAGTTGTCAAAATGATAATAAGCGTTCAGCGTTTTTAACCCTTTCCAGGAATTGATTCGCCAGGGTTGTCAGCTACTAAAAAACAAAGCAGAGAAAGGGGTTAAGTTAAGGGAATTATTTATGTGTACATTTCAGAAGCAGATTTACTTAAGATTTTTATTTAATCACTTTATAAGCTTAAGCTAAAACCCTTCAATTTTACAAAGGACAATGTAATCATACATTCAAATGCAATAAATTATATAAATTTATTTAATTTAAATAACAAAAAATTCCATGCGACAAGAAACGTCTCTGAGGCATACCAAGGTAATAAAAGCAGACAATACTTTCATGTTTTGAAATATAGAACAGATACACTAAATGTTATATTCGATTTATTAGTTCCAATTTGTTCTAATGTTCAACTCAGAAACCTAACATTAATTCCCCAGTATCTGACACATCAATCGACTAATCCCATTTCGCATTATCGATGCAGACACAACATGAGATAACACGGCAAAGTGCTGTTCGAATTCACCTGACAACCCAGGCAAAATATCCAATTGGCTCTGCTGTTCTGGATTCCCGGACCAACTGGCAAGTGGCCAAGACTTTTGCTAAGCCCAGACAGACAGACAGCTGGACAAATATTTGATATTTAATCTTATGGAACAACAAACAGACAAACAAACGAATGAAACGGGGTAATGGCGATGGTGTCTGAATGAATTTCGCAGCCAACGCATAAAATTGTAATTAATTAAATTTAAAGTCGAGCCAACAGGGCGGATGGGTGATTCCGGTGGTGGGGCAAATGGGTGGCAGACAACGCCCCGAAAGGATTAACAAATACAATGGCCAAACAACTTGAGGCTTAAAACTGTACACTACAAAACCGAAGACAAAATGTAAACACAAACACAAACACAAGTGCAAACAGCGCCCAACCCAAAATGGGGGCGTGGCGCAGAAGTCCAAAAGTGCTTTTAACCTACTTTTTTGCGAGTAAACAGACTCGGAATCCATCCAACATATGCATAAATAGACTTTAACCCTTGATGGCGGTAACGCAGGAAAGTTGGGGGCAGCTGAAGAAACTTGAGTATATAAAACAGTAAGTAAGAATGCTGGTGGCTCAAAGTTATGAACTGGAGGGATACTCATTAAAAATTGTAAGTTGCCATGTCTTAAAAATTAAACTTAAGATTTTCAAGAACTATAAAAAATCAGCAAATAAACTTTCAATTTATTTTGTATATCCTTCTAGAAACCAAGTTAGTTGGGTATAAAAAGTGTGGACCACACTTTGCGTTTTGGTCGCATTGCTTTCAACAAGTTTAATCTTATTTACCCACACACACACACATACACCCTTTGACTGGGGCACACTCACACAGCCGCAGGAGCTCTCAAATACACTTAACAGTGTGCAGAACGTAATCCTTTAAATGAGTTTAGCGTCACGTTCGCACTTATGCGTTAAACACGTGTTTTTTGCCCGGCATTATCCTTGTGCCTAGGCACTTCTCACAACTGGTTGTGGACGGCAGGGCTGGGGATGTTCTGTATTCTGGTAAAAGGTGGGGGGGAGAGGTTGGGTGGCTGACCCACCCCACCCAGCAATATGCAATGCGTTTTTTGCAGCGGCAACAGCTGCACAATTCAAAATGTCAATTGAGGCAGTCCATCCCAAAAGCATAAAAAAAAGAGAATGGACCCACGCCCCGAAGCCATTCCCCCAAACAAGGACCTAGGTCTCTATTCCTGGACTCCAAAACACTCTAATCCTGCGAGTGTTTGTTGCGCATGCACTGAAAAAAGCAAGGTAAAACAAAAGATAGTAAATTATAAATTTAATTATATAAATAAATAGAATAATCAGTACGGCTTTTATTGCAAACTTTTATTACAAATGAAAATAACGTAATGAATCATATTTTTTTAAGTGCTCTAAACACTCACAAAAGTATTCCAAGGCATTCACATAAAATGACTATCCATATGGCCTTAAAGTAGTTAAATGGCTTAGATGAGTGCATAAAGGTACCTCCATTTAGTTCCATTTTAAATAGGGAATAAACTTCTAAGCTTAGATCAGACTTTTTCTCAGTGTTTCCCCCCCAGATGGCCAAGCGCCGCTGGCGGGATTCAGTTTAGTCCGCGCCACTGCACCTACAACAACTAGTGCCGTCAAGTGGTTGATGGGGGGTGGTGCTGGTTTGTGGTACAGGAGCCACTGGAAAGGACTTTGGTGGCATGGTGAGCAGGGAGTGGGGTGGGGAGGTGAAAAGGGTTGCATGCAAGAGCACTCAGTGCGCAACGTTGGCTCATTAAAGTGGCATATTTCACACATAGCCCGAGCGACAACCACTGAACCAAAGGCAACGGCAGCAACTTGAGTGAAGTGAGTGGAAAGCGTGAAAAAAGATTCGGGGATACCCTTTTTAGAAACCAAAAAAAAAATATATCTTATGCAAGCGCGGACCCACACAAAATTCGTGGTTGCATAATTCGACAATTTTACGTATTTTTTATACGGATTTCAAGAACTTCCAAAAAGCATAGCTTTGTGCTTTTAATGTGTCATTATGAAATGTATGTGTCATAAATCTTACTTCTTTTGATTTAATGAAATGTATCTTTTTAAAAACCATTAAATTTACAATATGACTCCACAAAAATTATTTAATAATAATAGTGGAAAATTCTAGATTTATGTAGAAATAACTATAAAAATTGTTCTTTTCGGTTATATATCATGTTATATTATATTTATGTTCATTATATATATGTTATCTCAAGCATAAATATTCTATATTTAAGCAAGCCATAATCTCTGAATTAATTTAGCTACCAGTTTTTGTCTACGTGAATTTGCAAGGATGTGTGACAATGCCGGGGGAGCACAAAAGGTTGGGCGAACGAAAGTGCAAAATTCCCCGACTTTGATGTTGGCGTTTTTCTAGCAGCGTGTGGCATGTTTCAGGATCGGGTCCTGGCATGTCCTGCCCGCTCGCAACGAGTACAGTTGGACAACGGCTGCGAAAGTTAAGTGCTGGCAATTTGGCCTTCTTTTTCACAAAGGAACTTGGTCGCACTTGCTTGTTGGCTGATGGCTGTTGGTTGTTGGTTGTTGCATTGCGTCGGGGGACGACGCGAGTATGTGGCAAATTACTTTAATTGTTTCGCAAGTGCTCAGAATGCCTCGAACTTAATGGACTGCCCGGATGTGGATTGGGTTGGGCCCGAGTGGTAGGTACGTCGTCAAAATTAATGTCAAGGGAAATGCCATTTTTCGTTTGGATTAATTTACCCATTGTTTAGTTAATTTTTGAGAAAGGTTTTTGCATAAGCCAGTTGGGAATGCGAATTCACCAAGGGCCTAGCATAAATATGCCCATGACTTTTATCTAGGGCAGTTAATTATTTATTTATACGTCCATAGCAATTATAATTAATAAAACACAAGAGCTACTAAAGTGCCAAGGAGAAAATAAAAATAATAATCACATTATTTGCATATTAAAAAAAAAAAACTATATTTAGTTAAATATCTTCTATACATGCAGGAAAATACCACCTTAAAATGCGTTCACTAGTTTTAAAACAATAACGCTTCCCAATCAATTGGATTAAATTCTAGAAACCCCATAAAGTTGCACGGTGCCCGAAAACCTATTAATTAATTTATACGGTTAATTGTGGCAGCCAAAAGCCGATTTACCATATAATTACTATCCAATATTCATAAATACAAGCGAAGTGTTCGTAAAAACCCATTACACTAAATTAATTTCACAAGGACAGTGGCTTGCTATGTGGGTGGCTAAGTGGGTGGATCAGAACACTTTTAGTGAAAATATTAAATGCATTGCAAATGAAAAAGCAAAAACAAAAAAGGCCAACGAACAGCGGGCAATATAATAATAAATAACATGCAAACGAGGCGAAATCAATGTAAAACGCGTTGAAGCGTATCATTAGTGGGTGGGGCCACGCCCACACTCGGCCAGCCCTATGGGTGGGTGGTGCCCCATTGGGCGTGGCAACGACAAAATAACCGCATGCTGTCAATCAATATGCACACGTACGTACATATATGCGTATATGAGTATAAGGGATGTGGGTGGTACATCCATGGGGGGGCAATATATAATCGAGGCATATCAACAACTTGCCGTCACGCTGGTTAACACTTCAATAAATCGATAAACGCATCAAACAGAAAAGCTGTTGCATAATTATGACCGTTTGTGGGCCAGGCCCAGACGGGCTTTAATTAAATTGCCGGTGTATTAGTGCGAGAGCGATTGGCTTGCGAATCGAAGGGAAAACTGGCGGTACCCACCATCCATGCATTAATCATAAAAATGCAATCAATCGAGCGGAGTTGTACGGCTGCTCACATTGTCGTTTCCGGAATACGCTTTTCCGTATCCCAGGGCTATTTGGTTGCAGCGAGAAAAATGGATTAATAAGTTAAACACGGTCGATTCTTAATTCACTTTGTTTTTTTTTTTTTTTGCTTTCTCGTATTTTGTTTTGAAGCAACCTGCATATTTAATCCACCAGCAATTTCATTTATATATTTACAATTTAATCCATAATAGGATTACATGAGATTTATTATTTTATTATTTTATTAAAGATAGTAAGGCGAATTCGGTAAAATAGCTGCAATAAAATATATAAATTAAGCATCGATTTTGTCTTATAAATCGTTTCTTATATTATTTGGAATTTTAATTCACTTATTTTTTAGCCAACTGCATATTTAATCCACCGCATCTATCGCATATGACCCTCATTTCTTCCCAAGAGACTTTTCATCTACCGCTTCCAACTGAATGGGCACATCAGTCAGCGATAACGATGACGTTACCGATTGCCAGTACGTCAGGTGCGCGCTGCCAGTACGAAAATTAAGTTTCCGCCAGTCCAGCACCACCCACTACCAAACACACGAATATCCAACCACCCACATCCCAATTCCCCGGAAAACGGCTGTAAACTGAAGTTGGCGCACGTGTCCAACAAACGTTTGCCTTGGCACTCCACTCGACTCCACTACGGCAACTGCCACGTGTCGATGCACTTGTCAGCATATGTTCCACGTGATTCCCAACTGCCACTAGTGCCCCTGTTCCTGGATAACATCCCAGAACACTGCGCAAAATCAATGACAATTTCCAAAAAAAAACATTCCATTTCGCAATTTATAAGTACTATTTTACTCTTACTCAATTTGATAACTAAACCAAATTATTAGATATAAGATCTACTCTTTGAGCTCATCCTTATAGAGATAATTAATAACAGACCAATTTGCTAAGTGTTGACAGTGTATTTCAGGACCCACATCCTTGCACTGAAGTAGTTGGTTTGGGTGATTATGAAGATAGCCTGCGAATAAAAGCCAACTAATGGCGGCTTTTGTCATTACTTCGCGCTGTTTGGATCTGCGTTCGCATCCTTTCGTCCTTAATATCATTTTGCTACTTCCCTTTTTTACTAATTTTATTTAGCACTTTGTTTGCTGTTGGGTTTTTAATGCTGTTAAATGCAATGCAATTTTTATCTGCTCTAAAAGGATATACCAGCCCTCCGCTCCGTTTTTTCACTCCCCCGCTGGATTACGTGTTTTTGCATTTGAAACTGGACTTGCATATCCTGTCCACGTCCTTTTCCAACCCAGCCCGCTGTGTTATCTTGCGGTTTTTTGCATCAAGTTGAGAATTTTCTCATTAATTTCAACGTTTTTCTGCAGCTGCCGTACTTGCTGATGTGTTTTGTGCTTGCGGACAGTTGTTGGTCCCTCTGTGTGTCGGAGTCCTGTCCCACTGATTGTGGTTGCCCAGGATGTCCTGATGGGCGGCATCACGGTGACAGGGATATTCACATCTAGATGGATATAAGCCATGGGAAGCGAATTAAAGCGGGCATAAGTAGTGCAAGAATGCTTAAATAATTAGAAAAACCCCTTACTTACATACAAATTTTAAGTATTTTGAGGAACAAGAAGGAAATACTTCCATTCCTTAATAATTTAATAATTTAAATCTTAAGAACATATCTTAGAACATAATCACATAGCTTATCTCATCTCACCTAAAAATACATTAAAGAAACACTTCGAATAATCCATCTGATCCCATCATATCTGACACAGAACAATTGCCTCATTTGAGGTTCATTAACCTACCGCACCACTCTTTAATATCCACGCCTCATTTCCGATAGACAATTCCGGCCAGCCAGAACACAAATAATAAGAGAGCAAGTGGAAATTCACACAAATTAAAGCCAAGTCGGGGAAATTCAGGGCAGCCAAGAGGAAAAGCCAGGAAGACAGAGGAAGAGCGGCCAAAGTCAAGTAAACGGCCAAGACAAACACCAATTAAATGCACATAATGATAATGTTGTGCCGAAAAGTCATTCGGAGCAACTAAATTACAACTTCCACTTTACATTACATGGCACGGCAGCGGAACCTCAACCTCCGGACCCGGACCGGACCCGGAACGCAACCCAACCCATACCATACCAATCCCAACCTAACCCAATGAACTCTTGGAAAAACCTCGAACGGAACCGAAAAATCCACACAAAATTAAAAGTCTGCTGCAGTTGCAAAAGGAGAAACAGATGGCTACTGCAACGTAATGAAAACAAGCAGCACCAACAAAAATCGCCCGAATTTGTGTCTAAAGTGTTTGGACTCCGCACTTTCCACCCGTTCACCCCTGCCCCTCACAAACCCGCCAAACAAACCACTCCCAAACAACCGAAAAAAGACAATCCTGGAGCTAAAGTTGGTTTACCGCTCGGCTGAGCGAAGAAGTTCAATGCACAAGTTCATGAACTTGGGGAAACCGACTTGAAAAGGTTTGCCTTCTGGTCCGCTGACAGAGCAGTTTATAATTAGAAATCGTACAGAGTCCCAGCTCCATCTCCATCTCCAACTCCAACTCCATCTTCATCGCCATCTAAAACTCTGGAGTATCTCACCCAAAAGAAAAGTCAAGTGGATTTTGGCGGCTGAAGTTGGAAATGCACTGCATTGCCGCAGAGAAGAGCGGGAGTTGAAGTCGGAGTCTTCTGCCATCGGTTACGTAACGTGGGATTTCTGTTTACCCAAAGACGGCGATGATGGCGACAAGTGCATATACAGCTCCTCGGATATTGACAGAAAACAAAAGCAAACAATTTGTCGGTGTGCAGGTCGCTTATGTAAATAAAAGGCAAAGAAGTAAGGACATATGACAAAATATTCCAACGAATTAGGAATTCCCTAATTCGGTATGCTAACAAATATGTGCAAACAAATTTAGAAAAATAAGGCTTACATAGAAAAAAAAGAAAATATTGTGATGAATTTTTTTTTTTTTAATAATTAATTTATTCATTTAAAATTGGTTAGAATTCAGATAATAAACCGCATTCCCTTATTTAAAATGTTATGGTTACTAAAGCATTCATATAAATGGATAGATTTACTTAATATATTCAACCGAGTTCAGGCACGTGTTTTACTGACTAAATTAGAATAATTTAAGATGTTTTAATTTGCTTTTGATCAACGAGTTTGTATATATTTATAACAGTTTTTATAAAACCAGCTCTGGAATAAATTATGTTCTTTTATACTAACTGACAACGTTATACTGGTCACTTAAAGAAATATGCTGATCTTAAATTATTGATTTTGGCTTCTCAGCCGATTAATGTGTTTATTAATCCTTTAATAATAAATTAAGTTTATTTTTACCTTATATAAAAGTAAAATCAGTGGCAGCTTATCAGCAGAGAAAATCGACTTAAAGCTTTACTGTATCAAAAGATATGCAAGTAAGAATGCAAACAAATATTCACTACATAAAGTCGAAGTATTCAATACACTATAAAACTCTATTCATAAAATGAACTATTGACAGTATCTAAAAGATAATAAGTTACATAAAGTAAAACATTCAATGGAGAACAACGAATTTCAAGTACTTCATACAAAGACATACATTTCGGCGCAAGACGAAGATATTTAGAGTATTTAAATTTTAAATAAATAAAACCGAAACGTGGCGCGCTGTCCATGGCGAAAAAGATGTGGGCGAGTGCCCTTTGTTGTTTTTTTTTTTCAGCGGCTTAAGCAATGTTAAATATTTAACAAAAATAAAGCCGAGCCAACAAAAGAGAAAATTCCGATTTCAACGTGCTGGCATACATAGCGAGTACATATAGTATGGATCTGAACGGAATGGCATGGGAACCTGGAGCCTGAAACCTGGAACAAAGCGGAGTTTCGTGCTCGTGGTTAATCTTTTAAGTGTGCCGTATAGCGAACCGATCCCCCGCACCATCAGTATCTATATCATTCTCGCAGCGTGTTTATATTTCGATTTAAAATTCTGTGCACGCGCCGGGCATTATAAATATTTTTCTACATATGAATCGCACATATATGAGTTGTACTGTGCCAGGCGTTTCGATGCTCGGCGGCAATGTTTGTTGTCGGTGGTTTTGCAACGTTTGTTGATGTCGCTGCCGTTGTCATTTGTTTGCGTTTTAATATGCAAATAAATATAATAGCACACACGATGCTTTTTAAATAAATACGGCCAAAACATTTATGACAACTCCAACTCAACGGCGGCGGTGAGCTTCGTTTGTTCGCCGATTTTATTGTGCGCTTTTCATTGATAAGCGCACTGAATGCAATTGCACTGCGTTGGCAAAATAAATTGCAGGAAATGGAAAATAAAATGTTTATTTGCCATAAATCGGTCGAGCAGTTTGCTGGTTAACCAGCATTAAATTCGCGATCGTTCAGGTGGCCAGCGATATTTGCAGCAAAAGAAGTTGCTGCGCTGAATGTAAAAATATTCGGTCGAAATGGCCAAACTATTGGGGGTCCGCAATCTTTGGCATTTGGTAGCTGGTTTATGACAGTTTTTAGATTGGACTTACAGGTTTTAATGGTTCTATAAGCTATTTCTTATGTTCAAAGTTGAATAAAATGCAGTGGGTCTTGGAAATTACCTTAAATTAGTTTTTCGGATGCCATGTGCGTGTCAAAGTTGTAAATTATGGTAACTAGCCGTATTAGCAGTAAGTCTAATATTGTAATATCAATAAATTGTTGTTCAAATTACAATATACTGCGGAAAATGGGAATCAATATTACTTATTACTGTATAATGCAATGTCTATGTTTATGTGGCATTTTTAATATCTAAACTGATAACCGAATTGCACTCTTGTGGAAATCGAGATGTATTTTATCTGCAGATAATACTTGTTTTACACGTTACGCAACCGTTACTTTCCGCAGTGCTCAACCCGCAAGACGGTGAATTTATAACCCCAGTTGGCAATCGTGCAACAAATCTGCTTGCTCATCGAGTTGTCAGGCCACAAGGACTTTGCCACTCGAATCGAGTTGGACCGCATTCATAACACTTGGCCACATTATGCTCCGACAATCTAATGCCTTGCCCAATATTTATATCCGCTCTCGACTTAAGCTATTACCAAGACAAACACCAGGCACATAAATCCTTCGAGCGGGCATCTGCATAATGCATTTATCTCCCCAAACCGACTAACATACAGACATGGCCGGCACTCATTTATCACATTTATCGCTTGCAAAAGCGAGCGAATGCAAAATTCTATTACTGTCCAGGACTCCAGCAGGCCAGGCAGGACTCCTGCTTTGGCCGGGAGAAGGAGATCCTAGGAAGCAGACCATTAAAAATTATGGAATAAAAATCTTGCACATCATGTGAGACCGACGACATATGCGATAAATTTGCCACAATGGGCAACGAAAAAAGGCAGGAACCACTGCATCATTCGCTGGGATCTTGAGATTTCCGCAGATTTTCTTTCACTGCACTAGTAGCCACCATTTATCACTGTCCAAGTTATGCCTGCTCGCATTGCATTTAAGCCGTGTCCATAAGGATCAATGAGGATAATTCGAATCTATGGCATCCACGGCGAAGCTTTGGCCAAATGTAATTATCGTTTGTGCCGCAATGGGGCACGTTTCGTATTGGATGAGGTGGGGCGGGTGGTTTTAGGTGATTCCGCCTGGGCGGGGGTGCTTAGATTTGTCATGGCTTTCAGCTGCACATTGTGATAAGCACATGTTATGGTTTTTCACACTACCCACACTCTCGACACTTGTGGGGTTAAATTTTCGTGCTCGGATTTTTCGTGTTATCGATCGGCTTACCATTCCGAAACGGACTCGTTGTTTGCGGTTGTTACATGTTTTCCTATCAGGATTATGATTAATTGATTGCCAAGTGTTGGGGTTGCACTCCCCCTGCAAAACAGCACAATTATTGGGGCGGACAGGGTGTATTTTCTATCACGCCCCTGCAATTCGACTTTGGGTCAATGCTCCTCGTCGCGAGAGTGGGAAAACTTTTCCGCTTTTCCACGGAAAAAGCATAAAACTGAATTGTTCCCATTGCTGCGGACGCTGATGTCAAACAGCTGGAAGTCTTTTGGACTCTCCGTGCATCGCATAAACAGCCAACAAATGTGCAACACACAAAATTGACAGCTCGAATCAAGCATAAGCAACATTTAATTGGCACTTGGCAACCAAAACAAAAAGTTTCCAGGCCGTGGTGCATGGACTTTGTGGTGCACTTGTCTTGGAAAATGATTGTGGACTGCTTTTGGAAATAGTGATTTAAATTAATCAAAAGCGTATAGAAAATGTTTAGTAAAAGTATCAAATTTAAATATTATATATCGTTGCGGTAACCTAATTGGCTTACCTTATCTTTTTCAAACAAAAAATGTATCTTTATTTCTTATTTAAAAAAAAGAGAACCACAACTACTGTGGCAATTATAAGAGTATAATGATGAGCAAGTCAGTCAGTTTGGCATGCCATCGAACGTGCGAAAAGTGCGGAGGAGCCTGTGGCTGCACATGTGTGCTCGGAGGCAATCATTTAAATAGTTATTGCACTTTTCCCCACCCGGCGCACACGGCAATGCAATTAGTTTAAAAGGCCAAAACGAGCAGGAGCCAGCCAAAGTGGTGAAGACGAAAAAAGTGGGGAAAACAGCCAGCAACTGACAGGCTGACAAGCCAAAAGAGTGCGGGAGGATGAGCTATATGGCACATGGAGGAATGTCAAAGCAAAATGAAGCCATTAAATGAACGGCAAAACTTGGAGCCAGCCGAAAAAAAATCGAATATACGACGGAAACAGAAGGCAGAAGTAGTACGAGTTCTAAGCCAGAAAGCACTGGCAACAAAAATCTAACACCCGCTGACGACCCGATGGGCAAAACACACGTTGCCACAGCAGCAGCATCAACATCCAACGGCAGCAGCAACAGCAACAACATCAGTCCCAGCAGCAACATCAGGAGCCACAGAAGCAGCAACACCAGGCGGCAACATCATCTCCTCGTCATAGCCCAAATGGAGTTGCTGGAGCAGATGGAGGAGGGAATGAAGGTGAGGTCCAACTCTTGTAAAGGTCGACATCTTTCACAAGGAATCACTTAGAAAAAAAACAGTAATCTATTACAGAGAAAGTAAATATCTAAAGCAATATTAAAAGTAGTTAATAACAAACAATATATTGTAAGGGTAAAACTACTTTCTAGCTTTGTTTCAGTTTTTTCTCGCAGTGTAATGTCGCGACTTTCCACTGCTGACTTTGACAGGTCGCGAAAAAGCCCTCTAAGCTCCACATGAGCGAATTCCCAGCTGAGATTGAGCCAAAGTCGAAATTGTAATGGCCTCCCCAGATGCAACATGAACTTAAGAGTTCTAATAGTTTTCCACATATTGCACTGGCCCAATGTGAATATTTCACACTCAGCTTCGCTGCTGCAGTTGAAGTTTCCTTGCCACACCAAGTGAAGTCTGTGCTCCACATTAATCAGCTAATAATGCCAGGCAATTAGCAATTGCGACAGCCATTTACTGCAAATCCCCCAGATACTCAAAGGCAAGCAAAATGCCATCCATTTTCATATGCCAGCGTTTTGAGGTAGCGCTCCGCCGAAAAACTTTGCTCAGAAGACAAACGACTTGTCAGTTTGGGGAGCGGTGCACTGCGGAAAAAGTTCATGTATTCTTCAGGCAGCTGCAGAAAATAAAAGGAAGCCTAGTCATGTTATGCATAAAAATATATAAATAATAATAATATCTAAAATATTTTGGTTGTAAAGTCAGAGGAATCTGGGAAACATTCATCAAAGAGCAAAAGAATGAAGAACACCTCAAATTCTTCCAGCTATTTATCATTTTGTTTCTTTGTGTAGCTTGAAGAATAGGGGCTTTCGATCTGTTTCTGGATCTGCTTTTTGCCTGAGCCCCCCGTTCACGTGAGTTCTGCAACATTTTTGCAAAGTAATTGCTCATTTTGACAGGTCGTGCAACGCCCTTGTTTGCAGTGGCAGCTTCTTCTGCTTTTTCTGCTGCCACCGGCTTGTTGCTTCCTGGCAGCAGCAATGGATGTTGCATTTGCAGCAGTAGCAGCCGTAGCAGCATCAGCAGCAGTAGAAGCAGCAGAATAACCTGCAGCAGCCCGTATTTCTTCACATGCGAGAAAGCAATAAAATCTTATAGTTTGTTTTTTGTGCCCGCCGCCTTCTGCACATGTGGCATACCGACAACGACAAATGCAACGGCGACTGGGAAAAAAGCGACAACAATGACGACACTGACTACTGACTCGCCTCTGTCACTGACAGCCCGTCAAAAAAAGGGGTTTTCGGGGGTGGCAAGAGAGGGTAGGAAGAGGGGAGAGTATGAAGGTGAGAGGTGCACAAAGCGGATTGAATGTCCTCCAGTTGTCGTGAACGACAATGTGCCGCTATCTTCTTGTATCCTGCGAGTTTGAGAAAGGATACGCTAAGGTTTAGGACCTTCAAAACGTTTGTGAGCTTAAGATTCTAAAAGCTAAAGATTATTTTGTATTATTTTATAGATTGAAAAGTATAATTAAAGTACCATAACATGTGTTTTGAACTATCTTGAAGTAAATTATTGTTTCTGTATGATCTAAAAAAATAAAAATAATGCAGTTTAAAAATACAACTCAAATCAAGATACAAGATATAGTTTTATAATATAATTCATCTTTGTATCATTCTATTTTATTGAGTAATGTTAAAAGATATTTTATCTTATCTATATCTTATATCAAACATTTTTTATTCGTTTTGCGAGCTAAGTTTTATAAAGTTTTTATTTTTCCAAAGCGCACTCTCAATTCCCAGTTAACAGAACAATTCGAATCCCTTTGAACACATTGCACTACATTTTGCTCGTTCTCTTTTTATTGCTACTATTAAATGCGTTTCACAATAGTTTGTCGATGGATATGTTATTGTTAGCCATAAAATTAATATGCGTGCTGGGGACAACAATGAAACGATTTTGATGACAGCCCAACAAGTACAGCAAGTACGACATTGCGTCTACATGGAGCAACATCTGTTTAGCATAGCCCGGCATTGAATGCAATTCTTTGCATTCAGCTGCAGTTGCACAGGTCTCCTGAAAACCCACTTACTTCTGCCCTTCTTTTGTTGCCCGAACGGGGGGGATGCGAGAGTTTTTCACAATTTAAACGCATGACGGGACACAAAAGTGTCAATCAAGCCGGGAGGAACTAACATAAAGCCCCCGAGGGCCATTCAAGGAATTCTGATGGAATGGAGTGTCGGTATGGAGCAATCTGTCACAATCAATTAATTGCTCGCAGAACTATCAACACACGGAGCGAGACACTCTCACATCAAACAGGAATCTGAAGGTAAATACCAGCGATGCGTATCTGTCAGATACGAGATACTTTTGCTTTTATCAGCACGCACGATCACTTCAAAGAGTAGAAGTCCGTGGGGAGGGGCGGTTGGGATTCACCGAAACGGAAGTGATTGCCTTCACACCCATCGGGTTCACTGTTGCGGTTCGCTTGGATCCGATCTGGGGTCTCCACTTCTCTGCTCCTCCAGACGCGGCGGCAACTTCAACGGAATTTTCATCTAGTTGTGGCTTGTGCGGGGGAAAATATCAGATCGATAATTCGATCATGTCGAGCTATTTCACCGTAGATCTACGCATCCGTGTGTTTGACATGTCATGTTCACATTTGTGTTAAGGTTAAATGGAATTTGTTTTTGGGGCTGTGGGCTCTCAAGCGTGTTTTTTTGGTTAAAAAGACATGCAACTTTAATTGAAAGTGACACTTTTCGGGCTGCTTATATTGTGGAACGTAGGAAAACTAAAAGTTTTCGACTTCAATTTAACGTATAAGAATATACACAGATTTCAGCTTCATTGAGTATACAACAAAATGACTAAACTATTTGGTAACCTCAAGACCTCTGAACACAGCAGTATCTCCTCTAAGACAATCCCACATGAAGACCAATCCATCTCACCCCATTAAACTCTTATTAGAAATATGCTACTTTCTAAGCCACCTCCATTAAAGATGCATTACTTCCTGGCCAAACGAGACCGAAGTGAAGGAAATGCAAGAGCAAACAATTTGGATCATAAATAACACGTTGACAGTTTGTAATTTTTAAAAGTAATCAAGCACGGCTAATTAACAACAGCACCCATGGTCGAGGTGTAACTTATATATATATGTACATATATAGAGTGCACTTTTCAAATGGGGGCGTGGCCGGGCGGAGAAAGAAGAAGAAGAGGAAGTGCAGGGGATACAGCAGAAGAGACATGTAGAAAGTCGGCGCTAATGAGAAAAATATGACACAATTGTAATTATCTGCAGGGAGCGGTGATGCGGGCCAGGTCTCAACGGTTAATACCAAATATGCCAGACGCAGTCCGAGCAAGATGAATGAGCATGAATTATAAAAACATAAACAACAAAAAAACACGGGAACGAGAAAATGCGAGTAAATAAAACAGCAAGGAGACCTCTTCAGGTGGCTGGCAATAGTTGCTACTCGTAGTTGGAACTGCAGCTGACATTTCTGTTAATTTTGATGTATGGTCAGGACCGGTGGGGAATATGTTTCTGTTGTTAACGCAAACGGATTTTCACTCTGGGGAAAACAGCAACAGAAAACAGAACACAGGCAACCGGAGAACGCTTGAAAAAACAATAACAACTCGAATGCGAATGAAATGTGGGCGTTATAAATTCAGTTGGTTAGTAATACACCTGCTTGCCACCGAGTTCCTTAATTGCGAGACAGGTAAGCGAGTTCCCAAAGTAGGCGCTATAAAGTTTCATTAACCGTGACGCGCACACCCTCGAAAATTTTACTATCATTTCGGGCCGTAACTGATTAACAAAATGCGCATAAATATGTTTAATATTACTGGGGTCACTCTCGCTTTTTTTTTCGGCTGACAGCATCCCATGGCGGAAAATCCACCCCTAGGTGATCTCATGGCGAAAATTGGTGACTCAGTGAATTTGGGCTCGCTTTTCATGGGAAAATAATATGTTCGTAGGCTATGAGTTTGGTCCTCTGATATGGGGATCGCTACATACATATATGTAGCTGTGGGTGGCAAACACTTGGCCGGAGGAAAATTTGTTGTGTCATCCCTGCCACTCGAGCGTGTGTGTGTCCTACAGATCATTTAACTTGTGAGCATGCAGGAAAATTTGTTCACCCAGCAAGTATTTTGGGCAATTTTCAACGTCTATGGGAAAGTATTTAGACACGCAAAGACAACATGTGTAGGTCAGTAAAGGGAAAGCAATCGTATATACCGGTGGATATTATGGGAAATCTAAAAGATACATTAGAAGTTATAGATTAATAAAATGGAAAAAATATATATTTTAAGTTCATGATGCATTTTGATTATAAGCATGTTAAATTAATTTATTATTAAATTTGTAAATTAAACTTTCTCAGTCTTTAATTAATTCGCCATCGAACTAACAAGTTGACTCTATATATTTAGCAATTCCAAATGTTTAAACACATATTACGCATGTAATCCACTTGCATGTCTACACAGCCAGCCAAAATGAAAAGCATGCACAGTTTTCCCAAATAATTTTCATCAATTTCGAGGCATTACCGCATTTACGAAACTTTGACGTGTATTTACAAATTGATTTACAATAACGCATGAGCATGAACCAGAAATAAATAGATATAGATGCAACTTTAAACAAACTTTTTTGGACGAGGGGGGCGGACTTCTGTTTGACCCAGATCGCTGCACTTTCGTAGATGAAACATACTCATAAATTCGAAGGCATAATGCGCAAAATTTATGTTTCACAATTTATGCAGCCGAGATTCCCCAATTTGCAGGCATATGAATCTCCAATGTGTGTCGGCAAAGAAGCAATATGGTGCGGAAGGAGAAAAAATTCAAATTACAACTTTACAACTTTGCGAGGCAGAGTAGAAAAGATTCTCCCAACACTGTTTATCATAAAATTCGAAAGGAAAAACGAACGGGGCAGCTTCGAAAAAAGCGAAAAAAAATCAGTGAGAAAGCATGGCAAATGTTTACACAAATTACGAATCTGAATCTGCCCCTCCGATTTTTCCCCCTCTGCTGTGTATATTTGAACGGCTACCGTATTGGAAAATAAACCAATTGCCTTGTGCATTCGTTAGATTCGAGATACGATGTTCGTGCGGGTGTGTGTGTGAATATATATCTGGGATTGTACGAGGACGTGCAAACATTTCCAGCCAAACTGACACACGGAGTATGTCAGATGATAATATTTTTCCAAATGTCGATGGTGTGCTACAAGTAAATGGTATGCATGTGGGAAATGCGCTGCTCTTAGAGAAGGGAACGTGATAAGGAAGTCAAGGATTAGTTCTCTATAACAGGTAAAATGATTAAGATATATGGATTTTATTAAAGCTAATTCCTACTCGTTTATACGATAATTAAGCTTATTAATAAACATATTTAATGCTTTGCTTCAAATAAATGCTGTTTAAAAGTATAATAAATGAAAAAAAAATATTAAAATATATTTTGTATTATTCTTGCTCATCATGGTGGCATCTCTAGCGTCCATCTATCGAATTCTGGTCGAAAGCAAAGCGGATTGAAGGTGTTAAATGGGCATGAAACAGCTGCAATGCGGAGGACGACGACTCTGACGACGAAAAGGGACAACGACAACAACTCACAGGACAATCACCAAATAAATACAAACAACGTGAGCATTGGGAGTTTCACCCCATCTCCATCGCCATCGCCATCGCCATCCCCAATCCGCTTCCTGTTGACCTGCCGAAAAAGCTCAAAGGACGAAAACAAAATTCCCAATTGTTAATGCATGTTGGGATAGGGGACATCGATCGGGAATGTCGACTCTGGGCATATGTAAATACCAATTTACGCTACGGAAATGTCAACAGCCACGATTACAACAACCATGGGGTTTCGGCTGCCCTTTAACCCTTTGAGGATACTCCGCCCATTCTTTTTTTGTTTTTCGTAGGTGTGCTGCCTGCTTAGTCGCTGTTCAGTGTTTGCTTTTAATTTAGTGCCGTCGCATATTAATTTTCCCATCGATCGGGAATATATAGACGCACCTTGACGGACAGACAGCCACCCCCCTTGGGCTGACCCAAATACGACTAATTGGCCATGACGTAATTAGTCAACTATTTAATTGTGCATTGAAAAACCTTTTACGGGGTTGATTTCCCAGGATTTTGCTTTGTTATGGTTTGGTTTTGGTCAGGGGTTTTTCAAATTTCGCATGGGAAATATTATATTTCAGCTTCAGGATATTTATTTGAAAGAACCATACATTTAATTGAGTATCTACAATTCACAATTGCGGTCAAAAGAGATATTTAAAGGAGATGTATTTTATGAAGTTAAAATCATTTTTGATATGAAAATGTGATTTAAGAAAGTGTCCGTATTTCCTGCTCCTCACAAAAATATCATTATTGTTTATTAAAGAAAATAAAGCGGAATATTGCATATTTACTCATTGTCTGCCATGTAAATTTACTGGTAAAAAAGAACCTTGTATTATTATTGCCGCAGCTGTGTTTTAAAATGATTTTCACACGAACTTCGAGACAGAGTTAAAACTTTGGCCTGCGAACAAACAAACATTTTTTGGGGGCATGAACGAAAAGTGCAGTTCGCTCGTAATCAAATAACAATTTGTTATGTCCAGCAGATTACAACATTTAAATCATTTCAATTTCAAATTAATTTCATCCCAGCAACGGACATCCATCCAGCTATCTGATTCCTCAAAGCGCCGCCGGCTGGGAAACTGGGAAAAGTCAGAGTCAAAGGAACATTTGTTATGGCAACAAGCGGCAACAAATCTCTTAAACCGAACGCAACACCCACAAACAGTGGAAGTGAGCAAAAAATGGGTAGCTGGGAATACCCCATTACCAAAATGAATTTATGCACATCTCAAAAACAGCAAACAAACAGCAACGTGGCAGGGCAAAGATGCAGCCCGGATGGAAAACAAGATACGGATGATGATGATGCTGCTGCTGACGAGGAATGGAAAACTTTTGCATCTCTGCTGGCTCTGTGTGTTCGGTTCGCTTTTCTTTTCCCCCCTGTTTTTTCCGCTCGAATTTTCTTGTTTTTGCCATTGTGAGAGTTGAATTGCAGGGGCAAAAACTAACCAGGGTAAATATTTATTTTTTAACACGTTAATCTCACAAATCCCCTGAAGTGGACCGACCACAACCTACACAATAACACGCAGCAGGCACACGCAGTTGGCTGAATAAACAAAACGACATCAGACACCGTTGCCCACGGGCAGTTGAAGGTTCGAGCGTTCTAAATTTGTAAATCATGCATCATTTCAGCTCGGTATTTTGAGTTTTTCCCATTTTCTTTTTTATCCGACACTGGACGCAGGAGGGTAAACAAACAGTAGCATCCACCGGGGGCATATAATCGGCTGCAGGCCGCTCCAGAGCTGTCAGCACTTGACTTTCCACAGACCACAAAGGCCAGCATCTCCAAAACGAGGACCACAGACGACGACGGACTGCAATTTTCCCGGGAAATCCGAGGCGGGCGTTGCTACTTGCTGACGAAAATGTCGCGCCTAGAGGCGCTGGCAGAAAATATGATTTAATTCTATATATAGAAGGGAAGCGGTGGCAGAGACGAATATTAAATGCTCTACCTTTTTGCAAAGAAAATGTAAGTTATGTTACATGTACAGTAACAAAGAACACGTTTGAAAACAAAGTTGCATGTTTTTATAATTTATAAATAAAAACAAATAAATTTATGTAATTCTTCATTGAAATAAAATATAATAAACATAAAAAAAAATAATATATATAAAAAAAAATATATATTTTATAGCACAAGTTTTACCTATTGATTTAACCTTTTTGTTATCCTTTTCTTACTTTTACGTAAGTCTATATAGTTTAAAAAAAAAACCATTTGATTAATTTATCTATATTATTTTCACAGATTTTTATATACCCATTTCCCTGAGGTATTTATAAAAAGATTACATTTAATTCAATTTGTACCAAAAAGACAAAAGCTTCAGTGTGTTTTTTCGACCGTCAGTCATCCGCCAACCAGGAGAAGCGAGGCGAGGCCTCTTTGGGGACTGTTTTTCGTGCGCCGGCGACTCCCGACTCCGGATATCTGTCCGGGAACTGACAGGCTTTTGTGTGTGGTCCGGTTCAAGTGGCCATGGCTCTGCCAGTTCGCCAGGCCGAAAAGGAAGCGGCTCGATGGGTGGCTCTTGTGTTTTCGAGGGGGCGGGTGAATCTCGTTTCAATTGTGCTTTGGACATAGCCCGTTCGCGCCCGTTAATTATGATAACCAGTTTGTTGTTGGTCAAGTGGGGCGGGGAACGAGGAAGCATGGATAGGTGGTAGGGGCGGTGCAAAGGGGTCAGGGGTCGAACAATAGCTGCGAACGATGCACAGCTTTGCTAATTAGCTGGCAACTAAAAGCCCGCTCTAATTTGCAGGCGGAGAGCTCCAACCGCGACCCGGACTTTGAGTCCGACTTGGACACGGAATCAGCTTCATTAGCTGGCATTAGCACTAAGTAAATTTCCTGGGCCCTTCCTACACGAAATATGATTAAGATGAAACACATGCCAGGCGAAAATAACACAGCAGGAACTGGATTTCGGATCGGAATTGGAGCCGGGCAGAGACCGAAACAGAGAACCATCAAAACGCCGCAGGTGATTTCATTTCCATAAAAAAAATACACAAAGCCCGCCGAAAAAAAACCGACACAAAGCCCAGCGCACAACAATATAATTAAGAGCCTCAAGTGTGTTTAAATCAAAAGGAAGAAAAAACCAAATGGAGCTAGTTGGGGGCAGGCAGGATCTTCGAGGCAGGCAGCGGCAGATTGGCAGGCAGATGTTTCCTTAAACTTAAACTTAAATCCCCCATGGAGCGAACAAGCGAAATACGAAGATGAAACATGAGTTAAGCCAAAATTCGGCAAGCTGCAAAAAATATGAAATGTGCTACAAAGGATCTTAAGAGGCATATGGCTTAAGCTTAAATGAAGCTGAAGACCGGCTAATATGTGTCTTAAATAAAAACTATAGGAAGTATATAAGAAGTTTTAAGAAGTAGTTCAGTTAACATTAAATAAAATATCAATTTTCCTTTAGTTCTTTATTGAAGCTACAATTTTTAAGATTATTTCAGCCTTAATGAACGTCTTATCGCCTTTCATTTTTCAAACTCTTTAAGGAGTTAAACTTCTAAAGAAACTAAAACAGCCTAGGCAATATTTTACGCAGACGCAGAGGTAAAAGATTTACATCACCATCATTAGCTAAATCTCTTTATTTACACAAACATCTTTCTGGCCAGGCACTGCCGGGACATATGAAGTGTTGGGGAAATATGCCCAAGAGGCACAAAGAACCATCCGAACCGCAGAAATTATAGCAGCCAATGGACCGCGACTGCGTATGCGATTATTTTGATGAGTCCGCCAGTCAGTTCGACTTACGCCGTAAATATTGGAGAAAAATATGGCACAAGAGCAGAGCGCCCAGCGGGAATACATGGGGTATTCACCGACGAGGATCCGGATCCCCCAAACAGACGCAGTATCGCGACGAGAACAGAGGGGTCTGGCCCCAAAAGATATTCCAGCAACGCCAACAACTCGCATGCCCCGATGCCCCCAACTCACCAGCTACCCGCGAGTTGCGTGTGATGTGCGTGAAATGCAACTAAATCATGCCGCGAAATAATTCAGGGATTGCTGCTCTCACAAAGGAGAACTGTAACGTACAGTTGGAAAAATTTCGATAATATTGTTAACAATGGATTTGCACACTACTACTTACTATTTCTGAAAATGGTGAATTATGATGCTGAAAAATAAAATAAAATTCCAAGTAAAACCTTTATTGAGCTAATTGAACTAGTAATTGAAAGTTAAATATGACACTTAAACACAAAGATACATTGTATCTAGAAGTTTATAGATGTACTGTGATGCGGTTGAATAGGAAATAATGGAAATAAGTAGGAATACTTATATTTAAATCTCTTTCTTTCGTAGTTTCTCATTTTTAAGATTACATTCTTTATTCTATTTACTTGATTCTGCACCGCTGATCTTGAAGTCCGATTTTCGCGAAGTGCAGGGAGCAAACCCAGAACAAGCTCCCCACCAGGCGGCAGATGGCCGGTCGAGCGGTTCTTGTTGTTGTTGATAACTTAAATGCCACATTTAGATACAGAAATTTCAGTAAAGTCGACGCATAAATCAAGCGGCAAGCGGCATGCGGCGAACTGCAGTGGAATGGGGAGTTGGAGTTGGAGTGGGGGGTGCAGTGAAGATCACCAGCGGCAGGAAGCAGGGGGCGTTGCTATAAAGATGGAGCAGGCAAGAGCTCGGCTCCTAAGGGGATCGACTTCTGCAGGGACAGCAACTCGATCGCCAGAAAGTCGGAGGCGGAGTTCTGGAACTGGAAGACGGAAGACGGAAGACCGAAGAAAGGGCTGCCATTCAGATTCGACCATCTCGTGCGCTTAATTATTGTCATTTTTTTTCTGAAAGAGTCTTTATTTTCCGAGGGTGAAAATCGGAGACGAGCCGCTTAGTCACAGCTCTTTATCATCATTCGTCGCCCTCGTCGACGTCATTTGACACTTTTCTGACATTTTTATCATTTAAGTCACATTCAGACACATTTTTGTTTGTTTATTTTCGATCACTCCCCCGGCAGGGCAGTGCAACTGGAAGGAATATGGCTTGGATATGACAGCTTTTCAGGGCCATATAAAGATATTTTATTGTTGCCCAATTCCGTTCTGTGCGTTCTGCGTTTAATGAAAGTGTTGAGTTTTAGTTTTCGCTGCCCTTTTTTTTTTATTCTTTTAATTGTTTGTTTATAGTCAACGCATTCGAGGCGTGCTCGTTAAGAGGGCTCCCTCCATGATAAATTGCTTTGGATTTGGGAATGGATTTGGAAAACCCATTCAAAATACGCCATAAAACTGCCTCTCTTCGCCGTGCACATTTCGAATTGATTTAAGTTGTTGCCCGTTGTCGAAACACGGAAAATCTATAAAACATCCCAACTTACCTTAACAACTCTATTAAAAAACGGAAAAGTGAGCGCGCGCATAATACTTCGCCAAGTCAGCATTTCAAAACATTTCAATGAGTTCGCCTTTTAGTGCGAGTACTAAAGAGCCGGGCATTAGCAAATACAAAACGTGGAGCAAATCATCGGTGGGTTATTTAAATGAAGGCACACAGAGTAAACAAATGTAATCCAATAAAATTTAAGTACTCAGTGAAATGAGCAGCCAGGGAATGTTGATTTTGATGCCGCTGTGATTGCCATTCAATTCTCGAAATGAGTGGAGAGAAAAGCGTTAAGTTAACACAAAGTCAGGGAACAGAAAATGTTTTACACACACTTGAAAAATGTTAACAACCCAACTTCATCAGCTTAAGAAAAAGGTATTCTTATTTACACTACGAAATAAAATAACATTAAATTTCTCTTCGCATTTTCAGTGTCGGCTTAAAGTTTAGTTAACTCAATTTATGTCTCTAGATAGCAAAATGTACATTTATTTGCAATATTTCAAGCAAAGTAAACATGATGCCATTTTAGGATAAACATATGAGTAAAAGTTCGTTTTAAAATATATACAGTTTGTTTATCTTTGCTTTAATCTTTTGGCTAACACCATTTTATGAAAGCAAATAAATCCACATAAAACTACACATTTTTATGGCCAAATTTTTATCAGATTATCTCTACTTTGGCCAAAGCAAATTATTTTCTGGCAATTAACTGGCAAAAGACCAGACAGCTGATACTTTAACTGGCTTTAACCACCAATGAACAGCAAACTACAGCGAATTATGTCCACTTATAAATCAAATACCCTAACAACATGGCCACTATAATTACGAGAAATTTATAAAAAATTACATAATATTTACAAGATGTTATCGAACTTAACTATGGGGGAGAAGAACGAAAGGAGATAGAACATAAGTTAATTTGTCTATTAGGAGCAGTTGGCAGCCAAATGCAGTGTTTTTTGTAAATGGCTCTAATCAGTCAGCCAAAAGGGTAAGCCTATAATTTGGTAATTACGACTACCAACGGGCCAAAAGGAAACTCGAGGAGATTACCCTCAACCAACGTCATACAAATGAAGGTAATAAGTCAAAAAACGGTTGCATTTTGGGTGCATAATTTTGGGTATTCGAACTTCTGTTCCTGACTTTCTTCCCGTTCCCGTTCCCATGGCCTGCGGGTATAATTAGCAAGACCCAAATGTTGCTGCTGCCCGCTGTTCGAAGGTCCGGATCAATCCTCCAAAGTGGAAAAATGCAGTAGCCCCTGGATTTCCTCTTTTCCAGTCACAGATGATGATGATGATGATCCAATGCGCCATAGAGACATCAACAGCTGCGGGATTTCTGACAATTTGATTTGTGGTTTTACGAAAACTATTTCTACGGCATATACATATAGTATGTTCATATATTTTGTGCCGCTCCACAAAACGTGCCCACAAGTTGAAAATTCATTTTAACAATTACGTTGCGAAAACCGGCAACATTGTTTTAGAGGAATGTTTCTAAAAACCAAGCCGCTGGACCCAAAACCGTTGACTGACCGCAGCCGTCAGTGGCAGTTGAAACCACACCGAAATTGTCGTCCTTCTGGGCCAAAACGAAATTGATAATTGCCAAGCGAAATAAATGCACTAAAAACATAATATGGCAAAATATTAACATTAAGAGGATATAATAAAATTGTACTAAATCAAATATCCCGCTTTGAATGTGAATAAAATATTTATGAACTAAATATGTTATATTATATATTATGAATACTTTTTATTACCCTTTAATATTTCTAAGTGAATAATTTCGCGATATAACAACAGGTACGAAAAAACTTCAAAGGGCTTAAAGATTAAAGGCCATTTCCCTGGCCAACATTCGTATTTCTACAAACGGCCACCATGACCTTTTTGGGCCAAAACCCTGTTTTTGGGTCACGCTCACGCACTTTGGCGCTTTATCTAGAAAACATTTGCGCTGCGCATTGGAAAATGAAAAGGAGGAAATTGGTTGGATTTTATTATTATTTTTTTTTTTTGGGAGAATGAAGGAAAAACGTTTTTCAACCCACATATGCTGCTGTTGCTGCCAGCGTTCTCTGTGTCAAAATTACTGTTTAACTTTTATGGTGTTTTGTCGTATTTTGTCGCATTTCGCCAGCTATTTATACTTGGCTGCCAAAGCTTTTGCAGCTTATTTCTTTGGAATTTTTCGGCTGTTCCGGCGTCTGACACAAATGTGACATAGAATTTTTGGGGTGGCACTACCCATACCCTATACCCATCCATACCATCCTGCCATCCGGACTTTTCCCCCCAATCCCCACAATATGGCGCTCGTCTTTGGCCAAGTTGTTTGCTCTGGTTGCATGGCGTGTTGTGTGTAATTGCTGCAATCTGTTTGGGGGCAGGGTCTCATTGGAAATATAGGGAAAAATATAAAGCTAGAGGTGTGGCACTCCGTACGGAGTTGGGGGTTTGGGAAATCGGGCGACACACATGTTGGCGGAACAGCTTTTAAATTGTTATTGATTGGCAAAGCGAAGCGAAACGAAAAACGAAACAAACAGAACAAAGCTAAAAGTGTGACATGTTTTCGGTCTAAGTGGCTGGGAAAAGCAAAAACAAGCTAACGCAAAAACAAACAATTTAATATTGGAAATCGGGTTATGGAAATATATACATATACGTAGATATGCGTATCTGAAAAGTTTCAGCAAGAGCTCCTAACTGTGTAAACACCATCAATCAATGTTATGTAGGTATTGGCTGCGGGTAGTTTTATCTTTCGATGGGAAATTTGTGTGTGAATCTTTAAAGAAATTTATGCGATAAATTCGGGAGACAGCAATTTCTTCGAGCTGAAATCACTAAAAACAAATTTGATTTATTTTTAGACATTTTGCTATTCTTAATTAGCAAATGTTCCAGCGTTAAACATCTTTGAAAGAGACAGTTATACAATTTTGACAACCTGCTCCATACTGTCAAAATATACTTTAAAATGTTATAATTTATTTCATTAAAATCTCTATTTTTGTAGTAATTAAGAAAAGCGCCATTTGTTAGCCTTTTGAATGTTTAAGTATACAAATTTTCTTATCGGGCAGCTGCGGTGCATATTACACATGTCATACGCCGAAGAAAAATTAACTGAACGAGCGGCCAGCAGAGGAGCTGGCCACCGAAATGCACTTTTCTCTTATCTAATTGCATTAAAAGTCGATAAATTAATAAATAGCAAGCAATAAATTTAGTAAAAACAAGCCATTAATAACACTTTGGTTGACACGGCCAACGAGAATCGTTGGCCCTGCGGCAACGGATCCGTTGGCCAGGTCGAGTCATCCACTGGCCGATGGTTTTTGGGGTCCAGAGAGGTCAGGGTGCAGAGTGCAGGGGTCGCAGTCCGCCGACATGTGCGCTGAAAAGTTGAAAAATCGAGCGCGGAATGTTTTTGTCACCGCCAAACTAGCGGAAATTCCTAAGAAAAATGCAGCAAGTAATTTAATTTTTCAGTTCAGTTTTTACAAAAGAAAGCCGAGGGCACAAATTTGTTGCACTTGGCTGCGTTTCGTCGTTTATCAAACAATTCATTTATCAAACAATACAGCCCACAATGTGATGAGGTGTGGGCGATTTGTGTGCGAGTGGCTCTGCCGACAATAAAGCGTAATTAAATTTTTAAAACTATTTAAATCAACGCCGCCGAACAATTGGAATTTTCACTGTAAATTAAATTTGATGGGCCGCGCGAAGCATGCGGGCCTTGATTGAATCTGAATCAGAAACTGAATTCGAATACGAACTCGCACCAAAATCGAATCCTGTTAACGCGTGCCACTTTCCGCTTTCCAACAATCACTATTTTTATGTAATAAAAAAAATAAAAAATACTTCTCTGCTGCGCATTTTACAGTCCAAACTGTTGTTTGGGTAATTTGTTTAATTGGAAAAATCGTAAAAAGTGGGGGAATTGCCGCACAAATTGATTTTTACGACATTGAGCAATTGACAATAACGGTGGCAAACTAACGGATAATTTACGATGCACGGCCTAAGCCTTTTGGCATAGTTATGCCAAAAAGGGTTGACAATGGAAAATCTATAAATCAATGGAAAGTATGCGCCGTACAAGGGAATTCATTTAAATGCCCTTAAAGCACAATTTACGTGAGGAAGCGATCGGAAAGTCAACAATTAAATGGCCAACTTTAGGCTATCTTGTACCGCAACATAAGCCAACGAGCTCGAAAATATATTTCCTGTTCTCGAAATAAATGTACAAACATATATGTACATATATTTTATCCATTCCACCACAAGGCCAATTAAATCCGCAGCAAAAGTCTCACACTTTTGGCCAAAAAGGAGCATTAGCCTGCGGCACGTACCGCACAATGGGCCACAATACTGCTCTTCCAGCAGGGCCAGTTAGTTAGTCGGCTTTTCCCTGTTTTCCACAGCTTTCCCAGGCCCAGTGCGTAGAGGCAATCATCAGCCTCCCGATTTTCCTACTTCTCCTGCATTTTGAAAGGGGGTTGTGGGCGGCAGCTTGAGAGACAACCACAAAAATGCACACCATTCTCCGTGTGTGTGTGAAAATGTCAGAAAAAAAGAAGGAAAATAGAAAACTGAGGGAACAGAATGGAAAAGTGGTGAAATGTATTTGGTTAGAGCCACAGGGAAACGTGTCTCTAACTAACTTGCTGACTGACATGGGACTGAGTGACCCACCGAATGAACCACTGTCAGTTCGTCTGACTGACTGGGTGCACAGAGAAAAATTAGGTGGCTAAACGGAAGAATATATATATTTTTGTAAAATATTTGCCCCCCAAAAGGATGTTTATTTATGCAATTTTCTCTACTAATGGTATCATTGATAATATTTTTTATATCCTTTATATGAGAATAAGAGAATAATACCTTAATGGCACAGAATCCGGTAATAAAATTAGGCTTATTATTGAAAAAGAACATGTTTTTACTATTTTTTACAGTGTAGTATGGTGCGTTTCCAGAAGATAAAACAAATAGCATTTGGACACGCAATATGGAATTTATGTTGGATAATGCCACAGCGACTCGTGCTGCTTTCGACTGCCGATGCAGAGATAAAGTTTCAAATTAGTTTTGTGGCTGGTAATTAAATTTAATTTTTTTATTAGGCCAAACCGCACGGCGAACAATGTGGAATGTGTGTGCTGGGGTTAAATAAAATGAAATGATGACACTTTTAAATCGAAATGGGAGTTTCACGAAGGAACGGGAGATGCTGTTCTGATGAGAGTTGATAGGTTTCCCCATTGCATGTCTCAAAATAATTAGTAATTTGCGGCCATTCATCAACATCAACATACTCCTACTGCGAATTTGCATTTACACAAACCCAAAAAGCTTTCAGTCGAACCATCTTGATTGCCATTTGATTCGTGATCTTTCTCAAGTCAACTGTCAGTTTACTCGACTTGATGACTTTGGCCCCCAGTTTTCTGCCAAAGACTGATTGATTGATGATGCCCCCAGTGGAGGGAAGGTGTGTTTTCTGCAACTTCTTGGAGCACTCCTCTTGAATTTAAAGAGGAGTGGACTGCTTTAAGGAGACCCCTCCTTATAAGCCAAGTATTTTGCCCTGGCAACCTGTTAACCCACTAAACAAAAACCCCAGAAAAGTAAAAAGTCCCCCCAGCATTATTGTAACAGAAAACTCTGACAGGAAAAACACTGGAAAAGCTTGCCAACAAGGTAAACACGTGAAGCAAACGGAGCGGCTAAAACAATATTGGCCAAAACAAAAAAGAAAATAAAATCAGCTGGGTCTGATAGCTGGCAAAAAGAAAAAAAAGAAAAGCAAAAGAGGCTAAAAACCCAATAAAGAACCAAACAAATTGGGGCACATACATATCTTCCGGACCAGACATAATCCAACGGAATGCCTGGGTTATGATAAAGTGTCGGGAAATTCCGAAGATTCAACCTGAGAGGTAATTGAAACAAGCGTGGAAATTTGTTAGGCTCAGGGAAAAGCTCTTAGCTGGAAGCTGCTCTTGCCCTCCTTTTTTGGTTTCTGAAATATATTCGTGTCTATTAATTATGATTTTCAGGCAGGCTCTCCTCTAATGGCATCCACCTGAATGACGGGGGGTAACCCGGGTAACAAATTCAATTTAAATGAAGCGTAAAATTCAATCAGTTCGGTGGTTTGGATAGGCACTCGGGTTCAGATTCTGGCGGAGACGGAGACTCAGCTTCTGCGGCTGCGTCTGCGGCTTCTTAGGTGGTAAATTGTTCTCCACGATGCTCGGCCCTCGAGTTCTGCGAAATTAAAGGCAAACGCCACAATAAAGAAGTCAATTTATATACATTTTCCACTCCTCAGGTTCTGCGGTTCTCGGCGCTCTCAACAGAAATGCAATTTACGAACTGCTGCCCCGTCCTTGGTTCTTTGTTTTCCCTCCTCAAGTGGTTTTCCTTCCCTGCCGCTCGCTTTTCTTTTGTGTAATAAAATTAAGGAAAAAATCTAGGTAGACAATGCCCGGGTAGCATATGTCATGCGGTCGAGTGATGCGGTATTCTTGAGTACCAGCCACCCAGGCATCCGAAGCAGCATTCAATCAAAATGATGTTGTTTTAATTTAAGGGACAAGCGGGATTTGCGTTGAGAATTTTTAATAAATGCTTTTTACGACCATAAAGAATTGCTCTGCGGCTGCAGTGGAGTGTTTGCCGAGGGTCCTTGCTCTAATTTTATTGATGGTGTTTCATGTGCACTGGTTTGTGCCCGGCATTTGTAAGCTGTAATTGCAGAATTTTCGGACAAGTCAGTTGGCTTGAGTTGGGTTTCTGGCTTAGTTGCATATGTTGCTCAGCAAAAATGGGTAAATGAGCCAGAAAGGGGCCTACAACTCCAGATTGTGGAAGGAAAACTCAGTTTGTTGAGTAAATTGAATCAATTAATCTCTTAGAAATGGTAAAATAGAGAATAAATATGTAGTAATATTAAAATAAATACAAATTTATATAAATACAATAAAAACAAAGATATAAAATGACAGAAAATAGTATACATTTTTGAGCATGAGTTTTGTAAAAATTGTTTTAAATTTAAGATGGAATGCCAAGCTAGTCCCCAAGGCTGGAACGCACCTCATCAGAAACCTTACTATGCCCCTGGCTTACCCATGAGATCCCAATGCGAACCCTCACATATCCCACAAAAGCTTTTCATTGATAAAGAACAACAAATGTAATGGCTGTCGAAACTTAAGCTTCAATTTGACGAGCCAACAAAGGGAACCTCAGGCGGTCCTTTGAAAGTGGTGGTCCCCAAAAAGGTTTCCACCAAGTCCCAAGCAAATAAGAAATATGCTTAGCTTGTCCTCGTGCACAGTGCGAAAAATGTCATATAATTTCTACTGAAAACAATGATCATATTTAATTAAAATTAAAATAAAATTTAATTAAACACTTTAAATGATGTGCATAGATATTGAATAGTTTTTCGCTATATATTTTTCTAATCGAACGCTTTAATTTCTTAACTATTTTTTCACAGTGTGTATCCTGCATTGATTTGAAAATTGCAAAGCGTTCGGCACGCGTATGTGTGTTTGAGGTTTTTGTTTGCTCAACGCTTTCGGTCGGGGAAAACCCCAACTATTTAGAAAATTGAGACACCTACGGGCAAGTCTATTAGTCGGCATGTAGGGGCGGCTGGCTCGGCTCGAAGCTGTAAAACAAAATATTTACACGCGCCGCAAACAGCACGCAAGCCAGCTGAGAACCCTCCTTTGGGCCGGATCTGCTGGGTTTAGTTCCCTTCAGTCCAGGACATGGCAAGGACATGCGAACGAGACATTAAAGCCAACAAAACGCTGCAGAATAGAACACAACCGAGTTGAAGGAGTCTTCTTAGGCAGCCTGCAAAACAAGAAAAAAAAAATGAAAACGGTTTTGCCTGCCTCGCTTACATTTAAACCGAGACAGACAAACCTTCGTCCTGGCGCAGGCACTCCATCCCATCAACAAAACAGTGATGCCAGACTTGCATTTGATTAAAAATATTGAGAAAAACTCAAACAAAACCAAATTTTCTTGGCATTATGTATAGTTCAGTTTAATGTTGTCTCAGTGGAAATTTGTCTTACTCAGTCAATAATAAATAAATCAATTATATATAATTTATTTATATACAATATTTTTCTATAGATAGATTGATTTTTTATAAGAAGTGATATTTAGTAAATGTTTTGTTGAAAATACCCAGTAAATCGCTGGAAATGCCATCACTGTCACTCGAATTGAAGACAAACTGGCCTGGCACGTCTGCTCCGACGCTTTTAGTCTAAATAAAGGCATTTAAAAGATTTAGAGCAAATGAACCTAACCTCCAGCGATGCCGGTTACCAGTTCCCCAGTTCCCAGTTCCCCATTTTCCCAGTCCGCCATTAATGGGCTGCGGTTTTGGCATTTGGCAGTGCGTGGGGCGTGTCACATAAAAACAAAGGACACGCATGTCCTTCCATGTCCTGCCTGTCAGTCTGGTGCGTCCTCCTTCACTTGTGTGACATTTTTATGGCGAATTTAAGACACGCAACTTTTTGCCTTCCCTCCTTTCTTATTCTTATTTTTTTCTCTTTTTTTTGGGCTGTCTTCTGCTTGGTGATTTGTCGGGAGTCGTCGCTTTAATTTCCTGATTGTACATATATATTTTAAGGGATTTCGGGGTTCCTTCGCTGATGATGATGACAAAATGACGCAAATAAAATTCTTCTGTGCATTTTCTGATCACATCCTGCGGTCTGCGTGCACGTAATTGCTTAATTTTTTATGTTTTTCTGCTTTCCCCGCGCGACTTTTCGCCGTTTTCCCTTTGATTTCCGGTCTCCGATTTTTATTTATTTTACGCTCTTGGCGTATTTTTATTGCCACCTCCGTTTTGTGCAGATTTTCTGTTAATTTTTGCGCTTGATTTTTATCTCCCAGCCGCTGTAGTTAATTAAGTTATTAAGTGCGCCAAGGGAAGGACGTCACCAGCAACTTTATTTTGTATTACATAAGATTGTGTATGGTAATATCTTGTCTCGCGCGGCACATATCTTTATATATATACACTTTTATGGCCAATGCCAGGGGCCTAGATCAAGCCAGTTGATATTGAGTCGGCGACAAGCAGAAGGTGGCCCAGCTGCCAAGGCTTTTAGCTAATTAAGTCGAGGAGCAAACTCTTAACGATTGAAGCTTACGAGCATAATTAAATGGATTCACCTCATTGGGGAATTATAATAGGGTCATAAATAAGGTTTTTCAAGAAAGGAGTATAAACCATTTCAGATAGCATCTTGTGAAAAACTAAAGGTTCGAGAGCTATTTCAGTCTTTGTTTCTAGATATTCAGTAATATATTTGCACAGATATGCTTTATTATGATTATGCTGATTTCATCTAGATGACTTACTTCATGGAAACCTTTATCATCTGCCAAGACATTTAAACATGTTTTATGCTAATTATGCCTCATCATTTTATTCTGAGGTAATAATTAAAGAAGCTATAAAGTGTTTTCTACAACACTTTCAAGTTTTCAGCAAGCAATGTTCCTTACCCAACTCATTAACCGATTCTTTGGCAGCGAGCACAACCGTCACTAATACTTTTCAAATTCGCAGAAAAACCCTTCATCCAGTGGAGGTATATATACCCAGCTATTTGTAGTGTCCACGCTTCAACGCCTACTCCAAAGTTTTAGCGCAACCAATGCAAATTAGCATTAGCATTTCGGACAAGACAATGTTGTGCCATTAAGTTGCTCTCGAGCACTCCATTGTTATGCATAAAGCTGGAAAACCTAGACGCGACGTTGTCATGCATAATTCAAAGTGTCCGTCAAGTTGTCATAAACTGCAGCAACAAAGGAAGCTGGGTAGTGAGCACAGAAAACTGAAGCTGCAACTTGGAGCTCAAAGGAAATAAGCAAGCCCGAAAACAGAGCAGCCAAATTTGGCAAAAGGAAAACTCCTCGGCAGCTGGGGAAAAACTGCCGCTGCTTCTGCTGAAAATGAGGCGAGTGCGAAAAGAGCAACTCTGGGAAAGTTACTCGCAACTTATTGCCAATGTAAATATTTTGTTTTAATTTTCGTAGCTGATAAAAACAACTTCTCATGCGGGCCAGACATATTTGAAACTTCGAAAGTGGCATTGTGACGGTAACACGAGATAGACAGACAGCTCTCGAAAGCGCAGTGATATAAAATAGAATTATGAAAACTAATTATAGGGGTCCCATCCGCCGGGGGTTGGTTGGTCGTCTGAGGTGAGTCCTCCTCAGTTTTTCCCGTCAAACAGTAGCCGATATGGCCTAGTCTCTTCTTCCTCGGCTGCCAACGCAAACGTTCGAGATAATTAACCACTTATGTTTAAAGAAATTTTAAGTGCTGCACCCCGTGCCCCTTTTTTCCCAAACGGTGGAGTGGCACATCGACGTGGGAATAATCAGAAGCACTGTCAAGCTAAAAGGAAATTTGATATCTTTAGAAAAGCGAAAGGGGGAATACTCTTTTTTTCTGATATATAAATAATGACATTACCAAAGGTATATTATTATGAACTATAATTCAAATACGTTAAACTTCCAAAAGAAAATAAAATTGCCTTAATGTTTTGAAATATCTGACGATAATATAATTTATGTATATTCGCATGATTCTACACATAAGTAATTTTAAATTTATATATAATACAAATTTATGCACTCTTCTATTGTTAGCAGTTTCAAATCACCAGCCTTAAGGATGACAAAAGTTTTGCCGTATAATTTTTATAGGAAATCCGTGACCGTATCAATAAAGAATCCTCGATCTACTTCCGTTGTGCGTCGCCAACACAATTTAAAAGTAATAATACCCATTATTCCAGACCGTTCTGTTTAGGAACTCAGCCACTCGCTCTGTGCAGGAACTATCCTCTGCTGCATTGCGGCGAAGTTTAAGTGAAAAACTTTTCTGTTTTTCCTTTTTTTGCGTCGAAAGTTTTGCAGCTTGGCCGAGGAAAATTGCAGCGGCTGCCATTACAACGGCCAGGGAAATCACAGTTGGCGGTTAGATGTTGGCTGCGGGGTGGTGAAAGTGGAGGAAAGGATAGGAAATGGCAGCGGAACCAAGGAATGTTAACCGAAAACAAACAGCAAACAGCGCGGTGACATTGATTTTTACGTGCCCCTGGACCAAACATACAACAGGCCACAAATGGCAGCTCAAGCCATCATTAACACGCACAGAGCCCACTTCCATTCTCGGCCTACACTGGGAGAAAGTATGGAAAGTAGATTTTTATTTAACTTCCTTCTCACTCTATTGTATAGGTCAAATTACTTTAATGAAGCGGCTTGCTTTTCATTAACACCTCTTAACACTCAAATATATATTAATATATTATATTATACTTTTAACTTATATGAATGCTAATTTCACAGGATATTATTAACAACAGTTGCATTTAAAAAATTAAATGTTTGAATATACAGTTAATATAATAACCTAACAACATTTTCTTTCAATGTACGCACCTTGTAACTAATCGGACTAGAAAATCTCGCAGTGTGGGCCTGAGCTTGGAGGCAGAAACTTAAGCAGCTTAGCAGGGTTGCATGCAAACGGAAGCACATTGTAGCTGCTGCCTCCAAACACAGGACCGTAGAAAGGACATTACACTCAGGACCCACATCGAAGTGAAGCCGGGCAGCAAGAACTACAATGTTGTCAGACATTTAGACAATTGGACAGCTCTGGGGAGTGGTAATGGTAGTACTGGAACTAGGGGGTGGCAAGGAGTTCGGGGCTTGTTGCAATTAAAGCCAAAGTAGTTTTGCCTTTTTAAAATAGTTTCCTTTTTGGCAAAGACAACGTCTGGAGTGGCTTCTACATTGAGGAAAAAATGCAAGAGGAGGAGACCTACAAAAAGGAAGTGGCAGAAATGTAGCAATTACTTTAATTATTGGCGGCAGGAAATGGGTTGACAGACAGAGCGGAAACAGCCAAAAAAAAGAAGAGGTAAGGGGCTAAAGGAAAAGCAAAGATCTAGGATGGACCAATGAGGACCGAAAATGCGCAGTTGTTAAATAAATCATTTTTATTAACAAATGCGTCTTTATAGCTAAAAAAATGAAAAATGTTTGCTATTTTTGTTGATTTGTGTAAGATTTAGGAAATATTTTATTTTCGAAAATTTTTGAATTATTATCGAATATTGATCATCAATTATGAAAAAGGTCTTGTATTATGAAAGGCACATTTTTCATCTGTAGTTTCCACTGCAGCCCAGTGAGTCCTCTTAAGTTTCCTGATCCTTTCGCAAATTGCACGTTAGCTAGCACTGCCTTCATTCCATTTACTTACCAAGCCACCCACGCCCATTCAATTACATGCCAAGGCAATTCCGCAATCGCTGGGAAAAAGTGATTTTACTTTGATTTTTTGTCTGCCAGCGAATACTTTTTGGCGCCTTCTCGCTGATTTGTAATCACAGGACGAAGGACCTCTGCAGCAGTACATTCCACCACCCACTACTTAGTTTGTTCCTTTGTTCTTCTGTTAATGCTGATGTCACGTAAAAAATTGGAGTGACCACCCGCTGATAGCTTCCCGTACTATTTGCTATTTGTTGTTTTATATACTATACCACCCAAGGTGTTCGTTTTGGCACGCCCAGTTTTCCGAAATGGGTTTCATTATTTTTTGTAAATTGCTTGCACGCGTTCAATGCAAAACTTTAAGCATGATAAATGAGTGCAATTGTTGTTGCCGTGTTGGTGTTGCTCCTGTCAGGCAATTAACTTCTGCTTTTCCACCAAGTGAAATTTGATTTTTTTATTGAATCGCATTTTCCACCACCGTGGAAATCTCATAAATAAAGCAGTCAACGATGGTCGGAGCTGAAAAGGTAGGTAGACAGTTAGGCAGCCCGCATCCCTCGCAGTAGCTGCATTTTTTATACCCGCTGACAGCACAAAAAATAGGGAATAAAATTGAGTCATTGTCAATAGTTCGTTTTGACAGGCTGAAACACACAGGAAGAAATCTAGAGTAATTTGATATCCCAAAAAATATTGATTATTTGTTAATAACTTTGAATGATTTAACGAGCTACAACAGCAGTTTCAGCTTTTCATAAAAAACATTTAAGTAATGTATATTAATGGGTATTCATATTGACAATTCTTACACATTGATTGACTTATACAAATTCTAGACTTTTTGTTGATAAAAACATTCTTCAGAACTTAATATTCCCCAATGAAAATATTGTAAACAATTAGCCAAAAATTTAACCAAAATATTTAGGACTACTTAAGCAAGATTGCTTAAATGCATTATATTGCTTAAATGTTGTTTTTTTAAACTTGTGTATGTTTTTTCTCTGTGCAGCTAAAACTGATGGATATTAGGGGAATTATGAAATATTCCCCAGCTCAAATGCGTAATTCTTTCGGCTAAGAACTGTCTATCTCAAACGCCGAAAGAGAAGCCCAATCAATGTCTTTCCCTTCAGCTTTGAATTTACCTTTCAATTTTACCTTTACCTTTACCTTTAACCACTCGGATGTCTGCGAAGTTTGACTTTGACATTTTCGTTGGCATTGTCGTCAGCCGGCATCCAATGTGCAGCCAATTTGTCCGGATTTTTTGTTGGTCGGGGTGAAAATACCGGAGATAAGCGGCTTAGCTGGCTTATAAATGGAAATTGCAGCCAAGTTGCGTTTCCTGTTTATATAAGATCATGATCACAATGCTGCTGATGACGTTGCATGCTGACGATTTGAAAAATCAGATTAATAACCTGAATTGCTCTTGAGCTCACACAGAGCACACAGAAAACGAGTGTCGAAGGCTTAAGCTCCCTTTTCCTTCAATTTCGATCCCGATAATTGGCTCACGTTCCAGGTAAATACTGAAAAGAGCATATGTGAACCTGGCCTGGAGATGCAGAAGGATGAGTTTTGGAGTACGGAGCTGAGCTTGAAACTTCGAGGTGTGGGAGTGGGTGTGTCTGCGTCTCTGAATTTTAATTAAAAAATTTTTCTCCCAGCTGCACTTTGGCAATTTTGATTCCAACAAAGGTAAGAGTGAAGATAACGAAAGTTATTTGAACAAGCTGGATGGAAGCCTGAGGAGCAAAACTGCCAAAGTTGGTAATCGAAATGAAATCACGTTTGCTATTCAACTGGAAGAAATAGAGTTAGCAAGTGTAAGTCAGTAATTTTTATCATTAATATAAATTATTTAATAAAATAATTAAATGTTTAGACAAGTAGTTGTTTAAGCGCAATTGATCATAATTTGCATATTTAATATTTTTTCCTTCATAGAATAATTTTGCATATTCGCTTATAGATGAGATTCTAATTACTTAAGTATCTTATAGTTGTCTGCTATCTCTATAGCAAACCCGATTGCAGTCCAAAACCCATCAGTATCAATTTCACTAATGAAACGTTTAGAAAACTAATCTAAATTAAAGCCCAATCACTCCCAAGGCCCAAACAACCACTTTAATTTGAACCGAAATTAAAGTTTTATTAGCAACTGGGGAACGGCAGGCGGGCACACTCTCTCTCTTGGCAAAGGCATTTAATCAATGGAAAACCAGCATCGATCTGAGAACTGACCCTCGAACCAGGCAGCTGGCTACGCTTCACTAAATTAAGAAATTAGTACCAAATAGAAAACAAATTAGGAAAGGGTCAGTTTTGAAGAAGCGGCGAAGGCCATAAAAGCCCGGGGGATGAGCAAACATCGGCCATCCTCCCCCTGTTCCAACGCCCCAACGAATGACAAAATCAAAGTGATGGTCAGTTTATGATGGTCCACTGGGCCCGCACATCCCACAAACGAGAGACTTCGTTGCGATGGACATAAAAACTGACCACTGTCCAATGTCGTCGGTCCGCCGAGGAAATCGGAAATAGTTACCCCACACCATTATTTGCCACGTCGTGTGTCCGCCTGTTAATCATGTGGCCCATGGGCGATAATTTAACTATTTCCCGATAATGAAAACGGTCCAGCAATTTCTGTTTGCCTAGGCAAAAATCGGAAAACCGAACGAAAAATCAAATGTACTTTTGCTGATTGCCTTGGGGACCTGTGAATTGGATTGGCCAAGGGAAGGAAGGGAGGTGCCTGCTGATGATGCCGCATATGTAATGCCATTGATTAACTTTCATGGCTAAATATATACGTTCTGCATAATTTGACGGGGCGACAAGTTGACTAAAATTGAGTTAGGCATCATGTAAAAATAGCTCGGAGAGTTGCCCAGCAGCAGGACAATCGATGCCAAATTAGGGAGCCTAGGACCTTCGTCCAATCAGGCAGTATATATTTATTAAAGTCTATTATTAAAAAAGTAGGTAGCAATATGGGTGGATACTGGATTGGAAGTAGCTTTCTTAAATTTCAACATTTTCTGTAGCTACTGTTTAGAACGTATTAAGTTTTATTTATATAAAATCATTTGAAAATCACTCCGAATATTCGAAAAATTAAATGTTCTTTATTTCTTAAAATCATTACTATACATTTTACAAAAGTCTGTGGATCATGTCACACTTTTAAAACATTTCCTACACAACTTCTTTCTCAAATTTAAAGAAAACATCACTTTGCAGTTGAATTGCACACAGATCAATTAATCTCCATTTGTCCGACTCCCCCATCGCAGAGTTTTCCCAATCATTTTTCATGCCTAGGTGCAAATATAGAACTACATCATCCATCTGGGTTTTCGGGCTTAGTGGCGTGAGAAAAGTGGGAAAAGTGTAACTGAATACAAGGCCGCCAGCGGCAATTTCCACTTCACGTCCCCCAGTGACAAACCATTAGCATGTTGGACCCAACCCCCAAGTATCCCAAATGTGCAACCGATTTTCGTAGGGGCCTTCAAGTTGGATATGCTCAATCCTTTGCCTGTCAGCCTAAAAATAACATTTTCTTTAATTTGAGCCAGAGAAAGGCGAAGACTTTAAGCGCCTTTTTGACAATTTTCACGTCAACTACAAATCCCCCATTGACTGAGAGGAATCCCGGGAAGAGCCAGACGAAATTTACATAGCCGGAGTGGATCGGGTAGGTGGGCATGTACATATATATAGTACGTATATGCATTATATCTGGTGTGCCAGTGTACATATAAAAATAAACACAATTTTTGTCGCTCGACTTCATCTCTATCTCTGTGGCCCTCTGGAGGCATTCGTTGATATAAAAATATGAAGCGGAAAATCAGTGACAGCAGCACGGCGAGGATTCCTCCTTTCCTCCTTTTCCCAGGTCGGGTTGGGCTGGAAGTTCTGAAGTGGAGTTAAATTACTTTTGGGTGGGGGTGGCAAGTATCCAACGGATCGGGCTGGAAAAGCGGTATCTACATGAGATACCGGCATGTGCAATGCATTTGCCTCCGAGTTCCCCTGTTTTTCTCTTATTTTTATTTTTTTGTGTTTTATTGGAAACTTATTCCCACAGTTCGTCCGACTGCCGGTCCAATCTGTCTGTTAGCTTGTCCGATTTGACTGGCAGCGAATGAAATATGGCTTTATGTGTAAAAAAAAAAAGAAAAGATCGAAAAATATACACGAAAATCAGGCAAAAAGGCTTGCTGATGGTCTAGCAAATTGCATTCTGATATTTGGCAACTTCTGTTGGCTATTGATTTTGCTCAATTGTTAAATTCCACAGCTTTAAGCGATGGATGATGTCTTGGAATCGCCACATCGCAATGAAATTTGCCCAACTTATGAATGCCCTACCCTTATATTCACTTTCTCCGTCGCTCATTGATTTATGGGAAAATCATGTTAATTTTACTGGGCATCAAACTTGATTATTATTATTATTGATGAACTCCCCAATTCTACACCCAGTTTGATGGCTTTTTATGACTTTGCCGCTGCAATTAAATGATTTCTAATTGCTGACAGAAAATGAAATCCCTCACAAATGATTTGTTGATTTATTGTGCCTTGAGACTTTGGCTCATAATTTGTCATATTTTCCCGGACGGCCTGTTTTTGATAAAGATTTATTATGACATTTCCATTTTTTTGTTGCGTAATTAATTATATCGGAGTTGTAAATACGCATAGAGTGAAATTGGCTTGAGCAATTTTTATGCTGGAAATTGATTGAGTTAATCAAATGAAAGTTGATAGGCTAATAAAATCGGGATTGGTTTGGGCTCTGGAAATTATTGGGGTAATTCTTAAAGATGTCTTAGGGCCTTTGTGCAGCCATTAAAAGCTATTAACGTCTTAATAATGAGTGAATGTATGTAAATTTCTGAATGATTTTCTATTGAATTTGTACTGGTTTACTGCTGAATACATTAATAACTAATAAATCAATTTGAAATAGTTTTTGAAAGACATAAGAATAACTTCGGGAAAATCAAAATCATCAGCTTTTATTTTGAATCATATGTGATACGATGACAATATTTTACTAAAAAAATTGATACAAAATCCAAAATTATTTTAATTACATATATTACAAAATTACGTATAAACCAAACAACAATTTTGGTTTTCATCAGTAGCCGTGCATTAAAGAAAGCAATATTTCTTCAAATTATTTCGCCCTGCCTTGTAACAAATAAAAATAATTTCTTTAATGATAAATGGACGCCCTATCGGCAATCCTGAAAGCCTTTTCTCGCTTTTATGAGCGCCTTGCCAGGATACTGCACGCATTCTTGGCCAAGACGTGTTGGCTTTATCGGGGCCCCACTCTCCGAGCCGCAGAGCCCACGATATTTATACGGTGAAGCTTAACACAAAGCGACCAAAACCGCCAGCAATTCGGGCGACCAACCAAAGCCAACACATTTCGGTTATTTACATTGATAAAGTTAATGGAATGGAATGCGTGCGCGCTCGCTGACTCGACTGCGATTTCGATTCCGGTTCCATAAGGCGATATATATATGTACATATAGGTATATCTGGATATATGTGGCAGGAGTGTGTGTGTGTGCAGAAATTTGCATTTCTTGTGAGGAACGCCGACAACGTCACACGCCAAACGGAAGTTGTATACAAAGAGTTGCACTTAAAAAGCACCCAACAATGTTCCCATTTCCCATCCATTTTCAAGGAACTACACAGAGGAATTGTTGGTTATTTAAAAAAAATAATACATATCATAAGCTTAAAACTAACCAAATTATAAATCTTCATGTTTATTCAGGATAAAAGTTATGTAAATCTAATTAAAAGATGATCTTTTTCCAAAATTAAATTCCTATTCCATTTAAAAAATATATATACATAAACTTTTTCACCTTTCAACTGCATTTACCATTTAGAACCAAGACCAATATTTTTTTCCAGTGCAGCTTTCAGCATGCATACGACAAGCAGGACATGCAATTTTTATGGCTTGTAAGCTAGCTCCCATTTTGGCAATTGAAATGGGCCCGTTTCATGTTTTCTGAGGGTTAAGTAAAAGTGGGTTTTTCCTATTTGCTGGTTAGAGCGGAAATGAAAAGCGCCTAATCTAACAAATTTTCGTGCTAATTTAGGTCAAAGGCGGATTTGCATAAATTTCGCCCCGTATTGCAGGTGTTCACCTTTTGCCACCTTATCAAAGTCCATTAGAGTCGAGCCAGCCGACATAATTTGTGATGCCGACGTCAGGTGGTACTCCACCATACTCCTTACCCCACTCTCCTTGCGCCCTGCAAAAAAAAAGAAAAGTATTTTCTCGGTATTTAAGTCATACTGACACATGACAAATTCCACATGAAAATTCCAAAACAGCCCAGGAGGGAGCCATAGGAGCCGATGCCAGAAGTCATTAGCCCAAACACCCAGTTCTCTGCCCAAAAACTCACCAAGTGGGCATGGCCCAAATGGAATTTTGTCATAAACGTTGTAGTCGTTTTTGCCCTCTTTTTTTTGCCACTCTTGTGTTGCCGACACTAGTGGCATATTTTCGTGCAAAATTTCACGTTCATGCATATTTAAAGAGAGAGTTTTTGGGGAAAAATCACACGGAAATTTTGAATCGCATGGGTGCGGCCTATTTTTGATGTGGCCCCTTGGTTTATGAATATTTTATTAATGAATATTGCACTGTTTGCTAAACTGTTATCATTTTAAAGCTATAATTGTCTAAGTTAAACAACGTTTAAAATATATTTTAAAAGAACTGAACAGCTAGTTAATACTAAACATAGGTATCCAGCTCTACCTTTTCCAATGTGACCCACAGTTCCACTTGGCCTTATCAACTGGGCCCTCTGGCATGGAAATGCGCTAACTAAATAAGTCCAAAATTATAAATTACCATTGGATAGCCGGCACGAAAGCCAACTTCAGCTGATACCGGGCCTTCCCCATAATTTTGCACTTTTGCAGCTGTCCGAAAAAAGGGGGGACATCAATCAAATGTCACGGGGAGAGCATTTCAACTTAACGCTGAGTTATTGTTGGAAACCATTTTGGTTCGTCTAGTATTTCTTTGTATTTTACGATTCGGTTTTTGGGCGTGTCCTTGCCAGGCTTTTGGCCGCGTTAAGTGCACAGTTGCGTGCACACACGCCCAACCCGTTCGAAGGTGTAAAAGGGGGCGTGGCCGGTCGGAGGTGACGCCACGGGGCGCCCGGTAAGCAATTTACCTCAAATTGTTGCCATTTGTTTGCCAGGCGCTTAGCAGCGAGCCTCAAACACACACACCAACACACACAATGTTGCATTATTACTTCTTGTGTGTTTAAATTGCTCATCAAGTTGTGCAAATTATGGAAATTGCCGTGCGTGAGCCAAGGCGACAGAATCGCAGGGAATCCGGGATAATAGCTGCTGGAATGACATGGAAAAGAATTTCTGCGAAAGGAATTTGTGCGCCGGTATTTGCATTTCAATCGATGCAGGACGAAAAGATACGCAATGCAATGGCAGCCACTTTTCAATAGAGATATTAGCTGCTGGCTTGTGGGAAAACTGCTTTCAATTGGATCTATCATAAAAAATACGAAAAAAAGACTTTCTTGCATTCTTGCATTTTGTATAAGATGAATTTGTTAGCCTTTTTATTCAATTAAAATATATACATTTTTTCTATAACTTAGCTACAGCATTAAAATCCGCTTAATGGTTAAATAATTGTTCTTGCACATGAAGAAAATACATACATTTTAATGACCAATGATTAAGAACTTAACAAGGACCTACAATTTTCTTCATTTCTCTATGCACTTTTCTTGTTGTTTTCTGTAATTTCTGGACTTTGAGTAAGAATTATAAAAGTGCTCCACCTTGAGCTTACAGCCTGGCCCCACTTGTATTTATCAATAATAATTTTTTTTGCCCGACCTGCCGTTAAGCGAAATGCACTTCAGGCCTTTGCCTCTTGGCCAAGTCCTTCACGGTTGAATGCACCCGTTTCTGTTTGGGCTTAACCTCGCCTGACCTACTCCAGAATGGAGCCGGAGCAGTTGGAAAAGCTGGAGCAGAAGTCCGCAGATGGCTGCTCCGGGCAGAAGGAAAATGCAATTTCCTTTCTCCATTTTTCATATGCGCATTAAGCGCCTTTTCCACATTTCAATTTGCCGAGCGAGCTGACTGCACGGCGCATTTGTGCCTTTTGGCCTGGCCCACAACTATTGCCACCTGGGCCGGTAAGCATATAAAAATTAATATTTGAATGAGTAACCCGAGCGAAGCACTACTGTGGGTTATGATTCCAGGCTCTTGGCAGGATCCGTAGGTTTCTCAGGCCAACGGCAACAAGGAGAAGGAGCACTCTGGGCATATATATGACCGAAATGTGGCTGCTAAAAAATGCATGAGAAGTCAGTCTGTTGGAAAACTGGGTGAAAGCAACGCTTGCACTGGCACAAACAACTTTATTTCCACTTAAGTTGTAAATTATACGAGAGTCTCTGGCGCCACTTGGGCCACCCACTTGGGCATTTGGCATTGTCCTTGCCCTTTTGACATATTGTTTTCGCAATTGTGCGACCACAAAAGGGGGCAGACATTAAATTAGTCGAAGGCCGAGGCCATCAAACTGTCCAAAATACACATAAATTCAATCGTGGAAAATTCTCACGCATTCACCTGTGGCTGTGGCAATCACGTCCCCACCATAAGGTACATCCATGCCACATATACTTAACAAAAGCGAGTTTCCCCTTTTGAAAACGTGGGCACACAAAGAACCACGAACAAAAGGAATTGGAACTCGATGTCTCGCGGTGCTGCAGCCTCAGAAAAAAAGTGTACAAAACTCGAACAAAAAGATGACACAAAACAAAAATAATTTCATTTCTACTCCTCGTTACCAATTTCTATTCTTCTTTTTTTCTCGCTTTGTACCAGTTTCCCCTTAAAAATGGGTTTGACATTGTCTATGCGCAAAGTGTTGGGCCAGTGGCTACAAAAAGCCTTCGAACACACGAATATCGTGTTAAGCACACGTCGATCTATTGTTTTCGAATTTTCCCCGGGCATAAGGATCGTGTTATAAAATTGATTATACACACTTGCCCCTAGTACAATAGAGCAGCCTATAAATATAATTTATTATATGATTTCTTTGAATATGCAAGGTAGTTTGTGGGAAGATTGTCCACAGAGAAATCTTTAATGCAGTGCTGTAAGCCCCAGAAAGGAGCGGAAATGTGTGGGTTGTATTCCAGTTTCAAATTCATTTAAATATACCAAATTTCTGTCACTTCCTCTCGAAGCGAGAGGAAGCGAGCAAAGTATCCGGCCAAAGTTTTAATTCCATTAAGGGCTTTGCTCACCTTTTTAACCCATGGTATCTTTAAAGTATAACAAGCATAATTTGTATTAGCAAGTAGAAGCGGTGTAGTACATATATATTCTAGACTTAAGTTGGAAAAATAAGATTTTGATTAAAAGAAATTAGAAAAGAAGCCAAATTATTTACCTAGGGTTAAAATGAAAGTTTTCTTTATTAGTTCCATTCACCTCCCTGAACTTGCGTTGTATCTTCAAACTTTTTTCAAGTCCAACCCGAACCGAGCAATCATCGTCAAGTTTGGCCCCAGAATCCTGACAGTTTTTGCCAACCACTAAATGTCAAACTTTGTGAGGTCCTGAGTGAGTGAGACGGTGAGAGTGCCGAGTGAGCGGGACAGCAGCCACGTCCTGTCTCATATGTGACATTCAAGTGTCATCAAAGGAAACGTGATGGTTTGCATTTTTATGAGAATGACAGCTAAATGTGCGGAATCCCTGTTCCTATTTCCAATGACTTGAGTGACTTTCAATAACAGTGAAGAACACTGTGAGGCCTAAGATTTAGCATAATTAAATTTGGAAAAAGTTTTCTCAGTGCCTTTTTTGTATCCGGAGCAGACAAAGGATCTGCGCTGCCGGGAAATCAGCATAAAATAATTGAAAATGTGTACGGTTCTGGTTCTATTTGAATAAACGCAATTTGAATGCAAAAGCACGAAGTGCAAACAAGATGGCAGACGTGAAAGGATACACAGTATGGGTGGTTTTCGGGTGGAAGCTAGGATCCGGAACGTCAGGATGACAGTCTCCTCCTGTCTGCCGTTGATAGATGGATGGCACTGAATGGGGTTTCTAATGGACTCCTTTTTTCTGCCAGCGAGGTAAGGAAAAGTCAAAAGGTTGGTGGGTAATCTCCGTCTTTGGTCAACTTAAAGTGGCTTGAATCTCAGGTTCTTTGTGACATGATATTCCCCGTACTTCCTGCATATCTCTAATCAGCCTCGTTTTCCGCCCCTTTAACCCTCGCTAAAATCCTAATCTAATCTCATTTGCCAGCAGCAGACATGAAAAGACCAGCTGTGGGTCTAGGCCTAAACCCTTTGTTCCCCTATCAAAATCGCACATTTTCCGCACTTTTCAGTTTCCACTCTTTGGCAATTCACAAATTTCCACACCTACGCACACAATTGAGTGTGCGGGCAAGTGCAAAGAGCACTGTAGCAACAGCGCAACAACAAAGAAATTGTTAATGCCATTTGACAGTTGACAATTATAGCAATTGTCATAGCATTTAACACGAGAGCTGAGCACTATACGAAATGCGGAAAGGGATGGATGAAAGAGTCCATTGTTGTCTGCACGGAGAAAAAATAAATGGCAAATGAATAAATAATACAGAAAGCAAAACCTGTTTCAGCAATATTATCATTATAAAACAAATAAAATCTATGATAAATAAATATTTAAATAAGTGAATTATTTATGTACAAGCTCTTTATAATGTGATCTACAGCTATACAAATTACCAAATATTTTTTCCTGTGCAAAACTAGGCACGGGGATAGAAAAAGCAAACGAGGGTTAAGCGACAGAGAGAGGCGGATGTTAACCCTTGGTGGGTCGGCCTCACCCCACGATTCCTTTTTGTCCTGTCACTCATTTACCCTTTTTTGCATGTCAGCGGGCATTAGTTGTCCTTGCTGCTGCTGCTCCTGATGTTGCTGTTGCTGTCCTTGGTGCCCTCGGACTCTGCTTATCTGCACCAAATTTGCACAGTCATTGTCAGGACTCGAGGTCCTGGACCGCCTGGCAACCCCTCTTGAACCTCTACTTCCAACCGACTATCCGTTCATTTTTGCTCCTCCCTTTTGTTCGCACTTTTTGCCAACTTTGCATATGTGCAAATAATTTAGCATCCCAGCAATAGCAAAAACATCAGCAAAAACCAACAACATCAGCAAGGACAATTGTGGATTTACTCGAGATTAGGGATCTTTGTTAGTCGGTCTGCTGGTCTGTTTGTTTGTCTACTCCTTTACTGGCCGAATAAAAATTATAGTTGCCCGGTTCGCAGAGGGTTTCAATGTTAGTTCCTTTGTTGAAGGACTTGCCACTGGTTTAGGACAAATACAATTTGACTCCGGACCGAGTTTTTGGACCAACTCCAAGGGGCGATGAGCCAGTTAGTTGTCCGAAAGTGTGATGGAAGAAATGAGCTGATGATGGTTATGTGATGTGGCTGCCTCCACACCCACCAGTCTCAAGGGAAATATGAGAATTATCATTAAATTTAATAGCATTTGGCTTTCCTTTTTGTTAAGTACTTATTGAAATTTATAAGGAATATATACATATCTGGAATAAGAGAGTTTTGAAGAGATGCTGTTTATTCGGCAGTCACCATCAACTTAAAAAACTAGCTTCTTAAGTTAAGTTTCTAAATAAAACTGTAATTGGTTCACTTTTTCTCTGTATATACTTAAGAAGATACTCAAATGCAGATCCCTCTTAGCAGCAACCATCAGAAAATCCTTTGGCGCCCCTTTTGGCTTATTTTCCTTTATATCTCTCCTGTGGATATTCGCACCCTTTCCTTTTCAGGTTCATCATTCCGCAAGCCAAAATCGCACAAGAGCGCCTTCGAGGACATTTCCTTGGGCTCCCAAGGAAAGTCGTGTGAAGTCAAAAGTGTCTCATCGCTGCTTATCTATACTGCAGAAATTGGCTGCTCAAAGTTCGACGAGGCGGGCAAATATGAAAACTTTCGGCTCAGCCATGCGAAATTCCCTTCTTCCAAAGGCAATCTCTCATCTTTATCTGCACCGCACTGGGAGAGATGAATGCAGCTTTCAGGACCCTTCGTTCACATATGCGACTCAACACTCCGGCTTGTGCCAAATGCATAAAAATTCAGAGGGCGCGGCGCTGGCAGAGAAGATGAAGAACGGAGCTCCTTGACAGCAAAACTGCATTCAGAACAAGAAATAGAAAGCAGAACACAAGCTACACTGCGATAAAAATATACAAATTTTGGTTTAATTTGTATTGTTCCTCTTCAAACTCAGCTTATTCAAATTTAAATGCATGCCAAAAACGCATAAACCTTTCAAAACTTTTAAGTCAGAAGCAAATGTTCCTTAATTGACTTTGCATCTTACGATTCTCTTCTGCAATGAAAAGCTTGATTTAACAATACGAAGCCCAGATTTAATGGCCAAATTCTTCTCCATGTAGCAGTGAAGTAGGTCAGTTAAGGGATTTTCCACACAGGGACTTAAAGCACATCCATGCTTATTGTGCAAACAACAAAGTGTTCGTCCATTTCCAACACCCAGTGGTGTTCGGTGTTTGGTGCTTGGTGCTTGGTGCTTGGTGCTCGGGATTCTGGAATAATGGCCAAGCATTGTAACAACATTTCAAATGCAAAATCCCATTTTCCTTCTAATTGCTTTATAGCTCAACAAGCTGTTGTATGTGTTTCACTCACACCCTCTCATCGCTTCGCTCATTTCTCACTAGCTCACTGCTGACAGGCTGACAGGATAATACCAACACACTCTCACAATGCCGCCCGATTAATTAGGGTGGCTCGAATTATCGGTATAGGGAACTAGAAAAATAAAAGCAAAATATATAAAACTCAGATTTTTAAAATTTTGTCAAATATGAAACATTGTAGTTCGAATATACATACTCTTTTGACATAACAGTTATACAAACTTTATACTATAAACCTTATGTATTTTTAAATTTACGTTAAGAGCTACTCCTTAAACTGATTCAATATTAAAAAAATATGTTTCATTTTGAAGATGAAACGGGTAATTGGTTACTTAATTTGACATAGTTTCCAGTGCCTTATACCATTGGCATACATGTCCGAAAACCTTATGTCGAATCGATCCACCCTAGCAGTAGTAAGCCCCTTTTTAAGCCCCCTAGTTTCTTGTTTACGTTTGTGCTCTGTCAAATATGTTCGAATTTTCTAACGATTACAACTACATTGGACGCCTGGGTCTGCTGACCTGATTTTCCATTTTTCGCTTAGCCGTTTTTGGAACATGTGCTCCTGCTGTTGTAAGACCCTTTTGGGAGCTAGCTGGCCCGGCTTTTGTTTGCCAAACGTCCCGGGGCTAAACGGATTTGTCCAACCTGCCATCGTCACCAGGAGTCAAGGGTACCGTACTGCAAATCCCTCGATCAAATTGTTTGTTAATTGCGAAAAATTTTCGAAAATTGCGCATATTCTGGTCGGAACGACCTTTCCTATCGGGTTCTGCACGTTTAGTATATCTAGTATATGAGGCGAGTGGGGGCGGATGAGGTGTTTGGCCTATTGATCCGATGTGGTTAATGGTCGCTCCGCTTTTCGTAACAGTTGTCAGCTGCAGTTTAGCTAATGTCGAAAGCAATTTCCTGGATGGGTTCATAGAGGAAAATTGCCGGCGGAACTAGGCAATTGAAGATTCAAAGTATAGAACTGGGCTAATGCCTTTGGATTTTTAGATGGCTGTTGTTCAGCCCAATAAAAGCAAAAGCCAATGCCATCAATTAACAAAAGCATTTCGGCACACTAGTTAGCCAGGCAAATTGCAGGACTTCACAATCAGTATGGCTAATATTCTATAAACTGGGTCTAATTAGTAAAACTATTTAACATACCTCTACGAAAAAAACTAAGCATTTAACTAAAAGGCAACATATAGATAGATTTCCTTGCTTTCTAAACCCTTTACTACCCATCCTTTTGTTTTCAAAGCATTATCTGTTTTTAAGATTAAATAAAATCCCCCCAATAGATACCCCTACTATACTTTCATCAGCCAATTAAAAGCAATATTATCACCATAAGTAGCGGACATCTTTCAACATCTCCCCGCATTTGTTGAAATCATTAGACAGCCCCCATATATCTTATAACTAATTCAGACCTACACGAACTATGTATCTCAGCCAATAATTGAAATGTCAAATCCCTGCTAATGACAAATGTAAGAGCCAAAAACTTGCCGAACCGCAACCAAGCAGAACGCGGTCAGAAATTAATAAATGACACAGATTTTAGCACTTTAGTCTCGAGAACGAGGCACTCCAGAGACAAAACTGCTATAAAAACATAAGTGACAAGTGTGGCAGACACATGTGAATGAGATTTTCGGGACAACCGAAAAGCGGGAAAAGGCAGCCGAGAAATCTGAAATGTAGTGGGAATTTTGACACTTTTGACAGGCGAGCTGGGTCCTAAGTAAGCGGCCATTTGATAGCCTCATTAGTGGCAGAGCCACCGCAGAAGGAGCCCACCGAAAGTGGCTGTCAAAGTGCTTAAGAAGGCTCCGATTCCTTGAGCTGTTTGCGTAACAGAAAACCAAAAGGATATCGACCATGACGCACATGCGATACTCGACCCCCGCCAATATCCAGAGACCTATAAATACAGAACGAACCGAACAGAAGGTAGGCGTAGTGCCCCCCCAAAAAAATATGGAAAAATTAAAACATAACCCAGAACCAAAACCGAAACCGAAACACGAAACGCAAAGCAACACAGAAGTGGGATGGTCCCCCACAAATTCAGAGGCTGACACAAACTTGGCTCCTCGCTCGGGGGCATTTAGTCATATTGAAACATTAAAAGAGTCAACACCCCCACATGGAAAACTAACAAACAGAACTTGACCGTATGGCTTTGCGGTTTCTGGTTATAATAAACAAGTCAAGGGGCCTTTGCCACTGGCCAAATGAATAACGCACCACAGGAAAGGAAATCTGGAGCACATGGGGGTTTACTGGGGAAACTGAAAATGCCCAGCAGGTTTTCCATTAAAAGGAAATAGCTGGATAGAATAGTTCAAGCTGAATGGTAAAACATGAAAAACTCTCTTAAAATTTAAATAATTGTACATGTGCAATGAGAGTAAGTTAGCTGATATTTAGGTCAACAAAAAAATAAGGCAAACTTAGAATATTCAAATATTAATGGAAGGCTTTTTAAATATGGAGTACAGCTATTTGGTCGGCCTTTAAATTCCTTAGGCAGATAAACTTGGTGACGGAAAATGAATTATTGTCCTTTGCCCAGAGATTGTTACAAACCTTTATCCTTATCCGCATGTCGATATATCTTAAAACATATCCTTATCACCCAACCGCAACTAAACGATTGTAACACGATCAGTGCTATAATTTAGTTGCTGACTTGGCCTTTAGCTTTGGGCACATGGGTTGGGCCTGGGCCACAGTAAATGCCCAGAGCAGCCATAAAAATGTCAAAAATTTCTATGTATTCATAAACACATGTGCCGCAAAAGGAGGCAACTCACAGTCGATGGCAAGCGACCCCAAGGAGAAACCCAAAACCCCAAAAACACGCCAACGCATTTCGACCACAAAGTTGTCGAGGACACTCCGCACTTCGCTCCCCATATATGTACATATGTATTTATATCCAAATATCTGTGTGTGTCTGCTTGTTAGTTTATATATGAAGTGTACATAACTTAAACATCCCAAAAACCGAATGTCCATATGTGCATTTAACATGCAAACTACGCCCCGATATAAAAGGCTCTTCGGTGGGAGAGGGCGGTTCTCAAATTTCCGGTCAAGCAAGTGAATCCTTACAGCCAAACGACGAGGAGCATTCCATATTTTTGTTCACTGCTTTTTTCCTTGCTTTATTTTTTTGGTTTCCTCTTCTTGCTCGACGCCCACAAAATTTCTGCTAAATTAAATTATAAATACGGGCAAAAAGTCGACGATAAAGTGGCCCGAAGGCAAAGAATCCGAGGTCGGGGCTTCCATTATGATTCATGGCCATGTCTGGGCTACTGCTCTCCACACCCACACCCACATCGAAATCCACATCCACTTCCTGCGTTAGTTAAAGCTTGCCAAAGGATGTCCCTCGCTTTTGGCCGGAGTGCGTGTCAAATTGGAGAGGCGAGCCATTCAATCCTTTGACAAGTCTGCATAGTTTTTGGCTCCGATATCCTTGATGTTGTGCTCGAGCATATTTGCCGGTCTGGATTTGTGTATTTTGTGGGTTGATTTGGGTAAGGCGATGGCCAATAGGGGTGTTTGGGTAAGCATGATGTGGGTTGATTGTTTCCGGTCAGGTTGTTCATCGGTGTGGCTAAATCAAGTTATTAAAGTAAAATAGTTTGAGCCAAACTACTGAGTCTCAGTAAAATTAAATATATAATTTAAGATTTGCATATATAATAATAACATATACAAACCATTTTGCAAAAATAGTATCCAGCTTATTAATTCAATTGTCGATGTTTCCCTCATTCCAATTGTTTGGTTTAGTTAACCCAATTTGCCTGTCAATCAAAAACCAAGTCGGTTAATGGGATCGTGGTACGTCTACAGAATTGAACCCCTAATCCTTCCACTTCATTGTGTGTCACCGCAATCAACATTCAAACAACACCTCAGCACACCTCTGGCACCCACAAAATTTCGCCAGGAAGTGAACAATTTTCGCACCAATTAATCAAATTAAACGAGGACATTCAGCGACGGGGCAAAGGGATAAAAGGTTAACCTCTGACAGAGTTAATTGAAAATTTTGCGGTCGTAGGTTATCGCCAAAATAGGTTAGCCCCTAGAGCTGGCAAATGGAAAAATGTCGTGGGTGCAGCTGCAAGGATTTTAAATGCAGCCCCAGGATTCCATTAGGGATCAGGATCAGGCTCACGCACTGCGGCAGGACAATTACGCAGACGATTAGGCACGCCGCTAAAATCCAGAGACAGCAGCGCAGGAGCCGCCAACAAGGACCTTCCCAGGACACCCTCGCCCGCTCCTCTTTGGGATCTGCCAAGTTTTATCAGCTGCAAAACAGTTGCCATTGAAATGGCGCAGAAAGTCGTTAGATAGATGGCCCGAAAGCAAAACAAAAAATAAAGGAGCAGCCAAGGAGTCGAACAAAGCAAGGACCACAAAGCCATAACCACAAGCCAGATACCCGAACCACTTTCAATCCGCAGACCTATCCCATTGCCACGCCCCCGTCAGGACATCAGGAGCACCAGAACCTTAGATCCTGCTCTCGTTTATAGAAAAAACATTGCGAAAATTGCTTTACAACTGATTAAACATTGAGCGGAACGCACGGCACGTTTAAATTTGGGTTAAATAGATTATATGAACTGGAAGTGTTATGAAATGATGTGCTCCGCCAGCCATAGATGCGTTCTACAGTCCTCGAGACTCGCTCGATGATACTCTGCATGTTGGTATGTGGGGTAAGTAGAGTTCTGTCAAATCGAAACTGTTTGCGAGTTAGTTTCAACTGGCTTAGTACAAAAGATACAAGTGAAGTAATACTTTTCAATATTATAAGTTTGCAAGTTCACATGTTTCGCAAGAGTTTATTATATACGAATTGATAGTAGAGGGTATCCGAAAATCGTTGCCCCCATCCATTCCGCTTCATCATTTTCTCTATTTTATTTTGCTATTCTCGCACTGTTGCTCAGCGCAGCTCAACAGGACTCAGCCACAGGACTGTGCCCCAGATCCAGGACTTTGGTCCTTGGGCAAGGCTCGCAGCTGCGGCGCCTCTTTTCACGCTCGAAGGGTGCAAGTTAATGGCCGGATTCGATTTGCTCGTGTAGATGTTAACCACAGTTAAGGATTTTCGGGTTTTGGGTTACATTTACTTTGGTCATTTTCCCGTTGGGGAGTGGGAAATTGCTGGACCTGGGTTAATGCGACCTTGACTATTATCCGTCTTGGCAAATCCATTTCATTTCAATTAACCAACTCGATTCTTTTGCAAGACCAAACAGATATACATGTGATTTCATCTAGCGCATGATTAATGAAGTCTTAAACCGCGAAACCGAAACCCATTTTTCCGGCCCGCTGAAAAGCGAACGACGAACTGAATCTGGTTGGGTAAACTTTTAAATTCCCTCAACGTTTTGCCATTAATATCGCATTTATCAATATCACAGTTTTTCATTTCGCCGTCCGGTGAAACGTATTTCACTCTATCCACACATTTTACCGACTCCCCCGCTAAACTCCATTTTCTTCACGGGCTCTTGTGCAATTTTCTTCTGTGGCAGTGTTTGCGAGTCGCTGGAGGAAAATGGGAAAAACCCATTTCCATTATACAATGCCACATTTCTCTTTTCCGGTTTATACCGTTTAGATCGATTGCATTTTATAGTTTGTTTTAATGTTTTTTCTCCCTTCATCTTTTGTCCTTTGCGATTGCAAGGGAATCGGAGGCGAGACTACGAAGCCAGGATGCCACAGGACGAAATTGTCTCCAGCAGGAGGCCTCCTGCTCATTCTTATTTTATTTTTTTACTTTTTTTCGGACGCCGGAAGCGCTACAAAATATATATTCCCTCTCAAGTCGGTCTAGAAAAATTATTTTATTGCTTCCCTCGATTTTCCGTCTCCTGATTCATTTAAAGTGAATATAACTTCCGTTTTGCCCGCACACACAATGGCCCATTGTCCTGGCTTCTTGTCCGAGCATCAAAAGATTTTAAGTGTTTCTTTGCCCAATTTCTGCTTCAATTTCGTTTTATTCTTTTTTTGCTACAATTCAATTAGTCAGTGCTCTGTGTGTGTGAGGAGTCAAACGTGGGAGCACTTTGGTTTTTGACCATTTCCTATTATTTAGATACCTCAGCAAATGGTACAGATGTATTTAAAATGATATTAGCACGATTTACAATTCAATTTGTTACTTTTAAGTAGAAAACTCGATAAGATGAACGAAAATGCCTTTAAAAATGTTGAGTTTTTAAAGTTTTCATATCTTTAAAGTGTTGTTCTACCAAATTTCTATTTCTTTACTTATCTGTAAACAAACCTCAAAACTCCCATATTTTCACATTTTCCTATCTCATACGTATCCGTAATCTGTAGCTTTCATGTCGACTCCATTAAATAAGCAAAAAACTCCTCTTATCTTGGGCGAAACTTTTCCTGACCCCAAACGCAATATTGTTTATGCCCGTCAATTATCTCCAACCCCACGAAGGACACAAAAACCGAGAAGAAGGAGCTAAAACGGCAGCAAAAAAAATAGCAAACTAAGTAAATCTCTACCATTGCTAACAATAATCTGACATAATGTTTCAATTATGCGTCGTTTAGCATTATACGGATGTCCCAAATCCCCCACTTTCGCCATCCGAAGGAATAAACAAGGCCAACTGCCCCGGCTCCCGGAAAATGAAGAAGCATTTGAAGAGCTAAGCAAATCTTACTAGAATAAACATTTTAGCATTAAATTTACATAAGAAGCGACAATGAGCGAGGAGGCGTGGCACCAAAAGTGGAGAAGGCGGAAGGACCCGTCCACTCCACAGACATTTTCATAAACATCAGTAGCAGAATTTTCTTACTTTTTTCCTCGCTTCAGCTTGATGTGTTTTCGCGTATTTGCATAAACATTAGCAAAACAAATTTGCACATTTGACTTACGCCCCCAGCCTCTCCACCCCCTCTGCCATCAGTCCCAACCGACATATGCAAACAAGCCGCAAAACAGCAACAAAGTTCACGGGCGTCGTGAAAATGAAGTTAGAGCGCAAAAGAACGGAAGTCTTTAGGCCAACGACTCTGGAAAAAAAAACCAAACAAGGCGGAAACGGAAGTGCGTGCCACGGAGGCTGGTTGGTGCCGGCGGGGCGGGGAAGGGATAAGGAACTCCCGGGTGAGGAGCCAAATATGCTAAATCAGCCAAAAATGTTTATAATCATTCAAAAGATGAAGACCATGATGATGATGACAGCGGTGGGAAGGGTATTCCTTCAAGGGAATTGGGCCACACAAAATACTCAATGCTCTGGCCAACTAATATAAAGTTTTTAGTCAGAACACTGAATTGTTAATAATTGTTTTAAAAATAAATATGATAAATAATACAGCTCGTACTAAAGTGAAAGTGATATAAAATAGAAAGACTAAATATTTAATTTAGTTTATCTTATTACATTTATCAATTTTAAGTTGATAAGCAAATGACATTACATTGAATTTGGCATACCTCTCATACCCTGTAAATAGCGCTACACTAACTTGCGGCTGTCTAACGTCTATTTCTATCTGTCTATCTCCCATTTGCTCCCCAGTCGCTTTTCATCTGAGTTTCCTCGCCCTCTGTTTGTTCACTTTCTTTTGCAACTTTAGCGCCGTTTTCTGTTTGCCTCTGTGGCAAATTTTGTGGCACTTTGGCGCCCAAAACTCGGAACAAATGACAGCCAAATATGCGTTTTATTGAATTTTATGTGCTGGGCTCTTCACAGCCAGCGCTTTTTCGCACGGTGCCTCTCCAAGGATAACGCTCCTTGCTCGTTGGCCTGGCCAGACATTATTTCCTTACAGCTTTTTTGGCGCTTAGCCGGCTTTTGATTTCCTTTTTACTTCATTTTTATTTTGGTAGGGAGATCACGCTGCGAGAGTGTAAAATACGTTTTTCGAAATTTTTCGGTTTTGGCCGCCAAGTGAGCATGAAATGCGCCAAAGGACTTTTATTTTAGTCTTATTTAGTCGCGTCGTCGAGAGCCCTTGAACTTCATATTGGGGAACTTCATGACTTTTGGCACGAAACTTGGTAATAAATTTTGATCAAGGGAAATTGCAGGATGCAATACGGAATTTGGCATTTTAAGTGAAAAAATTCTTGTAGTGCCATGGAAACTATTAAAAAAAAGTGGCAGCGATAAACTCGAGATAAGGACTTAGCCAAATTTATTAATTTAATTTATGGAAAAATGACAAAATGTTTAAGCAACAGCGAATCATAACATTTTGTACATAATATTAAGTTTTTAAAATGCATAAGTACCTCTAAGCCCATTTAAATTAAATGCAAACACCAGCCATCCTTCAAAACTAACGCCACTTGACTTCGGCCAATCGAAATGGAACCTCAAAAACTAATTAGCACAAGTCAAAGGAAACCCAAAACATTTTCATTTCGACGTGTGTGTCCGGGCATCTTTTGGTAATATGTAATCAATTAATCAACGCCTGAAACGGCACCCACAGAAACCAAACTTCAACAAATTTCCAAATCCTTTCGACAGTTGACCGCATCTGGATGGAACTTTTCGAAAACAACAACGACGTCAGAATGAAATTGGGGTTTGCATAAAATTTCAATTTTCTGTAGCATAAACATGGCAAAAAGGCTTTGGCAGCCGAGGGAAAATGAAATCAAGCCCAGAGGCAAAATTTAATTGCGTTTAACCTGAAATCAAATTTTCAAGACGATGCTGACCAGGCCTAGATTCAATCAATCCACAGGACACACTAACTGGAGGCGAAAGGGACAAACAGCAAATCAAAAGGGTTCGTGTTTATCCAAATATTCATACACTGAGAGAAGTGATGAAGCCTGCAGTAACAAAAATACCACATATAAATCAAACTATTGTCCTGAACTGTTTCAGTTTTCTCTCTCTGTACGTGTATGCCTGGATATTCTTTTTCCCACAGTGGAAAGGATAATAAAATGCATACGGGCAAACAAAAATAAACAAGATGCGTACGCCCGGTTGGATGCATCCTCAAAGGATGGATCCTTGAGGGAAGTCGAGGTGAAGGCTTAGACTTAGATTGTGGCATTGATTTCATTTTCAGCTGTCTATCAAAACTAAATGGACATGAACATTCAACAGCACCGGCAAGGATGCCCGGAAGGCACTGTTTGCTTTTCCTTTTTTATTATTATTATTTACTTTCATTTTGATTACATTCTGGCCTCCGGCAAAGTTTTGCCCATTCACACTTCATTTGGTAAAGCCCCAAAGGGCTGCAGGAGTTAAGGATCAGCGTGAGAGTTCACCGAAAGTTTTGGCCGAACACTTTGAACAAATCATCGACTAATTTGCCCCGACTCACGGCGAAACTAAAGGGCTAAAGTTTTTTTTATGGCCAGCAAATAAAATTAGCCGCCTTATCAACAGGTGTGTGTAGCCCCTAACAGATGTCCCAAATCCTCGACCTTTGTCATATATTTGTGGTTCCAGGTAAGAGACTACATAAAAATGAAACCTCAATTCCTTGTAGAACCCCTTTCTCGAGCACGATGCTTATCGCCGCAGAACCAATTCCTTTATGCCCTTTCGGGAATCATAAAATTTTGGTATTAATAAACGCGCGCCTGTCAAAAGAAATCTAATGGATTTTAGGGTTTCGCCAGAGATAGAAATCTCTGGCCTGACATCTTTGGTGGATAGTTTATGGTTCGGCCTTCGCATCAGTGACTCACATATGATCGTTGAGTCACATCTCTAGGATGCTGAACACAAATGGAGTCTGTGGATATTTGGTAGAAATACTTTCAACAGGTGATGCGGGCTAAAATAATAGGGAACCCTAAAGATGCAATCAAAATATACAAGTAGATAGATGATGTATTTCCATATGAAAACTAGTGTGGGAAAACGAAATACTTATTATAATGAGAACGAACACATCTCGATTACAATGGCATTAAATTCTTCCTCTTCTCATTTTATCTGCGCTCAAATATCGAAATAAATAAAAGTAAAAACGCTGTATGATGTAATTGATTTAATTTCACAATTTAATAACCAATAAAAACCGTTATAACTACCAATAATTCGGTTACAATTAAAATGAAATACACCGTTAACCGCTTTATCTTACAACCGAAATAAATTTCGTTTGCACAAAGCCCCTTTTTTTCTGTATCCTTTCCATTTATGTCCTGTTAAATGGAACACCAAAAACTGCAACATTTTTGGCCAGATTCGATATTCCGATTCGCCCCAACCAAAGAACATTTTGAATAAAAATAAAGAACCCTTTTAGCAGAATATCCGAAACTATAAATTATCAAGCCATTGAAAGTATCGCCGTGAAAAAAGTCACTGCCATAAATCCCCAAAAGAGCGTTTTTCATTTACAACCCAAAACGTAACTCATGAATATTTCAACCAAAATGGAAAAGCCCCAAAAAGAAATAAATATATATAGAGAGTGAATTGGAATACCGGACATGCAAAAAGTGCGACAGACGCCAGAATGTAAAATCAACAAATAAACAAAAATAATAGACATTTTTATTTAGAAGTGGTTTTCGTTGGTCTTTCCATCGTTATTTTGTATCGGAATGGGAGCAACAATCACAAAAGTAACCTCAAAAATTTCAATAAAGACCACAACAAAGCAATTTATAAAAATGCCACAGAAAGTAAGGGGGGTTCGAACAACAAATGAAAGCTCAAATAGAACAGAAATATTGGTGGGGGGGGCACTTTTCCAGGAGCATGGAAGTCGGGAAGGGGGAGGAGGGTTGGGGTACCCGGCACGACATTTTAACAAAACAATAGAAATCAATTGATTGCGTTGTGGGAAGCTTAGCACTTGATTTCCGTAGAGGGAGTGTGGAGGGGGTTGGATGGACAAAGGGAGCCGAGGTGGATATATTGCGTGAAAGCCAGAGGAGCTTTTCCGCTTTGCGTACAGTCAAACTTCTATATGTTGGATTTTCAATGAGAATCAACTAGATATTTGTTCCGTTAGTGGAAGAAGGAAACGCATGTACTGTAGTTATAAAATATATGAATATTACTATAAACATATATTGCTAACATTCTTACATTTATAAGAACAAGGATCAAGCATCTTAATTTATGTAGCTTTAAAGAAATGGATTTAAACCCTAATGTTTTATTACTTAGCATACGTTCAATGCAAGCCAAGCTGTACTGCTGGTTGCCTTTGTTATTGGAAATGGTGGTGCGGCTAAAATTCTATTTTTCCAATTTTTGCGCAATTTATTGCATTGTCAAGGGATTCGCAGGAGTCAGGAGGAAAACGGAAGCAAACGGGGGAGAAAAAAAAGCGAGACACATCGAAAAGGAAAAACAAGTGAGCCAAATGCCAAAACATAGTGCGGCTTGTTCGGTTTATTGGGGGATGCGGATTGGGGGATTGGGGATCTTTGGGGGGGCTTTTGTCTGGGAGCCAGCGCAAAAGTAAACAAGGCCAAAAGCGGAAACGCAAGTGAAATAATACCACAGCAGCAGCTCGGCAGCAGCAACTAAACATCAATAAGCATTGACTAACTGGATTCGCATTCCGGGCACAAGGACAACAACAACAACAACAGCAAGCGAAGGATACGGCTCCCCAACTGGGGAGCACTCCCCAGCTCCTTGGAGGACCCCACGGCATTAATAGCTCCAGATTAAATAATCGCTCCTCAAGCGGCGCACAAAGAAATGCAAGAAATTGAAAAGACACTGCTGGGACTTGATTTCGAATTGAATAAAATTAATTTTAATTGGGTCTGCATTTGTGGGGATTGCTTAGGGGGGAATAAATATCTGAATAGGGTGCTGGATACCAGAGCAGTTGTAGTTTTCTGCGGCTGATTGGATTAATTGTGGGGGTTAAGAAGAAATATTTGCGGTCTCTTATATTGCAGAGAAGAGAACTTTAGTAGGGAACATCATATATGAATCATATTTACACTATAGGATTTCTGTTCTTCTTAAAGATCTAAAACATAGGTTGGCTATGTCAAAAACGTAGACTAAATTATGGAAATTAAATTTTTAAAAATAGAAGTTGTATAAAACAATAGACTTAAACCTATTGTCATCCCAAAGAATGTTGAATAATCCTGAAGCAAGCAATTTCTCCAAAGAAAAAGACATGAAAAGCGCAATCCCCCAAACAATATCAACAACAAAGTCATCATCCACTGTCGTATCTCCATTATCTCCATCTCTATAACTCCGATAAAGATGCAACATTACATCGATTATACGGCGTGGCAAGAAAGGATCTTTTTAGAGCGAAGAATGCATCGAAGGACAAAGGGGCGGGCTAACAAAATGTCATGATTATGGCAAATTTTCGGAGCTCTTTGTGGCTTTTCAGTTGCGCTTTTCCCAATCCACACGACACACACTGGGTCGACGGATCGAGAATCCTTACAATTCCAAACTGACAATGTCCAGCATTGAGAATCATCGACTGCAAAATCTCAAATGTCATGGGCTGCGTACCGGGGACGGCCCGTTGCTCCCTCTAAACTGTAGGCAGGTTTCACAAATTAGAGGCTCTGGCTGCCCGCCGAGAGTCCTGCCAGGATGTCCCTTCAGGGGCGGTCTCTCCGTTCCGTCAGTCTTATCTCCTTTGTCCAGGTCGGCTAGTTTTATGGTTGACGCGCGCATCTTTTGACTCCGAGTTGACATCATTGTTCCAGAATTTGCAGCTGCATCTATATCGGCTGATGTCTTACTCCCTGTCAGCTTCCCTGGTAGCATTTCTCGAAAATATTTAAAAAGAAGTATGGCCCGAAAAAGGACTCCTTTTTTGCGCAATGTTTGTTTGTCGTTCCGATTTCCTTTTCTCGATCCTCCCGTAGGTGGTTACTAATTGGGTTATTGTCAAATATTTGATAAGATTAGGCGGCAGCTGCTCCGCTCCAGCTCCAGCTCCTGACCAATTAATATTTCTCTTGGCGTAATCATGAGCTGGAAAATTTATAGTTCCGTGGAAGCGCCGGCCAACATTGTTATCCTTTCCTGTTCCCCATTCCCCGCACACAGAAGAACACTACAAGAAATGGGTTTCAAATGTAACCCACGCACAAAAAATAAAAATTAATGAATAAAAGTGGCTTAGTTTAAGTTTTACATATCGCATAAGATTTAAATGTAATAATTTACTATAGCAATGTGATTAGGGGCATCGTACCAATATTTTCCATTCCAATCCTAGGTATATTTGTAACTTTTTGAGCACCCAATGCAAATTTTTCCGAGTGCCTTTGAATATTAAATGAAAACGAGATGGAAATGAAGGCCCACCGACAGGCCGAGTTGGCGCCTTGGCGTCATCATAATTTAAATCGCGCCACGCGCACCGAGCGAAGGTACATAAGTATGGAAAATGGGGAAAACTATGCCCCGGGCACTTTGCGCCAACGTCAGACACAATTTTCCAGCGAAACCGAATGAAAATGAGCATTATCCGCGCGCAGGTCGTCGGTCCTTCTGCCGCATATAAAATCAGTTTTTACCTGTTGATCGGTTGGGATTCAAATTGGGAACGGGATTGGGATGGTGTTTTTTGGATTGGATTGGATCGGAGCCTGCGGATGGGGCGCCTGGCGGAAGGTTATGACAATTTTACACGCTAATTGGGCACCAAACATTTTGAATTTATGGAAATTTTATTACACTGGAGAACAGGGTTGCAAAGGAAATGGTTATTGTAATGCTTTCAACAAGGACAACATCCGCCTAATATCGAATACTATTGTGATGCTAAGTGGAAATATAAGGGCATTTAAATAAGTAGCTTCAACTTGCAGTTATTTTTAAATAATTAAGTAAATGAATCAATATATTAAGAGCACTGAAATATTTTTAGTTCAAATGCACTTAGGTGTGCTTATAACCATATATGTATGTGAGCTAAAGAAAACCATATCACGTTGTCTAGTGTAACGCCTCTAAAATATTATGCATTTCTTTGTGTTTTTTTTCTAACCCCTCAGTAATATCGAAGTAGTTCTTAGTCACACATGTGTCCCCAGAAGATATAATTCCCGATTCCTCGCGGGCGCCTCCTTTTCTTTCCTCTCGATTTCGTTGGCAGCGCCTTATGACAGTTTTATGGTTTTGGTGTTGGGTGCCCCACGCTACTTTGGTTTAAATGCAGGCAACAAAATCAGAGGACGTAGAGGAAAACGGGGAAATTATGCATAATTTAATTTGTATATAATATATGCATTTTCCGAGCACATTTCGAAATTCCTAGAAGTTGGGCGACGGAAGCCGCTGGCGACAGGCTGCCAACTTCGCTCCCCAACTTCGACCCAATCAACAAAAAGTGTATATTTCTGCTGGGGAAATTTATTCATGTTTCTCGTTTTTTATTGTGTTTTACTCGTAATTTGATTTTGATTTGGGAATTTTAATTAATAATCATGTTTTTCGGGGGAAAACGCTTTGAATTTTTGATGAAATATGGTTATGAATGCGCTGCGTGTGCCACGAACATGTAAATGGAACCGAAATAAAAATATTATGTGGATGGGGCGACACCTAAAGAGGCACCAAACAATATAATAATAATTTCATGGCTTTTAGAACATCTAATTGGCCGAACAAAAATTTTATGCGCTATCAAGCTTTTCAATTGTTTAAATTATATTGAGCGTATTTTTGGAATTCGCTCAGTTGTGCATTTTATAGGTTTTGATTTTATAAAAATAAGGTACTTATTAATATTAAAATATAACTAAATATTTAATTGCGTTAAAATTATTGTTCAATATCAAATTGGTTTCTTAGATATATATTATAAAATTTAACATTTTTCCTTTAATAGTTTTTTGACAAATATATGGGATACACTAGCCCACAAACCAAAGAACACCTTACAATGCCCGATTAGTTCTGAAATTCTTTTCCAAAAACTTTTCTTTCGAACTCCATTGTCGTCGACTTGAAAGCGGAACGCGTGTATTGCATTACCGGCAATGATAATGGAAAAAAGGAGGAAAATCTCAATTAGTGTGCACTCGAGAGCGTCCTGAAAGGAGCAGAAGACCAGAAGCTGAGTAGGAAATTTGCAAAAAAGATCAATTTTCCAGCGAAACGGAAAGCCGGGGCGCACATTTTAACAGGATAAGATGCGTTTAAGCAAATGAACGGACAAAAAGGACAAAGGACGTGAGTCCTGGCCGGACCCATTGAAGTTGCACCCGAACAACAAAGCGAAATGGTCAAGCCACAAAAGGCAAACGGTGCGGAGCAGCTGGCCAAGATGTGAGCAGTAGAGATTAGCCAGGAGCAAGAAGAAAAAAAAAGGAGCAGCAGATCCTGAACACAATACCATTTGGCAGAAAGGAGGGGTAAAAGCGGAAGCAAAGTCTTAAGACTTTTACTCGCAGCTCGATTTGAAAAATCTCGAATTAATCCCATTTGGCGGAAAACATAACCAGTAGGCAGGGGCAGGCAGTATCGAAAAGCATGGCGAATGGAATAAATGCCGCTAAAAAACAGATGGGCATCCTGCAAGGATGCGGCATCCTGCTGCCAACTTTAGTACAAATTTCATGCTGGCTTTGGGAACAGAATGCCGACTCTCTCAACTCGCCGCCGACAGCGTTTTGGCAAGAACTGTTGACACATTCAGCTGTCCTTTGATGTCCTGGTGCTAATATGGTAAGCAGCAGGCATCCCTAAAACCGGACCATCTCACAATTCACGCTGCGAGCAGAGAAATCCCTTAACACTCCAAACAGATTTGGCTGTCATCGCAGAGTTTTGTCCTGCGGCGCTTTAGCCAGAGAAAATTCGGTATGTTGAAAGCGCTTCACTGGGTTATTCCTTGGCTATGCGATGTGGGAACATGTCCATATCTGGTGTCGTTTCATCGGAAATCTACTCCCAGCCCAAACACTTGACCCACATCTTTGGGCAACGAACTACCTAGTTTGTCTGCTCAATCGAATTGCGTCATCGATACTTTGCCCCAAAGGCAGATTCACGATCGATTGCTGAGATACAAAGGCGGCGACAAAGGGATTTTCTGCTACATTGAGTTACGTAAAAGGAGGGATCCCAAGTTATTTCTTGAAAGGATCTCTAGGCAGATGCTCAACTTATGTGGGCTCAATCAATTGAAGATCCTCGCTATCCAAGCGGATCAATATCAACATTGAAATTATTCAACTGGAAACCCCACACAAAAACAGAGAAGCGGCAAAGGAGTATTAAACAGATTATTACAAATCAGTGAGTTCACATTAGGATGTTTTTAGTTGTGAAGGGATATATGATAATATAATTTTAAAATTATATTTATATTTATTCCAAAAGGTATTATTATTTTTTTACGTATTTTATAATGTATTATATTATATATTTCGTATTATTAAAGAATTATTAAGTTTTTTGAGCATATAATTAAAAACATAAAATAAATTATTTATATCTCCGTTGATTTTTAACAACCTAGCTAAACAGCTTTTTTCTAGCTAACATTTAATTACTGCCGACTGTCAAAAATATAATTTGACAAAAGTGAAGTCAGAAGTGTGCCAGAGCATATTAAATAAAAATTGCAATTGCAATATATTAAAATATATCTTTTCTTCTGATCTTCTGCCATGGGTCGTCGCAAGTCCAAACGCAAAGGAGCCCCAAGAAAGAAAAACATTCAGCCGCTGCCCATTCTTTTCGATTGTCCTTTCTGCAATCACAAGCAGTCCTGTGAAGCAAAACTGTGAGTAGTAATAAAAATTTGGTTTTGCTGCGCTAATTTCATAATATTCATAGGGATAAGGTGAGAAAAATAGGAAGAGTTACCTGTACCGTGTGCCAGGAATTTTTTCAAACGCAAATCAACTTTCTCACGGAGGCAATTGATGTATTCAACGATTGGATTGATGCTTGCGAGGAGGAAAACTAACGTTTAACACTTTTTAAGACGCTTTAAAAACATGTAAATACTTTTTGAAAACTTATAAGCAGTAAACCTTAAGCAAACTGCTCTTATACTTCAAATATACATGGAATTCTACTTATACGCGTGTTTTATACATAATATTTTACATACATACATTTCTGCTGCATACTTTTGAGCTGTGACCTTACATTTTATATAACTAAAATTAAATGAACAATAAACAAAATGTGTCAGGTTTTATTCACAATATTAAAACTAGTTAGGAAATGGGTGTCATTAAATGATTAACTGGTTTTGCAACGAAATAACGTTTAAATTTTGATAAGACAAATGTACTTATATTTCCAAAATTCTACACTGTATTTAAATGAAAAGCATGACTGTAATTAAAATGCTCATAATGGTTTCTTTTTTTCTAAGAAAAAGCACTCAATTACCGATTTGGAAGGCATGTGTTTGGATTTGTATGTATATTTATATTAATATTAAGTATATTCAATTAGTGTATCTCTAAGATATTTTACTGCCACCTAATTTGCAACCCAATTTACAGCATTGAAACGTGGTTCTACCAACACAAATCACCCAGCAAACCCAGAAAGCTCTGACCTTGAGCACCCAACTCAATAGCTATGCTAATATTTTGTTAGTTGTTTCTATGTAGAATTTTGGGGCACTTCGTTGATCTTGGGGTAGTCAAACACTGTCTGCTGGGTCGGACGATTCGCAAGGCATTTGCCAAAATTTGGGTATATAAGCTGAAGCCAAAAGCTCACTCAGCATCGAAAGCATCTCAAGCTACAATCAATCATCAAATATGCAGTCCAACAAGGTTTTCTTCGTGTTCTTTGGTGAGTTAGGAAAAGAAAGCCGACGAAAAGGATACCAAATCATCCAAGTCTATCCAATATAGGTATCATCGCCATGGTGATCGCCGCCAGCCTCTCCTCGGATGTTGTGGACAAGGGTGATGATGTGATCAGCGATCGTCGTTTCCGTTGGGAATTCTCGCAAGATTCCGATGAGTCTGCCAACGACTTGCAGGAGGATGATGAAGATGATGATGAGGATGCCGCGAATGATGACAGCGCATCCGAAGAAATTTTGATCATCGAGTATCCTGAAGGCTACGAAAGCGGCTCCAATGAAAGCGCCTCCGATGAAAGCGTCTCCGAGGAAAGCGCCTCCAATGAATCTTAATCATTTAGTTAACAGTTTTTGTAATGTTTGTTTTTATAAATAGTATTTGTTGTTATGGCGAAAAGTTTTAAATACATAAGATATTTGCGAACGTAATCTGATTTTCTACTTCCCCCCAAAAGATACCGATACTCATGAAGCATGCCCCATAATAGTTATATTTTAGCGATGATTACAACGATGTTTTGTATAATTAATTTTATTTAACATAATTTAAAGTATGTTTAATTCAATTTTAATATGGTTTACATACAATATTTATAGTGTTATTTGCATTAATTTAAACATTTTAGTATTATGCATTTAAATATATTTAAGGTATATTTAAACTATGACTAAACATAAATTTTACATGATCTTTTTTTTCACCTCGCTAGTGATGTCGTTCAATAATTTATTTGCAATTTCTACTTAGTTGAAACCAAATGTTTTGGAATGATGGGACACAGGCAACACAATTAATTAATAGGATACAGAAAACGCAAAACGCTTTTAAAACCAATATACATTTACATACATTTAATACAAAAATGGTTTTTAATTTAATGATCTTGTTTTGGGGGGGGGGGCTTCTTTCTGATCGAGTAATTTGGATTGCTCTAGAAAGAGATCAGAGCTAATCGGATTTAAAAACTTTCGTTATCCATTTGCGTTGGTTATTGAACAATCAGAAATTGCACATGATTATGTTTATGATTGCCTGCCGATGTTCTCTTGGTTAGGTTTGCCCTTCAAATGTTGCGTTTTGAGTCTTGTTTTCTCACGGCACACCCAGCTCTCCGATTCCTCGAAATTCCGATCCCGACCTAGTTTCCGCATCACACATTGCTGTCCGTGCCCACGGCGCCGGTGAAGGAGAAGGGCTGGGCGTTGTTCACAATCCCCGCTCGATCGTTGGTTTGGGCAGGTGTGTTTCCTCCGAAGGTTTGCTGAGCAGCTGCCCGCATGTCCTCGACGGATGCTCTGTTGGAAAAGTAAAAGTATTTCATTAGTCATTAGAGTAAAAAACATTAGAATATGGTTTCCAAAATTATACAATTTACAAGTGCTCAACTAAAAACTGTGACTTTGCCTACATGAAACCAAAGGGTCGAAAGAACAGGCCGGATTTTTCTAAAAGCTTTTCTAAGACAACCAAAAAAAACTAAGGCAGCATAAATACAGTATACAAATCATACATAAATACCGGGAACTACAGGAACTAATCTAAATCTATTTAATTCTTCGTGTGCACAAATAAATAAATACGTCATCGATCATTGACAAAATCTACGAAAAATATACAATTTACAATCGTTAGCAATTACAAAAAGGAAAGCTCAAAAATGTATTTGCCTGTAGTGATCTCTTGGACGCAGCAAAGTTATGAACTCGTTAACGTAAATCGTATATTGTTGTTAGTCGCTGTTGGCCGCCGTTGGATGTAGTTGGCTTTAACGGCAGGATTTTGGACAGTTTTCAGGTGGCATGTACAAAGTGTTTCATATTTGATTCATGCGCGTTCAAATTCTAACGAAATATTTTACATGTTTTCATTTTTAGTGTTGCGTTCATTGATTAACAAAGTTCAACAAATTGATTACGACTCTCAGATGCTGGCGAAGGCTAAATTGTAGTAAATTATCGCGATTTTCTTTTAAATAATTTATATTTAAAGTTATAATAAATAAATTATACAATAACTTATGCGTAAGTAAACAGATTTTGGAATTCTTCTTGTGGTAAGAATGCCAATAGGCAACAACAAAAATAATTTAAAACGTTTTTCTCAGACTTTCAAAGTTAAACGATTGTAATAAACTCTTATAAATAACTTAGGTATACTAAAAAAAAAAGCATATACTCCTAGCAAACAAGAAATCATACGAAACCCGAAAACGAAAACCCATTAACCAAGTAATTGTCTAAGAAGAAAATCGTCTAACAATGCATCAAATTGAAATGGACACTTTTCGGTTACAACATTTAAAAAATATAACTGGTAAATTCTCAACTTGTTGTATATATATATATTCTATCTGTATGCTTGATTATGTTCAATTTCAAATTGTGACTATCCCGCGAGCAAATCGATTCTCAAATAACGTTTAACATTTAATTTTATGGTTTACATCGAAGCAAAGCATATAAAGTTAATACTTTCTGAGTTGTACATATTGCTCTAGGTTCTCGACATTCACTTGTCCATATCATCAGTGGCTTTCCATTAGCATTAGCTGTGTGAGATTGTGTGTGGAAGCTGTGGTTAACTTATAGGTTCGGTTCCTCTTGCATTCGGTTAGCTTTCAAATATAGTTTCTCACTAAAAATATATGCTTGCTGCAGTTTGACATGTGAGTTACGTTATTGTTATCAGTAGTTTCTCTATGCATATTATATATATTTAACTGTAGTTCTTAACAACACCAACCGCTCGACGAAAGATATTAAAAAATTTGAATACGAATATAGTACGAATGTCATGCAAAACGGGGACGAATGACGGAAATGCATTTGCCCAATATACACTTTGATGACTAACACTCTCGGTTTCAACAGTAATGAGAATTTCGTTCAATTTTCTTTTGTATTTGGTGGGGTGTTCTGTATACTAGTTCTCTGATGCCCTACAATGCTGCTTTGTAGTGATTTTCCTGCTCACTTAGTTGCATTTATCCTCGGAACGAACACTAAAAACTAGGCGCCGTAAAATATTTGTTACTCGATCAATTCTTGCATCGTTCGCATTTCTAGTGGAGTATTTTGTGTGTGAATCTGTGTATCTGAGTATCTGTGTCTTTATCTGTATCTGAGTGTGGTTTTTCTTTTGGCAGTTACTAATGGCGCGGCTAGGAATTTATGTGGGGCGCCAGACATCGGGATCTTCCATGAGTGTGATATGCTGATCGCCGCCCATCTGCATCTGACCGCCCGCCTGACTGCCGGCCATCTGTGTGGGCGATGTGGCAGCGGCGGCCATGTCCTCTCGAGAAGCTCTACGTGTTAGTTTATAGTTATTTAAGCGTTTTCACAGTGGCAAGCACATCGTGGGAATATAGAGAAAACATTTGGTTTCGATTAGCAAAAATGGCTTAGCACAACTAACTAAATCTCTCGCTCCTCCGTTCGCTTAGCAAATAAACTAACCCCCCCATTCGATTAATCGAAGTCGTCTTTAAATTCAAAAGTTCACCATAAAGCCTGCTTTGAATACCGGGTTAAAGTTTTAGGAACAATACAATTATAATTATAGATACTTCTTTTAGAGTTCATAGGGCTTCGCTGTGATTTTCTGAATTTAACTGCGATTTTCCGAGATGCCTACCGCCCCGTACTCACTTCTTGCCTAACGCCATCATGCCGTAGACCACGCCAGTGCCAAAGATCAGCCCACTGCCGAACAAGCTGGCCAATCCGAAGCACAGAATAATGGGCGGAATGGCCATGCTGAAATGAAAAACATAAACTTTAGAAAATAATGCAATTTATAAAAAAAAGTTCATTGGTTACTCACGCAATGTAGAGCCCGGCACGGAAGTACAAGGGCTTGGAGTCCACCTTGTCCGCGATCACGTTCACCTGCTCAAAGCAGACGAAACAGCAGGGCGCCTCCAGGAGCATCACCACAAATCCTGCCACCATTTGAATGATGCCAGCCACCAGGCAGGATACGCTGAGCGTGATGATGGAGAACACATTCCACAGGCCGAAGAGAATGGCAACTGGAAGGCAGACAAACGATAAGAGATGTTAGTTATGCAATGTCATAATCTACTAAATAAGTGAAGTGTTTCCTTGGCTATTAATTTGCTACTTAATCTGCTGTTTCCTTGTAGCTCAAGTTTCATACTGCTAACTCATATTGATATTTTATTATTTAAAATAAATACAACTAATTTTTATGTTTGTATTTTTTTAGGTCAAGCTATTTTTGTCATTTTCAATAAAAGGCGTATATCTTTATCGCCAAACACTGACCCAGGGGACTGACCAAAAATTCCAATCTCATACTCCCACTAGACCCATTATGTCGGGCCAACTTCTGCGTATGGTAAAAACGCGGAAACGCAATCTAATCTACAACGCTGACTCATTCATATTGTGCCAATTTCTAACTTTTTATGGCCTTCTCTTTTATTTAAAAATTCAAAACAAAAAAGAGCCACAGAAGCGTGACAAACGGCATGAAAAACAGTTGGGCAAATGGTTAGTTGATAGTAAGTAGTTCACAGGTAGAATTTACTAAATTCCATTTGATATCGCTAGAGGGGCGTACAAGTGAATTACATTAAAATATTTTATCAGCTGCTTTTGGTCTATGATAAAAGCATAAACAAAGAGTAAACAGCACATACGACTTTAATTCGCAGATAAACAAATGACTGGGGCGTGATAATTGGATAAAAGTGGCGGGAAAAAATGCTGCAAAAGATCACGAGGAAAATTTGAATTCTAAAATTCTACAAAAAAACTGAAAATAAATATAAAGATTCCACTATTCAGGTCACTTTTAATATTCAGCTTCGCAAGTTAGGTTTTTCCTTTTGCGAAATCCGATCTGGGTTTTGAGGTTAATGCGGTTCTTAAAGCCAGGCAAACTGACCCAACCTGGGGAAGAAGTCGTTGTGCTCCACGAACCGGCTAATAAAATTATTTATTAATCATAGACTTTGGTTTTATTTGGTTTTATTTTACGCAAACAGAACCGGTTCATTGTGGAAGCCGCACGAGTGAGTTTGTGATCCCTTAATTGAGGTATTCAGCTATTTATATTGATTTTAAGTGGATGGTGTTCATTTGTTGGGCAATTTCTCCATTTCACTAAGCGACAATCATTGCCAGAATATCCAACAACAAAAGATGCGTTTGTACAGAGAAAAAAAGATGTACAAACGTTTATTTGCATATATTTTTATTTTGAATGAATAAATAATTGCCTTTGGTTGATCTCTAAAAATTCCAAGAATAATATGCGTAAGTGTACGAAGTCTCTTATCAATGAGGCATATTGTTTCTGTGGAATTTTCAGTCATTTCAATAAATTGAAATTATTTATTGAATTATTTCATTTTTAAAATAAATTTCATTGGATCTGAATGTTAAAATGTTTAGTTTTCATCCTAAAAAATAGTTAAAATCTAAGTATTCCAACGACATGAAACTCAATAGCATAATCAAAACTCCAACTGCGATGAAAAAGATTGACTTGGGCTTAATCAAAGTAGATCACGACTACTTAAAAGTTCATTGAACTGCATTTCTTATGCATTCAGAAAGATGATGATGAAATTGCAAAATAGATGACCCAATTGAATTTAAGATTCGCCTACACTTATTACGATGTTGCACTTATAACACGTGTGGCAGCCTAAGGGTTAAGGTTAAAAGAGTCCAGATAAAAAAGCAAATACGCAAGCGGGTAAAACAAAGTTAAAAATAGAGATGGAAAGAGGGAAGCTGATACAACAAAAGGCAGTGCGAATTTCGATTGAATGGGCACAGAGAATTACATTCGATGCGGAAAGAAAAAACAGAGCGCCAAACTTGACACAGAAAAGCTCCTATACACACTTGCAATTTCCTACACACGAAATAAAAAGTTATCAAACGAAATTGTTAGATAAGAGGCTAATATTAAGTGCAGTAACTCCACTTAGTTAAGTGGTATGTATACCACAAAAAGCCCTTTTATGACTTTGTTTTGCCTTAAAATTATACGTTTCTTTCTTAATTCATATGGAAATCTCACACGTTACCCTAAATTTCTTTGAATTTTATGTAAACATATATTAAACATAACTCGTGTTTTTTTTCAGTGTGTGAATTTGTGTATCCTTTTTGTGTTGTCTTTCCCATGTTTCCTTTCTCCGCTCTCACTGCCGCTCACCTCTCACTCTCCCTCTCTTGCTTTTCCTTTATCAATGTCAGAGAGCGTGCGTACACACACGAACACAACTGCACACCTACACCTACGAATAGATAACAGCAACAACAACAAAGGGTGGTACACAAAAATCGATGCAACATATTTTTGGGCCGCCCAATGTCACGGATGTTTTTTCCAACATTTTAATGGGTTAGGCTAGTAGATAACTTAGTATATATCCTACGACTTACAGAAGGCGGCCACAATGCCCAGCAATCGACTTCCATATTTGAGATACCAGGGCTGCTCCGGTCCAATTGGATCTTGTTGATTCGGCCGTGCCAGCAGACCCGTTATCTTTTCCGCAAACGACTGATCCGGGAAATGGGCGGAAATGGGGAAAAATCGAAATGCAATTAGGAAAAATCGAAGCACAATTTTGTATTGTGACGCGGCGGCCGCTTTTTTTAACACGCACACATTGCCACGACAAAAACACACACACCAGTTAACGCGCGGTTCACACGCATACACACTCACACCGCTCACTGCGTCAGCATTTTATCACAATCATTTATCTCAGTCGATTAAGAACTACCTACCATGGCTATTTGTTTAGTCAGTTAGCTAGGCTTAAACTAATTCGAACAATTACTATGTGCACTTTTCACGTCACACGGAACGAAAAAAATTCTGTTGTACTTTGCGTTCTGCTGCACGCGAACCGAACTAGTTCGCTATTCTGATGGCCGATAGGGGCTATCGATACTCGGAAGTTATGGGAGGCGAATGGAACTAGTTTCCTGGAATCCTAGATTAACTGAATTTAAAATTTTTAAATTTATATTTTATTTAGTCATCGAAGCTAAGCTTTTGCCTGCAAAGCTACAAGTAAATCATAATTATTTGTAATTTCATGTTTTGGGTTGCGAATATTCAAATAAACGCAAATACTGTTTTAGTTAATGGAAAAACTAGAGCCCAAACTTATAAATTGGTTTTTTGTTCGATTATGATATTAAACAATATTTTCCGATTCTCATAGCAAATGTTAAGCACATTTTTTTACACTGTAACGTTTAATATGCAGAAAAGTCACTACGATCGTAGATCGTTCCACCTAATTCCTAAATCTGAACAACTATCTCTATTCAAATCAATCAAAATTAATTTAATTTTAGATTTGTATAAATTTCGAAATCCCTAATTTAAATTTTAAGAATCGATTAATTCAATAACTTATCGACATTAAGCAGCTCTGGTTTATATCGATGAATTAAAGATAAATCGAGAGTATCGATTCGAAGAAATCATTTATTATTTGGCCTTTTATTAATTTGTTTTTTAGAACTTCTCGAAAATATTAGCAAAATGACAGAAGCGGAAATTTGCAAACTATGCAAGGATAACCGGGCAATTGATATCGATCTCGAGAAGCCCAAATTCAAATCGGTCAATGAACTCTTGCAAATACTGTTCGATTGGTACAAAATTGATGTAAGTTTTGAGAGTTTGTGAGTCCCAACGGATGTTACATGCAATGATAACCACGTTTTTTAGGCTGCTATCCTGGGGGAAAATTCCTGCATTTGCGAGCGCTGCTTTGGAGAGACTTTGCGCATAAGCGAATCCCTGGAGAAGTGGGGCACGGCCCACGAAGTGTTTCACCAGAGGCCCATCGAAATAGACGACTCCACTGCATTTCAGGTCAAGTTGGAAGTGCCATCAGACAAAGAAGAGGTGGAAACGGAAATGAATGATGAGGAGAATTCTCTTGATCAGCATATCGCGGAGCCACTGAAGGAAGACCATGATCCATTGGAAAAAAACGAGAATATGGAGATCGTACTTGAAGAATCTTTGAAAACCCCGTCCGAGGATTACTTTTGCGCGGGATTGGCACGCAATGGCTTGGCAGTCACCAAGTTCTTCAAGGACAAGACCCAAGCCACACGGATGCTATGCACCTGTTGCGGCCATGTGCTCGAACTCCTGAGCCAAATCCGCATGCATTCTTGGAAACGCCGCCCAAATCCGGTCTACTATTGCCGCGAGTGTGGCTCAGAGTTCCGCAAACTACGCGAACTACATGAGCACATGGAGACGATGGAACACAACAAGACCATGAGCAGCAGAAGGGATTTGGAATTTCTGTGCCTCAGATGCAAACAGATATTCCCACGCTATTTCGACGTTATCCGCCACGAGAAAATGGTTCACAATCTATCCGATTTCATCTGCGAGGAGTGCCACGTGTTCTTCGCTAGCAAAGGATCCTACAGGAGGCACATGAGAGGCCACGAAGTCGAATCCAAGCAGAATCAATTTTATGAGTGCCCATATAAGAACTGCATCTCACGTTATAGAGTGTCGCCATTAAGTTGCCATTGCCTCTTTTCTGGACTCAAAAGCAAACTGCCGCCTGCCCAACAGGAACGACTCCTTCGGCAGGGCAAGTTTATGACGCTGGACCCCAAGGAACGGGTTGAACCCGATCGAAAGTCTCGCTCCCGAGGGAATAACTTTAACACTAAGGCAGATTTCCCGGAAGACCCGACGGAATGTACCAACGGAGGACAGTTCATCAGCCTGCCCAAGAAAATGTCCCTGCAGAAGGGAAAGTACATCAATGTTTCGGACAATGGAAGTCCTTAGTTTCCAACTAGCAAATTATGGTAATCTTGAAAACTGATTAAATATGTACAAATTAATACTGTAAAAACAAAGCGGTTAAAAGATGCTTTTATCCCATTAGAAATAAAAAAATTCAGTTTTAAAACTTGGTACATCAATTTATTGCCGGAAATTTTTGGGGGGAAAACGTTGGAAATATATATTGCCACAAATAAGTTATTTAATAATCTTTTTACGTTACAATTGTTCTTGATTGAAGAGTTAACTTGAATTTTGTATTTGGTTGTTTTGGCTTTAAATTCTACAAATTGTATTTTTGATATCGTATGATTTTGAAGGAGGTGCTTACACTAGAATAGAATTGCTCAACCAAAGAATCTGGATTTCTTTCAACTTTATTTTCAGGAAATCTATTCTTGTGCATCCACGATCTCGCTTTTGTGTTGGACGTGTTTACAGATTTGTTTTTTGGTTTGTCTATGTTCGATACAATGGTTAAAATGCATAGCAAATTTAGCTTGGAGCCAGTACTCGGATCACTCCAATCGTCGGGCGGTTCTGACTTTCAGGTGTTGGCAAGATTTCAATATAGCGCAAGTCCTCACGCATCCAACATTCACTTAGATTAACTTAATGTGGTCGGTTGTTGTTCCAGGAGCCCTTTACTAAAGTTAATTAATGCTATGTCTATGGTTCTTCAAAAAAAATGAAAGTAAAATATAGTGTGTGTCTGTGGATTGGTAAAATTGTAATGGGATTGCAGTTCATCAAATGAAGAGTCGATTTTTTTCCTGTTTGGGTTCATATTTAAAATGTTACTCTTTTGAGTTTGTTTCTTTCGTTTACAACAAAATGTTACAATATTTAATTCTTGGGTTTGTTGAAATTTTCAAGCTGTGTAAACAACGCTGTTCTTGTAGTTTGATATTCATTGCTTGCTGGATTAGTTTGATGTTGTTTGTCACTTGGCCCAGACAAATGACCAAAGAAGTTAAGTTCGTTTTTGGTGTTGAGAAGAAAGAAGGCATTAAATCAGGATAGAAGGACATTGTTATCAATTTCGTTGGGCATTTGTCTGTGGCGGCTGGAAACGGATCTTGAGTGTTTCCAATAAAAATAAAACTTTAAACTATAGGCTTTTAATAAAAATGAATTATAATCCAAATCCAAATAAGGAGAGAAGTGTTTAAAACAGATTTGCAGCTCATTAAGTAAACATATAAAATAAAAGTTAATATGGCTTTTCAAAAAGCTTTAAAAGTCAATGGTAAAAGATTTAAAGCAAATGCAAATTTCTTACTGTTTTTGGCCGATACGCTTAGAGAACTACTTTCGAATTGAACACAAAAGGCCGAGTTACAGGGAACTTGTTTTGATTTTCGGTGCTGTAAACCTATTGACTCTGATTTTACCACCTTGGAGACATTGCTGGTCATTGCTTAGTCTAAAGATAAACGCTAATAGGCAACTGTTTCACACATTGGAGACTACGTTTGAAGGAGGAATTAGTTAACATGCTAACATGACATGCCTACGAATTATAGGAAACTTGGCCTGGCTGAAAACCATCACGAACTCTACGCGTAGTTATCAAAAGACTTAACATTTCTTAAAAGGCTTCTCTCCCCCGTAACTTACGCACTAGTGGCTCACAAAAATATATACTCCCGTTCTGGTTGTTTCGTAAAATTACAAGTCGCTCAAACACATTTACCTCCCATCGTATATATCATACAAATTTCTTATGATGAAAACGTTTTAGGCATTCAATTTTAAACTAATTTAAATTCGTTAAATGTTTTGTTTTCTCATGTTTAGCTTCACAATCCCCATTCCGAAGTGGTCAATCAAAAATTGACGAAACACTTTGCTGCTGAGATATGCCTGATATTGCCCCTGATTGTGGGAAAGTGGGTCTTCATTTTGAACGGTGTATGTGCGGGGGCATTCTTTTGTTTGATTAAAATGGTGTTGTGGTTCGCTTATAAAAGTTTTTGTAGTTGCCAGCCGTTTGTTAAGATCACAATTGTGCTAAGAAGTACTATATCACAATTTAATTATTTACATTGTTATTATTTGTATTCTTTCTTACACATCTTTCTCTCCTCTCTCGTCTAACTTTCATAGGTGGGGGCGGGCAGTAAGTAATACGGCCCGGAAATATTATTTGTTAATCATCGTGTTGTTCTCGCCCCGCAGAAGCATTTCATTGCCCCTGCCAAAAGTCAACTGTGGACTTTGAAATCGAAGCACAACGTTCTGTACTTGGGGCGGTTTAAAGCTACGCTTTAGTTAAGTTAGATTTAGTTTGTTGTTGGTTTCTCTAAAAATACGTTCAAACGGCGAGCACTCTGCTCGAAGTAGGCTAGGTTCACTAGGCTCACAGTAAACACTTTTAGCTTATACAGAAGGGATTCTAACATAATTATACTCAATTTGTTCGCTCTCACTTGGATCTTAAAGTCGAACAGCGATTGTAGTGTTATTACAAAATATTACTTTACGTGTGCTGAGCGGAAGACTCTCGTTTATGTTTTACTTTTCTTTTTTCTTTTTGGTATGAAAATCTTGTTCTTTCTCGTATTAAAAATGTCCTATACAATTGATCGCATTCAATTTTCGAGTTTAGGTGTGCTTGTAGTTCCCTAACGTAGAATATATATATGTCTGGAAAAGCTTGATCTCCAGTACAGAGATCGAGAAACTTTACTTATGTACATAGTCTCCAAGGCCTAGGACTAGACATGATTAGTTGTCTATGTAGTGTCGGTAGTTGTAGTGTTAGTTTTATAACAAATGAACTTGTTAAATGCAATTGGCATGCTTTCATTTACTGGCAAGTCTCCAAAGTTTATGTTACCCAAAGCGCGAGTCCTTAAACGCCACAGAGCCTCCTATACTATTTGGTGTTCCCGGTAACCGGGCCTTTTGCGCGGAAATGCATTAATTGAGAGTTTTGAAAGGAAGTGTGTGTGATTGACTCAAAGAAAAGTTTAGCAAAACACATTTGCTATGAAGTTCTTGGTAAAGGAGAAATTCGTCCACGAATTAAAATTTGGCGTAAAGTCGATTCCCAGCTGCTGCTGCTGCTGTTGTTGCTGTTCTAGTTGCAACTGTTGCTGATGGTTCTGCTGCGGCTGCTGCGACTGTGCCCGCTTCAGAATCCTCAAATTTGTGCCGGAGGCCATGCGCTGCAGCCTGTGCATGTCCTGGGCATCCGGAGCTGATGTTGTTGCTCCTGTGGCACTGCCTGCTCCAAGGTTAAGCGACACTGAAGCAGGTCGTGGTCGTTGTTGCTGCTGCTGCTGCTGCTGCTCGTTATTTGGTGTCTTTTGAGCTGCTGCCGCTGCCGATAGCATGGCTATCAAATCCATGCCCGTTGTGGGCTGCTGTTGTCCCAGGATTTTGACTGGCTGCTGTGGATTGTACTGCTTATCACTCTGCGACTTGGTGCGCGATCGTTGTTGTTGCTGCTGCTTTTGCGCCTTAGCTGCCTTAAGTTGTTGCTGCTTCTCCTTGCGTATTAAATCGAAGGAGCTGACAATCTGCTGAAGATTCTCGGTTTTATGTACCTATTTTACAATCAAACACTGAGATAACTCACCTTCTCATTGCTTGCCGATTGCTGCGCATCGTTCTGACTTTGGCTATGGAACAGTTGACGCTTCGAGGATACAGTACCTCCTACGACGGCGCCATTTGACGTCACTGGCGTTGCTGTTGTAGGTGGCGTTGCCTGATTGCTGCCCGCAGCCACATTTTGTTTATTGCGTTTCCCATTGCTATTGCATATGTTCATCGAGTTGATGGCAGCGGTGGCGGTGGCGGGAGCTGCCGATCCCGCTCCCGTTCCAGCGGTCCCCTTGCCATTGAGATTATTCAATTTAACGCCATCCAGGTCGCCCATGGACTTGTGTCTCTGGCGTCGCGATTCATTTCGCACTCCGGCGACGTCCTTCTTGCAACTCCCGTTCATATTGGTGGGCGAGGACGCTTTTGGCGATTGCTGGCCAGAGAATTTGCGGCGACGCGGCTCGATTCCAGCCTTCCGATCGTTCACCCACTTCTTCAGGCGCTTCACAAACGGCATAATCATGAAGAAGGAGTTGGAGGTCTTGCCCAACTTGGCCTTTGATATGGCATCGTTCTTGTTCACCGGCAGCGCATCGATGCGGAACCAGTCGCAGCACTTGATCTCGTTGCGTGTGCGGGGCGCGAACTGCGTGTCCATCGGTATGTTTCGCACCACGTACAGCCGCGTGTACTGGTAGTTGATGAACGCCTCGATGTAGTCGTTGGCATCGATTAGGTCCGTAATATCGAACCCGGTCTCCTCATAAACCTAAAAAATCAACGGAGATTAATAAATTTGTTTTCAAAGTCTATCCATTTACAATTATTCTATTTCACTTTTTTGTCTTTTTAACACCACACTGAATGCATTCATTGTGCACAATAATATTTTCAGAATTGCAATATATTCCCGACTTGCCTCTCTCGTTGCACAATGAGCTGGATCTTCGTTCTCATTGATCTTGCCCTTGGGAAATCCCCAAGAGTTGCGCGCGAAGTAGGACTGCACTAGCAAGCAGTGATTGTGATCCTCGGACACCAGAATAGCGCCATAAGTGGGCACCGACAGCTTGTAGTTCTTCCACTCGTCCAGGATTTGATCCACGGTGCCAAAATGTTTGTTCAGAAAGGGAATGTGCTGGTGAAAGAGTAATATAATCCATACAACTCAAAGAACATAAGCTATCAATATCCGAAACTCACTTGGAACAACTGCATGGCAAACAGCTTGATGCCCACCGAGGGCAGCTTCCGTTGCACGCACTTCGGGGTCTCGCCATCCTCGCCAGATTCGGGGGCACAAAAGAAATCCAAATAGAACCAATGGGCCAGTTCGATTTGGAAACACATACGTATTAGATTGTTTAGCTCCATGTCCGGAACATTGATTATAAATCGACTGGCCAGATCATCAAGTATATCGGACGGAATTTTCGATTTCTCTGGCAATTTAATGCTGGACGCCTTCGTGGTACTTGCTCTTGGTGTTATTGCTGCTGATGTGACAACTGCTCCTGCTCCCGATGGCGCAGATGTGCCTGCGGCATCCTCCGAGGATGAGCTGCCGTAGGAGGAGTTTGTCGATGTCGATGAGTGGGTCGATGATATGGATGAATTCAGCCGTTGCTTCTGCTGCTGCTGCTGTTGATGTGGCTGTTGTGTGTATGGACGTTGCTGCTGCTGCGTCTGCTTCTTCCTTTCGATGGCGATGGGCGCTGTGGGCGTGGCGGTGAAAACAGCTCCAGTTTTTAGCAACTGGTTTAGTACATCATACTCGCTTTTAATATCGAGGTTTCGTCGTTGTGGTTGTTGCTGCTGCTGCAGCTGTTGCTGTTTTTGTTGCTCGTGTTGTTTGCTATTGCTAGTGTGGCTGTGGTTGTTGTTCTTGCTGTGCTGGTTATTGTTATTGTTGATATTTAGCACTTTTTGTAAAGTGAGCGACGCGAGCAACGCTAGATTGTTGACTTGAAATAGAGAGGGGAACAATTGATAGATAAGAACACGGCCCCAAGAAACTGATAGTAATATAAACACCACGAGGTAATGAAACTACAATAACAGCTGATATATGAATAGACAGTTATGTAGTTTTAGATAAAAGCAATGCAAATGTGATGTGTTTTATATCTAAACCCTACCTTACAAGCTGTATATGTGTTGAATCTTTGTTAATGCGTAGTAAACGTAATAGGTTTGGTAAACAATGCCATCAAGATAACTACGTTTTATAAATACTTTTATTGTTTCTATTTATTTTCCACGAAAATGTTTGATACATTTTGTATGTATGTTAAAGCGTATGTTGTTTAAAGCTTTTAAAGCAATTTAAAAGAAATATATAGAAATAGAAAGCAAATGTTTGCGTTGTGGCCTAAGATAATCTTTAATGGAAACTTTTTTAGGTATATTTTCTGAAAGAAGGTACGTTATTTCGACTTCCTATCAGTTTTACCTTTAATGGTAAACATCTCGATTCGATAAGCACCCATTGTAAGAGCCTAAAAATAACCCTTTTCGACCATTGGTTGCCATGCTGTCTCGGAAACTGAGGCAAATGCTATTGGAGCACCTTGAGGAACTGCTGAGTAACCGCAATCCCCTGGCCAATGATCTACGTACATTTCTGCGCTGCCAATTGCGCAACAACAAACAGCGAGACAAGCGGCAAACCACTACTATTACTAGGCTATTGCCGTCGTACTCCGTTCGCTTGGCCTCTAAAAAAACAATTGAAAGCAGAAAAAACACACGGGCAGTTCAGCGACCCCGTTGAAATGTGTTGCACCATGCACACGCACACTAGAGTTGGTGTGGGTGACTACTTGTGCAATGTGCATTCAGTGCTACAGTACGACCTCGATAACGTGGACTGGTGGCATACAGTTGATTGAAAGTTCTGTCTTCAACGTCACCGGGAGTGGAAAATTTTATCAATTCTATACACTAGTAACATTGACTATTTTACCTTAAAAATATTAATTTTTTCTTTGCATTTTTTATAGTGAATTCAAGCCGCTCCAATTTTTACTTTTTTGATCTTACCAAATAATGAATTACCCTAGTTCTTTAGTTTTTAGTTAAGTGATATAAGTCTTAAAAATATACGATGATTGGTGATGTAAACGAAATAGGCAATTACAAAAAGAAACGAATAGATATATTTTGATTGAAGCCAAATACTGAAGTTTGTAATTATATTTGTATAATTTCAATATTCGGACTATATTTTATATAGATTACGAGTTTCTGGATGAGTGATATTCTGTTTGTCTCCTTCGCTTTTGATTATTAAGGATTTTGAACATAATAATCATAAAATATGGATAGAACGTGAAGTTCTTTAACGAGAAAGTGTGACTCTTTCGAGTACCTACTGCACCCTATGCTTTGTATTTACATATATTTCATTATTTATATAGTTTATTATAAACCCACTGGAACCGCTTATCATCTAAAGACCCGCCTACCGTTATCATCCTTGCTGCTACTGCTAACGCTAGCAGAGGCAGAGACGGTGGCAGAGGCAGAGGCTGTGACGACAGCGACGGCGTTATTAATCAGTGGTGCGATTTCCATAATATTTATTTCGATATTGGAGCTCCGTTTGTTTATGTAATACACTTTATTGGCTTTACTTTTTGTGTTTGTCTTTTTCGCAAAATATTTTTGTTTGTTTGTTAATTCACATTCGCGTCTCTCTCTCTCCCCCTCTCTTTCGGTACGCTTGTGTATTTATGTGTGAGAGAGCGCAACTGTGTGTTTGTGTGTGAGAGAACGCAACTGTGTGTGGGTGTACGAATGTGAGTATGTGTGTGTAAGCGTTTTGTCACGTATTTTTACAACGGCGTTGCTTTTGTAGTAAATATGGCTGCCAAGTTTCGAAAATTTCTGCAATCGTCCGCTTTTGTCGCACGAATTTAAATTTCCAATGCAATTTTTGTACTTGTACTCTAGTTATTCCATCGGTAGCATTACATTCTAATGCTATTGTTCTCTCGATTTTCGCTCTCTTTCCCTCAACATGTTTTGCATTTGCATTTAATTCTGTTGTTGCTATTGCTGTTGTTTTTGTTGCTGTGTCGTCGTTTTTGTTATTGCTGTAGTCGTTGTTGTTATTGTTGTTTGTGTTCCACTCCATCCACAAAATAATTGAGTGCGCTCCACTTTGGTGCGAGGGAGACGGAAAATTCTTCGCACGCACACAGTCTCACGTTTTCCGTTTTCTTTTCTCGCCCAGTTCACGTACTTTCCACTTTCCAATTTCGAATTATTTGCTCGCAAAACTTATTCGCGATTTAAATTGCCTTTATTTACACGTTGCACTTAAAAGGAGCTACTATTTTGCACTATTTAACGGGCTTTTCAACTGCTCCAAAACTCGCCTTCCTCTTCAGCGTCGCGTATAGAAATAGTATGAGTGGTGAGATAAAAAATACCAGCGTGCTGTTCACGAAGATACCAAAATATACCGTTTCTGTTGCGACCAGGGAAGCCAAATACAGTTGGCTCTGTCATAAATGTACTCATACAAAGCCTGCCTTATGTTATTTACTTAGGCAAGAATATTAGAAAGCATTCTACTAACGAAAAATTTTAAGATATTATTATAATGATTTCAATAATTCCCAGTTTTATTCCCTTCTGTTGTCCATATTTTTATATAGCTCAGTGATTATTTTATTGTAAATTATATAAAAATATGTGATCACTTATTTTCATTTCGAAAAAAAAATGTGAAGTCGTATTTCATAGCTCAGTGCTTATTTTATTGTAAATTATATAAAAATATGTAATCACTTATTTTCATTTCGAAAAAAAAAATGTGAAGTCGTATTTCATAAAGATCTTGTTAAATTAGTTTACGTATAACGTTTACGATTTAATAAAAATATCGATATAACGAAATGTCCATCAAAGTATCACATTATAAATAAGTGTATTCTCGAAAATATCGATACACTCATAATATTATGCATTTCTCACATCCCTAGCACCGTACCAATCGTTTCGTGTTTCGACTTTTCCAGGGCAACCAAAAAACGATTTTTCCGTGCTGAAAAGTGCAATTCGCGCAAGGAAAATCTTCGATGTGGTCCTTTTAAGCCATCAAGATTGCATTTTCGAAATTTTCCGCCTGCAGCTGGCCCTGGACGTGCTTTGTATCCGTGGAGAACAGAGACGCAAAGGTTGGGACACCAACATATACATCGAAATCTAAACCAACATCGCCCGCGTGTGTGTGTGTGTGTGTGTTGTGTGCTTGTGGGTGGACCAGGTTACCTATCAGATTTAAGGTGTTCCATTGAGTGACTGTTGTAAAAGCGAATGAACATTTATCACATGGATAAAATAGATTTCAGTTTTAATTAAATGTTGGTGATAATAAATCCACAAGCATATTATTGAACTGGAGAACTGTTTATCTTATCCATCGAATAACTCACCTTTCCAATTTCTTTACCATTAATAGCACATGTTTTAATTTTAAAACTTACCTATTTTGAGTTTCAAAACAGAAGTTTCAAGTAACAATCTTTTAGCTTAAATAAATAATAAATATTCAAGAATTATTAATATATGTTTTTTATCATGTATAAGAATGGTGGATTCTTAAACCTAACGTGTTGAACATATACCTTAAATAACACTCGTATTAGTGTTTAGTTGTATCTTTAGTCGAAAGGTCCACCTTAGTATCCGCAGAACCGAAGTTGTGCATGTGTGCGTGTTACACAGCATGTCTGTGTGTGGGTGGTGCAAAAGGGGCGGAGGACAAGAAAAATAAATCAGAATTTCCACATCCAGTGCCCAGAATATGACTTTATTTATATCAAAACTGTACAATTGCTTAAAATCCACCAATTCGGAAAAGTTGCTTCAATAGGATACTAAACAAATCACAATGTCCTCGTAAATTAATTAGGTAGTTACTCACTTACAATCGAGTTCAATGCCACCCTTCTACGCCCTACCTACGCATTGATTTGATTTACTTTTACTTGAACATTAATCACTATTCTACTATATACTTACATTTCTGCCCACAGATAGACGCCGTGTGGGGTTGGGTTGCTTCCGGCCCGCTGCGCTTAGCAGCGAACAGAATGGGCGACCTGCCGGGCTCGGGATCCACCGCTCAACCACGGGATGCTGGTAAGGATTTGATAGGAGCTTGGTTTGAATTTGAGAAGAGAGCAAGCCAGGGGAATCTTGTGTGCCTAATGTGACTTTAAATACTTCATATTTGTTCAAAAGACTATGATCTTTCAGCTATGGAATACTCTTAGCTTTCAGCTAAAGAATACTCTTAGAAAAGGCTTTTACTTCATAAAAAAGTATTTAAGCTCATTCACAATTCAAATTAATCGGTTCCATTAAGTTTATTTGTACTATTACAAAACATATGTTATTTTTTTACTCAAAATCAATTTGTATGCCAACAGCTGTCACCGGTACCGGTGGTAATTCCACGGCTGGTGGCGGCTCCTCCGTTGGATCTACGGCAGTGGACCGACCTCCGTCGCCCGCCCGCCTCTCTCACACATCCGAGAAACATCCGAAGGTCACGCTCACGGAACTAAATATGCTACGGCGCCATCGGGAGCTCTGCGATGTGGTGCTCAACGTGGGCGGACGTAAGATCTTTGCCCATCGGGTCATTCTGTCCGCCTGCAGCTCCTACTTCTGTGCCATGTTCACTGGCGAACTGGAGGAATCGCGCCAGACTGAGGTCACCATACGCGACATCGATGAGAATGCCATGGAGCTGCTCATCGACTTTTGTTACACCGCCCACATCATTGTCGAGGAGTCGAATGTCCAGACCCTCCTACCCGCCGCCTGCCTGCTTCAACTGGTTGAGATTCAGGACATCTGCTGCGAGTTCCTCAAACGGCAGTTGGATCCCACCAACTGCCTGGGCATACGCGCCTTTGCCGACACACACTCCTGCCGGGAACTTTTACGGATCGCCGATAAATTTACGCAGCACAACTTCCAGGAGGTGATGGAGAGCGAGGAGTTCCTGTTGCTCCCCGTCGGCCAGCTGGTGGACATCATTTGCAGCGACGAGCTGAACGTGCGCTCCGAGGAGCAGGTCTTCAACGCGGTCATGTCCTGGCTCAAGTACAATGTCGCCGAGCGGCGACAACATCTGGCACAGGTGAGCTACTGTAAACCATATCTGATTACTACTTGTACCGTCAATTTCTAGGTATTGAAACTAACAAATAAATAATGAAATCATATTTCCGAATATTTTCAGGTGCTCCAACACGTCCGTCTGCCTCTGCTCTCGCCAAAGTTCCTGGTTGGCACGGTGGGTTCTGATCTCCTGGTGCGCAGCGACGAGGCCTGCCGGGATTTGGTGGATGAGGCCAAGAACTATCTGTTGCTCCCGCAGGAGCGACCGCTGATGCAGGGTCCACGCACCAGACCGCGCAAACCAACTCGACGAGGGGAAGTCCTGTTCGCCGTGGGCGGATGGTGTTCCGGCGATGCCATTGCCTCCGTGGAGCGCTTCGATCCCCAGACCAACGACTGGAAAATGGTCGCTCCCATGAGCAAGCGACGCTGCGGAGTTGGTGTGGCCGTGTTGAATGATCTACTTTACGCCGTGGGCGGTCACGATGGCCAGAGCTATCTGAACAGCATCGAGCGTTATGATCCACAAACGAATCAATGGTCCTGCGACGTTGCGCCCACCACTTCTTGCCGCACCAGCGTGGGCGTGGCTGTGCTCGACGGCTTCTTGTACGCGGTGGGTGGCCAGGATGGCGTTCAATGCTTGAACCACGTGGAGCGGTACGATCCGAAAGAGAACAAGTGGTCCAAAGTGGCACCGATGACAACAAGGCGACTGGGAGTGGCGGTAGCCGTGCTTGGTGGATTCCTCTACGCAATTGGTGGCTCCGATGGACAGTGTCCGTTGAACACCGTAGAGCGATATGATCCCAGGTAATTCATAAATAAAGCATGTAAAATCTTTGGACGTACAACTACAATCTCTAGCGCTTGTAACAAATGACCTTAATGTGCATTGCTCTTGAACGTAGTATTTGTTTGATTTACATTGCCCTGATTTTATCATTACAGACACAACAAATGGGTAGCCGTCAGCCCAATGTCCACGCGACGCAAGCACCTGGGCTGTGCTGTGTTCAACAACTACATTTACGCCGTCGGCGGGCGAGACGATTGCATGGAGCTCTCGTCCGCCGAGCGCTACAATCCACTGACCAATACCTGGAGCCCCATCGTGGCCATGACCTCCCGCCGCAGTGGGGTGAGTTTTATTCATACCTTTCCTCGGCGAATAGTATTGTTATAAATGAAATCGTACCATTTTAGGTTGGCCTGGCCGTCGTCAATGGACAGCTGTATGCTGTCGGCGGCTTTGATGGTTCCGCCTATTTGAAAACCATCGAGGTCTACGACCCAGAGACGAACCAATGGCGTTTGTGCGGCTGCATGAACTACCGCCGACTGGGCGGCGGCGTGGGCGTGATGCGGGCCCCTCAGACTGAGAACTATATGTGGTGCGAAAATAGTTTTAAGCAAGCGAATTCCTGAAACTAACTCAACTCCCATCCCTTCCATTGCTGATGAAATGTTGTCTTGTCTCTCTTTTCCCCCCCGAAAACATGCTAACGAATTCAGGATACGGAAAGATTCTGTTGTCTGATGGGAACAGCAGCCGACAACGTTGCCCTCGCAAACGTTGCCGCCGCCGCACTTCTACTAACAATATCCGCAATCGAAGCCAAATCTAATCGACTAAACAAAACACCTTTTCCCCCCATTGTCTACTAGCAGTATAATCGCTTTGTATTAATTGTTAATTGTTTATTTGGTAGAGCCTAAAGCGCATGTTTGTTAGACTTTTCCAAAATAGTATTAGAGTTAGCATTGCCCCGCTCCCACGTTCACCTGCAATCACTCATCCCCATCACTCCTGTGCGTAATTATATATATATGATTCTACTGTATGTTAAGCAAGTATTGTTTATAAATAACTTAATATCTAAATGTTGCCGGTGGTATTTCATGGAAATCGCTAGCTCCATAACCATGCCTTCTTTCGAAAAAAACAAAACAAAATCAAATATTAACCTAGAAACGAATTCGATTAGTTGTAAATCTTTAAACGAAGAGCTCTAAAGTCAAGTAACAAATTGGTATTAAAATAATTTAGACTTAAGGAGTGAATTCAAGAAAGTTTGTCCGAAATTAAACATCACAATGGTGCAATATTTCGATCGACCAACTAAATGCTGTTGTTTAGTCAAGTACTACACTTTAAATCATTGCAAACATCTTCAAAAATACCACGACTATATGAAGTGAGCCGAATAATTGCAAAGAATGAATATTCAGCCTGTCAAGCTTGAAAAACCATTAAGGTAATCACACACACACACAATGAAGAAGTTAGACCTAGCCCAAGATAATTCAATAGTAACAATTAACAATAACGCAGCCGTAAGATCAACTTTAAGCTAATAAATTTTAATATTGTTAACACTAGATCGTGTAAACCGGTAAGAGTTTTCGACCGGAATCAGGTCAAGTTTTAAGATGAATTATTGTTAAACCAAGTTTGACCATCGAGCTGAATGAACCAACTCGAATTAATTGCTTAGATACGGGAGTTAAAACACAACCGGACTCTCAATAACAACACATTTTGTTTGTTGCCTTTTACACCAACACTATTAAACAATTATTTATTCAAAATTATTATTTATTACACGCTTTCGTATCTCATTTAGTTTATTTTAGGTGCACATTTATACACTGTTGTTAAATCGAGCAAAAGCGAATGATCTTTGCTTCCAAAATGATGAATAAGAATAGCATTTATAGAAAACCAAGCTTATTTATATTATAGCTTTAAGTCAATGGTCAACAATTATACAAAAATTCGCATACCACACATTATGCGTAGTTAAACAATAACACTTCGTAGTTGTATTGAGTGGAAAAAAGTGCTTAACGCAAATAATAGAAGTGTTAACCTAAGAGATGATCGTAAACCCGTGCTATGTATAAGAATATATAAAAATAAAAATATATCAAAATTAAGACACTTTGCTGGTTTCATTTAATACATTACAGCCAAGGGTGGAAATCCAGTATATAAGGCTAGAATTATAAATTAAAAATAAATATCCAGAATTACTATTTTGTTGTTAAGTTAATTTATAGATTTTAAATGTTTACCGTTAGGCGGTACTGGATCCCGTACCAATAACCGATACGCGAACCCGATTGCTTTTGTTTTAGACTTTAATTCCCACAAACTGATTTGAGGGCACTGTACATATTTTGATATTTTCAGCTTTTTATAAGAAATCAATTACTATTTTATAAAAATAATTGAATTGAATGCATTCGATATTTACTGCCGTCCAGTGTGAACGCTGCGGCACGTGTAGAAACTTCAGACACTTCAGCAATCGATACATTTAAATGTCTATTCGATAGGCGTACGTTGAACAGCTGTTTATTCTGGCGCTCTTTCATACGTTCGGTGAAATAGTTTTGTATTTCTGGCCGTAAATGATGTCCCAAATTCCGGATTTGGCCGGCGGAAATGGGCAGCAGAAGCGAAAGATTCTAAGCGGTGGCGAATACTATCAGATTACCCGGTTTATCAGCGGCTTCCACGGCCTTCCCATCGACTGCGAGTTCGAGTTGAGGAATCGCTTCAGGGACGTGGAGCCAATGGCATTGACATGCATCCTGCAGTCGGAGATCTTCAACCGGGTGCGGGGTCACTGGAAGCAGGATCAGCGCGGGAAAAGGCTTCTCAAAGCGTAAGACCACAATCTCGTGTTCTTTCCTGACACCATGACCAATAACAATGCAAATTGCTTGGATTCAGCTACGAGGAGCAGAAAAACTTATACGACAATGCCCTTCTGATTCGAATGGCTTGTGCCGAGGCACTGAACCCGGTGACTCTCTGCAGGATGTTGCTGCAGGAGAAGTACAAGACTCGGCATCGATCGCACATCTCACAGCTTCTTAGGTATCCGCATCTTATCGACGATCCGAAGCTGGCGGCCAATGTGCAGCAGTGCATAGTCAGCGACAATCAAGACGGATCCATAACGGACCTGCGACGCCGCATAGTGGGCGAGGAGTACGAGCTTAAGCTTAAGAATCTGGCTAAGGAGGCGGGTATACATTTCTACGACGAGCAGGATTTGCGACGAATGGGATATGACAAGACGCCGGACATCAAGATGATCCTGCCCTTCCTTTACAAAGGCTCTGTGATCAACTGGATCGAGAGCAAGGCCAATTTTGGGGACACCAAGGGACACAAGTCCAACATCCAGCAGCAGCTGCAAAGCTACTGCAATCGGTAATATGAAATAATACCTGCTATAATAGATTAGTTATTATTATTTATTATATTATTATTATATATTATATATTATTGTCAGTTTTGGTCCTGGAATCATAATCTATTGGTTTGGTTACCACGAGGAAACGCCTGCGCTGCCGGATAACAACATTGGCATTACAGTACTAGCTGATTTTCCGGCAAAAGAGGATTTAGTTTTCATGCAACTCGCGCAAGAAGAATACCCAGCTGAGACGCCGACAACGAAAGAGGACAGCAAATCCGGAAGTCAACCTATTGTAGCTGAATGTCCAACCAAAGAACTGAAAAAACTTTCATGAAACTGAAAGTGAGGGGAAATCGTTAATTTTTACGTTTTAACTATAGAACGAAATGTGCTTGTTAAAACAATGTACATAGAAAGCCTAAATTTAAATTGGGGATTTGCCAAATGTTAAGTAGAATTGAAACAATCAAAGACAGGAATGCTTTGCATTTATACACTAACCATAAGATTAGACAATGCTTCTCTGCAGCAATAACTTTCCTTCTTAGTTTTAACAATTATGTCGTTTTTATTGTATTTATAAATTCTCATTTACATGATGTATTCAAAGGTTTATAGTACAAAAAGATTGATTTTATTTCTGGCATAAATCGTATACAAAAGTACGACATTGTTAGCATCGTTGTTCAAAATAGACCAAATCAAAGACAAAGCACAAGTAATTATTGGTACTCGAATTGCTAGTTGCCTTTCAGGGAAAATAAAAAATCAAAACAAACGTATTTATTTTACTATGTGGAAATTTGCTTTGTATTGTTGTGGTAGCCATATGTGTTATTTTCAAAGTATAAACCAAAAGTCAGCAGTGTGTATATAAAAAATTCAGCTGGGCCCTTAGCTTTGGAAACTATGTTCTAACTTTATGCGCCCCTCCTTTCATCGGCTTAAATGTTGATGTCTTGTCGGGGCTGTTGTAAAGTTATTGTTGCAAAAGTTTCGTACTGGTAGGAAATTCGTCGATTTCGATCAGCTTGATATATTTATATATGCACCCGGCCACATCGGTCATCAGACCTCCTTCAGCTCCTCGGGCATGTCGTTCTTGGGATGCTTGTTCTCGAAATGCTGCTTGTACGTCTTGGGATCGGGCATTTGCGACTGAAATGGAGAAGAAACTCGATTAGGTTTCACATAAGCTACAAAGTACGAGTAATTAGTATTTAGAGGGCATTACTTTATTCTTTCTATTATTCTTCTTTATTCTATTCTTTATTTTAAAGCTCATGAGATCTCGAATGTTCATTAATCTTAAATGTTAGTAATTGCTTCGTTAAAGTAAATTATTCAAAAGATATTAGAAATCGAAAAATATAAGTAAAGATGTTCAACGATAAATGAGCCAAAATGAATTCTTCTTTCTCTCGTAATATGACTTTAGTTGCTATCGGCACTAGGATTAATTAATTAAATATTTAAAATAAGTACAACAGATACTTAAGCATGGTTTTCAAAAGTTCAATGTTAAAGTAAGCGAGTTCCTGCGTGATTCTTTGAGCTGTCTCCAAACCATTTGATTAACCCACTGCAGTTGCCGACTTAGGGAGGTTTCACTGTAGCTGGCTCACCTTGCAAACGGCGCACACATAGACAAGTGCCTTCTGGGCCGCCTTCTTCTGGTCGTTGGCGCTGTGTCCTTGTTGCTTCTTCAGTTTGGCCTGCTTCTCGGAGGCCTTCGCCTGCGACTGGATCTTCTGGTGTCCGCGTGCCATTTCTTGCTGCTTAAGTGGAAATGGATGAGTTAGCATATGTCTGTATATCGTCTATGGGCTTCACGGGATTCGCAACAAAGGCGGCAGAGGCGCAGTCACTTTCACTTTCTCCCGCACAGCTGAATAGGTTACTCTTGGGGTTACCAAGCGGGAAGCACAGTTTCCGGTCAGTGTACTATAGTTAAGATACCAATTATTTATGTTTTGGAAAATCTGACACGACACTGTACTGAAACAACAACAAAGCACCCCCACAAGTGAAAATGTGGATTGCGACCACGTTCTGCGCTCTTTTTGCGAACCCACCGCTGCTTACCTAATTAACCCGATTAAATTTGGTTGGCTGTACTAAATGCAGGTGTTATGCAGCCTTTGCGGTTACGTAAAATTCGTTGTTACAAACTGTTTTGATTTGTTACCCGAAATTATTAACGATTAACCGTAAATTTTTATCAATTTGTCGGTTTTGTTTCGCTGCCAGGATTGAATGGGACCAGAGCTGAACTATATCCAAAATGTTAGGGCATAAATATCTGTGGGTTCGCGTCTTGGACGAACAGCTATCCTGACTCAAACCACTTAACGGTACTCGTAGTAAATATTCTTATTTCTAATAGATTATTTGTTTAATTTTTAAACATTTCAACATATTTATTTTTCGTAATAAAATTAAAAAGTATTTGTTTAAATTTTCGTAATTTAAAAATATTACCTAATCCCGCAACACAAAAAAAGTTTTATTTTTATCTTAAACTGGAAGCATTCAATAAGAATGTTTGTTTAATTAAATTATAATATAAAAACTAATTGTATAATTTTAACATTTTTATTTATAAATTGTCAATTACATAATTTAGGTATAGTACAAAAAGATTTATTTTCTTTCATTTCTGGCATAATTCGTATAAAACTTTCACGTGTAAACAAAATCCAAAACGGAGCTCAGAGTATTTATGGTGTTTTTAGATATATTCCTGTGTTTTAGGGGCAATAAATATCAAAATTAAACAATTTCTATTCATTTTGTAAGGTAGGTAGGTGTCTTTGTATTGATTTAGCCACACATCGAACAATCGCATACTGTGTTAATTTCAATGTATAAAACAAAACCAAAAATCAGCAGTGTGTATACGAAAAAACTGGCATTTGTATATTATTATTACGACTATTATCCATCCTCTTGGCTTCGGCTCGATTGTGGGCTTTCTTCTTAGGGCTGATGCAAAGTTATTGTTGCAAATGTTTCGTACTGGTAGGCAACTCGTCCATCTCGTTCAGCTTGAAGTAAAATGATCATCAGACCTCCTTCAGCTCCTCCGGCATGTCGTTCTTGGGATGCTTGTTCTCGAAGTGCTGTTTATACGTCTTGGGATCGGGCATTTGCGACTGAAATGGAGAAGGAATTCGATTAGGTTTTCAATCCAAATTGTTATCTACATACATAGAGGAAGTAGGGGTGCAAATAATGAAACTTGAGAAACGGTGATCATATATCAATGTGTTATCATCAGCAGTGCTTGGTCAGCACTTAATTTAATATGACGTCGGACAAACAGATTCATTTCACACTGGTAAATATTGAACTAAATTAATTGATCTTATTTAGGTGAAAACTAAAAGTAGTTAATGTTAATAAAGTAGGAAGTTATACACTCACAAACATTGGTAAAAGCGGAAACTAGTGTTATAACAATATTACAAGTAAAAGTGTTTCTGATTTTGAAAGTTCATTGAATTTAAGAGAGGAACACTACTTTTGATCTATTGTATTGAACTTCATCATACAGAAGTAAACCTTTTGGATGAAATGCAATGGGCATTTTCAAGCTCTAGTTTGTTCGCTTTACACAGGCTCCACTGTAGCTGGCTCACCTTGCAAACGGCGCACACATAGACAAGTGCCTTCTGGGCCGCCTTCTTCTGGTCGTTGGCGCTGTGTCCTTGTTGCTTCTTCAGTTTGGCCTGCTTCTCGGAGGCCTTCGCCTGCGACTGGATCTTCTGGTGTCCACGTGCCATTGCTTGCTGCATGCAAATTCAAATGCAAATAGAAGGGTTAGTACGAGTGGATTGCCAAAAGGTCATTAATCATATGTGGCCCAAACGGGATTTGCAACAAAGGCGGCAGAAGCGCAGCGGCTTTCACTTTTTATCCCCACCCACTTAAACGTAATAGCTAGAATTACCAGTCACAAGAGAGGATTTTGCTCGATCTGTGCACCTCTTTCGATAAGATATTAATAATGTTTTAATCAAATCTGTTGCGTTACTGTACTGCAACAACAAATCACCACCACTACTGAAAATGTGGATTGCGACCACGTTCTGCGAACACATTTCAACTTACCTAATTAAGCTGATTAAATTTGTGTGGCTGTTCTAAATGCAGGTGATGCACCTTCGAATTAGATTTGTAAAGAAAGTGCTTTGTTACCCGAAATTATTGACAACTTGTCTTAAAATACTTTAATTTGATGGGTTTTGTTTTCTGGCAGGATTGAATGGGACCAGAGTGCAAATGTATCCAAAATGTTCGTCGAGAAACATATGTGGGTTTGAGTCTTTGATTGACACTTACCCTGACTCAAACCCCTTAAAAAACTGGCATTTTAAAAGTTTTAATTTTTAAGAATAATCTAATATTAAGATTATTCCTATAGTTATTGAACGTTTAGGAAACTTCTCTTTAAAATCTGTAGTAAAAGAGATAGTTCAATGAGTAAGTTCCCTAAAAATAAATTACCATTTAAAAATAATTTAAAACTTTTATAATTAAGTGATTTGAAATCATTAATTCTTAATAAGTCTTTCAAAAACCACAACCATTAAAATTCGTAATTTAAATTGCTTATACAAAATGTATATTTATTTTGGTAGAAAACTTAACAAGTTACAAATAATTGCAATTACACCAGCATACTAGCATTATTATCGCAAAACTCGTAAATATTATCAACAAACTGCATTTCCTGCATATTTTTAGCAACTTGAGGGGTATTTTCATTTTCCTGTGAGGGATGTGTTACTTTTGCTGCTCCTCTTTTACAGGCGGCATCTGCCTCCGATTCCTCCAAGGTCAGACGTTTTAAGTTATTAATCAGCGATATATCGTGTTTGATTTCATTTTTCAATTCGAGAAGCTCGTGTTCAGTTTTAATGATGTCCTCGGCATAGGCTTCGATATTTTGTTGCAACTGCCCGACCGATAGCTCCATTTCCGGTCCCTTGTACCGTTCGTTCTGCAACCGGTACAGTCGGCACATTTCCGATAGCTGACGTGTTAGAGCGTGTTCCTTTTCATAGCGAACATTCATATCGGCGTGAAGAGATGCCAACTTATATCGTACACTATTTCGCAAGGGCTTATCCTTTCGCCTCCTTATGCAGTTATTAACATTGTAGTTATTGTTATTGCATTCGCTGGGAATCGCTGTTCTGAATGTTTCAACCGAGGCTTTGGTTATCTCGTGACGACTTCTTCTTTGACGACGCTGCTTGCTGATGCGATTCTCGGCCAGCTTATAAAGTTTTGATTTGGCAGTGCTTTCGGTACCCCTATACAGTTGGTCTGGCATTATAACCAGCACCAAATCATTGGGCATCGTTTGCTTTTGGCCGTGCACTCTCTTCTCCTTCAATTTGTTAGGCACTTTCGGAGGCGTTTTTGTCGGTTTTGGTGGCGTCTTCTTACCCTTTTTCAGATGCAGTAGCTTCTTGAGCCACTTGTACATCGAAAATCCCGTGGCTGGTTGAGAATGGGGCACTAATTGCATGGCAAGGGGATCTCTGAAGCTATCACGGTGTTTTAAGGAGATGCGGAGCTGTAAAGTAAGAGTAGAAATAATTATTTATTAATGAATTGATGTACTCAAACTACTCAAACTGTACTTCTTCTTATTAAAGTAACAAATTTACTCTGTATTTATTTCTACAAAACCAGGTAAAACTAAATATCTCACTTAGATTATATTGTCATTAATAAAGCTCTAACAATAAAACCTCCTTTGCGCTTGTTCTTAACTCTTTCCATCCATTAACTGGATAAGATCATCAAATAACAATTAGGAGTTCCTTTTCCTCGACTAACATTATTCCCATTGTTAATAGTCCGGGTCATAAAACATTTACAACATAATTAGACCAAAACGAAAACATGAACTTTGATATAAAAATCAATAAGCAAATTGATTTCACTCTGTGCGTCATAAACAAATAAATACGAAAAGCCAAAGCATAAGTCAAATGCGAGTGGTACATGTATATACATAGATATGTATATATATATTAGGCGCGGGTGTGACTTTGAAAGGGGAATATAGAGAACGTATGGAGTGGGTTTTCGAGAACGACATGAATTTCACATTTCTTGGCTTGCGTGTGGCGCCAGGAAAAAGCGCTTATTATGCAATCACTGTAGACTTTTCGTTTTTTTTTTCGTGCTTTCGGGCCCAGTTCGCTGGTGTTTCTGTTTTATTTTGTTCCTTTTTTTCTGCACGCCAGGTGGGATTCCCCTGGTCCACCGACCGTTGCCATTACCTCATTGTGTACACGGCTCCAAGCGCGCCAAACGGGCAAAATGGCCATGTTGCCATCATAGCACCGCTCTATTCCGCCCCAACTTTCCGTTATAATGTAATCGCTGTAGTCACGCGATGCTGCTGCCGTTTTCCTCTGGCCGCCATCTTGTTTTTCCAACGTGCGGAAAACGGGAAAATTGAATGAAACGGAACGAAACGCAAAATGAGAGAAAATAAAAGAAATTGTAAATAAGGAGCATAAATAAATAAAAAGCCAAATTGTGATGTATGAAAAAAAAGTAGCAGTCACGACAGGATCGGCTGGGAATTATTATTATTAACCTACCTTTCCGATTATTGCCGCAGTAGAATCCATCGCCGTTTCGCAGTTCGTCATCAATCAGCGCCTTGATTATGTCATCGCACGTCGTCTTGTTCGTCACTCCGGATACGTAACGAGCCTCTCCGTCGTCCATCCAGATGGGGATTTCCTTGTGGCCTTGCTCCTGAAGGGTTGCCAGAAGAACAGGGAAGTACGTGGATCGATTAACAGGGTTGTCAGGCTTTTAGTAATGGATTGTAGTGTGGGGTATAAGTAGATTTAGAAGCAAGGGAAATTTTCAAAGAATTCGTTTTTTGTTCAAATAGTAAGGAAATAAAAATTTAAGGTAAGCCCATAAAGAATAATATTCCTAATAGTGGTATCAACTGTATTGGTATCTATATAGAGTATACTGGATAGATTTCAAAGGTCACAGGGAATAGTGCACATTTGATAATAATTTGGTTTTAGCTCTATATATATTACTACTAATAAATGTAATTTGTATCTTATTTATTTATAAGCAAGCCCATTCAATGTCTTCCTGTTCAATAAACGATTCCCTTTTGAGTTCCAAGCCCATTACCAGAACCATTAGATAATGTCTAAAGAATTAAGTTTCTGCTTTCGATTCTTACGAAAACGCAAGGTTGCAATCAATTTCTTGAGTAACAGACGCACTATCGAAGTTTCCCATACCCCTATATGTAAGTATAAGCCTATCCACATAAGCATATGACTACCGCCAGTGCCTGCCCACCCAATTAGATGATTTGTTTGATTTCAGTGGAAAAGCTGGCGCAACCGAAAATCAGGGGCGGGGACTGGAGTGGGGTGGTGAGTGGCCAAAGGAGCAAGAGGAGCAGGAGGCACTTACCACAGTGCTATTAACGCCATAGAGGGAAATGGAACGGTGGCGACGACTGGCCTGGCCAGCGTTTCCGTTTTCCCTGCCGTGTTTATTTTTGCATGCTTGCCGATGTGGTGGTGCTGGTGCCATGGGTATGGCCAGAGGTATGGGTGGTGCTAATGGTGGCTCCCCCACCGATGGCGGTTCATCCACCAAACGCTCCTCGAATGCAGCCTGCTTATTATTATTATTGTTGTTGGTGTCTTGATTTTGACATCGTCGCGGCGGAAGAATGGGACTTTCGGGTAGATTCAATAGCGATGGACAGCTGTCCAGATTATCATCGATGAATGTGGAGTTCTGTTGTTGCGGCGCCATATTCCTTGGCTCGCCTTTTGAAAAACCTCTCTGGCTAATTGGCACTGCAATGGAAAAGCGGTGGAAAAATTGTTTAATACATATAGAGAACATGCAATATCCTTGTTAGACATTTTGTTGGTTCAGCTGGCCGTTCGTTCGCCTACGCCTAACGATCAATTTAGATTTGTTGCCCGCGATTAAATAAATTATGCAGTATCCCTTTGCCGCACAACATGTGCACCTATATGGCACATATAGTACACATACATACACATATGTATAGAGTTGCACCTCACCATAGATACACGACGCAACCCCATCTAGATTCCTAGAAAATTGCCTACCAACGTCAGTTGGCGCCGGTGGCCCATTATTCAGGAACATTGCCGGCGTTTAGGCTGTCGCACCAATCCCCATCCCATCCAATCCACCATTTCCCACTCCCCCCAGACCAAGTCAAGCCATCGGAATCCTACGAGGCCTACTAGGCCCCTATTCCCCAGTTCACGGCCCCTTTGGGCCCCCACACATAATTTTTTGTTCGGGGGGCGTTGTACGAACATTGCAGTTTGTATGCAAATTCGTTTTTCCAGCCGAAAAACATTTTCCTTTCTGCTTCATTTTCTCTTTTTTTTTTTTTTTGGATTGCAATTGGTGGCCTGACTACTGACTTATGAATTAATGCTAATTTATGCCGCCGGAAAATGCAGCGAAGGAGCTCAAATTATATAGATTGGCGGCGGTTAGTGTGCTGAAATATTTTTGGGTACCAATTTACTAAAATATAAGTGCTCAAATTGCTTGGTTTTTACGCGAGATCGAGAATACAGAATAGTCCTTGCAATGCAAAGGGTTAAAACGATATTTTAATGATATATAATGACGTATTTTGTTATATATATGTTTCCGAATTCCATTCCAACTGCACTCAGTAGTATTAAGATCTCTTATGCTTTCGAGATTAAAATTTCTGAAATTGATTTCAACTGCTCACCAATTAATTCAATTTCAGAGATTATTTCGAGAACAACAACTGAGGTGCACCCCAAGGACCTTATTTGTGCTGAAAACTACAATTGAAATGGAATTTACAGAAGTTTTCAGAATTCCCTCATCAAATATTTATTTGCTCTCTGGACAGGTGCCTTTGGCGATGGGCCACGCCCCCGGTTCTATTAGAGAAATGAGTTATGAGTGAAGCAATTTGCAAAAGGATTTCCACCTGGGCCAGTAGTCCTGCCGCTGGATATCCTTGAGCGGGGGCTGCCTTTGATTACGCTGGACACCTGGACATGTACAGTGTACATTTAAAAATGTAATTTCCAATCAAGATAAGTTCAAATGTAAATTTCCATTGGTGAGGTCAATTACTGAACTCTGACACGCCCTTTGCATTGCACTTAATTGTTTTAAAGGGGGAGGGCTGACTGCCTCCCCTCATAATACATTTATGAGAGGGCAGTTGGCCAAGTTAAGAAATACTTTTGACCCCCCCGAAAGTTCAATGTCTCTAAAGTTTAGCCAGCGATTGTGTCTCACTCTGGGCTTTTAGTTTAATATATTTTTAAGTCTTTAACAATGTTAGCCCGGCCCCAATTAATTGCTCCCCTGAAATCCGTGTTGCGTGTTGGATGGAAATTAATTTTGTTTGGGTACTGCGCATTGGATTCTAAAATGAAAGTAGAGGAACCAACGCAGTCGTGACGTTGGCAGTTCAATGGGGTAGGTACTGGTGGCGTATGAGTAATATAGCGATGGCTGTGATTTGATAATGTATTGTCCAAGCTTGGATAAGAAAAACTTATTTTAGGCTTAGGGAAACTACTTTTCAATTAAATATTTAAACAAATTTGACTTCTATTTTCCTCGATCTGTTACTGAACATAGGAAGAATAGTATATATAGGTGTTTTTGATTGTTTCTAAAGCTTAATGAAAACTTTTTCATTGGTTAAGATTGACCTAGAAGAAGTCTTAAATGAAAAAACAAGTAAAGTGGGGTTTCTCCAAATTTTATTAGTATTAATTTATTAATCAATTTCTTAGATCGTTTTAGGGGTTGTTACTTCCCTGTAGATTTAAACAATTCATCCACCTATGTATATCCATGTACTCAGGCTACTCCATTTACTAACCTAAGAACGCTCTACTAATTTTGTATTGTTTAAATTGTAATTGTTTAGAAATCGTTGTATAAAGCCGGTTTTTAAGTTTTGGCACCCGCAGAACCACAGAGTAATAAAGTCAACTGTGAATTCTCCCAGTGCCAAGACTCAAAGTCAGCAAATTGAAGAACTAGAGCTCTGGATCGCCAGTTTCTTTTCGAAGATCACCTGAGATCGCTTACCTTTAGATAGTTTCTCCAAATCTGTTAGTTGTCAGCACTTTTCAGGTTGCTCCTTTTCGGTTTCTGACCGTGTTTTTTTCACTTTTTGGCAAGCTAGTGAGTTATTTTCTGAAGATTGTATTTTGCAGTGGTCTTCACTGGTTCACACATGCTGCAGCTGCAAGGACATGCTAATCCTTTGAGCTTTGACACTTGACTGAAGTTCAAATTTGAATTTGCGGCTATGTAAGGTGAGCTAGGCAGCGACGTCGACGTCGACTGCGCAGTTGGCAGCGCTGCCGCCTACCGGCCGGATAATAAACGAGTATATAAAAAGGTTTCTAGATCTAGACAGGTGCTAATGTTGCTGTCCCTGTCGCTAGCACTCGATTCGAGCCTGGCACTGAAAGCCTTTCGTTCCGAAGCGGCACAGGTCCTTGCTGGCCGACGACTCGTGGTTGCCAGGAACAACGTTGCACAACAAATAACTGAACGGCGTATCCTTGACGACGGCAAGTGACTAACTAAAATTTTATTTGCTACCACACAAAACTTTAAAGCAAAAACGGTGCGAGCAGCTCGCAGGAACGCACACCGACACACCTGGCGTTGCGGGAAGGGCAGGGGCAGGAAAGAGAGAGAGCGCCCGATCCGAGGGTAGGTTCCCTGCCCCTGCTGTCGTCATCATCATCATCGTCATCCTGCCACCGTCTTTTGGCCAACCACCAGCCACCACCGAAACTGAGTAAAAAAATATACCACGATATATACGTCGGCGTGTTCCTACCAATTTCCACTAGCCCTAGCCTTCTAGAACTACTCTCTTTCGGCCACGACCAATACCAATACCACTGCCATTACCATCTACCACTACCATGAACCATCTACCACGACCACTCCCTCCGCTCTTTAATGCAGTTTCAGCTATTCCATGAGCGAACTATAGCGTGTGCTGCCCGCCAACAGCACCACCAACACCAGGAAACACCAGGAAACACTAGGAACCACCATCAGCACCAGCACTGGGAAAAATATTTCCTGCCATTGTGATCTTAACACTGCTCACCCTTCTATGACTGTTAAAAAAATAGGGAAACTTAGTTTTCTTTCGTGATTCTGTGAATCTTCAGTCTTTTATAGCACAGCATTTTTCAGATATTTTTTTATTTTAATTTTAAATGCACATCTTTGGTACTTTGATATTGTAAATCTAATTATTAATTCAAAAATATTTTAAATACACACTATAAAAAATCCGTTGTAACATTTAGTAATATTAAATCGCAGTGTTATTATTAGTATTAGCTGTGGATTTTACGAATGGCCTATGCTAAGTACAATAAAGCAATGTTTTTTTCAGTGTACCAATGCCATGACGCGCACTTTGCGTTATTTGGTAAAACGAGATTGTTGATAACGTGCCACCAACAACAGCAGCAACAACGAACTATAAAAAACTCGCGGTACATAAAAAACGAATTTCTGCCTTGTTTTTATCCCCCCAAACCATTTCGCCCACTCTTCGACCAGCCTATTTGCCACCCCCACTGTTTTTTCGCTGTGTATTTTATTGTTAATGGGTAGCATTTGCTTTTCGATTCCATTTTTTTCCTGTATTCCTTTGGTTGTACATTTGTTGCTAACAGACTTTTTTCGGTCAGGATCAAAAAACTTAGGTGGGCAGAGGGAGTAATAATATATGGAATCAAATTTGGAAGGGGTTGAACAATGCTATCTAAGAAGTAGTGCTAATGGTTCTAAACGCTGGCTTTTGTATCTTTATGAATGAGAAAGTAAAAGCCAAGCTTTTGGAAATAGTTCGCTAGTAATCCTTTTATTGGAGATTATACTACCATATAGATAAATTAAATAGATTATAAAAATTATATAGATTTTATTTAAATGATCGTGTTTTTCTATTGTTTTATGTAATTACAAATGAAATAGTTGACTTTAATATTATATTTCCCATAAGGCAAATGCAAGAACTGCATATTATTTACAATATGATTACTTATTGGGTTGAGAATATAATAGCCATTAAAATATAGTACCATATAGGGTCTTTATAAGAAAAAATCCTTTCAAATTGCGAGACTCAATATTTCTTTGAAATGCATTACACTCAATCCGATCGATCGAGCATGAACTTGGTGTATATTTACCCTGGCTCCAACTGCTTTGCGTAGCCAACCAATAATTTCCATTGGACTCGTTAGGATTGGGCAATACAAATATTCAATAATGTTCAAGCTCATTAGGAATCGATTGGATACAAGCTGAAATTATAGTTCCAGAGAAAGTGTGGAACCACCTCCAGCGAAGTTGATGGCAGGTGCCAACTTATCTGTGTAATATGACAAATTGGCCCACCTTGCAAGTCATTACAACTTTGCTCCGTAATGCTCAGGCAATTGCATTTGAAAGGGGGGAGGGAGAGGGTGGTTAGGATCAAAGGGGGAATATAGAAACAATTAAAACCACGCAACCTGTTCATTTCCAAGGAAAAAACGCGTGAAATTTCGAAAAGCAAATGTGGCTATAGCGATTATGTAAATGATTGATTTGGACGTGGAGCGGGTCAGGCTGTACTAACTCTGCGACTAGGGGTTACTTTCCGGGGTGGCTAACTTTTTCGATGCGGTTCAGCTACTTCATGGCATAAACAAACACATAGGGCTCGTAATATCCTTATAATGGCACCAGCAGCTCTCCGGGGCATTATTTTTACTATTCCAGCACTTTTCTCTTTTAGTGTGGGAACATTTCCTGGTGGTTATTAATTTTTATTTGGATTTTTCTTGGCCACCTGAAGCGACTAATTGCCACGCCCCCGTCGCCTTTGCTCCCTAATTTGGCAAGTCCTTTCTGTCCATTCGGAGTGTTAGTTAGTCCTGCATGCAATTGCCTGGCGCCACGTGCCAGCGGGGCATGGGGGCGCCCAAAAAGGGGGGTTATTTGCGTGGGGGGGGGTTGGTGTTGTGCTGTCTGGCGTTGCATGTGTCGCATATATGGAAATTTCCTAATGGGGTGTACAAGCCACTCGGCACCCAAGTTCATTGTAGTCGAGTTCAGTGCTCAAGCAATGATTGAGTTTTATTGTTGATTGTTGAACAGAGATTGCAGGTCAGCCATACAGGGTCAGTTGTCAGTGGGCATTCAGTTCCATAAAGGGTGTCCTTAAAAGAACCATAAGCTATCCTGAATGGTTATTAAGAACTTATATTTCAGTATAACAATATATGACAGCATAAGCATATAACTCTATATTTTATAAGTACATCAATTGATAATATGTTTTTAAAATGAGAAGAAAATGGTACCTACTTTTTAGCCACTTTTCATAGGGGATTATAAGAACCAAACAATCCATCATATAATTTATGTAAGCAGCATCAGCTGTTTTCTACCATTCTGCTAGTTGTCATGGCCTAACTCGCACATGTTCTCCTCGAAAGACTGACCCTGACATAAATATTTCCTAAGATCAATTCACATGTGTTCGATCGAATCCACACCCTCCACAAATTGTAACGTATTTTACCGCCAGCGAAACGAATATAATTCGTTGGCATCGAGTCCCAAAGAGGGGAGATTGTTACCTTCTTTTGGCCACTTACTTGCAGAGGCACAAAATAATTACAAGTGGCAACCGGCAGACGACAAACGGCCAACTGCATCCAGGTAGAACTTGGCCCCATCCCCAGGGGTTGTGTCCTATACCCTTGCTCTTACCTCGGCCTCTACTTTTACCTTTACCGCGTGCCATCATCGCCGGCTGCTGTTGCAGGTGCACAAGTCAGCGAAGCGAGGCATCCCCGATCCCAGTTGAACTCAAACGGATACACTGGAAATTATGTTATCAAACATTCCCAACAATAATTACAATATATATCATATATCCAGAATCATGATTTAATGAGTATTCGAGTATTTACCACACAGGCATAGAAAGAACTTGTAATAAAGAAATATATGAAATTTATTTAAATATATTTTATATATTATATTTTAAAGTGCACAGACAGTTGCAATTCGAACGGGGCGGAAGGAAGCTGTTGCGCGGGTCAAAACACTTGTCCTCGTTCGCCGGTTCCGAGTTGGAACCTTTTGGCCGAACCTGTTTGCTGGTTTATCTGGCAAGGGCGGGCTCTGAGATCTGCCAACCAGTCAGATCCGATAAATACACTGGGAGAAATTCGAAGGTACAAATAGATAAGAAATATAAGGATGTAACTTATCATGTCACGACTGGTAATCAAAGCAATCCTCGTAAGTAAAGTTTGACTCAGTTTTCAGCAAGTTTTATATTTATCTAAAGCATAGTTAATGTAAAGATTAAAATATGAATTTAAAATTTTAAAAATTCCTAACTCGCGATATTTGTGATAACCACTATTCACCTGCACACAAATACATTCATAATATTTTATTAATAATTAAATTCTTTGTATATCCGAAAGTGTTAAGAACCATTTTTAATTTTTTGTATTCTGTCCTGGTATAAATCCAGTTTGAATATTTTTTCTCAGTGCAGGGACAGTTGCAGCCCCAGCGCATTCAGTTGTCATTCGATGGGCAGGTTGTTTCCAACGTGTGGTGCTCGATTTTAGGGGTAGTCTTAACGGCAACTGCGACTGCATTTGTGGCTCGTGTGCATTGACCTGAAAACGCAGCGCGCCTTTTTTTTTCAAATTTATGCCTTGTTGTTGTTTGAGATATATCCACTCTATAAGGTGGAAGAGATGACAATCTAAAATCATATTTATACGATTATAGATGGAACTTATTTGATGAATTATTTGTTGTGGCAACAGCCAATTTCCATTTAACAGAAGTCAACTGGAAATAATCTATATATAATATAAGAAATTAAATATAATATATAATATATAAGATAAAACATACTCCTAAACAAAATCATACTATTCATTTAATTCTGTTATATTATTTTCTATAATATTTTCAAAGTCTTTTACCCAATTACAACTTTTGCAACCCAATAAAAAGTCTGATTATTTCAATTTTATTTAATAATTGTTTTCGTTTTCTGATTGAGACGATCTTTATTAATGCGAAGCTGCTTTGTTTATTAGTTTTCTGGTTTGTTGTTTTCCAAATTATCGTTTTTTTCAAATATTTACTCGTTTATAACTAGTTTTTCACTTGTTTTATGTACTTGGTGTATTTACATGATGTTCGTTTTGGGAATGCATTGTTAATAAATCGGTTTTATTATGCTCAATATTGTGCATTATAAAAAAGTTGTTATTATAATTATTACGTTTGGTAGCATTGTGGGGACTTCGGTTTTTTTGTAATTGATCTTTAAGAAATCTACTCGTATGTGAAATAAATTGGACAACACAAATTGTCCCAATGGCTTAACTTGTTTTTTTTTTCTTTTTCTAAACGTATTTCAGATATATAATTTTTTAACAAATCTCTAGCAAACAGTTCAGTTGGACTGTCATGGATTTAGCAAATATTGTTTATAAAGAAATTAGTTTAAAGTTATTCGATAAAATGAATTAACTGCTAACTGTCTTGATACATTAGTATTTACATTTCGTTCATAGCATTTAGAAATTATAAAGCTTTGGAGTAATGACAATTTAAAAAGTGTTTTTTTGATCAAATGTAACAGATTGAAATCTCTTTTTTTTAATAATTTTCTTGTTTGCTAATTTCATTAATGCTTTTTTAAGTGTGAACTTTTATGGCTTTGCTTTGATTTTTATTTAAATACATTTTTGTAATGTTACTGGTCTTTGGATTAGCTTCTACTTCATTTTATCAGCAGTTTCGCTTGTGAGGAGTTAAAAACAATCCCAAACAGAAATCCTTATAGAGCACATACATACATACGTCGGGTTTCCATCCATAAAAACAAAAACTGTGTTTCGCCTGAAACCATCTAAGCAATCAATAAGTTTTTAATTCTCTCAAAGAAGGCACCTTCACTCAAATCGATTGCTAACTAACATTTAACGAAGTTACATGGTTAAGCTGTTCAAAGAACGAATCGAATATAGTTTCTTGGGGTCCATCTTTATCGTATTTAATTTGTACATTCCTTATATTGGCCACATATTCAGCAAATTCCACTCACATTTCATACCCTTGACTATATTTGCGCAACAAAAACATTTGTCATTGGACGCGATGAATTTGGAGTTCAGTTTTTTTTTGTGTTCTATATAAGCAGCTAATTATACAAAAAGGATTCTGAATTAATCGGCATTGCTTGTTTGAAAGATGACCTAGCATTTCCTTTTACTCAGATTAACTTTTTCGTTTTTGTAAATTGCAAAAAGATTGTCCTTGTCTTTGGGTTTTCCTTCTCGTAATTGCTATTTAGTTATATATATTTCTTTTTTGCTAAATGAGAATTAACTGCGAAGAGCTTGCAAAATGGCGAAAAGAAAATTTCCCAAAAATCTACAAATCTCTAAATTCATAAATGTATTTATTTGCAAAAAGCATTTCGTGTATACGCATATTGTGTTCTATATAGGTAATATTATTTAAACAATTGGTAACCGTGGCCCTCAATAACCTGCTCTCAATTAATTGCAATAAAACTTCGTATGCAAAGGTTCGTTTTTAAATTTAGGATTTTTGTTTGTGTTCATTATCACAAGGTTTAAATTTGGTTTAGGTTTTAAGTTTTTTTGTTTTTGAATTAGATCGTGCTTTTTTGGGTTTTGTATTTGTTTCTTAATTGACCAACAAAGCTTGCCAGCATTTGTGGACATACATTTTATCTAAAATACTTGGGTGTTGTTAGTTTTGTGAGTTTATAGTTGGGTTGGCATATGCTTCATAGCTACTTATGAGAGTTTCATAAAGATTCGTGTCATATATTTTTTTGTAAATATTTTAGTTAGCTTCGTTTATGTTTCTTCTATGAGCTTTGATATGTATTTTAATAAAAGTTTTTAGGCAATTCCTGCTGCTACTTAAAAAGGCGTTGATGGATCAAATGAAATGAATGAATCTCAGAAGGTGTACAAATTTGTTTTGTGTAAACTATTCTTCATTGTTACCTTCTATAATTATAAAATGAGTTTATTTCATACGATTTTATTTTATTTCACCCGAATCTTAGTTTAGGAAAGCTTTAATTGTGGTCTACTTTGCGGCGGTTTCATTTCCGTGAATTTATGCGATGCGTTAAAATCAAGGCTGTTTTATAAATCGAACATTTATTGAAAAAAATAAACAGAATTTAAATAAACATTAAATCAATAGTATATACAATAAAGCGTAACGTAAAAATCTGTGTGAGATGAGTAACAATTTGTGTGTGTTCTGTTTCATAATCTTTGACATATGGGGAGGCATTTCAACTCATCGAATTGAATTGAACAAAACTGGGTTTTAATTTCATAATATTCGACTAGAGCTGTTTGTAAATATATAACATCTATGTATATGTGTGTATAAACAGGTTTGCATCATTTCGACTACTCAAATAGGTAAAGCCTTAAAGCTGTTTGGTTTGCGTTTCATATTTCATAGTTATAGGCTAGGTCTTTTTATCTTCTTGGATCGTGTTCTTTTTTGGTACTTTCAGCATTAATTTGTTTGCTTATTAAATTGTTTAAATATTATATATTACAATTGCTAGACATTGTTTCTTTGGTTGGTATAATTAACTAATGCATTTTCGAGCATATGCAAAAATTTGCAAATTTAATTTAAAGTTTTTTTTTTTGTTGCTTTTTTGGTTTGTTTCTACTATTTTTAAAAAAGGCAGTCGAAAATGTTTCATTCGTATGTTTGCTCATTTGCATAAATTTAACTTTCGTAAATATTAATTATTAACAACTTATTCATTCATTTTTTCCCCATTAACAACTCAGTTTAAACTAATGTTTTCATTTTGACGTTTTTATCACTGGTTTTGTCATGTTGTTGCCATTTAAATAATCGTTAATGAATAATTAGATGTACTTTGTGTTTCCCTTTGTTCCATTAAAATTAGATGACTTTGCAAGGCCCTAGAATTTAGCAAACGAGTTCTCATGTCGGTCTGCATGTTTCTCTACAAATTACATTACGGGTTTGCTGGCTTTGCTTCGGCAATTTAGCGTGTTCAATTATCTATATATTTATGTTTATGCTTTACTTGTAGTGTTTTTGCTTAATTTTACGAAAATCCTTTATAGTGTACAAAGAAGAATATCAGAAAAATGGCATAAGCAGTTGGAAATGTAATTCTAGCGATGACATCGATCGTCTTGGCCACTCGAATCGGATGCGGTGGCTCCTTTTTCCGCACTTGAACGAAGCAGGTCTGTGAACAAAATGGAAAATAGTGAATATATGTTTTATATTCAGACTCTGAAAATAAGTTTCTTTTCTAAGAATACATCTCACTTAAACAATAAATTTTGTAGTATTTAATTGCAATTGACAAAATTATATTATAGTTGCCTACTTATATTAAGCTTGAATATTTCCCTGACTTGAAACTTTATTCCTAATGCAAATTTCAAATTAAAAAAGTTAAATAATTGCATTTTAATTTCATAAACATTAAATTTAGAACTCCTAATAAATTATTATCATTTGTGGTTATTTAAATGAGCTTTAGGATTATACTAAGTTGTTTTAAGTTGGATTAAATTGTATTTTTTTTTGACGAAACTTATTTTCAGATTCAGTTATATAAATGTATAAGTATATATTCTCACCTCCGTGGCACATCCATTATTCGCCGAATGGGTGCACGGACTGTTGCTGCCGCCGCAGGTGGTGCATGCCACAATTTCGTTCGGTGCCCCGGCGTTTTGACGCTTTTCGCCCTGATAGACGGCGGTAAATTTAAAAAACTTATTTGTTAATTTTGATTGGACCATGGTGGTGGTTGGCAAACAAGTTGGCAATTTTACAAGTCAAATACAAGTGTTGAAAAAGGAGTTATTTACACATACATACACACACATACGCATACGAAAAAAAAACGTAAAATTGGTTTGGCGGTTGCAGTTTGGTTATATTTTGGTTGTTTGCATTTCGTTTTTGCAAAAACCCAGCAAAAAGCGTATAAGTATGTTAAAAATATATGAAAAAAGGTAGAAAAATATTTGATTTATTAAAGTTTATTTGACATGTGGCACAAAAATCGAAATTTAACACTACGAAATTTATTACGAAAGCGCTTGGAATGCTTTTACAAATTTAACTACAGAAATTATTTAAAAAAATAATTATTATTAGTAGGTCAGCATACTTACGGGCTTTTTTTATTTAATTTATTATTTGTATTGTATTTAAGTCAGTGGCAGCAGTTGAAAAAGCAAAAGAGACCAAATTCAATTTTAATACACGGTTTTTCTATTTATAACCACAGCGCATTTAATTATATTTATTGAATTTTTCTCAAAATGTTCTAATTGTATTTTGCACGTACAGTATTTTATTTATTTGTTATTTCTGTTTAAGCTATAGCAGTTTGAATAGATTTTTGTATATTTTGATTGATATGAGAATGGCATGAGAATTTTGCTGTGTTTTCATTTTGGGGCAGGTTGAAATTAAAAGGGGCACAAATGCGATGAAAATTCAAATTTAAATAACACTTAATGTAATATTGAACGCTTAAAAAATGTTGTTAGTTTTAGGTTTATACTGTAATCTTGTTTTTTTTTTTGTGGGTTTAGTGTGATGTGGAATGTTTATTTGGCTCGAATGTATTTAATGATCGATTATGAACACATACAAGGTTAGTTTAGGTAAAATTCTGTTGAGTTTTGTGCATTTTATTGTGTGGATTAAAGCGTGCTCTTTATTGGATAATACGATAGCAGAGGTGTTGGTTTAAAAACAGGTACTTTACTTTATACAGGCTGTTTACTAAACAAGCACACAGAGAAAAATTAACTAATGTTGTGTAACAACTATATTTTACTGTGTAGATACTCGTATTTAATTGCATAACTACTGTTCAGTTCCTGCACTGTTTCATGAAAATTGCCGGCTTAATTAACATCAAAAATTGCGAGCGGTATATAAATTGTCCAATGGGTCGTAGGTGGCAGGCTAAGAAATTAACTGCGTCCGCTCACAAGTATGCTACAATTTATTGCAGCTACAGTGGCACGTACTGCCCAAGTTGCATCCAAAAACCCGGGGAAAAATCAGAGGATTTTCCTGGGGATTGGGGGTTGGGTGGGTGGTTGGTTGTTTGGCTGACTTGTCTTTGTTTGCCAGCAGCTGGCGGCCATTTGCCGAGTGCACAAATGCCGGCAAAGGTGGCCGGTGGGGTTGCGAAAATGGAAAAGTCTGGGGAAAATGGGAAAGTGGAAAAGTGGGCGGGGAGGAAACAGTTACTTAGGGAAGATGTATTATGCGGGTGTGTTTAAGCAGCCAGAGAGCCGGATAACGTGGCTGACCTAAATTAAACACGGTGGCTGTGCCAGAACTTTGCTGCTCGTTAGTTTCTTTAAAATCAACAAGGCATTTTTAATGATCAGTAGACGATTGGGAGTGCAAAGGATTGCTTAAAATAAATATTTTAAAAATCTATTCAAGGTTAATGAGTTGCTTAAAGATCGCACATCATTATCCGAAAAACCTATTTAAAATCTATCTTTAAAATATGGAAAAATAGTCCGAGATTTCTTAAGCAATAACAGCCCTCGTAAATTTAACGTTAAGTGGTTCCCAAGATGCTTCAACAGCAATTTAATTTTATTAACACAATACTTGAAAAATGTATGACAAGTGAAGATTTATGTGCCCAGTGCAATTATCATTGGGTTCAAAGTGTGAAGCGAAAGTAGCTTTCCTCGTGAATTTTTTCAACTCCCCACACTTTTCGTATTTGCATAAGACTCCAAAAAGGAGGGCGGAAAATGTGCTGCCAGGCTCGAACTTTTTCGATGGAAAATCCTTTTCAGAAAATTTTCGACAATTATGATGCATGTACCGACGATTTTTATTTTCGTTTTCATTTTCATTTTCATTTGCGTTTCGGTTCGGTTCTGTTTTCTTTGGAGCCGGCTCGACCGCATCCTTGGCTGCCATTTGGTTGTTTTGCACTCCCGTGTCGTTGGTTTTTCCGCCGCTCTCGGGCTCATTACGGCATTTTCCACTTTGGGGCGCTCATGAATAATTATGTTGTCCTGTTGCGGCCCAGTCAGCCCGCTGTCCACCTGCCTGGGCGCCAATTTAAACGCGTACACCATTTTTAATTTACATGCTAATGGTGGAGAACATTTTCCCAGCCACCTTGTTGTTGTCGACGGGTTTTCCGCCTTTTCCTGGCTTTTCACTGGCCCGGTTGCAACTTCTGCCTGGGCTGCGTATCCTGGTGTTCTGCTACTGTCGGAAGTCGTCGTCAGCGTTTCACAATTTCCCATAAAATAGTTTTGCTTTTCGGCAGAAGGGTATTTCATCACGCCCACTTTAGTTGGTTTTATTTGGCTTTGCATTTCTATCTTGATGGCGGTTTCTCCACTTCCATTCCGATAAGTTTGATTTACTTGGGGACTTTTGGGGGAAGTCTTAGTGATTTATGCCCTGGATATCGGTTGCAAATCTAAAGGACAAAAAGTCGGATTCAAGTGTTCGAGATGTTCCACCATGGTATCAAAAAAATATATATCTACCGCTTTCGTGCTACCAAAGTTTGAATTTAGATGTATATATTCTAGAAATTTTTAAATATATATATCCCACTTATTCTAAATTTCCTTTATAAAATTAAGTTTAGATATTAATACTTATTCAAATATGTTTGAATTTAAATCAAGCCACTAAGCCTTTAAGCCAATGAAAGCACTCAAAGTCCTAATGACTAAATCGCTTAGGTGAAGGGTAATTAGTTGAGAAAACATCTTCATTGCTTGCATTTGATTTGGTAAAAGACAACCCTGCCTGGCTTTTAGCCCTAATTGCTTAACCTTTCTGCTTCCTTTGGCTGCCAGTACCTCATGTCTAATGCAGTTTACTCTTGTTAGTCATTGTTAGTTTTTCATTTAAAGTTCAATCGCAAGTTCGGGGAAAAATCCAACTTTGAGTGTGCGTGTTTGGTGGTGTTTGGGTGCATTTAGTGGGTGTTTTTTTTTTTGGGCAAATGGCAATCAAAATAACCGCAGGCAATCAAGTTTGGCCAAACTTTCCTCTTGCTGACGTTTTGCTTTGGCTCGGTTTTTTTTTTCATTCTGGTTAGTTATAGTTATTAGTCGGTTGTGCAAGCAACAACAAGAACGAATGTTTGTTAAGATTTTTTTGTGGATATTTTTCGGTTAGTCTCGGGAGCGATTGTGGTATTCTGGTGCGTCCTTTACTCACTGTAGCTTCCACATTCTCGAATGCATCGCCGTAAACCGAGGCTGGTGAATTGGAGCGTGATGCCTTGCGACGCGGCGGTTTCAGCGGCAAGGACAACTGACGTTCTGTCATTTCCATATCCTGGATGGGCTTGGCTTCCGCCTCCGGATCGGTCTCAGCCTCGATCCTTACAACCAAAGCCGGTGTGCTGGTGGCCACCGATCGGCGTAGTTTGGCGCTGGACTCTGGCTCCTCCGTTTGCTCCTCCTTCAGCTCGTCCTTGAACTTCACTTTGGTACTTGTGACACCGGATGTGGATCCACCGGGCTCTTCGTAGATATGCTCAGTGGGTCGTCCACTGGGATGCGGCGATATGGAAGTGGATGGACTTCTGGCCGCCTTACGTTTTATCGAACGTGCCCGCAAATTCTGGACAGCAGCTCCAATGATTCCGCCATGGGCCTCCTGCCAACGCATGCCGCCGCCGAAGAACTCCTCCGGATCGGTGGTCCTTGGGGTGCCGGGCGTGGCCACCGAGGAGGAGGCGGCCGGGGTGCCACTGGACATGGGCGTGGCACCGCCCATCATCGACATGGCCGGCGTGGCAGCGGCGCTTGCCTTTTCGGAGGACAAAAGCGGCATGAAATTCGCGTTCGATTATTACCTACAGAGCAGGTTGGTTGAATGGGGATAGTTTTTTGTCTCGTTTTGTTTTTTTATTTGTTCTGGATTGGTTGTAGCATTGGTTTCATTATAGTGTTTGGTTTTTGAACGCGGGAAAGAGAAAGACAATTTTCGGAGAGAGACACACAGGTGGTTTTAGCCAGGATAATCGAAGGCCACAAAAGTAATTGTGTTAATTGATGGGCATTTTCAGGAGAGGTTACTTTGAATTAAGCAGTTGTAGTGAAATGGTAAGTTAAGTTGGTTAAATCATTCCAGTAGTTAATGGACTCTTGTTTCTTTTATTGTAGCTGTTAGATTCAAGCAGAATATCTTTGGAGTTTTGTAAAGCGAGCTCTCACTTTAAAACTTGGCTTAGTTTTCAATATAGTTTCTGGAACCTTGTTTTTAATTTATGTAAATGTAGGCGGGTACTATGAAAAATAAACAGATATAATCCATTTTTTATACGATTTTTAGCTTCTTGGTTCCAAGCTTTACATATTCGATGTTTTTGGTGTATCGTATGTAGTGTTTTAATAGCTATTGAAAAACATTCAAATGCACAAAATGCACTAAACTAAGCGCCTAAACAAAAAGCTTTCAAGCAAACACTGACAACAGAAAATAGCCAAAGAACAAAAATGCTTCAGCTACTACTTTTTAGTACCATAAATAATAGTGGCCAACATTTCCGGCACAATATATATCGCCATATTTTTATTTTAGTAAGCCAAAGAAATATTTGTTTATTTTTTAGTGGTATAGGGCGTGTCAGAAAATCAATAAAGAACTTAATTTAAATGTATATTTTTCACGGCAAATTTCATATACAAAAATTAAAATGTAAATCAGGGGCAAATAACAGAATTGATTTATAGCTCTTTCGATATAATTTTGTCATATATGTAAAAAGGAGAAAGAATTTTTTTCCATAATTGGTAATCATTTTTTTTCGCTTTTTTGTTACAATTTGCTTTCGTAACATTTTTCCCAATTGTAAGTGACCTTAAAGTGTGTTTTATTGATATAGATATAATTTTCTTTTTTATTTTTCATCATGAGTATTTATTTGTGGTGGTTGTTGTTGTCGTTTCTGCTGTTGGTCGTGTGGAAATAGATTCTTCAAAAACAATTAAGCCACGCATATCAAGTATACGCACGATTGGCTGTTAGGTGTATAAGTACATAACGAGTTTGTTTATGATTTAAAACGAATTAAAATAATTAAATTATGAAAATAATCGTCGTAATAAATATGAAGTTATATACATTGAAAGCGAGTGCGAATCTACTAGGTAATTATTTAAATTTGAATTATAGTTATTGTTATTTTCATTGGTTTTCCGTTCTGGCTCGAAAATCAAATTAAACACTTTTTTTGTTTTTGGGAAACACAAAAACCAAAATCGAAACAAAACTTTTTCAATGCATTTCATCAAAGCGAAATTCGCATGCCATTTTTTCTTAGGTTTACTTTTCGCTGTTTTTTTTGGCCAGGAGAGGGGGAAAAAGGACTTTTTTCGGTGGGTGTACCAGTGTGGGTGTGTGTTTTACTTGGATTGTGTGTGTGTGTTAAGTTGGTTTTATTTTTTGGCTTGCTGCCGTTTGCCGCTAAATGGTTTGGTTAAAGTTTTCTGTTTTCTCAGGGGGCGGGGCGGGGGTGGTGCATGAGTTGTGGTTGATAGCTTACCAAAGGACTTGCAAGAATTACTCCGATCCTGCTTAGTACTGCTGGAAGACGCTGCAAAAATGTACACAAAACAATGTTCATACTCAAAACACACTTTAAGTTTGATTTGGTTGTCATTTTGGTTGGGCTAAGTTTTGGTTTTCTGGTTTCTGGTTTTCTGTTTGCTATCGCTTGCTCAGTTCTCACTTAGCTGCTAATTTATTTATTGAGAGTAAGTTTAATTTGGCTGGAGGTTATAGTTTCGAATAGTTGCGTATCACTAAAATTGGGAACAATGTTCGATTGTTTTTTTGTCGTTTACGCTTTTTGTCTTTCGACTCTCTTCGATAAAAATGGGGTAATTGTATGATGCATGGGTCTAGAATGTGGCATTTATTTAAGTGGCATCAACAGCTTTGTTGATTCATGAGCTCTTCAAAATGATTTTAGTTTTTAATCGCTTTAGATATCATGCCACTTAAATGAATTTCCATAAATAGGATTACATATTCGTAAATCACATCAAACAAAAATGCTTAACGTGCATTGTTAAACGATTTGATCTTAAATCGAAAAGTGCCTACGTAAAAACAAAATGCATATTTTATTGGTTTTATTTTGTATAATCAATTTTAGTTTTTGTTGTTTCATTTGCGTTAGAAAACAATGAAAACATAAATAACATACCCACCTACGGCATGTAAAACACTTCAATTTTTTGTATTATTATTCATTTTATGGTTGGGTTTTGTTAAGTTATTTTTAAACTAATTGGCGATGAATAAAACGCATTGTTTTCCTTACGAACGATTGTATAATACAACATTTAGAAAATAATCGAATCATAACAGAAGATGAATGTTTAGATTTCTATCAAAGAGGAAGAATGGTCTGTGGGCATTTCTCGGGTTAAATGTCACTTCGTTGGATTAATAAAATGCAAACAAATAATACAACTGAGCATCGGCACAATAAATACACATACATCGACAGTATCTTCATATAGGACAAAAAACAAATTCAAATCAGAAGTGTGTGGACAAAAATCAAATGTTAATTTGAGTTATTTCGTTATTTTTTTAGGGCACACAAAGTTACGTTTACTATAGTTTCAAAAGGTTGTTATACAAAATGCTAAGTTTCGGGATTAACACAAAGTGAGTTTTTATAGCGAGCATCTGGTTGTTGATTATGTAGATATGGCAATGGTTCTATTAACTAAGGACCATTAAATAAGACTGGACAGTACACGGTTAGGTGATCAAAATTGGGTGTACGCAGATATAGAGGAAAGAAGAGATATAGACGGATATAGAGCGAGACAGAGAGAGAAAGAGGGGGACGCAACACAATGGAGGATATCGAATTGTTTTCGTCTGAGTTTTATATATATATATATTTTCTGTTTGTTTTCATGAGTTGGGCTCAGGTGTTGCTGGCTTCTTAAACAAAGGAAGAACAAATAACTTGAATAACTTATATATAGTACGAATGTTGGTAGTTGTGTTCGCTGTGTGTTTTCTTTTTTTTATATCATTTGCTTGGTTTTATTTATACATATAATATATATGTAGATACGATTTTTTGTTGGCTTTGCACGCTCATGTAAAATTCATATTTAATTGCTTTCAAAATGCATACGAAATTAGCTTTTTTCTTTGGGTCGGGGCTGCCTGGTGTGAATCGGATTAAATGATTATTTAATTTACCTGTGTTACGGGATTCTCGCCGGGCCGATAGACGACGTTGTGCAGGGGTCGCTTTCGCCCCACATAATTGACGCAGACGAATTCCAGCAAGGATGCGTAGATGAAGCACATGCAAACGCCGTCCCACACGTTCATCGCCGTCAGATTAGAAACAACCGGCAGAGTGCTCCGGAAACCGTTCGAGGTAGTGAAGAAATTCAGCATTGTTGTCACGCCTTCACATTCCGGTTGTCAAAAGTTGTTCCAAGTTGTTTCGAGTCGTTGAAAGTTGCCGATTGTGGATGGTAATTGTAGAGAAAGTTGTATTAGCCGTTTGACACGTAATTAGAAAAGCATTGCATACTTTTGGGGCTGGGTACAAACGAGTGTCAAGGACGAAGGGATGTAGTATGTAGAATATATTTTATGTGGCAATTAATTGAGTTGTTTAATTGGTTTTGGCATATGTACAAAAGTTTTTAGTTTTAAGTCTGGTTTACGGAGAGTAAAGGGGTAGTTATCATATCACATGGTGTTCGGTTTATCAGTTTGCTTTTATTTGTGATTTATAAACTGTGCAGAAGCTAAAGAAAAGTTATCAATTCTACTTATTTGATAAGGAGCAGTTGTTCTAATATATGCGAAAATGTAATGCTGTAAAAGGTTTTTGAAGTTTTATCAATGTTAATATTTCAGAGTATTGTTCTACATGATTTAGTATCTTAGGATCGTTTATTTGTTTAATAAACGCTTTTATCTAGAATGCATTTGTGTATTTGTAATATTTAATTAGTTTATTTATTTATTTATTTATATTTTATATAATTATATTTTAAAAATATAGAAACAAAACTAATCAAATGATTACAATATTTGTATGCCATAACTTGCGTAATGGAAATCAATTAATTCACATTTTTGAACTTTATAATTGATGATTGTGATTAATAAAGTTAATAGGTTAATTTATAATAATTATTTCGTTGTAATAAGCCTAAAGGCTAATGAGCAATAAATAATATTTGATTACGCATTAAGCGTTATAAATCAAAGTCATGTGTTAAATGATGTAAATCCATTAACACAGCATTGTGCTGCAAGTCACTAAGTTCTTTGCTTCGTTAATCAATTTTCCCCATTGTCCTTAGCATTAGCGCAAATAATAAAATTAATCGGAGGTAATGCTGGAGCATTTAATATTAATTATTCAGCTCACGACCGCGCGACATTAAAATGCTATCGGCCAATTGCAGCTGGATATGCAACATTATCCATCTTGGTTGCCTAATTAGTTGCGTCAACAATTCTCCAACTAGTTTGGCATGTTGCAAGGAGCTCTTGCTGCATTCGCATCGCTGCATCCACGAACCACATCGATTTTCAATTTGCCAGCGTTCTGCTATCCACCCTGCTCTTACCAAAAAATCAAAAAATATATATATATCGGAGGGAAATCTCAACGCTGCACTCAACTGCAAATGCTTCGAGGAAAAGCTCGAGCTGCGAGCGGGTCACAAATGAGGCAAAAAGGATGCTGCCATGCTAAGAAGGAGCTGCTGTAAAATGCATGCTATGTCAGCACTTTGACTAACAAAACGGCATCGCTTGCCTTGCAGCCATTTCGCCGTTTTCTGACTATTTATTTATTTAGTTTCCTTTTGTCATTGGAATGTCGTTTGATTGTGTTTGCCCTGCGCAGACAATGACGGCCAGAAATGGAATTATCCTTCCCCATCTTCGATTTTCACAATGCTATTTGAGTGCCATGTCGTCGTTTTGTCATCGAACGATTCAAGTGCATTATTACTGGAAAATTGTTCAAAACTCATTGCAGCAATTTAAAGACTATATAGCTTTATATTGAAATTGAATGCAATTTTCTGGTTATAAACTTAGGACTTTCACACACATGAATAGTTTTAGAATCAAAGAAGTTAGGATATTAAATTCATTATTAATGCATATAGATATATCTAAGTCATCCAAATGGTTTTATAGAAAGTAATTTCCAATATAGATTCGTACTTTAAACTTGATTTTCATGGCTTTAGTATATATATTTTACTATATTTTAAAGTCAAGTCCGTAACTTTGTAGTTTTTGCATTTCACGCACAGAGCGCTTTCTGTTCTATTTGCCTAGTCCATGCTGGCCATATGGCTTATGCATAAATCATCGTGTATGATGTGACCACCGCTCCACGTCATCATCATCATGATCCCAGGGATGTGGAGTGTGCCACAAGCCGTGTAAAATGCCAGGATACGGCCGTGTCCGTGTTTCTGTGTCTCCTGTCCCGTTGCAGCTGCCAACGACGTAGGATCCTGATGTTTCGGCTGACATTCCCTTTGCCGCTCTCATTATTTTCATTTCGGTTTCCCTTGCCCACATTTGGACAGGGTTAGGACATAGTAATCGCATTATCCTTGCCTCACTTTGTGACCAGTTGAGAACAAAATACTAGTAGTGAGCTATGGAAAATATTATTCCCTGCTCTCAAAACCACGATAATACGTATTTTTATCACTTATATTCCGTTTTGTTATAACTAATAAGTTTTACTGTTTATAATAAATATTTTTTATAATTTTGAAACTTTTTATATATTTTATTTATTTTATTTTTGGTTTTTAAAACCATTATTGTGTTTGTTATTTGGAGTAGTGGTACATTTTCTATTCAAATGTATGTATCTAATTGAACATGAATTGGAATAGTCATTTGTTTAAGCATGATTTATGTATGCTTCAGTTGATTTTCGTATATGGTTTTACCAAAGCTTCTCAAAGTAAAAAAGCCAAAAATTGCCTAGTTTAAGTTAAGAAGACATGCAATGCACAAGGACTCAAAGGAGTTTACCAAATACGAGTGCAGGAAGTAGAAAATACAAAATGAGAAAATCAACATTGGTAAAATCAGTCCAAGTAATGGATCGAAATGAAAAAAGGAATCCATTTAAATCGAGCGGCTAGCTAAACTTGAACTTTTAATGAGTTAAATGTTCCTAAGCTGTTCTAAGCTAACAAACTTCTAAATTATCATTGAGATTTGGCCAATTGTCTCGTGGTTGCGCTTAAATTTGGACTAAAACTTACTGGACTGCTACGTTTCGTTAAGGACTAGAATGTGATTTGGACTGTTTTTTCATTGGTTTGGAAGACTTCGATTTTTGTTGGGTTTTTCTGTTTGCTTTATTGAGAACTTGGAACTTCTTTCGAAAGTTTTCAATTTGATTTTATTCATTTTTTTTATTTTTTACGTACCGATCATAACCCGGGCTGGGACTGCATTCCATTCCAGCCAAAATGTGATAAACGACGAGGTGACCAATATAATGCCAGGTATGAAAACGGTTGTAAAATAATACGCACGATCACGGGTAAATGTCAACTCGACCTGTAGGCAACTGTAATTACCTTAAGAAACAAGGCCGGAATTATGCATTATGCAAATTCGGCCAAGGGTTAACACACGCACACACACAGAGACAGACAGAGAGAGATAGTAAGATATATAGATAGAGAGGCCTGATTGTTAGAACTATACTCCGCAAAGGACCTTACACTAGCCTGTACTTTTCCCGATTTTTCTTTTTTTTTGGCTTACTTTGGCTAAACTATACTCATACTTTCAGACGGAAACAAATATGTAAAGTTGAAAGTGAACTAAGCTTGTGGTTCGGTAATTTGGGTAATGCTTTCCAGATTTTTCGGGTGGGATGGCTCTCATTCAAGGAACAGAACCCATGCAGCAAACCTTATAATCTAGGATCTTTTTGGTGAGGGCATACTTTGAGTGGGCACTGTATTTCAAATATATATTACTACTACGTTGGCCGCATTGAAATGAAATGGAAAAGTGACAATTAGAAATCATAAAATGTACAAATTACATTACAGAAGGGCAATCGAAAAAGGCAAATGCTACGAAAGGCGGAAAGAAAATCAATTCTCGATGGCGTACAAAATTGATTTTTGGTTCGGTTAATTTCTTAAAAGTACATATTTTTATTAAGAGTATTTGGTTTTGTTTGGTGTGAGAGATATAGAGAGCGAGGGCAAAAATTGGTTATGGTTTTTGGTATGGTTTTTCATTTTTTTTTTGTTTAAATTGGTTGGTATTGGTATTTTTGGTATTGTTACCTATCATCGATCTAGCTGGCACGGCATTCCATTCTAGCCAGAAAGTTATAAAGGACGACGTCACCAATATAATGCCGGGTATAAAAACGGTGGTGAAATAGAATGCACGATCTCTGGTAAAGATTAAATCGACCCTAAGACAGCTGTAGTTCCCTAGGGGCATTATTTTTTGCATTTCGGGTTTTTGTTTTTGTTGGTAGCGTTTTGTAGCGTTTTTTTTTTATAAGAGAGTAGGTGTGGGAAGGTAGACAAAGAGTAGACCATTAGATAGGCATTTATTTTGGATTTATTTTTGTAGATTCTTTGCTAAAATGTATAAGCTGCAGAAGCAAGTCTAGCCGAGATCTGAGACTACGTAAGTAAATAAGAAAAATAATTATTATTTTAAAGCCAAGCCAAAGAATGGAGTACTAAACTGAGAAGGTCCGGTTTTGTAAGAAAAAACCTAAAATAATTGTATCAAATACGCCATTTTTGTATGTTGTACAAAGTAAATACCAGTTTACCATCAAAAACACTACGATTACTAAAGAGCAAAACATTTCCCGGTTGTAATTTCTTTGGCTAATACAAAGTATAAGCAAATGAAGTGATTGGCATTCGATTACTGGCAATTGCGATCCCAATGACTTACCTCTCCAGCTGTTCTGATCGCAGGCCGTCGTTTGATTCTTGATTAAGTACGCGTTCAATGTGGTCAGCGAAGGACTCTTCCGCAGAGTGTCCTCATCGTTTTTCCAGACGTACTTGATTTGGGCCTCCTCGTAGGAAACTGCACGGGGATGATGGAGAAATTCAGGTTTAGGAATCCCTGCTTCGCACAATTGAATTATATTCTCAGCCCCCCTCTCAAGTAATTCCATCACAATATTATTAATTAATTAGATTAATCCAAATAGGCGGGCATACACAAATGCATATTGTCTGGGCCGTTTGTTTTGGGGACTCTAGGAGGGCCAGACCCGGTAAATTAAATCATATTTGACAAACAAGCCGTGACAAGCGGGCAAAAGGCGAAATGCGAAAGGCACAGCACTTCGATGGATGTTTTGCCACTCATAGATGACAATCTCGGCAGGAACCGACATCATCATCATCTTCCTCTCAAAGTAATTTACGATGTGGCTCACGTTCTTAGCCGATGTTTCCAAGCGGGTTGGGAACCGGAAACAACTTTCGCAAAACAATGTAAAGACAAAAAGGCCAAAACAAGGCTGACTGGTGTGTGTGTGTATGAGGATGTGTGTATGGATATGTGTGCATGTGGCAGGCAGTCAGCCTTGTTAGTCACTTTGTCAGCTTTTGTCGTTTAGCCCTCTTTGCTACGCCCCCTTTGCCTCATCCATTGTTGCATGAACACACAGACACACACACACACACAAAGAAGCAAATAGGCAAATGCAGATGGTGGCTAAGATTTCCCATGAGTGGCAGTCAACACGCCTGCCCATCTTTTTATCATCAGGACGTCAACATCTTGAGGTTCCCTCTCAACACTTTGGAATTGTCACATCATTTATACATTAATCCCACTTCAGTTGTATTGTTTAAAAAATACTTTACTCTCAACACTTGCTTGCGACATCTTTCTTTGTGCAATCCAATATATTTTTAATTTCAATATAAAATCCAGCCACCATTAGAGGTATAATCATATATTCATTATATTATGTTTGATTCAGTTATAGCATCAGTTATATCAGAATTTAATTTTGTCTATACCTCCAGATATTCGTAATTTTTTAGACTTCATTTAAATGATATTTATTTAATGTTGTTGTTTAATAATAAGAATAACTTACTGCTCTCCATGGAGAAGGAACACTTGGGGTCATCGAATGGAAATATATGAAGACTTCCCTGGCAGGATAAGATCAGGTGACGTCTAAGGGAAAATTACAAAAAAATTGGTTTAAATAAATATTCAAGTGCTTAAAAGCTTGCAATATTCTGTTAAATTTTCGAGTTTAATTCAATTTAAATTTTATGGATTTCGAAGAGCTATTGTCTGCCTTTGGGCTGAATTCTCTAGAAAAATATTTACCTTTGAATAATTAATATATTATATCCTTAAATTATTTGGGAATTTTGTTTTCAATGCACAACTATCGTAAAATATTTTTGACCTTATAATTCTTTGAATTTTATCCCCTAGCAATTTCATGCTTGTCTTTGCCACTTAATATCACGCTTTGTTCGGCAACATCAATTCATAATTTTCCACCCCGTGTCGCTGTCGCTTTTCCAGCAAGTTTTTCCGACATTTCTCCTTGTCGGCTATGCAAACAGCAAAAGGGAAATGCTGGACCAGAAAATGCTGGCGAAAGTAAATGGCAACTGCAACTTATTTTAATTGCTGGACGACACTTTTGCGCCATGCAGTCAATTGGAAAAGTTCTGTTGAATTAAAAATGTAGACAAGTTGGCAAAACGCGGGGCAGTGAGCGAGAAAAGGGGAAGGGTAAGACAAACAAGACCGTCCAACAAATGTTGGTCATATTGTGAAAAGTTCCTCGCTTTTTTTTCCACCCATACGAACCTATATTTTGCAGCTGGCGAGGATTGGGGATATATGTATGTACTTTGTACCTGGGCAAATATTTACATACCTACTTTCACTTTACATTTTACTCATATTCACCTATTTTCCAGCCTTCTACATTTCTTGTGCTATTTTTCATTACGGCCTCGTATGTTTGCCTGGCTAGCTTATAGTACATATTTTGTGGACCCTTTTCCTCAAATTTTCCACTAGCCAGCGAGGAAAAAAAGGTGGAAAATTGAGCAAAAGCAAGTGGAAAAGCAAAGAGAATAAAAAAATATTGCCGCTTCGCCTGTCATCTTGCTATCCCTAATGAATATGAACTTTGAGCGAAAATTTGCATTTTCTGGCGCCATTAACGCCGCTTAGCCCCGGCCTCGTCTCGTCGGATTTTGTATAAAAAATTCATTCATATTCAAATCGGGCTAGAGAGCAGCAGACACACACCTCATTGCGTACGTAATGGTCCCGTTCCGAAATATTCTTAAAGCGAAATGCATTGGTATGATGGGATCCTTGAAATCGCCATGCATAATGAAATACGTATCCGGCGTCCAGATGCTATCATGATGATGCAGAGCATTTAAGAAGTCATAATGAGACTTATTGCCATACTGCAGTCGCGGATCGTTCCATTGCTGGTTCAGCAGAAATTCAACCTCGTATTTCTGCAAGCAATCAATTCAATATAAATAAAATATATATTACATTTTCACAATTCATCAGCAGGACTCACCAAACTGCTTTCATCGGGCGACGCTAAGCTCAGGAGCAGCACGTTCACGTTCACCGTCAGAGTGCCTATTAAAAAAGGATTTCAATTCACACGGTTGTGGTCTACTTAACATATATTTTATTGAAGTGCCAAGTGCCAGAGAAATAAAAAAATTAACTGCCCGATAAATGCAAAATGTCTACTGAAAAGTGGATTATTACTGCTCCTAAGAACTCATCATTAAGTAAAAGGATACATTCTATAGAAAATAAAAAGGCAGTTACTAAAGAAGTCTTTATACTTGAGAATAAGATAGGTCATCGAATGAAAGCAAGAAGTACAGATACAAAGTGCATCTACATAATATAAAAATCCGCGAGAGTACACCAACCGCGATTGTGTGGTCTCCGTGCATTTTGATTAGTTGCCATATCGGGCGATTGCAAGCCACAGCAAAAGTCTTCATCTGCAAAAACGAATTGAATTAGATTGAATCATTTCGAGAACAAATGTTTAACTTTTATCTCATCAGTTTTTCCGATCTAAACCATTCTCTTGCATTGTTATTTTATACTTTCCATTAGTAACACAAAAAAAAAAGATGCAATTTTCCAACCGCTGAAAGAATGTCATGTAATGATTTTCCAAAGCATAAGCACGTCGAAGAAAATGTAATTGCATTGCATAGATGGTTTGGCTGAAGATAGTGGCCACCCGCACCCCAAAGTGTCCACATCTTTTGTGCATCACATCCATGGCAGTGGCGCCATTAACTTTAATTGATTTTATAGTGTCCATACGTCGTGGCCTGGCTCCTCCAATTGTTGTCTGCAGGATGTCATTGGGCAACCAACCCCACCTACGAAAGCAACTCTTAATGGCACAAACACAGTGTGTTTAGTTTTTCCCCAGTCTCCACTTAGTAAAATTGGACATTTAATCGCAAGAATGTGAAAATGGCGGCTAATTTCTGAAACTTCTTACCATTTACAGGCGGCAGTAATCGTTTATCGTAGCGCTTCTTCTCAAGCAGTAAATCTAATATTTCCTTATCCGAACTGGACTCATCAAATCTGTAGAACACGAGAAAATCATTTTGAAAATTTATAAACCTTATTACGATCAATGTAAACTTGTGTTAGTAATTGACAAAGTAGTTAGTTGTTATTTTCCCAAGGAATCTTTTATGTACAACAGTTTTGTGTGCTGTTTTCAAGTAGATGGGAAGATTTGAAGCCGAACCATCAAAGTATAATATCAATGAACTCATAAGTAGGTAAGCAGTTAAAATAATTAAATGTTTTAAATTCCTTAATGAGAATCTAAGATCTCCTTTAGGTTTTTAGAAATCCTAAACATTATCTCTTAGTCCTGAGAGAGTAAAATAGTTGACTTGTTGGCAAAGCATTTTATTTTATGCAACTCATAAACTTTATTTCAAATTGCATGCATAACATCAGCAGAACGAAGCTGAGAAAAACCAATTACCTCAACGGGAAATCAAATGAACTCAAAAAAGTATATTGTGTGCAGAAAACGAAACTTAATAATTCCAGAAAAAGAGGTAACCAAAAACTCGAGTTTTCTCTTTTTCCGAATAATTCTCAGCTTTCGGTATTTTTTTTTTTAGAGATGGAAGGAGGTGTGCATTAACTTACTTCGACCAATCGATGCCATGACTGAAAGAATTTCAAAAAGGAAAAAATAAATAGAACAATTTTTGTACGTGTTGTGAAAAGGATTGCCAGGCGATACAGAATGAAAGATACATATATGAAGAGATAGATGGATAGTTGGGAAAATAGAGAATCTGTGTGGGCGGGTTGAAGGTAACAAAATCAAATGACAGTATTCCGAAATGAATTGGGTTGTTCTAATGAATGCACCGAGTTCGCCCCGATTGTAGGATTTGTACATCCGATTCAAAATTTTTAATAAGTTCATAGGGCAACTATATAATATAGTAGTCTGATTCTGCCCGTTTCGACTTATATACTATAGTTTAATGCAGATAGCAGTAGGACTAAGAGACTAGTTTTCGTAGAAACGGGCGGACAAAAGGACATAAGGACAAACGGACTAACTATATGCAAACGGCTGTTGATACTGCATATATACTTTATCATATATGGCAAATAAGCTCGGATAGCTAAATCTAACTTCCTTCCATATTCCTATTTTAATTGAAAGAAATCAAGGCGAACTTTTGGCTTGCGTGACTCTGTACTGATATTGTGCGATTTATCCTGCACTCACATGGGATGCTTGTCGAGGGCACCCGTCTCCGACTGCGTGGCAGCTGCCGTGGACGCGGTGGTCAGATAGCAAAGCATCAGGAGCACACTGGAGGCCGCATAGAAGCTGATCGACTGGCTGTAGTGCTTGTAGTGCTGGCCGAGATACTGGAAGGCGGCCGCCGAGGTGGCCGCTGCCGTGGCGCCGACATTCGCAATGATGGCCGCTGACATGGTGGCGGGCAGTTGGGTCTCGGCATACGGATGTTCTTGCCACGCCCGGTACGCTAGGGGCTGGCGATCCTGGACAGAACTCAGGTCCTCGTGCTTTTGCAGCGTTTTCGCTAGGGCGGCGAGGGCGTGAAAATGCAGGGATATTGCCGAAAGTTTGGAGATGCTCGCAGGATCCGCTGCAGGATCTGGGTGGCGCCTTCGCCGGCGGACATTGTGTTGCTGCCAATGCTGCCCATCCTCATGCCGCTCGGCGATTTGAATCGTTGTTGCCGCAATATCGATTCCGATTCTGCCCGCCGCCGTATCGACAATGGATCCTTGCCGCGCCAACGCGTCCTCGCCTTCGTCCTTGTGCGTTTCAGCCACTTGACTACTACTGTGCTTGTTGTTCTCCTGACGTGCCTGCCGTATCGTTAAAAGCACTTGAGCCGCCGCTTTCTGATGTTCGGGCCCGGTTGCTGCCTCTCTTTGGGCCTCAGCCTCTGTTTCAGTTTCTGTTTCAGCTCCTGCGTCTGCTGCTATTGCTACTGCTGCTGCTGCTACTTCTGTTTGTGTTTCGGTTTGCGTTTTATGGTTTTGTTGATAGTTATCCTTGATTTTGATGTCCTCAGCTGGCTTTTCGTTGTTTCCTCTGACAGCGACCTTGCCTCTGGTCCCCGCTGCTGCCTTTTCCGCTTTTCCACGGCATTGGTTGCGCCTCAGTTGCCTGCTTCTCGGTTTGTGGGGCTGCTCTTTGGCCGCTTCAAAGACGCAGCCCATGTTACGACAACTGCAAAGAATGGTGTACCAAAGAAAGGGGTATTATTTTTACGATATGTCAATCACTCTCCAATTTTATACACTTTACTTTAAGAAATACTGACAAAGAATATATTGCTTTAGTACTATTACGTTTCCTGCCTCTTATTTAAAATTAAACAAATAATCAGGACAATTATTGCCAGCACAAAGAACTTTTTTAATTTAAAATATTCAAAGGTTTTGAAAATATTTTAAAATATTAACAATATTTTTTAAATATTTTATAATAAAATTATTAAAAGTCAGAATAATTCGATTTTTTAAATTTGGCAAGGTGCAATATTTAAATATAATATGATTTATATCTTTCAAAAATTCGTACAAAAAGTAAACGACTGTCAAAATGAGGAACACAAATATTTTTGAGAAATACTATGAGAAAGCAGTTTTGTCGCGGTTTCAATTCAACTGCCAAACTAATTAACCTCGGCGAAAGCAATTCGCGTGGCACAATCTGAAATAAAAATCTATCGTCACCCACTTGATTGTCGTTCCAATGACTTGGCTGCATCAACACTCTCGCCGGTACATATAGGATTTGATTGATGTGGCAATATTGGATTGTTTCGGCCCAACGACCACGCCCACCTGCGTGCACACCTAGCCGTAAATGTCAGTTGCCAAATAACATGGGGTTCTGTAACGGATTTACGACTGCCACAGGAAAACTTTAATTTTCCAGGTAATTTCAAGCAAAAGCTGGCACTTCGTAGAATTCCATGATATTAGTTGTTGACTGCAAATTACATGGACAAGTGTCCTTGTTGAGGACTCTTGATAGCCTAGATCATGAATATAATGAGGTATGTGAGCTAGAAAAGCTGCCGACAATTGGGTGAGTAGCCTAATATATTTTTTACCAGAAAATATATTATATTATATTTTTCTGAAAAATCAGATAATTTCTAAAATATTTTTAACATATTTACTTGCCAAAAATACAAAAATTAGATTTCATATTTATTTAAGGTACACGGTATGTACTTTGTAAGTCTCAAGCTGTTATCCCTAATTCAAGTGGAAAATGTTGCCAAAAGTGATAAAACTAGTTTGGTCTACCAATGTGCAGGACCAAAAAACGAATGTCAGTCAGCCAGTCAATGGGCCAAACGAATTTTTATTGTTGCCTGTCAAAGGCTGTCTTTTCGCTGCCTCTCGGTTGTTGCCAATTCAGTGGTTGCTGTTGTGGTGGTTGTCAGTTTGTGGCCAACTCAGGAAGGAATTCAATTTTCATTTCGACCAAAAGTGTACGTATGTATAGTTTTGAAGTAAGTACAAGTTGGGCTATATTTTGACATTTTTCCAACATGCAAAGACCTAAACGGCCATTGCTCCAAGTGAAATGAATGCCGAGCTCAGAAATTCAATTTCCGCTTTTGCGCTAAATAAAACTAAAGAATAAAACGACATCCATTGAGAACGAGTGATTTGGGTCTGATAAGTTATTTTTGTACACATGCATGTTTGAACACATGCTTTTTAAATGAAATCTAATCGGCTTTTGTACAATTCGCATAAGCTGCTCAAGAAAACTTTATTTTAATACTGTTGGTAGATTAAGAATCCATAAAACATGGAAGCAAACCGCACTCAATTTAAACTTGATTGTCCGAACAGCTTATTCGCAACCATATGGAAAAGCCAGTGAAAAACTTTGACATGAGTGAGTCGGTTCTCTGTCTTTCTACCCATTTCCACTTTTAATCAAAGAAAAACCGCAGAAAACGCAGACAAACCCACTAAAGCGGGTACTCAGTGGCTTCGGGTTATCCGCCAACGTATTCAGGGTCTTCATTATACATTTATTCGATTTTTACGTGACTTTGGCCATAAAGCACAAAAATAAACCCCAAGACAGTAGATAGCAAAAGTAATAGGCATAGAAACTAGGCAAAGCCAAAGAAGTCGGCTCGTAAATGGGTCCCATATACAAATTGCTACCGATACGGCTTATACGTGTTTTCCTTGACCCCATACACATATGACTATACCCACCCACATGTGTCAGGACAATTATTGGCCTCAATCTGTTTTAAACGCTTGTGTTCGTTCGACTTTCCTTTTGTTTCCGTGGTGTTGCACCAAAATTGTCAAAACTTTAACTGAATGAGCAAACTTTTCGAGCAAAGCAGAAAGCTTTGAACAGCAAAAAAAAAAAACAAAAAGGGTAGAAGATATAAAAATGACTGACCATAGATCAGTTCACAACTGGCTTCCTTTGAATCCTTCCTGGCCCTCCCCGCTGATATCCTTCATGGCTTCCGGGGCATAAATTTACACAAACCGCGCTCGAGAGTCCGACGACTGCAGTTTGGCCAAAGTTAATCCTGCCATCGTCTGGCGGCCGGAAACGGCGCCAACTGACAGCCCAAGCCAACAACTAACCCGAAACACAACCAATCCTTCCACATCCCTTCGCCCTTTTCCTCTTTCTGGCCTTAGTCTATAGTCTATTTCGTTGTGCATTTCATTTTTCGCTCTCGACTTTTTCATATTTTTAGTGGAACAACTTTTCATATTCCGCATCTGAATGAATCTTTATTTTGTATCTCCATTTTGTTGGACACTTGTTTAGTCAATTTAATAATTTGCTGCTAGTTTTTGCCTCCACTCTCTAAATTATTTGAGACAGTGAGGATTTGCCAGCAACATTATTTGCATACTTTTTGGGCGGGAGCTTTTGTTGCGGTAGCCACATGTCGGATACTTAATATCCCTCCGACCAACAAACATTTCAAGCACGTTTTGTGCTGGATCAGCTTTAATGCCCTAATTTGCAATTTTGCCCAAATCAAGCGGCAATCCAATTAGATGGCAGTCCGACACTTTTCAAGCTGGCCAGAGTTAATTGAAAATTCCATTAAATTTGATGGAAGCGAAACTATTTGTCGGGATGAGTAATTGCAATGTACAGCTGATGTTTCAGTGGGAAAGAGTTCGTTGGTAATTGGAGTAATTCCAATTTGGTTAAATTAAGTTGCGATGATCTTAATTTTATAATGGATTATCAGCTAACGCTTCCATAAACCATGAAGCAATACAGGTAACCAAATCTGCTGAACTTGGTCTTTAAGGTCATTCCATTTACCCAAATCTCTTTTGTCGAAAATCCTTTTAAGGAAAATATTCAAAAATTGCCGTAAACGAACAAGTATCGGTCACAGACCAATGGGTAACCTCAGTAAACAAAATAAAAACGAAAAACTTTACCCACAACAATAGCAACAAGCAACAATTACAAACAACTTGATATCGATTTTTTGAGCTTCAGTGTTTGCCATGGCGCCATTGTTCGAAGTCACGAACTTTCCAGTGACAGAAAAGACAAGAGCAAAATAAAGTTGATTAAACCCATTGAAAATATCCCCCGACTTTTAACGTAGCCTATATAGCCGCGTATATACAAAGATTGTGGGCGGCCAAACCAGAAAGGCTAAATGGGGGCATTGTTGTGTTGAAGGCAGCTCAACGAATTATGAATGTGGACAACTCAACAAATTGTGAATTTATCCATTGTTCTGAGCAAGTTGAAGTCACACAAAGAGAAGATCTTTTAATAATTAAAGTAGAATGCCCACTAAATAACATTTAAAGAAAACTCTTTTATAAAGAAATGTTAAGTTCCTATTAAACAGTTTACTCTTTAGTACAATTATATTCTGGAATTTTACTTGAGAGTGTATTAACAACCAGTCACATTTATTTTTCAGATTATATATATTTTTTATAAAAATATTTATTCTCATATAACTATACAAAAATTCTCTCCGTGTTTTAATGTGCGTATATTAGGCTAATCCTTTAGTTCTGGTCATCATACATTTACATTGATGTCCTGTGCTTCAATCAAATTGAAACTGCATACATGAAATTCATATTTAATGAGCTTAGTTCACCGCTGGCCATAATGGACCATAATCTGTTGCATTAAAAGTTATTAAAATGTCATGGCAAATACCAAAATTGCATGGCCTGGCAAATGTGGTAATTGAGGAAGGGCACTTGACCCACTTTTCCCAGCCAGCCAGCGAATTGAAATTGGAAATTGGCAGTAAGAGCAATCTGCATGCTGGCATGCCTAATTAAATAACTCGGTGGCCAGATGCACAGCGATCCTGGAATGCAGGTGGTTGGTTATCCGGAGTGGAATGGCCCGAAGTGGAGTGCAGTTCATTCGCATTTCAATTAAAACGGGAGTGCAGACATAGACACTCGGCAAATGCAAACCACTCAGAGGGACGCTAAGCCGTTTAGGCTTAAGTCAGCTTATTGCTCGGAAAAGTGGAACACGCGACGACATGGTTGACACACGACGACGACGACCTGTTGGAGACCGAGAATTTTCCAATAATCGAACGTGCGCGTTTAATTAATGCCAGCCAAGTGTAATTGAATAAAAGGTGCTGCAACTCCTGCGGTTTTCGATTTCCAGTGCATTCTACAATCTGCACCTTAGTTTAAAAGTCACGATATTGGTGCATTCAAAAACCATTAAAGACAATTAGCTAGCACACGTTATTGTTGTATTGTTACGCTTTTAATTATATGCACATGATGGGAATATATTAAATATATATTAAACCAAATCCCTCTGTCCATGCTTATGATTCACCGCCGAGGTGAGCCATTTAACCAAACTAATTACACATTTTGACAGTTTGCGGTGCAAACGTTTGCGCACAGTTAACCCAAATGGCAAACTGCAAATGTGCAACGCTCGTGCGAAGATAGAGCAGGAACTGCGGTTTAACTGGCTGGTGTGAATGGGAATTCGGATGGCTTGTGGAGCCAGTGGTGGTGGTGCACTTAGAGGATGTGGGGGCATTGCGAAATTCCCTTGTTTGCCTGCTTGGTATCACGTTCTGTTTACAATAAGCTCCGGTCAGCTCGATGACGATGTTGGCCAGCACTGGTGAAAGTCGAATGCAGAAATGTCGAAGAAGAGACAACTTGTTTTCTTCTGCGTCCCCGGGGAAATAAGAACAAAAATCGAACAGATGGCTGTCGAACATGTTGGCTTTCTCCTTGCTTATGCAATACCATATGTTTTCAGTTGAACACTTTGGAAAAGTTGCGCTGGCATATTTTATAAATAATTAAAATTGAATGAGTAAATTGCGGTGGATATTCACGGATGACCGCGACCACAGGTCCTTTAAGTGAAGCGGAAGTATGTCATGCGCGCAAATGTTGCGTACACACTTGCGGTCAGAATTTTAAGACTATCAGCTCAAGCTGTAGGTGATTCAAACGATTTAGTCATTAAATGGTTTGACATTTATATTAAATACCACTTTTGGCAGAAGCGTAGCTGTGGTGTTGGTAACATGTAGATTATTTCACTTAAAAGAAATTTCTAAAGAATTCACTAGTAACAGATATACTACAGAGTACCTTTAAAATACCCCAGATTACAAGACTCCAAACCTTAACTTTAGCTGAATATGTTTATTTTATGGCCACCACTCGCTGCCCTTTCATTGAATGTTTGAGTAATTAAACAATCGAATCGAGCAATCCCCTTGATCCCATTTTCAGATTGAACTTTTCGAGGCTGTTAACATTTTTTTTTTTGCTGCCCATCACGACCAGTTTCGTAAAAGGGCTTTGGCAAGGATTTGGTTTTTGTGCGTCGAGAGTCCTCCTAAAATGTCGAAGGGAGGAGTTTTCGAATGCTCTTGGTCCTGTCACAGCCACTTAAATGCCATGCATCATGGAAATTTATGTGAATAAATTATAATCAAGCGAAGAAAAACTTGCAGACCGTAATAATTCAGATTAAAAAGTATTTATACACATGACACAGTCAGTTGGGAAAATTCTTCACGGTGGGCTGATGGGGTCCACTGGGATGTGGGCGTGGCTGTTTGCAAAATGGAAGTTGGGTGGGCTTATGCTGCTGGTCACGCGTGTTGGCCGCGTGTGTCCTGCGCTGATTTCGCCATAATAAATTGACATTTTTTGGACATTTCTCTGCTCTTCGCTCTGGTTTCCGCTCGGAGAACTGGGGAGCTGTCTGTCATTTAAGCCCGCTTTTATTCTTTCTTTCCACTTTTGGCATGGTGGTTTCTGCCGTTTTTACAAGCGCCCTGGGCAAGAAGCTTACGGCGATATTGGCCCAAGAGATGAATTCAAGCCGATACGACAAGTGTAAAATTTATATTTTAAGTCGAATTGGTTCTTAAAGAATTACACATATTACCAAATGTTTAATGAGCGTAAATATTAGCCTACATCATTTAATCCCATAGATAAAAAGTTGAGTTTGGCACTGTTTTGGATATGAAACCCACAACATGAGTGCTCCTTTATTTATAAAATCTGGACAATCAAAATTCCTTGGTTTTCCCCACAAAACAACCAAAAACCAGAAGGAAAATGACAGGAAAAAGCAATAAGCATTCGAAAAACAAGTAGCATAAGAACAGCGAACGAGCAGCGACAAATAATTTGGCACAAAAGCAAATAAACGAGATAAGCAAACAAACAAACAAACATGAGGAAAAGACGTTGATGAAGCAACAACAAATGGTGAAAGTAAAGACAAAAACGAGCCAAGTACCAAAGCACATAATGAGCATAATGGGCGTGTTGAGAGGGGTGGCTGCTGCCAGTAGGGGGTCACATTGCCCCTATGCCATGTGGCCTACCCCTAGGCAACATTCCCCTTTTCCACCACCCTCCCCTTGCCGTGGACATGACGAGCGCCAAAGAGCTTTTTGTGTTGGTTTCCCTCTGTTAGTGCTAGAATAAGCGCCACTTTACATGCACACGCATACGCACACACATGTACACTGGAAAAATATTCTGACGGACGAGCTTTAAAAATTATGAATAAGTTTTCTTGATTTACCAATATACTTTCAAAATATAAAGCGCTATCTACATAAGTTGAAAGTTCAAATTTATTAAATTTTTTAAATATATCGTTAAGAAAATAAGTAATATTAAACATATAAATTTTTCTACGTGTAGAGCGTGTGATTTAAATGTAAGACTTATTATTATTGATTTAGGGACAACGTTTCGCTGCCGTCAGTTGGCATATTTTTGCCATCGTCTTTGCTCTTAATCTTAAAAAACAACTTAATCTTTCGAAATGGCAATTCTCCGACTCCCTTCTTCGAGTGTACTTGCTGAGGGGCGTTGGCAAAAGAGAAATTAGGGGATGTCACCCATCCTGGCAGGATGCAGTTACCAGCTGCAGCTGCACCTGCGAAACGAGGGCAAAGGCACGTCGCCAACCATTTAAACTAATCTTGAGGCAGTTTATTTATATATCTCGAGGGTCGTTTGTTCTAACAATGTGCCCTGCTTATATAGGGGCAGATATATGCGCAGATACCTGAATATATATAGGAATATATATATATATATATATATATGTATGTAAATACCTGTTTAAGAGCAGGTGGCTTGTAAATAGGGGAGTCAACTAAAAGAGGAGATCCTATAAAGAACCCCTTCCCATATGCAGAGATACATATATCTTTTTAAAAACTTTAGGTAGTGTAGCATAGTGAACATTAATTCAATAATTTCAAGCATTCGGGAACACATGCCAAACAAAAACTTTAAAACTGCCAGGCTAAATATCATGATCTAATTAAAATGATAAACGGTGCGTATACGCAATATATATTTATTAAGTTTTTAAGAATCTGATCAAACTGTTTAAGGAATATACAATTTTTTAAAATGTAAATGCACATTACAAACTTTTACATTGATTTTCCATGTATACGTTTCAATTGATCTGCTTAATCTGCATGAAAGCACATCAATTACACGAATTGAATGAGGTACCCAACCTCACCAGCCACTCCTTCATCGCTAGTTCAATGGTTCCGTAAGGTCGAAGCCGCCACACTTGACTGACCTTTCCCCTAAGTAATACCGGTTCTGAAGCTATTTAATTTCTATATAAATATTTTGCCATAGACCACAAATCTGCGGGTCATAAGCCGCAAGGACACGACGCCGCAGGACACGCAGCTCCTTGGGAGCTTACGAGTCCGTCAGGCTCGCCAATCCTCGCCAAGCCTCAAGTGCATGCCCGGCTGAACTTGTATTAAAGCAGCCGGAAATTAAGCACACAAAAGTTTTCCAAGACCTAGCCCACACCTTCACAAATACACATGCACACGGCTGCACTGCGAAAAGCAAGGTGTTCATAGGTCCTTGTAAATGGTATTTCTACCAAAGGATACAAGCTTTAAGAAGAGTTTTTAAAAGAAATCCTGCCATATATAATGCAAAAACCAAACAAAATCGTAACCCAAATAGAAATAATCAGATGAATCCAATTATGTTTGCATTAATTCAATATTTCTTTTACCCATTTTAACCTTAATGATTTTAAGAAATATTCTGTATTTTCTCTTCCTGTAAGGCACTTCGTATTTGTGCTTTGCATTTTTTATGGCCAGTACTTTATTTTTATGTATTTTCCGTATGAGATTCTTTGAAAGCGAATGCATTCAGAGATCTGTTTGAGCTGTTGGGGCTTTGAACAAGTAAACGCTGGCATTGTGACTCAAAGGATAAGTTTTCGACTCACCAAATTTAACCCGGCAGCCAGTTCAATGGAATCCGCTATCGCCTTGTGTCTGCATAAGCGCACACGTCGCCAGATCGCTGAAAAAGATAAGTACCAATTATTAAATGGATACCATCAATGGAGTTTCGCACTTCAAGATTGTTTGGTTTATGTTTGGCATTAATTCCCCATTGTCGGCACTGGTTCTCAAAACAATGAGAGGCAACAGAGGAGGACGGCTTTTAGATAAAATTAAACATACGACTCATAGTCAAAAAGAAAAGGGGCTGAGACTTAGGCCCAGCTACTCATGTTGTCGGCATCATCAGCTTGGAATTCCCCAGCATGTGCCTCCGGCGCAAATGATGGAAATCACTTAACACGGAGTGCGGGGCACTGGATGACGATGACAACGAGGATATGACAGGGACGGGAGTGGGTTGTAGTGGTCCTGGTCGGAGTCGAGTGCTCTGGAGTGGGGATTGTGTCTGAGTTCTTAATGAGCTTTTGTCTGCTGCATACTTTTCAGCGACGAGCGAGCATTGGACGCGAAACTCCTGCGTCTTGGGCATTGTGCAAATATTTGACAGGCGGCAGAGGGGCGGGGCTGTCCCTTGGCTATTATGGCCAAGCATCTCAAAGCAGAGTGCAGAACTAATGAAAAATCAGAGTGAAGGACCTTCATCGAATAATTAAGCTATGACGGACCCAAGCAGATGTGAACAAGCAATAGGGATAAACATCAACATATTGCATAGTAATGCTAATAATCTACTAACAATAGTACTAATAATAACAAAAAAATTAAAAAAAATTTTAGAATAAAGAAACAGAGAAAAGTTGTAATATTCACGGGTATAAAAAACTTTTTATTAATAAATTGCTGCAAAATAATTCTATGATAAAATGCACAAATGGCTTACTGAAATCATAAATCCTGCGTAGGTTGTAAACTTTTGGTTTGCTCTACCGACATATAACACTATATTGGCCATTGATTGAATAGCCAAATTTATTCGTTCCACCAAGGATAGCCAATATTAATTTCCGTCAGAAAATTTCATTACACTCTCTACGCATAATGAGTGCCAACTTAATTGCCTTTTTTACATAGTTTTCCCTTTCAGACTTTCCCAACAATATCAATAACTTGTTTATGGGCACACAAAATTGAAATTCCCCCACTTATTTAATACACTTAAGCCATCAACTTGGACTTGGCGCACATGGCCACACGTATTAAATCACTTACGGCCAAGTTCAATCAGACGAGTTAATAACTTCCGCAATGTGGCAGCCAAAATTAACCATAATTCACATGCTACGGCCAACTAAACTGACCTATTAGCCCGACTGGACTTCGGACTTTTGGGTTCGGAAGCCGGTTAGTACGCTTGAATGGATGGGCCGTGCTCTACAGTGGGCCACGTTGATCCGGGCCAAGAATTCTCGGAGGAAGGGCGACTGTAATATGGTAATTTTAGCGCTTGTCTCTCCACGGACTCACATGGCAATCAGCACACACAAGCGCAGGTACACAAAGAATAAAAATGCCGGAGCACATGTCACATTTGCCACATGAGTTAACGTAGCTCATTTATCACGGCCCCTTTCAGCGTTCTGTGTCCTGCGACCTGCGTCCTGCGATGTCCTTTATCCTTCTGTCTCCCTGAGGCGACGGTTCAAGGTGACCAAGGCATTTGCCGGCCAATCTGAGGTCGTGTTCTCACGTGCACTTGGAAATCACAACGTACACTTTAGTCTGGTAAAAAAATGTAGAAATCAACCAAGCACAAGGTTTAGGTGTAAAATAAATTGTTAAAAAAATAGTTATATTTAAAAGTAAACTTATGTTGGAAAATGAAAATGTTCCAACAAATTTAATAAAAATTTGAGTTGATTAGGTAGGTAATAACAGGTGAATATTAACCAATTTGTTCTACTATTTGAGAGTCCTTTTACATCCAAAATATACTATTATTTTTAATATTAACAACAATTTGATGAAAATCAAGACTTTCTGATACCCTTTTCAAATCTTTTTCTATATAGTCTCAAATAATAATGCATGTAATTACATTAATTTTTTAGTTTCCCGTTTAAGAGACTTTTATTCCAGTGTAAAAATGCATGATTATACCTAACACCAAATTTCTAATTGTAGCCCCAAGGCATTGGCATAAGCAGATGGTGGAAGATCCTTAATTACGACAACCACGACTCCTCAAACTGAAAGGACTCCGTTGCCAGTAGCACAATGCAATATTTATGTGCGTGTGGCCGTGCTCCCTGGCCTCCACAAGTACATATATAATAGGCATATGTGCATGCGAACCTACACTATATACACACATATGGTATGGCATTATATGTCGCCTGACTAAATTTAGATATGCAAATCGATAAAAAAGAAATACCAAGGCACGCACGCATTTTTAGTGCCTAGAAACGTTTTTCCAGGCAGTCTGAGCCAGGACTTCTAGGACTAGGACTCGTATTCGTATAAAAGGACTTTGACTGAGGGACATGTGAGCAAAGGTCGCGCTTTTGTTATAATTGTATAAAGATAGTAGAGGCCTTATTCCGGCAAAACGATTTACAAACCTGCCACGAGGATTCGCCCCCAACTGAGGCTTTAGATTTAGGTTGGCATGATAGCATTTCCCAGGAAATGCCAACTCATTTGTTTTCCTCTGATGGGTGGTTAGTGCCAAAGTCAAGCAGAAAGTAATTCCATGTGGGTTTTGTGAACAGTGCACAAATTAGGGACTTCGAGTGATTGGTAATCAAAGTGATTTTATTGATACACACATAAATTAGCAGTTCATTTAGATTCCAATTTTAGACAAACTAAAGATGGCTAAAATCAAAAAAGTAATGTAGTTTGCATACAACAAATAGTATAATATGATATATGGATGTCAAGTCTTCTGGTTTCATCTTTTATCATATTTATATTTAATTTAAGTTTTATTTACATTTGTTTATTTTTTAATCCTTGCCAGGTGTTGTTACTTTCAGGATCTGTCTGGCCCTTAAATTACAACGTCCGTCGTCCTCTTTATAGTAATTATATGGTGGTGGCCCATGCACTTTAGCATTGTGGGAACCTTAACTTTTGTTTTACTTTCACTAATTGAACCAATTGGAGCACACAAACAAACGTTCATATATCTTTCTCCTATGCCAGAGAACTCTGTGCAATATTTATGGGCATATATTGATTAAATAATTAGGCCTTTGCAAGAGACCAATTCACATGGCTATAAATGAAATTTATGTCAAATGCCAGGGAATATAAATTAATGCAGAAGTAAAATCTGCCTTTTCAGTTGCATTTCATTAAATAGAGCGAATTGTCCAGACTGGACGAGTGGAGCGACTTAATTAATAATTTATACGCTGCTTGTTAACACTTTTTTCCCCTACTTTTAGCTTATGCTTGTTTTTTGCAACATTTTCCGTGTTTGTTACTTCTTTTTTTTTATTTGTTGTTTTCTTTGGGGCAAAGCCCCAGGATATTTGAGCAGGACTCTCTGAAAAGGGGTTAAGTTTTTGAGCCAGACTCAGATAGACAAAGTGAATAATAAAGGTGCACATAAAGTGGAGCAGATTCGAGCAAAGTATGTGGTGCAGGATGAGAGAAACGCGAAATTTACAGGATTTGGTTTGTGGTTTCACATAAATAAACGAAGTTTCCTTAGTGCTGTAAAATCAGAGAATTTTTAACTCCCAAAGGCATCAAATGAAAAGTAATGAGGTATAATACTTTTTTGCTAGGTTTATAAAAATGCAGTTGTTAAAGTTAATACATAGCTATCTGAAATACGCTAGGACAAAATTTTATAGACTTCCAGATAGCCGGGGTTGCACGTAAATAAAATAAATAGTTACATACAGACAAAAAAAATAGCTTACAACATTTTTTAGATATTTATTACCATATACTATTGGTTTCTTTGATCTCATGAAAAAATAGTTACGACATAGAATGTTTTACATTTAAAGATACACTCGCTATGGAAATTTGCTTACTATTTTGTACTTGTTTTTCTTTCAAACATTTTCGAGCCTATCAAATTACTTTTAATAATTGCGGTTGATCCTGAATGCAATTTTGGAATCAAATTAGAGGAAACCCACAAAGTGTATCAATTTATTAGGCTTGCAAATCAACAACACAAAGCAGTTAATATTTAATTTTAGCAACTGCTAAGCAATTTAATCGGATAAAAACTATTCAGAAATTTATGCAACAAAGTGAGCATCGCATTTCGCGGTAGAGTGTGTGCTTTTATGTGGCTTCTAGCCGCATAAATTTATTAATGGCCGCTTTTGCCGGTATTTCAGTCAATTTTCTCCGCGGGGCCTATTGGAGTTTATAGTTCGTGGCGCGGATAAGCAAAAATCGCTCACTCACATACTGATGGATATTTATGGCGTTCGTGGCTGGGAAGCGGAAAAGCTTCAAAATACGTGCATGATTAAAATCCTCGGAGGAGCACACGGATATGCGGATATGGCCAGCGGACATGGCTCAATCAAGCCAGCCAAATAGCTCGGGGCATACCAAATTGGCTTTGTAGCTGTTTGAATTTGTTTATCCAACATTTATTTGGCCACATCTGCGGGGCAAAAGGAAACTGCAGTTGCGGGGATATCTATTGATTTTCCCATCGAATCTCTGGCTATTTTAATGCTCTTTTTTGCCATTGCCAAATATTTGAGCCTATTGTTTGTGTTTGTCTATTTGCAAAAATATTTATTCTGCATTTGCTTTCGTTTTGTTTTTGCCGCTAATTGCTGGCATGGGTTAAAGCAGATAGTACGAATTTGAAATTGGGGATTGGGGAATTGCTTCAATCTGAAAGTCATCAAAGGATATCTGGCTAAATTTCTTGGGAATTAAATGTTGTTGTCTTATCTTCAAGCCATTCAAATAAAATATCCAAGGGAATTTAAATTATTTCCAAATAATTTCTTGGCTCCTCAAGGGTTCAATTTAAAATGTATAGCGACTTTGTTAGATAAATAACTGATCTTTCCGTTTTAATTGCAACAACATATATTTTATTAAGTGTTTAGTGGTATCTTCTAGTCCCAAATGCTTAATTTAAAATTTAGAGGCCATTTTCACCCGACAGATCAGTTGCATATCTCTCGCAAACATTCGAAATGGTTATTCTAATTTGATTGCTCAGTGCAAATAATAAATTCTACAGGAGCACAAACATTTCCCCGTGCAGTCGGCAAATAGCAAAGTTAATTAGTTTTATGCACAACCTTTGTTTGCGCAAAAAACTAGCAGACTAACGGAAAGCAGAGGAAAATCTACGAAAAGTTTTCACATTTTCGTGCAAGGACATGCGTGACGTAGTTGGGTGACCCCTCAGTTTTCACACTTGCCACTTTCTCACACACATTCCCGCACTTCTTTATTTCGTTTTTTTTTTATTTTGGCCAATACTTGCACGAGTTGCTAGAAATTAAGAAAACGAACGAAAATATAATACGTATATGTGTAAAACACCCAAAGGACATTACTATGATTAGCATTTGAATAGTGCTGGGCGGAGTCCTTGCTGGTGATATTATTCATAAGAGGCGATTACTTTTAATGTCCAGGCAGGTCCTGCTGTGCCAGAATGCAACTATAATTAGATGGCCAATTATGGCGTTGAAAATTGAAATTTGCAGCGACTGCAGTCAATTTGCGATACAAGGAGCACCGCGGCTACGGTGGCGTATACGTAACCTGCACTAGTTCTCGTGGTCCTCTTAGTCACGCGTTCGCATCTCGAAATCCTGGCTCAGAGGCGCCAGGTAGCCATAAAAAAGCGTGTCATCCGAGCGATTATCCTTGCGTGTCCATGGATTAATTTTAAGGCTCAAAATGACGCACGATTCGGTCTAATGCATGCGGCTTTACCAAACGGATGTGTGGCCAAGGTAGCTAGTTAGTCCTCTGAGCAGAGTTGGGTCACCTAGTCTTTGTCCTGATTCCGAAACGGATAAAGACAAGCTATAGGAATGCAAATTTACCAGCAATTTAATGTACCTATTCCAACCGCAAAACATGGCACGATTTAATTAACCCGCTACGAACCACAATCTGCATTTCAGTTCTTTCGGAATTACGCTCCATTGCAAATCATGTTAGTAGGGTTCATTCTGATTGAATTTTAATTAAAAAACGCCAACGTGTACAACAAGGCGAAAAAAAACCAACACGTCAAACTGTTTGGTAATAAAGTCAACCGGTTCATTTGCCGTTTAAGGCAATTAAACTACAATGTTTATATCAATTAAATTGGTTTCCACGGGTGTCCGCTGCGGACTGGTCCATCGAAATGTTTACATAATAAAATAATTAAAAGTAATTGTGTTGCATTAAGCGATAATGGAAAAGCGATGGCTGAATTTTGCAGCACTGACATTATAAAATATTAAGAAGAACATATTTTAATGTCAAATCGAATTAAACGTTTGTATATAAAAACTATATTAAATGTTAGCAAGCTTTTAAAAATGTAGTACATTTCTTTTTCTAAAAAAATATAGTATAACTGGTTATTTTTTTGATTCTTTGAAGTTGAAGTGTACATTATCTTCTTCAAATAGTTCTTGATTTTCTAAAGAGGAAATATAAGTTGAAAAGCAGTACGTGGATTTTTACTTTGCCACATCAAAGTGGGAATAAGAATGAAGTCGGAAAATCTTTAAAATATTCCCAACTCACATACGAACACATATGTATTGCACTAACTTATTACCATACAGCATTTTCCTCGAACGCAGCAAAAATTGTTGCACAGCATGTGGCGAGGCAAATGGCTGGGGGGCAGAACGAGGACCCCGAGTTAGGATCCTTCGTACAGAGAGCATATTTGAGTTTCCTGCTGGCGAAGTCCTGCATAATAATCCAACACACACACATGCTCGTTGTGATACATACTTTACCTTACATTGAGGGGAATGTAAACGAAGATTGTTGTATTGAAAGCATGGCTTGGATTTCAACGCCCTGCAGATGACACGATGTCCCCATTTCCACCTTTACCGCCCTGAATGTTCAATGAGTTTGACTGCCGCCTGCTCCAGACATTTGCTGGCTTCTCTTGAGTTTGGGTTTTTTGATGACATATGTATAGCCCGCATCCAGGTGCAAAGATTAAAGGCACATTTATTACATTGAAGTCAATACGGTTCAAGTCATATTTCAATAAACGCCGCCATTCAACTTGTCAACGTGTCGCCTGCCAAAGTGGCTGTAAAATGCAACTCCCTTCGCTCAGTTTTTCAGCTTTTTTTCCCCATCATTGCCCGCATATTTTCCCGTGCACTCGAAACTTGTTTTTCCAACGCGAATTTCCTTTGCGACGACATAAAAATCGCACGAGGATTGGAAAGGGTAACGCATTTAAGCCGTGACATGTGATACCTGCCTGCCTTGTTATGTGACGGCCAAGGGTGAAAGTTTTGCATAATTTACGCTGAGCGCGAAATGTGAAAGTTTTGCATCGCCCCTCACCACCATTTCTTTTTCGGTTTTTTAGAAGGGCAAAGGACTTCGAGCCCGCCAAGTTAAAATATATGATCGATAGTCCAATTCAAAATTCATGAAACGGCTGAAGACACGAATATCATACTAAGAGTCTTGGAATAAAATATGTTTTATTTTTACGTCTTTACTATAAGAAATATTGTGTTTAAAGGTTTTTTTTAACTTAATTCAGAGCTATTTATTGTCTATTTAAATGTAAATAATACTTATGAGCAGAAAGTGAATCATTCTTTATAATGCCAGTATTTCAAGAGCAGTTCATTTGACTGAAAATGTTCAGAGAAATAATATTTTTCTATGAATGTCAAAAACCAATATAAAGCCGTCCCGGGTCAGCAGAAATATCAATCCTAGATTTGCATGTTTTGCTCATTTGAAGCTTTGAGACTGGACTCGGCCGTGCTGAAAAACTCATAGTGACAGTTCTATATCCGCCAACCATCGAGTCCAAAGCCCAGTATCGTTTTCATTTTGGTTCTAGCAAGAACGCAAAAAATATCGAGCAAATATATATATATTTATATATACATATATATGCAACAACGGCAGAAACAACAAATCAATTTCTGTTTGACCAAGCGCTCCACTGAGCTGGACATTGAGCTAACTGAAAGCGGCGGCGGCGGCAGGAGGAGATGAGGGCCAATCCAATGCACTCCACACCAAGTTACCACCACCACGTCCGAGCGTTCCTGATTTGGTTTATGCCCTTCTATGCTACCTGCAAATAAACTTGGATTCGTTTGAGCTCCGGCTCTGTTTTTAGTTCTGTTTCTGGCTCTCGATACTCGTTCTCGATTCTGCCCGTGGCACTGACACTGATTGCTTGTGAGCCATATGCCCGACTTGACTGCAGTCAAGACACGGCCATTATTCACTTGCACTCGCCACTTCAGTCGGCACTTGTGGCCCAAAGAAACTGGGAGGGCCAACATCGGGTTCTCGTCGCAACCTCACGGGTAATAGGCGACCAGCCGCAAAGGAAAGCGAATGGCATTTCAACCAAATTTTCTGCGCACACTGAGAGAATACAAAAGAAATACTTGATAAAGAATAATTAAATAAATATTTGCACATTCAAAAATAAAGTACATTATATATTTTATTTCCTAGTACAAGAATAGCTTATGTAACTTATAAGCACAATTGCAGTACATTAAAATATTCAATTATTCAAATTCAAATTATTCAAATATTCAAAAGGTCTAGTTTTCAATATAAGTTTCCCACACAGCTGGCTACACTTGACCAAGTTTTCTAGTCAATTTCTATTTAAAAAGATTTATTTTCTCTGTACCCAAATCCTTTGGGTAGTGGGTGCTGGTGGTGCGTTCGTAGGCTTGGCCACCGCGCCGCACCGGATGTCCTGGCATTTCCGCCATGCTAATACAGAGTCGCTATGAGTCAGCCATTGTTGGGCCATGTTTGCCTTCGAATGGCTCGTGCTTTTCTTAGTTTTCATTAGCATTTTCTTGCTGGTCTGTGGGGAAATATTGTCGTCAATTATGTTACATAATCAACAAAACAAAAATGTAGCAATTTCTTTTCGGTTTGCAGACTTTGACACGGTTCTTTGGGCTTTTCCCAGCAGATTAGTATTAATGATGTTAAGTTTGCACGCGCCCCGAACTAGGTTAACTTAATATTTGGGTTAATTTGGCTAATTTTTCTTACTTTTGCCACCAAAGCAAATGGATCAGGAAACTAGACCCGAATTACACAATTATTACTTTAGCAACGGATGTGAGCTGAAATTTGCGTTGCTTTCGCATCAAAAACTTTACCGAATCGAGGTTTTAGGTTAATTGTATTCCAAGAAAACAATATCACGTAGGCAGAAAAATGTTTCAACAAGTTTAAGCCTTATAAATGTATAAGAACTTAGTTTGAAATTATAACAAATGTATTAGTATGCAAATACGTAGCGGTTTTTTGTTCCTTTGCTAAAATACTTATTTTTGGGGCTTACTGGTATATGCAAATTAATTCTATTCCAAGAAAACAATATCACAAAGGCAAAAAAATGTTTCAACAAGTTTAAGCCTTCTAAATGTATAATAATTTATTTTGATTACTTGCTTTCTTACTTACATATTACAACCGAATAAGTTTGCAAATACTCAGCAATTCTTTGTTCCTTTGCTAAAATACCAAATAAATTTTATCACAAAGTATTTTTAAAATATTTTATCCAAGAGTTTTTAAACATTGTTTTGATCAAGTTGTTATGCTGTTTTCGGAGCTAATGAAGCAAAATTTATTACCAAGGCTTTATGGACATGAACACAGTTCGCGCATACTCGTTTTATGGCCAACAAAACAAAATAATGTGGCTGAAAGGCAGACAGAATCGGCTAATGTATGCAAGAGTGCGGCGGATGGAAAAACAAGAAAAAAATAGGGGATGTTAGGGATGTCGATGCTGTACATGGCCAAAAAGTTGGTGGCATCTCGGCTGGTACGTGGAATGGATTTTGTCTGCATTAAAATAACTTCTAGATAAAGCGAGGAAATTGCTTTTGAATACAAGCATGCAAATATATTTTTGATGGCAAATTGAGACATTTTCTATGGCACTTTTCAAGTCGTTAAGCTGCAAGGCGCAGACATGACGTATACGCAATTTTCCACACTGCTTGCCACCAGCATCGATCGCAGGAAAAGGAAACAGGCCGAGAACATTGGAAACGCGCTTAATTTGCTTATGGGTTGCTTAGCTGCCTCGATGTCTTGCCAACTGAACGAGTGCCAATTGAAGAGACTCCCACATAGCAGCTCATAAATCTATGTCCCAATTAGAATTGCAGAACTGAAGACAGACCATAAATCCGAATTTGGCATCGCAGAAATCAAAGTTTCCAAGCACGCACAGTTAAGAAAAGAGCGTCATATCGCAGTTATACTTTTGGCCAAATAAACCCACTCAATGTGCTGTGATATCTGGGTCATAGCATGAGTTATGGATTCTCCTCCACGTTCGTAAGCCGCTTAAAGAGTTGGGCAAACATATGCTGGTGCAAATAAAATGAAATGAAATCTCCCGTCTGGCGAGGTCCTTTTCCGTACGTAACCTTGGCTAAGTCCATTCGAACTTTTAGGCTGGCCACACGCACACATAAATAATTAAAATGACCTCATAATGTTTCGATTTTCTGGCTTTTCCCTGGCCACCATTCATTGTTTTCCCTGTTCTTGTCTGCCGAGTGGACTTTTTGGCGCTTTTTCGACTTTTTGCCGCAGTCATTAATGTAATGGTCTGCATTATTTGCGGACATTCAGAGTGCTAGTGTCCATCTCAGTCCTTCTATTTATATGTCTTCCTTTCGTACTCTGTTCTGCGACTTTAAACATTAATTTTAAATATAAGTGAATATTATGTTTTTAAATTACAGATCAGAATATAAGGTTTCAAAGCGTTTTCTATACCTTTGAATCTAATAATGAACGAATCCAGCCTTCATGATAGAAAAATCGTTGTGAAACTAGATCTAAGGCCAGGGTTCAACATATGGAGGTTTGCCTGTAGACTTTATTTTTGGGCTCCTGGCCTTCTGCTACGATATGCATGTACTCGTATGTTCCTTTTAGCATTTTATTGCTGGTCACTTTTATTTTTGGTTCTACCGCCGCTCAGCCTTCGATGCGAAGCTTTCCTTTTTGTGTATTTTTTTTTTTCCTTTTCAGTTTTTTGAGCTACCGCTTTTCTCAGCACTTTTTCCGCTTGGCATTCGAGCATTTGAGCATTCGATGGGCAGTCATTCATGACGTGGCCAGCATTGCTCCGGCCTAATCCTCCACTGCCGTTTTGCCTGCCAAATCGGCTGTGCCATCAAATTAAACGACAACTAAATTGGCGCACATTTTGCGCTATTTGGCAGGCTTTTGTCTGCTTTTCATGGTTTACATAAGCGCGCAGAAAAGCGGCCAACAAGAGGGCAAATAAAATGCTAGCAATGACAACGGCTGACATTGATTGGGCCAACGAAGGCCGTCGGGCGGACGCAAAGGCGGGTCTAATGACTGTAATAATAATAAGTAGCTGATAATTTGACACTAAGCCACGGGGTTGCATGTGTAATGCGATAGAACATAGCCGGAATTGTGTTCAGCCGATAATCAATTGGTTGAAAAGGTGAGCCGGGGGAAAATTATGTAAAGCATTCAGGTTCTATAGATCTACAATAGCTGTTATCCTTACTATACATGTATATTATTACTAATCTAGTTATGGCTTAAATAGATGACTGTCAAAAGTTTTTCAGCTGAGCGGTAAGCTTTGCTTATTTTGAAATTACCAATTAAGTTATTAGGAGCTATTCGGAGTCAGCTCCTTTGATTTTCTATAGGGCTTCCGTGGGTAATTGCATCCAAATGAAATCAGACCGACCCTAATTTCATTCTGCTTTCTGTGCATCAAATCACTGAAGTCCTGCCACGCCAGAATGGTGAAAGGAACCACATTCCCGGTACGAATCTCTTGATTTTCCCACACCAATTCACCCGACACTTTCGCATCTTTCACCTCGGGAAACGTCGAGTGCAATTTCCCGACTGACTTAATTAGTTGCTGTCACATTTTCTGGCAGCCTGTTCTTGGGCAAGACGAAAGCCCCGAAAAGCCCGCAGCCCACGAGCACTTGCAGCTCCCTCGGCGCACATGGAAAACTTTCAGAATAGATTAAATTTGTTCTGGCTGCGGTACCAAAGATGGGGGGATTCACCGCAGCAGCTTCCAGTCGCAGAAGAAAGCGCCGAATTGCAAGAAATGGCTAAATTGAGTGCACACAAAGGGCCGAAACGGGGGGCAGGGCGCAGCGAGAACGGGGCAGATAGTTGTTGCACAAGTGCAGTTTTCCTGCCCCTGCCGCTGCTGCTGTCCAAACATAAAAAGGATAACACATGCAGTAGCCACAGCAGGGCCAATAAGTTGTCAGATAGTCCTGCCAACAGGATGAGCCGTTTTTCCTGAGCCCAGCAGCTTTACGGCTAGTACTCAGTGTTGCCAAAATGTGATTGAAAAAGAAAAGAAGTTTAATTCAATAATATATTTCATATTTTAAAATTTACTTTTTTTTATGTTTAAATTTAAAAATATAAGGACAAAAACTTTTTTTTAGCAAAGTATGACATAAAGAAGAAATGTATCCCTTCTAAAATAAATCCAAAATTGTTGTTACATCTATGAAATCTACTGGCTCACAGATTCACTGGTATGACATTTTTTTGATTAACTCAAAGCAAATTCAGTAGCATCACCATAGACTATAAATTAGCCAAGTTGCCAGCTTTGGACGTGATGCTCGTCCAGTTATGACAACAAAAGGATGCGCCAACGCGAAAGCAGAAAGGATACACCGAGGGGCAGCAAAACAGAGCCAGCCTTGTGGAGCAAAGCTAGCTGGTGGTGCCTTCGGGCCATTCAATTGTCCGCTTGATCCCAGAAAAAGAGAAGCCAGTTGCCCCAGAATATCCTCTTATATGCCTGCTGGCCTTCCTTCTCTTTGCTGTGGATTTTCTATTTGGCCCGAACATTGCCTCCGCTTTTCCCCGGGCTCCATGTTTAATGTTCTTGGCTTTCGATTATACGATTCCTATAAACTGAAAATATTATAATTTTGACGCAAATTGCTTTCTTTAGGCAACTTTCCAACGATTCTCAGTATAATAACTCGAGCTACCAATTCGTTTACCCAAAAAATAGTATTTCCTGAAATTTCTGGCCACAATTAACAAGAATTTGGGGAAAAAATACAATTGAAACAAGGCAAAAAATGCAATTGGCCATGTTCCCAGGAAACATTGTGTTTTCATTGATGACCAGCGAAATACAACAAATAAATAGAAGCAGCTGGAAGACCCGGAAAATTTACAATCATTGAATGCAATTTATCATCCAGACATAATGCAATGGATGATTCTATTCAACACGAAATGAAAACCAAACACTGCAACGTCATTTCACCTGCGTGCATGATTATATGACCCCCAGTTCTCTCCTGGCACTTTTGTCAGGAAATTCAATTTGGCGCAACGCGGTTTTTCCGAAATGAGGAAAAATCGGCTCAACAGCTTTTTCGTTCTGCTTTGTAGGTTGATTGACTATCGGGGGGAATATGCGATAAATGATTGAAAAGGAAAATTTCTCTTCTCTTTCGTTTCCCGAAAAAGATAAAGAAGAAAAAATTAAGAATGATTACGAAACAATTTAATAGCTGTTGAGCATCGTTATACAGTTAAAGTATCTAAAAAAAGTTAGTTAATAAAACGAAATGCTGCGATCAGGGATAATAGAAAGGTATTTTTCTGTAATCTGCATCTCACGATGAAATACATATTTAAAAATAAGCAATAATAATTGAGGATCACTATGAACTTAAAGCTATATCCATCGATAAAGCGTGATTTATTTTATATAAACAGTTATTTATACAACTTAAACAACTTGCAAAGAAAGGTCAAAATAGAATACGTTTACGACTTAAAATAAGCTAGTGGCCACGAGGCGTATGTGTAACATTTACTGCACTCGCGGCTGACGTAAATTGCCATAATTACAGGTCGTCCCCGAAATGAAATAATATGTCCATCGTCTCCTGACCACAAAGGACACACTCCTTGCGGCCGAATGGCAGTGACTTACCTAATTGACGAAAGGATTTCCAGCGGCAGCGCGCAGTGTTGTTGTTGCTGCTCAGTCAGCTAGCTAGCGCCACCAAGCGGGCGACAGACGGACTAGCCGACAACGTTCATTTGGCCCTTTGGGCAATTGTTGTGGTTGTCGTTGTTGTAGACTACTGCTGTAGCTGTTGCTATTGCTGTTGGCCAACAATCTGGCAACGCCTTTCAGCCAGCTTACAATGTTGTGTTGTTTATACTGTTTTACCTATTTTGTTACGTTGTTTTTGCTGTTGCTGTAGTTGTTACTTTGCTTGTTGCAACTTATGTGCAATTGCCGCTGGCTGTGGCCTGAGCGAGTGAGCGAGAAAAGGTGAGTGAGCGAGAGAAGGCGAAGCGAAAGTTGCAAGGACACGCATCACATCGCCTGACGAACGACACACACACACACACACGAACACCGGGCTTCGCACTCACACACTCGCGTAGAGCCGACAAGGTACGACACTTTGAAATGTATATTTCTTTTTTTTACGCTTTCGTCGTTTTTCTTTTGATTTTGCACTAGTGTTGGGGCGTTAGGTCCTTTGAAACCGCCCCTCGAACAACAAAAACAACAGCTTCTGGCCTCACACCCCCGGTTTTATTACACTTTTTATTTTATTTCGCCTTATTCTGGCCAACTTTTGACGCTTTATGCTTGGCCATGTGATTTGCTTTATTTCTCTCTCTCTCTCTGCCTGTTTTTTACGTTTCCTCCTTTGTGTGTTTTGTTCCCACATTCGCAATCGTCTTTTACGATTGTTTTGTTTACTTTGACGTCCTAACTGCCCTGCAATGTATGCTAAAGTTTTTCGATTTTCCGTTTGTACCTTCACTCTGCTGCTGCTCATTTGGCGCCACTTTTTGGCCAAACAAACAACTTTTGTATTTCCTTTGAGTAACTGATGGTCGAGCAGCTTATGTAAGTGGCAGCAATTTGCCAAGCAGTTAGCGGCAAAAGCTGCAAGGAACACTTGCCTTGAGGTGGAAACTTATGGAAAGTGATGTAGAGTCGGCGGGGCCCAGATAAAAAGTCGGTGGGAGCGACAGTCAGCGTCTTGGGGGAAAATTTATAATGGGATCTGGTAGAGTTGAAGAGGTCGAGCGTAGCTGAAGTTTTTAAAGTAAGCTAAAGTCTGAGCAGAACGGCAGAAAGTTCGTAGATCTGATTTCAACTTTGGATTTGGCTTATTGGTGAAGCATTGGCGAAAATAAAATAAATTGACCAAGTAGAACCAAATTGTAAAACCATTGCTTGAAAAAAATAAGAATAGCAATAACAAGTTTTACAATAAAAATAAAACTTGAGATCTGAAATAAGCTTAAACTGTTTACTGTTTAAAAGAGAGCTAAGCTAATTGAACTGTATACTGTATTTTAATGAAGGATATCAAACTCAATGTAAATACAGCTTAACAAAAAGAAAGAACTCATTTTAGTAGCTTATATTTAAAAAAGACTAGATAATACTGAAAGCTACTCGTTACCTTTTTCAACACTACGTCTAGATTTCTAGATTTCTACGTCTATATATTTTTCCAGAGCTCCTCATACCAAAATCATTATTCTATTATTCATTTGGATTCAACTCAGCCACCTTAAGCAGTCCATACACCCTATATTTGTACACTTGCCTGTTCCCAGCGATTCATTAATAAATAATTTCTAGCACTTCCTATACTGACATATATTTTACATACCCCTTGAATTTGAATGCGAATAAACAGCACAGTCTGTAAAAATCGTGTTTGTCTTCTGCCTCAATGAACTTTTTTTATTTATTTACACACTATATTATTGCCAGGCGTATTTGCGTGAAAATAGTGCGCTTAAATAAAATGATATACAAGAAAATAACCCGTTTGGCAGTGGACTCAATTGGCATTGCACCTATAAGTAATTGCGGCAAAATGTTTGCCAATTCGAATATATATAGTAGCGTTTACGATGCAGTTTTTGAAATTTTACTAACGAAATGGCCATAAGGAAAAAGGTAGCCCATTTGCATGTAACGAAGAGATCGTAAATAACCTCTGTCTTGGCCTTATCATCCATTTATTTCGCATCATCTGCGGCAGACAATGTAATAAAAGGGGAAAATTTGTTCGCACGCTCCGAGGAAAGATGTTAAAAATAAACCGAAGCAGTGCAAAGAGAAATGCAAAAATGCGAAGCAGCGGACCAAAGCAAAACCTAGAAAATATACCATGTGTCTGGGTGATGGTTCGGCATTTAACAAGCCAAATTGTGTAATTTAATTGTATTTTTTTTGTTAAAACAAATTCAACCGCTCGTCGCTACACAAATGCCGAAATGCTGAGTATATTTCGGTGTTTTTCATCTCATTACTGTGAGGTGGCGGTCAGACAAATGCCTTTGTTTCAATGTCTGTCCTTAACACAGCATTGGAATGCCGGGAATTTCGCCGAAAACGACATTTTTGTCTAGCAGCCAACACGCCCCGAAATATGCAACATGTCGCCCGGTCCCGCCATCCCTCCCCTTCAATCCGTACCCACTTTTCTTCTTTTGTGGCGGTGGCTGAACCCAGGAGCACGCAATGTGGCAAGGACGAGGACATTGCACTTTTCAAAAAAGATAGTTTCAAAATCGGCCAGTTTTTTTCAAAGAAATTCTTTTCTGTTTTCTAGATATAATTTTAAATAAATTTATTTAAAGTATATGGCAATGAAAATATACTTTACATACTGTAATTTATTGTTATTCAAATTCAATGCTATTTTAATTTTTATAAGCGTTCAGTCACAAATGTGTTTTCCTTGTTTGATTTTCTAAAGTATTTCGCTTTAAATAAATTTAACTTTGTCAATTTTTCCTGAAAAGGATCTAAACTTAAAGAAAGGTAAACTTAAAGCTTGGCTTGTTTCAAAAATACCAAATTATCCTTAGAGTGTAGGTCACATACTGGCTGACGCATAAGGCTCGTTTTGGCTAATGATTGACTTACTGGCTGAATGACGGACGTAGTGACGAACTGACTGACTTATGAACGAACTGACTGACTGACTGACTGACTGCCTGACTGACTGAGGGAATGACTAACCAGCGTGTGTGACTTTTCCCAGTTGTGTGTGGTCTTTCGGCGACTTTGCGTGTAGTTCGTAATTTAAGTAATGTGGGTCGCCGCCTGAAAGCTGAGCCCTGCGTATCCTTGTTGTTGTTGCTAACGCGATTTTCCTTCCAACGAAACACGCGCCGCGGTTCCGTTACGTTGGCATTAGCCGTTGGCTGTTGGCTGTTGGCCATAACTTTACCGTTACCAGTGCTCTCAGCGTTGGCATATATAGAGAGACCTGCGGTTATAGCAGCCTAATTGTCATTGAAGGCAACCCACCCAAGACATAAATTCAATTTCTTTCTGTTCGATGTGACAAGTCGTGAGGAGATACCCCCTTTTTCGCCCACTTGCCACCCCCAAATGCACCGCCATCGCCCCTACCCCCCACCCCCCCTGCGTGTGGTTGTATTTGTTATTATTTTTTGATAGCCACCTTTTCGTGTGTTGCTTTCTCGCGATGTCGTCGCCGCCGCCAAGAAAAGGGGTTCCCCTTTTCTCGCCCCTTTTCTTGGTTCCTTTTGCGCTTTCTTGACTTGCTCTTTTGGCTCGACTGTCGCCGTCTCTGTCTCGGAGTCTATTTCCATCTCTGTCTCTATGCACTGGCTGCACCTTGACACTAATATTGTGCAAAGTAAAATAAACTTAAAAAAAAGACACAAAAACCAGAAAAAAGGAAAGCAAGTGCAACTAAAAATAGTCGGAGACCGCTAAAAGCGAATTGATTGGCGGTTGAGTGTGTGTGTGACTTTTGGGCTCTTTATGCGGACACTTGGCGATTTTATTGTCAAGTTATAATTGGTAATTGATGCCGATACCCAAACTGATTGTGTTATGATACACAAAGTTTGCTCAATGGGCTGATTGCCGGGGATTGAAGCGACTGCAAATGGTTTTTGATTGATTTACCCACGCGGGGTAAGCTGCGATAACTTGGGGCTTTATATAAAATTTAGTGGGTCTGCGGCGGGCTTTCCTCAACTTGAACTCGGTTCTGCGTGCTTAAGAAAGTTTTCCAAATTTAAGTAATTGTCTCGCAATACACTAATAGTAGGTAACCCTTTCTATGATTAAGGATTTACAAGAAGTAAAATTTAGTCATACTCAAAAAACATATGATATATATTTTAAAATTTGTAACATACATTTATATGATTTAAAACAAAAGTTTTTTGAGTATTTACTTTATTTTATGCAATTACAATTTATCTATGCTGCAAGCTGTGGGCTCTGGTGCGTATACTTAATATTTTGAATAAATGCTTTTGAGCCGCTTTACTTATATATTTTATATTTAAAACTTAAATTTTCTTTAAAATATTTTACTCAAATAAATTGTATTATAAGACCAACTAAAGTTAAGAATTTTAATATAGAGCTCAAATTAAAGATTTTTAAAATGAATTTAGTTATTTGAAAATTGTAATTAAATCTAATATTTGGTTCTTATTCCTTGGCCTTCAGACGGTTTTAAATATTTTTTAGTGCATCATAAAAATATTATCGCTTAGCACGCCAAAATGCACTAAAATTGTTCGGTTTTCAAGTTCATGCATAAATTAGCAGTAGACCGTCGATGCGTATACTTAATTTTTGCCGCCAGCACAAATTTCCTGGTTTTGAAATCCCAATTCTTTGCATCCTAATTCTCTCACTTTAATTTTTAATGACCACTTTTTTGAAGCCACTCAATCTTGCAACACTTATTGTCGCTTCACACGCTCGCTGTGGTTGTTCTTGTTGTTGCTGGTGGTGCAGTTGCCACAATTGTTGTTGTTGTTGTTATTGTTGCTGTGGGCGGTGTGGTATGGGTTACTATCCCGCACCCAACGCGAAGACCGAAAAGAACCCAACACCAGAGCTTTACATAACTCACTCGCTCACTCACTCACTGCAAAAAATGGAAACATTGGGTTGAGCGTTAAGAATTCAAAACACAAATACACATTTCAATTCGCACATTGCAATTTCCACGCGATTTTCAATCATTTTCCAACACATTAGATTAGCCCCTCAATGGGTTGGCACTTTTGGATTTCAATCCGATACCGTTTCCTTGCGAATATCATATATATATATTATATATATCGAGGGCGGTGTGAAGTCGATATTACTACGCTGGCTTATTGTTTGGCCCGTCCGCTCTGGTGACGAGTTTTCTCCGCTTCCGCAGTGCTGTTGAATTGCAAACCCGACCCGAACTGAGACCTCAACTGACCAAGTTTTCCTTTTCATGCAGTTTGGCACGCATTTTCGATTCGGAAAAGCGGAAAAGCAGGATGACGAAGCGCGGCGAACACCGAAAAGTCTCTGGTGCGCCGCTTGCTTTTCGATGTCGCCTCCTATTTTCCGTTCGGAGCCAAAGCTCACCGCCGGCTCTCTCCGAAGCTCCTCGAATTGGGCAGCTTTCCGAGTGCCCCAAAGCTCCACAGCTGATTGCCGCCAGTGCATGCGGCATTTGGCCCCCCTCAGCCCCGCTGCTCCCTCTGTGGCTCCCAGTCATCCTTCGTCCGTAAAAACAGCTGATGCCCGAGGGTCAGCCTCCGTGTCGATGGAGACGTGGCGGCAAGTGACGTAATCCTTTGCGGATGCACGCCGCACAGTGGGATGGATGTGCATTCTAGCATTCAAAAGTGATGGGATGGGTATTTAAGATATTTTAAAGACCAAGGATACAATACAATAAAAAAAAAATATTTAAATAGCTTGTAAAAAATACAACAAATATGTTAAAAATATATTTAAATAAGAAAATAGTTTGTTTTTACATAATAAAAATTAACTTCATAACAAACACAATTACTTAAATAAACAAAAAATAAATTAAATAAAATTACGCATACGCCCCATAGGCCACATAGAACTTCCCATTGGCATTTAACTCAAACGGCTTAGTTATTATTTGAAATATTAATTTTATTTTTAAATTGCAATTACAATCTGTTGTTGTTTGCTTGTCTGTTCACGGTTTGTTTTTATGCTAAGTGGTATTTTATTTGTATTTATATATATTTCACACATTTTCTTGCAAACAATATCAATAATTCTTTTAACCTAATAACAGATGCCATTTTGTTTGGTTTTTTTTTTTTTTGTTTGTTTGGTTTTGTTGTTTCCCTTACACTTGTTGGTTCTAATATTTATCTCTTGTATGGTTCGATCTCGGCCTGGCTGCGATTCATCCACCTCAGACGCGATTCCTTAAGCTTAAAATTAAATTACAAAATACAATCATTCAACTTATATCCGAAGATACAAAACAAAGCGCACAATGCAGTATTTAACTTAGCCGTAATCACTTGCAGAACTAATTACAATATTACAATATTATGTTGAAACGCAGGGGAAAACGAAAACAACAACGTAAAAAGCGTAGTACAATACACAACATTACCCTCTAAATGTATTTTAATAAGTATGCGAATCGTTTATTTTGTAATGAGTAATAAACATTCTCCATTGCACTGCATTTGCATCTGAAGTAAAGCGCTTGCTTTGGTGTATAATGCGTGTATATGTATATATATATCGGGGTGTATATATATACTATAGATAGAAATATGTATACGTTGCATATAAAATTATCTCGGCGCAAATATTCGCTGCTCATTGCACAGTGCGAAGCAGTTAAAATGAGTTAGTTGGGTTTGGTGGTGATTATGTTTTTGAGAAGAGCGCGAAAGATTGGTTGATCATCTAGTATAGGCGTCAGTTAAGGTAAAAAGGTAGGCGTGGCATAATGCAGCATTGAGTATTAGGTGTTTGGATTGGAGTCCTTATAAAGCAATTATCGTTATACTTTTCCTCGTAGCCGCGATTGGAGTTTAGTTTGCAGAGCGTTTAGTAATGCTTACGTGTAGTGTTATTACGTTTTAGTATCGAGTGAAAAATATGATCTTTACATTTCTTATGGTACAATTGTGGTGATGAAATGTAACTTGTATTAAATGCGCTTGTATGTAAATACATATATATGGATGTACGAATGCAGGTGAGGCATATAGATGTATACTTCGTATATGTTGGGTATGCTGGTAGGACTTTGTTCTTGTATATGAAAGTAAATACAGAATATGATCGAGGTGTATATGATATATGCATGTATAAATATATGAATGCCATCTCTTCAAGTCGGTGAGCTTAATTTTGAATGTATGTTCAGCTTAAATGCGTTTCTTCTTGAGTATTTTCCATATGATGAGCGATAAATGATGTATCGTAGTTAATGCTAGAAAGTAATTTCATTTCAATATTATTGCATGATTCTTGTTTGAGTTCGTTCTCGTGTGTGTTTTTTTTCTCAAGTACTGATTCAATACTCTTAAATAGGTATGTTTAATATTTATTATGTTTTACGCGACCTTAACTCGGTTTATCATTAAGCATTTATTAACTTGTCGTATTTTGTCGTTAAATATTTGTTCTAATCACGTTTTAGTATCGCTTCATACTCCCCATCTGACTATTTTGATATTGCTGTCATACACAGTTTCAGTATAGATCTATATCCTTTTACACGTTACATACAATATTCAGTTTTTCCCTTACATTCTTATCCAGTAGATTCCACAAATTGCTGAGGTGCTTCTAAATTGTTGTTAGCTTTAAGTGGATAAATGGACGGTTTTTTGTTTGGATTTCATTAGCTTTATGTCGATTTCTTAAGTCTTTTAGTTTCAAATCATCGTATGCGTTATAAAAAGAACTCTGATTGGCTTGGGTGCTACAAAAGAATCTATAAACTATGAAAACCACTCAAAAGTAAGGTAGGGAAGGATTCAATGTGATTGTTTGTGGGTTTGCCATGCGAAACACGTCTTACACTGAGAGAAAGACTATAGTAGGTCGTCGACAGCATGCGATTTGTGCATTCTTGGACAGCTTTTTTGCTCTACTTGTTTTTCAATAAAAAATATACCACCTCCAATTGAATTTCTCTCCTAGGTTTTCATTTGTCTCTGATGCAACCCAGCAATTTGTACAATCCCCGATCCATTCTATACATAGATATATATTTCGTCCCAATCGATTTATACAAGTATCGGTTAAGAAAGCTTTATTTCATGCCCATGCAAAATATATTGTTTCTGGTATTTAATGTCGTTACTGTAATGTGCTGTATATGTTTTATTAGGGCATGTGCTGTGCCGTTTTAGTAATTCGGTGTCTTATATACATTATATATTTTGGTTTTCCTTCTTTCCTGTCAATATCTGTTGAGTTTATCTACCGCACAACACTCTTTTGATCGTCATATATGCATGTCTGAAGTTCGAAAGTTGACGCGTTTTGTTTAGTATTTTGTTATTAGGAAAAATAGTTTGCTTTTTACTTCCTGCTTCGTCGGTTTTTGTTTTAATGGCTAGCAAAATAGTTATATCGATTTGGTTTGTTAGAAAAAACAGCAACGCTAAGGTAATGCAAAAGTTTTTTTGTTTTTTGTTTTATTTCTTTTACTTTAGTTAGTATTTAAAGATCAGTGCATTTGCGTAATATCCTTCTTTATACACTCTATACAAATCGTCGGCGAATTTTCTTGAGTAGCATTCCTCATTTGCGTAGCTAAATACGAGGCCTAGTCTAGGTAAAGAAAATGACTAGAATAACTGGTTCGACTTAGGCTAGTGCTAACTTGATTTTTTTGTATATTTTTACACGGTGTTTTTATTTGCAAGCTTTTTAGGCGCGGCGGCAACAATGTCCCTCAAAAGAACACATACAAAAAGTCAATAAAAAATTTAACAATTAATAGAAAATCAAGTTCGATAAAAGCTAGAGCAGCTAGCAAAGTTCTGTTCATTCGTTCGGCTTTCAAAAGTTCAGATTCAGATTCGTTTTACATATGTATGCTAGTTCATATTAATTCCACTATTATTGCTTTGGTATATTATTCGGATTTTCGTGTGTGTTTGTTTACTTAGTTTGAAGATCTCTGGCTGATGGTACTCTAGAATAAATACTGTTTGAGTGGCTGATTCGTTCGCTAGTTGGTTTACAATATCTGTTCGCGTTTCTCGCTCACTAGTGCCATATCGAAACAAATGTCCTGGAGAAAAATGTAACTAAATCAGAGAAATAATTCTCATGCGATTGCACTACCGGACATCGTTGTCGCCTGACGCTCACTCTGCAGCTCGCGGTTGCGTTCGTGCTCAGCGGTCTCAGAGCTGAAAAATAAATGGAAACAATTAATATATTTTTTATATATTAATAATTAATTAATAATAATGTAAAATAATTTATGTAGCTCCAAAAATATATATTTCCTTTAAGCCTGAAAAATGTGTGCTTTTAGGAGAAAGTTCTTTTAGCATATCCACTATTTTCAAATTTTAAGTTAGTTTATATTTATATTATATTTGATTGATAAAGAAAAATGTACTAGAATACTATTATATACTGCACTTTTATATATACTACTATATATATAAATATATACTATATCTATATATACTACTATTTTTCTCTATACTTATACTATTTCACATATTTATCCTTAGTCAAATCACCTAAATCCATAAAAAATATTTTCGGAACTATACAATATTATAGTTTGCTCTTAAAGTGCGAGCTGCTTACTTGGATCGCACTGCAATGGGACTTCCGGGAATGTCAACTGGATTGGCATTATTGTTGTTTGTGGTCGAGGCCCGACGTCCATTGCCCGACTTGTACGAGAATATGGAATCGTTCTCCATATCGTTTTCAATCTAAATACAACTCAGTTAGTTTCACGATCTTGGGAATTGCTGTATAGAAGGGAACTCACCACCTGTCGCTTGTACGATAGTCTCTCGCTGGACACCGATCCGCAGGAGGAGCTCTCCGAGACGGCCTGGGTCACGCTGGTCACCGTTGGCGGACTACTGGGACCCGGGAATCGCTTGGAACACACCTGGGATTGGATGTGCTCACAAATGCGCCGAAAACGTCGAATGTTACCTGTATAAGCAAGCAATTCAATAAGACTGTATACATTGATTAGTAACAACGTATTGATTACCTGATAGCAGCGTAAATGTCAAAGCAAACAGCATATCCGCTATGTCACCTTGTTTGCAAATAGCACTGATGTCAACCTGAAATTAGTCTTATACCATTAGATCATTGAATTCCTGCTGATGGTTTTTAAACTTACCTGGAACTTAACGTGGCGCTGGAACATGACAGGTCCATTGCCATTCCGCTTGTACTCCACCCGAAACGAAGTGGGCGACACCACACTATGCGATAGTTCGGCCATCTATAGGAAAGAAATATTCGAAGTTAAAATGATAACGAGTCCCAAAAGATATAGCTACTTACGGATAAAAATGCGTGTATCAAATGCGCCTTAACCGTGGCAATGGGCTTGCCCTTGACCAAAATAGTAAAGGTTTCATCCTTCTCGGTTGTTATGAGATTTCCAAACCAGGAGCGCTTTGTAAGCTCTGGCGAAGATTCGGGCGTCAAGTGCACCTCATCGGCAGAAACTGTGAAAAGTTATTAAAGCAAAAGTTATTGTAATTTTTCATTTTAATTTGGTTACAACACCTACCCTGCATTTTTCTGCGATGGAACCGCGGACTGCCCAAGAAACTGTTTTTGATGTTTGTCAGTCGCGTCTTCCACAACTGACCACCAGGTGTATTGCAAGGAGATCCGGGCATTCCCGGACTGCTGTTGTTCATCATGGGCGAGCCGTTGGGATTTACAACTGTAAGTGAGAATTGTAAAGATTATTTCAGAACATCCTTTTATACAGAAATCATGATATTAGTTATCTAACCGATGTGTTTTATGATTAATTAGCTATGTTCAAGCACATGTTTTTGATAAATATATGAATTAAGCTCATTTGGTTCTTGAAAATACTAAAATAGCCGTCACAGATCGGTATAGAAAGTACATGAAACAAGATCATTTATATTCTTGCTTAAATCTGATCTTGTTTCTGTATTGGTTTGCTATTTTTCAAGGGATCTACGGGGCATGCACACACCACTATTCGAATCTGGATCGTGGAACATACTAATGGCAATGGTCGGACCTGAGTTGGCACGGTGGTGCACCGACGGCGAGGCGGAAGTGGATCCGCTCGAGTTGCCGCCCGGACTACCCGGCGGTATGCCGCACTCGCCTCGATCCCTCGGCGATCCTCCGCCGCGCTCCTGACGCAGTGAATCCCTCCGCTCGATTCGCGGCTCCCGCACCACCACCACATCACCCTCGATGCTCTTCTGCGAACTGTGCGACGGTGTCCGGCTTACGGAGGAGTGGTGTCCGGAACGATCTCGATCACCGTACGTGGAGTGCCGGGTGCCCGCCGCCGGAGAAGATGGTCGGGATATGGCATTCGCCTGCTGCTGTGCCGAACTCATCGGAGAGTTGCAGCGCGTGGGACTGTGATATGAGGAGCTCCGCACCGACGAGGAAACTGTTGTCGGCGATCGGCGTTGGTGGTTCCGGGTGCTGCTGTACGACCGGAAACTGAAAGAAAAGAATAAATAAGTTAGTCCGCTATTTGAGGAATTCAATTTGATTTAAGTTGCTCACTTAAAGGCCTGTCGTCTTGGCGTGAGCGGTGAACCTTCCGAAATCTGCCCATAGCTGGGTGCATTGGTGCCATTGATGCGACAGGTGTCCAGCCGCTTACGCGGCGGATCCACTGCGTCCAGTTCGCTGCGGGACTTTTGCGCAATCTCATCATCATCCTCCAGCGCAGGTCGTCTTCGTTTGCGCTCGAGCAACAGGAAATATATAACCTTCTCCGTATTGTGACTGTTATGTAAAACATTAAAGTTAGATGAAATTCGCAATAAAGTATTCATTCAAATCCACCTTGAACTGAGCAGCTCCTGGATGAGTTTCTCCTTCTCCTTGAAACAGCCCAGCGAGCAAATCGCGTTCAACACATCCGGATCCACCGCGGTGGCTGTGGGAATAACGTGTGTCTGCACCACCTCCATCATCGGCAGCTCCAGCTCCAGCTCCCCCTTGCCGCCAGCTGTGACCCACGGATGGCGGTTGATTTCAGCCAGCTGGACGCGGTCGGAAATGAAGCAAGAACGAGTTGAGGGAAGGAAGTGCAAAAGGGGTGGGTAAAATAGCTGGCAACGTGGTGACCCAAAAACCAACCAACGCTTGGTGGGGTGGCTTTCAAAATGACTCACCACCCACACTCGAAAAAATAAACACGCAACAGGCTAGTGTACTTCAATTAGCTTTAAAAATGTATGTAGTACATTAAATTGATTTTAAAGTGAAAATTATTAATTTACAAAGTTGAAACCGTTTTCAATATTATTTTTTCAATTTCTGATATAAAATTAAAATAGTTAGAAAAGGTTAAAGCAAATAGCTTCAATCATAAAATATAATAATCATAAGCAAATATTTATTATTTTTTTAAGTGCTCTTAGCAAGACACCAAGTTTTGGGAATTGACATTGTCGGATCAGATCACCACTGACTGCATTTCGGGTGTGAATGTGTCGGGGATGACTCACCGTGAGCCGCCGGTCCGGATTGACCTCAATCATGCCGCGCAGCAGACTCTGGCAGTCCGGCGGCACAAAGTGCGGTATGTGAAAGACGCCCCGCTTGACTTTCTCCAGCAGCTGGCGCAAGTTGTCGTCGTCGAAGGGCAACGCACCCACCAGGAGGGCGTAGAGGATGACCCCACAGGACCAGACATCCGCCTTGCGGCCATCGTACTTCTCGCCCTGGAAAAATGATAATAGTGTGGGGGGAAATGCGAAATCAGAAATTGAGACATTTCCAAGACGAGCATTTGTTTGTTTGTTTGGATATTCGGTTTATGTTTGCTTTCAGCTTGATTATTTTGAAATTCGATTGGCCTTTGTGCGTGGCCCCAAATCGTTATCCTTTTTTTTTCATCGAACCGCATTCGTATGGGATTGCCATAATCCCCAACCGAATGCTTACTAATTTAAAAAGTTTTCTATTTAATGACGGACAGAGGGGGTGGTCCGTTCAACTCGTTGACGTCCATTGACGTGTCCATCAAATGCCAAGTTTGCCCCACTCCGACGAATCGTGGTTTTCCTAGGGGACGGTTATTGACTTTGCAGGTAAATGGGACAATGACTCGTAGTTTGTTGCCCACTACAATGTGTAATTGTGTAGCACGATTGTAAATAGCTGGCCACGTAGTTACCCCTTAATGCGATATATTTAAGACTTGCCGCACGAAGGAGTGTTATTTTTTAATGATTTTAAAAATATTTTATCGGATTTATTTGTGCCCCACTGAGTACAAGTTAGTCAGCCTTTTACCGTACAATCTTTTAAAAGTCTATTAAAATTCTAACTTTATTTTGAAGAAGTAGTCTTTTATTCCGATGAGGAATGAATCGCTCTCATGACTCCAAACCCACCCATAACTCATAAACACTTTCCAATTACAGCTAGTCTCGAAACTCCAATTTGTAAGATTATAACTCTGGTGTACGCTCGATTACCCAAACCAAGTTTTGGCTTTGCAGCTCTGCTTGTTCCAGCCACAACCCCTGCCACCTTCCAAAGATTGATAAACGACCACTTATGTGATTGAGTACATGGGCTTTCCACGCAATTTTCCCCTACAAATTGTCAAGGTTTTTGCCTGCCAGTGCAGATTTGGTTAGCAGTCATCAATTAGACGTTGGAAAGGAACTTCACCCAATCCCCTCAGTGCTTTGACTGTTGAATATTTATAAAAGAATATACTCGTATGTGTGCAGATAAGCTAAACATCACGTAGCAAGCCAGATTTATAACCCAGCCAGAGTATATGATAAGACCGAACGAGGAGATATTTTAAAATTCCCCTTATGAATTTATTACGGGTGCAGAAGCTATAAAGATTCGCCAGAAGCTGCAGTAGCTCCGCTCGAAGGATATGATGCAGGGTACACTAAGAAAATTGTGAAATTACTATCTATTCTTTCTTAAGGCTGCAGAAGGTTTCTAAGGACGAAAAATTCTTAATAAATACCTAAGAAACAATTCAGAAGTTACTTTAGGAGCAAAGTAAATTGCCAGCTTGGTTTCAATTTTAAACGTTGTGTAGCAATAAATGAAAGTGATTCCCCAAATTGAAGGATGCTGAAAAGTAAAATAACTGACGTTTAACTAGCAATAAAATGTTTCTTTTGGGGAAACCAGAAAGACCTCGTTTATCCTTGACGGAAAATCGAACGCTTTAAGGGGCGACTCGCAACTTTTTGCTGGGTGTAGAGAACGCAGTGCATCCCGAGATGGGAAATCATATGCGCACATGACGTGCATTTGCATAGAAGGGAGCTGACGAAATTTGCATAGGAAAGCGACTCCAGGAGCCGCCTCCTCCAACTTTCTGCACAGTTGAAGCCACCGCTGCTGCATCTGAAAATGTGCTAAAAAGTTCGCCTTGATTGACGTTTATGCGTTTGCCGCACTCGTGCGGATTGGGGATTGGGAGATGCTAGTGGCTGCCTGGTTGGGCAATCTTTTGGCCATTTTTCACTGCGAGACTTACCCGTATGACCTCTGGACACGCGTAGTGTGGGCTGCCGCAGGAGGTCTCCAACATGCTGCCAGCCGGCTGCAGGGAAGCCATTCCAAAGTCCGCTATCTTAATGTTATTCTTCTCGTCCAGCAGCAGATTCTCCGGCTTCAAGTCGCGATGGCTGAAATGCAGAATAAATCCAATATTGATTGAAGTTCTGGGAGGGGAGCTTTCAACAGGGACATACCAAATCGAATGCGAGTGGCAGAAATCCAGGGCGGAGATGATTTGCCTGAAGAACTTGCGCGCCTCCTTCGGCGTCAGTCGACCCTTCTTCACCAGGTAATCGAAGAGCTCTCCGCCGGATACATGCTCCAATATCAAATACAAATACTTCTTGTTCTCGTACACATCGCTCAGGCCAAGGACGTGTGGATGATCGATTAGTTTCATTATGGCGATTTCACGTTCAACCTTTGCGTGGAGAGGAGAGCAGAGGAGAGTGGAGCACACAAGCGATTTTAATCGACTTATCGACAATGTTGCCAGGTTCCTCGTAAATCCCCACACCCACACTCGCAGAAAAAATAAACCAATCAAATCAATAATAATAAAAAAGCAATATTTAAAAATGGATTTTACTTAATAATTATAATAATAATAAGCAATAATAATGTAATAGTATATATTATTAAAAAAATCAATTTCAATCTTATTAATCGTATTTTAATCTTATTATAATCTATTAAAAACTCATAACTCTTCATATCCCTCTTTAAGTCGTGCTTTATTTCTTCAAGTATTTTTGAAAAGTGCACTTATCCTTAGAATGCATTCAAAGTGCCTGGTGCTTGGCCGACCATAATAGCCCATTGTTGTCCTCCGAATGGCGTCCGATTTCTCATTGCGTGTCCCGACCAGCTGGCCCTACACCATGGACACCACACGCAATCATCGGCGGTTCTTTATCCTCATTTGCACCCTCGACCTCACCTTGCATTTCGATTGTGCTACATGTCTGAGCTTTTCTCAACCCCCCAAACCGAAAACTCCACCCCCAAAAGTGGAGGGCAGTCAATTTTGTTTTACTTTGTTGTCGCACGCACTAATTTGTCCCATGTCCTTTCAGTGTCCTACAAAAAAGTGCACCACATTTTCGGTAGATATGGCATAGTAGATATAGTTGTGGGTGGTGGTTCTATTATGACAGCAGAGAAAAGATAAATAGTTGAGCTTTACTCTGACTTTTATTGGAAGCGAATGAATGGCGGCGAGTCTCTGGGAATGAATGAAATCTATTTAGAGTGTTTGACACGCATTACAATGGACGTGGTGCGTTCTGGAGTATGGCAGAAAATCGATTAAGGAATAAATGAATATTTACCACAGATAATTTGGTGTGTTTTTGTATGATAATTGATATTTATGTAGGAGAAGCTCTCTTGATTAAAAACTTAAGGTACAAAAGATTAAAGTCCCACTAAAGAGGAACAGCATACTTTTGACTTTCCCTGACTTTGGCACACTGAAGCCGCCAGTCTGTTAAATCCCCGAAAGCATTTCCCCTTTTCCCTATCATGTCATATAAGACCAAAAGTTCAAATGGCTGTAAGTTTGACTGCAACGCTACATCCCTTCATACAGCCCAAAAAAAAAAAAAAACACGTAACAATTCCATGGAGCAGGGCAATAAAACAACGAACCACAAAACAAATTTTATTGTCACAGTTTTTTATGACCCGTACGCCAAAAGAAGACAAACAAGAAAAAATACAAAAAACAAAAAAAAAAAAGGAAAAGAAAACGAAAAACAAAATCATAAACAGTGGGAAGTTTTCATCGAGTCGTGACCTTCGACCCCGCAAAAGTACTCACCTTCATTAGCACCGATTCGCTGAGTTTCTCGCGATTGATTATTTTAATCGCAACCTTCTTGCCAATCACACAATGCACGCCCAACTTGACGAGACCTGCGAAAGAATAAGAATATAAGAATAAGTTTGAAATCGTAATTGCAATTACTTTTTCGAGAATTGCAGATATTCCTAAGTGGTTTCTGAGTGGAAGGGGGTAAATCCATTAGTATGGCTAATTACGTGAACTTTATGAGTGACTAAACTACAATTTAATGGCAATTATTGTTTTACTGCGCTAAAGAGATTTGATAAATATTTAACTAATAGAATTGTTATATTATCTATCGGTTGCATTGCATCAATTTAATATAATTAAATGCCTTTAATGATTTTTGAACAGTTTTATTACCGCGCGCTGTTAAATTTCAGAAATTAGAGCCAATTTGATTTCATTGAATTATTATTATTATATCAGATATGATGAATTTCGAATAAGTTGCTTTAGGGTAACAAATACATAGTTATAGCAGACTCAAGTGCAATTACAGTAAATAAGTCTCGAGTGAATAGCCACTTCGCCTGGCAAATGCAATGATACCACCACCACCCACTTAGTTACTCGTAAAAGGAAAGAGTTTTCCTGCACTTACCCGTTTGACCCTTGCCGAGGGTTTTCTCCAGGCGATAGGGCCCCACAAATTGGCAATTCTCCGCCGTGACATTGTTCTCCTTCTGCATTTTGCTGGCCGTCGCTTCGACTTCGTCCTGCGTCCTGCGTCCTTTCGTCCTGCGCCCTGCGTCCTTGGCGCCCGCTGCTTGGGGCTCCTGGGTGTTAGCTGTTAGCTGTTTGCGGCTGGCAGCGTCAGCTGACTCCTGGCCATGTACTCCTGTGCTCCACCTGGCCCCACTCGCCTCCTCGCCGCCTTGCCCCCTTGCCACGCCTACCAACTTTGTTGTCGCATAGCTGCAAGTGAGTATGGGTATTGGTATGGGTGTGTGAGGTCCTTTAATTACTTTTGTTCGACAAAAGTTTTATTGCGATTGTTAAGAATTCCTTTTTGCAGTTTGCAAATGATGCAGCGTTTAATTAACTTTTGCCTATAATTGTACTGCTACTTCCACATGACTTCATCACAAAATACTGCCTGCAATGGAAGAGGGAAAGAGATGGTGAGACGGTGAGAGAGAGCGAGACAGAGAGAAGGACTAAGGTCAATGTGATTACCAATGAATATTTATGTTCCCCCTTGGCCAAACTGAATTTTTAATTGAAATAAATGGAAACTAACTATGTTGCCGTATAACTACGTTCGTGACGTTGTGTGTATTTTAGTTAGTCAGGTGTTCTAATTAAAACCCTCCAGCTGTGCTTGTGTGTTTGCTTCTCCTCTTGGCCATTTCAGGAGCGAATTTATGACCTCGACAGCTTCCTGCGAACAGGAAAAGCATCACAAACACACACACGCACACATAATCAGGTGAGAAGCACATATATTTTAGTGTCTGTTGGTGGTTCATTTAAATTTCGTAATAATCTCAACTCTTTGAAGTGTTTCGTTTTCAATTACTTGGCCATTAAGTTTAATTAAAGGTGCACATTCTGTTTCTAGTAAATGTACGTGTGGTAAAGGGATTATTACTTTGGTAATTATGAGAAAGCCGAAACAGAAGGAATTTTAGATTGTTCAAACCTAATGGATTGTTTAACTGATATTAATCTATTAAGCAGCTCAAAATATAATCAGTATCTATATAATATTGCGATTTTCTGTCATTTTTCATGCTAGAATAAATAAAACTATTAAAATATTATAGATAATTATCTCTATGATTATTGAAATGCAAATGCAATTTAATAAAATTACATACTGATATTAAATTATATTACCCAAAATAGCTCAATTGCATGTTGTTACCAAACTCAATTAATAAAATACAATGTTGATTTACGAGTTCCACCAAATTAACCCTTTAGTGCGAACTCATTAAGGGCAACTTTGTAGCCATTTTTAAGGGTCAAGAAGGGCTGACAAAGAGGTAGAAATAATTTCTGGGAATTTTCCTAGCAACTTCTTCGGCAATTCTCACTTTTCAATCTGCTGCTGGCCGTGAAGTGAAACGAAATCGTTTAAAAATTTCATTAGAAGAGCACTAAAAACACCCATAGAAGCAACAACAATTGCTCAACGGGGCGTGTTGGCATAAAAAGCGAGCATAAAACTTGGCCAACGCCGACTGCCTGCAAGATGGCCAAGAACAAAGGCCAGCCAAAGATAGAAAGCCAAGGGATTCGCTCTAAAGCACTGGACGTAGGGTGGTGAGGGGGCGGGGCAGGTAAGCATTATATTCAGATGCTGACGCAGTCGCTGATAATTCTACGAGATGACGTTGAAGTGCCAAGTCCTGGGACGGGTTTGAATGAGACGCCAAACTGACAGGACGATGGATGCTTACGCGCTCAAATTGAAAAATAAGTGCACATCAAAATGGAACAGTGCGCAAATGTGGATACACAGAGAGGAATATACATAAGATTTGCTAGATGTAAGATGATCTACTTTTGCTTTGATATCATCGACATTACGTTGGAATGCGAATTACAACCAATTCGAAATAGTTACACTAACTCATACAGGATTCTTCGAATTTGCTATTCAAAACGTAGAATTTGTAGATTTTTTAGAGTTACTATTTTATAAATATTATTCTTAAACAATAATCCATAACCTTGATTTTTAGGATCTACATATATAGCACTTTGACACGTTTAAGACATTTTTTATTTCATAATCTTCGTTTTCAGAAACTAAACTGTCTTTTTTTTCACTGAACCTGAAGAGGAGTTCATGGGTGTGAAGGGTGCGGTTCTGGTTTGCCCCTAACATTAAGGTTAAACGGGCAGCAGATGGTGGCTTTTACGCAGGAAGCGCAGGAAGGAAGGATGCTAACAAGCCTACCGCCAAGCCCTTTCCCTTCCGCCCGAAACAATGGGAAACTTTCACTGGCACTAGCACCAGCACCAGCATATCCCCTTACACACGCACACCCCGCCATCCTAACATCCTTCCCACCCTGCGCCCCTCACCCTGCTGTTCCGCTAACCTAATTTGAAAAATGCGCTAAAAGTTGAGAACTGACATTGTTTGGCAAGTGCCAACAGAAAAAAAAAGCGTCAAGATAAAGCCAAATTGAAGCCACGAATGGTGGATACTTCGCATAACTTAAAGTTTTCATTTGCATGTACTTTGGCGATTTTATCGCTCGGCAGGAATTTCCATTCCGCGTGATGTAGGTAGCTATTTTCCAAGGCAGTTTTATTTGGTAAAATAAAATCATTTTCCTATCATCGAAGCGTAGGAAATATAAGTGATTTTGAATCAATAATTCTTGTGGCTTGATAGCATGACGTGGATTTTAAATTCCTTATGCTTCTCCGAAAAGTATGCTATGATTTTTACATTTCACGGTTATGATGAAAAGCGTCCCATCAAAGGAAACCTAATGAAATAAACCAAGTGCTTGCCCATATAGGCGCACCAAGTATAAAAGGGGCGTGGCTGCCAACTGCCAACAAACAAGTCATCGTCCTGGGTCGCCTTTTTCAGTTTTTCTGAAGCTTTCGCACTTGGGGCTGCGGCAAAATGTCTACACAGGGTTTTATATATAAACATACCATTTTATTTATATATATATATATATATATATATATATATATATGTATGTCTGTATGGATCTGAATAAGTTTGCGGTTGTGTGCGTGCAATAAAAATCATAAGCAAAACGTTTAGAGCATTTGGCGTTGATTTTGGCCTAGCCACGGGAAATTTATGCTTTTAGGTCGTGGCAACTAGGAGAAATTCACAAGGCAAAAAAGAAAGCGGAACGGTAAGGGGAAGGGGAAGGGGAAGAGCAAAAGCCGGTTATTGAGGCAGGAAGATGAAAATGGAGCCGAGCATTATTGATGTAGGCCCAAAAGGAACAGGGGATCTGACCAACTTTTATGGCTCCATGCCCCAATAAAATGCCATCAACCATAATTAAGCGATTTGCAAACAATGCACAGCCATATAAAGGCAGTGAATAGTGCTGAGATATATCGAAGCTGGTGATGGCTTGATTTCGCATAAATTACTTAATGGCAAACATAAGGAAAGTGAGACAATGTGTGTTGCAATCGATCGATGCTCGAGCGAAATTAGCAAAATACTTTGAAAGCTAGTCATAATTAAAGATATTCGGCATTTATGCCACATAAATAGCCAAATATATGGGATTGTGTGTTTAATCTAAATACTTTAATATACCTAACCTTTTTACAGAATTTTAAAACTAACTAAACAATCGTACAGAATAAAGTTTTTGTTTTAGAAATCTATTATCATTAGGGCTACTCATTAACATATGAATTAACAATCAAAGTAATTTCTGCAACCAATTAAACTTTTCTACTCACATTTCATAGGCCAAAATACAAGCCCCAATTACCAATTGTAAATCCCCCAACACCAGACTTTTCTAGTTTTCCCCGAATTTACATCTTATTAATGTTCACTCAACGGTTTCAAAAACAATTAACAAGCTGAGCCTCAAAACGCAGCTGTCAGATGCTGCCCATTTTCCATGTTCATTAGCCATCTCGCACAATTAACCCCGAGGGGGCACGAGCACCGGAAAATAAGGAGTTTTCCGTAGGCAAATGTGTTATCTAACCAGCAGCAAGATGGAATACAAAAAAGCAAGCAGAAATGACTTTGATTTCTCTGGCGAGCCCCATCCACATTTGCATACATCTGGCTGAGAGCTCGAGGGCTAAATTGCCTTTTGCAGCCGAGCCATGGCAAGACCCCAAAGTTTAACCAACTTTATTTCGGCTGGCAGGGGTGGTGGTGGTGCCATCTAAGAGCCAGAAAAACTCAATTTCAAAAACGACAGTCAATAAACGCACCCAGCTCACACGCACATTTCAGAGAGGGTCTGAAAAATTCACTGGAGCAGTATGCCAGGCAGCCAACGTGGCGTATGAGTGTTTTGGTTTCGCCCTCAACCCGGCGTTTTTAAAGTGCAATCAATAAAATGCTTTTGAGTTGTGAAAATTGTGCGTAAGTGGCTTTTCATCATGGGGCACCCCCTTCTGACAAGAGTTTGGTGAGAAGGCGAATTGAGAAAATTCTGAAACAGCAGCAGAAACCAAATGAGGAACAGCAAAAGGGCGTTGCTGCCAAGAGCATAACGAGAACTTGTGCACAGTGAAGAAGGGTTTGAAAAAATGGGAAAATCTATAGCAACATTATACATAATCTCGTCAACTTGAATTATTAAATATACTAATCTGCATTAATTGCAGATTATATAAGAATATTTACTGTCCTCAAATTTATGATGATGATTAATGATGAACGATGATCATAATGAATTCCATGCCGTTTGTAAAGATATCCTTCCATACTTCACTTCGTTTTTATGTGAGTGACTAAATCTATAACCCTTTGCCCACTGTGCCACTTAGAGCCTTCGTGGTGATGGCTCCTCAACACGATTTCTCGTTGAATGCCTGTTATTGCATCCGTTCCTGTTTGTGATGTTGCCCCGACACCATGTTTAATCAGAATCAGACACCGTCAGGAGCAGAGGTGATGGCGGCGCAGGATATGGGGAAACATGACTGCAACAGCTGGCTCCACATTCATCAACTAATTGCAATTATGTGGAAAATTAAAATCAATATTTAACTAACTTCCGCCCCTCGGGTGCTTCAACCGACGGCTGTGTTGTCATTTGACACTGCCATTTAACATTGATTTCCACATTTCATGTCGGATCGCTTCTGCTGTGTCAGCAGCAGCAAAATATATTTTGTTTTCCGATAATTTCTCGATTGAATTCCTTAAATAATTGAATTGCATAAAAGCATGCAACCAAAAAAGGGTAATGCTAAATTAAATATCTGGGAAATGAATGCTAAAAACACTTTTTTGCTAATCTGACTGTCTAAATGTCAATTCGACATTCAAAGAATTTAATTATAAAATAAAATCAGAAGCAATGAACGTATTCGTTCTGCATTTCAGATGTATAAAGAAAATGAAAGATTTTATTATCACTTTTAAATCTTAAATTATAATTTAGGTGTATTTATTTTTATTGACTTATTGCTTAAAGTGAAACAATGCAATCAATCCAACTACCAAAAATTCTAAGGTAAAAGAATGTCAACATGTTTCAACGACAATGGAGCTCCTTCCATTCCATTAGATGTCTTTCAAGACCTAAACAAACTAGCTTAAGTTTGTCAATTAATCATTTATAGAGAAAATCAATCAGAATATTCAATGAATTTGTCACATTGTTAGAATAGCCGCCACAAGTTGGTAAATACTTTTCTTCTTGGAAAACAAACAAGTTTCCGGGAAAATCAACTGCTTGCACGTAGAAAACAAAAACAGAGCCAATAAACCAAAAGACAAAGGCCTTTTCAAGCCGAATACGCCAACTTAAAGCTCGATTATCAGTGGAATGAAAATGAGTAATGAAACCGCCTCTCTTTTCATTATTAAATAATGACCAGCATGGTGGGGGTGATGTTAAGCAGCTTACTTGCAAATCGGGGGTAATAAACCGCTTAACTCAACACGCAAAATGCAAAAGCAGCAAGCCAGATGAAAAAAAACCTTTAACCTGGCCCCAGTCAACTGTTCAAAAACCCGCAGTTAGCTCAACAGCAAAAATTCGATTAAAAGCAACCAAAAACTAACACAGCTGCCGGAGGAGAAGGCGGCTCCTAGTTGAGGCTCCAGGACCTGGACCGGCACAAATTAACTCGATTCGATAGGGCCAAAAAGCCAAAGGCATCCACAGCAGCTGTTCCTGTTCACAGCAACAGGAACAAACAGCAAACAGGCACAGAGAAATAAAAAGGGGAGCCTCAAAAAAGAAAAAAATACTCTTAATATCCGACTAACTAAATCACAGAATAAATCTAGCTTAAAAAGGTACATCTTTTAGTTGATATTAAGAATTAAGAAGTAGATTTTAACAATCTATATCTTGTAATTGTCATTTTCTCTAAGTGAACGCTGTTCGTTGCCAGTTTTGCTCATCTTTTTGCGAAACCAGCATCGAATCAGGTTTGTATTTGCCTACTACGGAGTGTCCACCTCTCGTCCTCGAAATTTGCCAGTTTATTTGCCCTGCCTTTTGGCAGGACGATTTCGATTACCACACACACACACACACACCACTGACTAACCTGGCCGGAAACTAAAAAGATGAAATGATTAAGGTCGCAATTAGATGGCTAACATCCGCACTGAACTCCAGCCTCACCGTTTTCAATCCACCGAGCGGCGAAAAAAATTCAATTATTTCTTGGAAAAAAAAAGAATGCAAAGCCAGCCAAATAAAATGCAAACGCGAAAAATTGGGGAAAACTGAAAATTGGCATCGGTATAAAAGAGAATAGTGAATGGAATAGCTGGAAATGGCAGAGACTATGAAAAAACTCAATTAAAAACGAAGTCCAAAAACGCTGCATAGTAGATTGTTCAATTCAATCAAGGAAGATTGCTATGGATAAGGATGAAGTGGTTAAACGGAGTTTAAGTCCAAGGATATCCCATATTTTTGGTTCAAATTCTCTGCAGTTTTAAAGCCCTAAATTATCCATTGAAATAGAATAAATATACAAAAAAGAATCACTGATTATTCTCGAATTACCAAAAGATGATGACTCATCAGTGGTTCACATAAAACAATTCATTTTATATTGATTGAAGACCCACAGAAGCAACGTCCATGTGTCTTCCTCCCTTATTCCGATCACATTTAAAGGAAACTCCCCCACAAAGTGTTTTTCTTACAAAATATGGAAATCAAGTTTAGTTGTACAAATAATCCACAACAGGAAAAAAGAGCAACAAAACGTAAACCAAACAAAAACAATCTGAAAGAACAGGGCGAAAAACAAGCAGGGCATTTTTCAATTTTTCGCGTCAGGCAGTCACCCCATCACGGATACCTCGGATATCCCCCATCACCTTGCCCGTGGGGCAAACAATCCGGACTCCTGAATCCACAATCCGGGAAACAAGATCTCAGGACATGAGCACGGACTTGGCAAAGCCCGCATTTGTTTGCCAAAGCCACGGGCTCTCGCCAGCCATCACCTCCAGCTGCTCCAATGCTCCAATGCTCCACTGCTCCGCTCCCAGCCCGCTTAGAATTCAATTAAGGAGTGCGAGAAGCAGGAGGAGCAGGAGCTGTAAGGACACTCGAAGAAAATAGGTCAGAGTATCCGTAATATTCGGATATTGCCCATATTAGTTGGCAAATAAATCTGTTGGTTTTCAATCAACAAACATCAACAAACAAATTAGCTCACAGATATATTCGGAATTTATTTAAAAATTTATAATTTTACATTACTAAGTTTTAAATTCATATAGTACTGAATAAAATTTTATTTAAATAAAATTTAATAAAAAGATAAGATTCCCTTGATATCTAAAAAAGTTAATTTGGCAGCTAGTGCAGTTTTTGAAGCAACTTCTAAACTAAAACTTTTTTTGAGTGATTGCGCTGCTTTTCTAAAAAAAAAAGAACGAGAAACGCGTATATTTTGTGGTTTTGCCACCGCACTTAATTCAATTCTCATTTACTCAGTTATGCATGCGTGATGCCGGCGCCACGCCCTGCAGCCGCCCCTTTTGGCCAAGGATGCTGGCCTGGCCAATTTGCGATTCCCAGCCTCTCGTTATTTTGTTGCCTTGGCACAATTTTTTTTCCTTTTTCACCGCGCAGGACGAACGTGTTTACGCCTTTCGCCACTTTGACGTTTTAATTCGCCGTCACTTCGGTTGGGTGTGTTTAATGCAATTTCTTGGCGGGATTGACGGCTTCCAACTGGCCCATCTGGCGGCCGGAATTGCACTTCAGATGCGGCCTAATTGGCGACAGTCTACAAAACTTTTCAATTAGAATTTAATGATGTTAGGGCCAAGTGCCCGTGGGCAGATAAAAACATTGTTGCATAAAACTGAGAAAATTGCACTTGTCGCTGCGGTGGGTGAAATTATTTTGCCAATTATAACTGCAATTTTTGCACAAATGGAAATCCCCTGACAGACAACTGAAATATGCAAATGAAATTTATGACTCGACATTCCTCGAGGCAAAGAGTGCAAACTGTGAAATACAATTCTCGTGTTGCATACTTTTTGGTCGGAAAAAAAGGGGCTACAAAAAACCTCAAAACTACAATGAGGCACGAACAGGCCTTTAATGGCAGGCTTAAGGTTTAAAGTACAAATAAACGGATATTCGGCTCCTTTTGCTGTCAAGGATTTTGCATTCCGGTGTTGGATTTTGTGTCACATTTGTGTAACGTGTATTTCTCTCTTTCCTTCCCTTTGCACTTTTTTGGCAGCCTGAGCCATCGCATTAGGGCTAAGCAGATGGCTCGAACCCGAGCCGACTGATGGAGTCTCTGATGTAAGCCCAGTTCTGTATAATTGATGACATCCGAGCGGGACCGCACAAGCAGGTCAAGGCAGGTGGCTGGGGGCTCATCCAAGGCCAGTTGGGCACCACGTCTTGCAGGTAAGTGAGCCCCTAAATTGCCCACTCTTAATTTCGCTGGGAATAACCCTTTGAAGTTTAGCAGTTGAATGATGGGGAAGTTTCCAAGAAGGATAGCTTTGAATCATTATCTTCCAAAGATATTGCATATTTTAAGAAGATATTCAAATTAAATAATGAGATCAAATCTTTCACTCTTTCGAGTTTTTAAACTATTCCCTCTTGTAACCTTCGAATTACTGCAGAAAGAGTCAAATAACACTTTCTAAGTTGCTTACCAAATAAACGCCTAAAATGTAATATATCCGATAAGATATAAAAGTAAATGTAATTATCTTTTGCTGAGGCTAGCACACTAGACTTGCCCTTGATGCGGTAAACTATTTCGCAGCTCGCAGATAACCAATTTCACACCAATGCCAGATAGAATTCCCTTCGGTTAGTCCTGACGAAAAAAAATCGATTTCGTGGCCATTGGATGGGGATGGCTTTAGCTCAGCTCCACCGCTCATTCTGGCTCCGCTCGTGCAGGCAATAAAGCGTTCCCAGGACCCATAATATTTGCCTAAACAAATGTTTCGGTTCCTGCATCGGAAAACCCTTTCAGCGGATACTGGCTAAACCTATGACAACAACTAGAAAAACAAACAGACAAACAGAAATTTATGCGGTCGGTCGCATAAACAAATTTCAACTTTAAAACAAGTCGAGCAAAAATTGCAAGCTGGCGCAAGCTGAATAGCCAATTCGATTTTGCCATATGCAATGTAAATCCTCCACGGATTTAAGCTGGGAGGACGTAGGGACATGCGGCACATGTTCCAGGCTCAAAAGATGAAGGGAAAAATGTGGAAGAAACGGGGAAAAAAACGTTTGCATATGCTTTAATCAAAGGCAGTGACGTACGGGAATGTGGTTCATTCTTAAAAACGTTGCCAGGATTCCGGAGAGGGTTATCGCTGGTTTGGGGCTGCGGGGGCTTGGGTCTTCGAGAGAGGGCTTCCTCCAGCAACGGAACTGTTGACAAAGCCATGCGGGTAGCTGTTCACCAAGGATTGCCAATGGACATTTGTGTTTGTCCGCTGGCAAGTCCAGCGCACGCGCAAGGGTTAATCCGGAGAGAGCGGAGAGAGCTTCGCCACTCTTTCTCTGCTCTGCCGCCCTTTCTGCGGCTTACACGCCCCACTGGGTGGTTGTTGTGCTCTCGGCAGGGTTGCTTTTGACATTCTGTTCGCCATGTGCCCCACTGTAAGACAGCTGTGCACTGGGAAAAACTTTTATGAGTTGAGAGAAATGGAGGTTAAGTTGTGGCACAATTCTAAAGAAAATATTTGGATTATCGAATACGATTTATTTTATATCTATTCACACAATTTGTCTTTTGTAATTAGCAAATACTATATTCAAACCATAGATTCTTGTACATTCAAACAAACAGTATGCTATTACTTCAATTTTTTGCCAACAACGTGAATTTCTTAATTTCTTCCTTAATCAAAGCAAGTACATAAACTCATTTCTTGCAGTGCACCCTCCCCGCGGCCCCATTTTGCACCCAACAACCCCTCGTTTCTTGGTTGCCGCTTATAGCTTTTTAATTGCAAATAGGAACTGTTAACATTTTTGTTTACGTTTATTAAACTAATTGGATGAGGCAATGCCGCTGCATAGTTTACATCCTGGTTACCTGGCCTTTGTTGGGGATTTTCGGGCTGCAGAAACGAGCGCCCACAGTTAGAGGACTCCCGACTTTGTCTACAGTGGTAATCCCCCGGGTCTTTAAGGCGTCTACGTGTCTGCAACGGCAGCATCGCAGGATGCTTCCAGCCAGGACATTGTCGCCTGCCGATTGTCGCATGTTTTATTCAGTTCTGCGATGTTCTCCTCATCGCCGCCATCAGGTTGTAAATATTGAACAACACCAACAACAGCGGCGGGGGAACAACAACCGAGGACAGAAATCCACCGGAAGCCAAAATGGTGCTCATATTTTAAGATGCTGCATTTTTGATCTGACGCGACAGTTTCTCTTATTGCCCAAGACGAAGGACACCTTAATTGTTGGCTGCGAAAAGGATGAAAGCCAAAGTGCTTTTCTAGCTTAAGTTGCAAGAACCCCTGGGACATGTCATTGGGTTTGAAAAAGAAATGGAAAAGGAAACAAAAATAGAAATATAAAAAATAAAGGAAAGAAATTGTAATAAAAATGGAGATAGAAATTGAGTTAGAAAAAGAGATGGCAGCCCAGATAGGAAAGGCTGAAATTATACGAAAGCCACTGGAGCTTAACATTTGGCATTTCTATCGATAAGCCAACTTGTCCGTAAGATGTATGAAGGATTTTCCTGGTCGTGCGTTTGATTGATAAAAAGTTTGACTCAAATGCCTGGTGAAAAGTTAGCAAGTTGTGAGCGCAAAGTTCCAAAGAATATGTCATAAGCAAGTTACATGAAATGTAGCACAAATGTTGCATTACAGAAGATTTGACATTTACTTTGGTCTGACAGTTGCGAAATTACCAACAATAATTTACTTCGAATAAATGCTTTTCCAAGCGAAACAATATTTGGTACCTTACAACATACATATATTGTGTTCTACTCGTTTTTCGTGAAACTTATTCTAATTCAATAAAAAGTAGATCCCATTCCTTTTAGCCTTACTCCCTAAAAACAATGTTCTGCCATTTATCGACTTTTCATTGTTGCATGGATTTATTATTATTATTTTTTTTTTTTGTACGCCCGAGAGTAGAGTAGTTCATTAGGACAGTGCAATGTGGACAACAACATTTTGAGGGTTGAACTTGGCTATAAATACGAAACTATAATGCTCCCAAAAGAAACTAAGCTGACAAAAACAGACAACAAGACAGGGGATCATGGCTTGGGGTTGAAAATGGAAATGTTTATGAACTCACGTTCCTTAGTATTTCTGGATAGGTCTGCGGTGACGTCATTGCCGCAGAAATATGATTGCAATTTATCGGGGATACTTGGTCGTAGGTACACAAAAGCATGACATCAATCAATTTCGAGTATTTATCATCATCTTAACTCGGCAATCCGCCGCCTCGTTTGTATATCAATATTTTGAGCGAAGACAATTTGATAACGAAGACGTTTAGCCATTTGCAGGGCCAACTTCTTCAGGCCCACAAGTGTCTCCTTCATTTTTCGAACCGCCCCCATATCGCCCCACCCCCAGTACTTGCCCCTTGATTAATGCCCTTACTGTCAGGGCAAACACCTCAAGTGGCCATTGAGGCCCGGCTCCTCTGCCACCTTTCTCGAAGCGCGCAGGTGAGCAGCACTCGTAAAACTCAAAAGCCACATCCGCCCGCCATATTAAATTCTGCAATTCAACTTCGTTTTCGTGCAGAAACAAAAAAACTGTCTATAAATACTGTTAAATGAGTGAGTTGAAGACTCCTGCGTACAAGGACACTGAAAAAAAGAGATAGCATCTCAGGCAGAGTGCATCCTAAAATTATAAGGTTAAATATTTACCCACTTGTTCTTTAGTCATCGCGTATTCTTATATTAAACTAAAATTAAATTATGTTTAATTGAAAAAATCCTAAAATATGAAAACTTGATTTTTTTCTTTAAACCCTTTTTCTCTATGTGTGTGTAGCCATACGTAGTTGCGGTTGCTTGTGGTTTCCCCCTGAAATAATTGTGGGTGTATGGGTGTTTGTGTGTGGGGACGCACGGATGGATGGTTCGATGTTGTTTCCGAGTTGTTTTTGGTTGAAAATCGATAGAAACAAAAAATCCATAAAAACAAAACAGTAAGAAACGGAAAAAATGTGAAAAATGCATAACATCGTTGGAAAATATGTGGTCTCTGTATGCCAAGTATAGAAACTACGTGAATCCGACTACAGAACACTCTAAAAAAAATGTGGCGCTTAAACATTTAGCCACTCTTTATAACCAATGCTCAAAAACGCATTAAAATTTTATAATTGCATTAGACGGATGGATTTGCAAGCACAAACTTAGCACCTCACGTTGTCTGGGACACAGAATCCTTTGAATACTTAATTTTTTACCAATAAATGTAAAATATAACAAGTTTTTGGAAAGGTTCAACTGAAATCTGGAATTTGTATTTTATTATAAAATATAAAAGTTTAGAACGAAAATGATATCCTTTAGACCTGGTTTGGTGCCCAACAATCCCCTCAAACAAATCGGTAGCAATATGGCAAGAATGGAAACCTGCTATGGATAATGTATGGGCTCTACGTACCAACTATTTCCGCTCGGGTGTAAAATTTCAGAGGCTTTCGGCCTTATACAAATCACTTCCGGGATGAAGCGTTCACGTTGTTGCACCCAGAGTGCACACATACAGACACTCGCTGCCGCTCACACACACACTGACAGCTGGCCACGAGACACCAACACACGGCCACAATCGCCTACACCTACGCAGACACAAACACACTCACTCGCGAAGAAAAGGAAGAGGAGCTGCAACTTCTACTTTTCCTTTGTATTTGATAAAAAACCACTTTTCGTTTATTTCGTTGGGCCGCTCCTTAATTATATAATTTTGTTTCACTTAATGCACTTTACGATTTAACGCAATTGGCGCACATTCGTCGCATGATTTGCATAAACATTTTACTGATTTTTCCCACAGCACACACACACACGAGCGCCTTCTGTGACGTACGCACTATCGCACACACACAGGCGTACTTATTTTCTCCTTATTTTTTTTTGTTGCCTATAATCGCGCTGCCGTTTACAGTTGGAAATTGTGCTCCAACTAAAGTAGTGCTTGTCCGTTCTTTTTTGGCCACGGCAAACGTTGTCTACAAACTGAATGATTTTATGGAGCGAGGCTTGTGAAAAGCCGCGCTCTGCTGTATAACTGTAAAAGCGTGCCGTGCCAAAAGGAAGAGAGCGCTCTCTGAGAGAAAGCACTATAAGCCGTATTGTTGTTGTTGCTGCCGCCGTGGTGGTAGTTTCGCGACCACAGGGTGACTCCGGCACGTAGCGTTTACCCTGTGGAAGAGACAACATGCGCAAGGCACAGTGGGCCAATTCCAGTCGGAGTCCAATTTGAATTTCAAAATCTTTTGAAATTTGCAATGCATGCTACTAAATTTGTATCCAGTCGAGAAGCTCTACGAAAGTGGAAAGGGTAATAAAAAACCATAACCCGACAGTGCTTTAAATGCAGCTAAAACTTTAATTTGATTTATATTAGATATGTATCGTATTTTCTATTTTTTTCTTTGCAATACCTTGCATTTGTGTATCCATTTCGTTCATTTGAAAATTCCCTCCGATTGCTATCGATTAAAATCGCTTTCCACTTTTCCGATACACAAACCGGAAAACGGGAAAAGCGCTTGTGTCCAAATAAGGAAAAGCTAGCTTCCTATATTACCGCCATAGATTTAAAAAGGTGTAACATAAATAATTAAAGTTTTATGAGAAAAATGAAGCCTCCCTTAACTTTAATAGCATTATTAAATTCCATTTTGGCATTCGGTAAAAACAAATTCCATTACATCAAAATTGATTAAATTAATTTATAAATAATCTATTTATTTATTTCAAAAGGCCAAAATCACATTTTTAATGCAATGCGAAAAACAAGAACTGGACCGAAATAATATTAAATATATACCCAGCAAACGTCAAACAAAGATCACGCTCGTCAGCAAAGCGACTCGTGTGTGAGATCTGACAGATTTACGGATCCAAAACTAATCCCCCGAAAGTAAAGAAATATATTCGAAATTAAAATACAAAGGCTTGGCCAAATTTCAATTTGTATCACTTTATTCAACGTTTTACGTTAATATTTTGTTGTTTTTTAATAATATATTCTTTACTGTACTTTAGCTGTACTTTTATAGGTGTTGCTTTCTAGTTTTGGGGTCTGCTCGCAATTTGAACATTTAAACAATTAAGTATATATAAATAACTTTAGACGTCACTCGCTAGACATAACATTACGGGTATAAACTTATTCTTACTATGTACGGGTGTATGTTTATGTATAGGCGTATTTTATAATATAGTTTAGGTATATAAATATATGTAGCATTACATATCATTGAATCAACACAGCACTTTAAACACTTAATTGCCAGTATAAATAATGAATGTTCTTGCTGTCGCAAATTATACCAAAATTTTCAACAGAAAACAAAAAACTACAATTTCTCGGCTCTTATTTAGAAATCATTGAAGTACTGCAAATCTCTTTGGTCTACTGCCTTGGCGGGCTTCCAATCCTTTTCGGGATAATCATCAAAATTTTTGGTATCCCCATCGTGATGCACATCGGGCAGAATTGGTGGCTATAAATGAAGAAAATTCGAAAAATTATTGTTTCGATTGTATATTATATTTTAAGCTAATTATTTAAACTTGAGTAAAACCCCGAAAAACATGTTTAGGAAATTTGAAAATAATAATAAACTATAATTTATAATGTTGACTTCTTCCATAATTAGTTCTTTTTGTTTCTAAATTTAGATACATGAAATGGATGCGATTTTGAAAATCACATCAAACATACGTGGCTGGCTGACGGATAAAAGTTGCGAAATGTGCGCAAAATTCAGCACGTTTGTAACAATCACCAGTGACGCATTTAACCCATTGTCTCCCGCCGGACGGAGGCGTTCATGTGGGCAATTAACACCTTCTCCTTCTTCGGATGCGAAATGCCCCCTCCTTTTGTTACATTTCACTCGCACTTGGACCAACTGGCCTGGGTAGAGGGAATCGCTAGATTTATGGCTCAAACACCCACCCAAAAGGCCGAAATAGACGCTGCGGTCATTAACTAAAGGCACAGCTAATTTGGAAAACTTATTTGTTTATTTGCTTTTAATTACGAGAACGTATGAAAATACATTGGTCGTCTGACAAAAAGCTGAGCCAAAAAATCAGTGTGCCAAAGATCCACACAAAGTAATGAACCATAATTACTGATAATTAAAAAGGAAAACTCGGAAAATAGAGTGGACCCTTGAAGCTTACCTTAAGTTTCTTGCTGTAGACGTCATTCCAATTCAAGTGCTTGAACCAGCGATGCCTCTTCACGTCATCGGCGCCATTCTGTGGAATGAAATACAAAATATTGGACATAAATAACGTTTTGCATTTGGCTAGCTCGTGTTGCAAAAAAAAAAAAACGCGCGACAAATCTATTAAAAAAAAGCAAAGGCGTGTCGCCGAAAACGAAAATTCGGGGGTAGGTGAAAAATGATTTCGAAGAAAATGTATTAGGCTAACTGACAACGAGCATGTGCAGATCTATTTGTGATAGCCAACAATTAATTTTTGATATATGCGATGCAATTTTTAATGCCAGCAACAAAATCCGAACGCGACAAGTGTAAACAATTCTCTATAAATATGCTGCCTAATAAGCCGGAAAATGTTAACGAAAGCCTTGCCAAGTATTTTTATGAGACTTTCTAAGGAAAGAGTAAAGGAGATCGTAGGGGTGAAAACAAATAAATAAACTTTGACAGTGCTAATTTTAAATATCATTAAAAAAAAAAAAGCTAATGAAACAGGCAGACTTCTTGATGGATAGTACGGCAGCTGAACAAACTTTATGCTCCGAATTATTTGTTTATCCATTCCACCATTTCCATGTTTGATCTTCGAGACTTTCTAAACTTATAGATTTAAGAATTCTGCATATGATTCTCACCTTCATGTTGCCCAGTCGCTTGGTTCTATCATTCACCAGCAGCTTTTTGATCAAGTCTTTGGCAATGGGATCCATATGTCGCTCCCACTCAATTTTACCGCTCAATATCTTCTCGTAGATTCCAAAGGGCTGTTCATCGTAGAATGGTGGGTATCCCACGAGCATTTCGTAGATGAGAACTCCTATAAAAGGATTCCAAAATTACGATTTCCATCCTTGTCAATGATCGAATTGAGACTCACCCAATGCCCACCAATCTACGGCTTTGTTATGACCCTTGGACTGGATTATCTCAGGTGCTATATACTCGGGCGTTCCGCACAATGTCCAAGTGCGATCCCTCAGCTTTTTGGCAAAGCCAAAATCGGTTATCTTCAAATGGCCATCCCGATTGATCAGCAGATTCTCTGGCTTCAGATCGCGATAAACAATTTGCAGCGAGTGCAGGTATTCCAGCGCACTCACGATCTCAGCCGCATAGAAGTTGGCTAAAATCGAAATCAGTTTTGTGATTTTTGATTTAAAAGATTAATTTAATAGTTACTTACAGGTTTGACTAGTAAATTTTCCCGCATTTCGCAGATATGTGAATAGCTCCCCACCGCAGACATAGTCGAAGATCATGTACAGATTTGAGTCATCCTTTGTGGACCACTCGCTGCATGTAGAAATATAATTTATTAATGGAATGTATAAACATTTCGAATAAATTAACAACTAAAATAAACTGAATACAAAGAAAGAGGTCTTGCAATTTATTAAGTGATATTGAACTTTAACTTCTGCTTGAATATAACAAAAAATTGTTATACATATGAATATATACATATGTATACATTACATTACATTTTACATATGAATATAATGATGATTAAATTTTACAATTTAGGGTACAAAATTATATAATTAATAAATATATAATTTAAATTTGTTTAACTTTTAAAAAAAAAAAGGTTTTGATTTCTTTCTCGTTCTTTTTTTAGGAATATGACAGTTTATTATCGAGATTTTTAAAAATTATTTTAAAAATTATATGTGCAATATTTTCCATATTGCTTTACTTACAGGCTGATGACAAACGGATGTCGTATTTCGCGCAATATATTCCGCTCGTTCTTAACGTGTTCAATCTGCTTGAGACGAATGACTTCGGTCATGGCCAAAATCTTCATGGCACAGTACTTCTCCGAAATGCGATCGCGACATAAGCAAACTCGTCCAAAGGTGCCCGTGCCTGAAAGGGAAAAAGGTGGTGGTAATGCGGGGTATCGTATAATCGAGTGCATCGAAGCCAAAACCGCAAACAGCGTTCTTAAATATCGGGGCATGCCCCATTTAAGTGTTTGCAAACGATATGGCAAAGGCCTCAGCTTAAACAAAACGTGAATGAGTGACAGACGAGGTAGAAATTATAGTGCTGAGCAAGTTAAAGTTTGATTTTAGACCTAATCGAACTATATAAATGATTTAGATACTTGTTTTGAATCTCTCCAAGATGAAATCAAAACAAAATAGTTAAAATTTTAAATATTTATTTCCAATTACTTTGTAACCTTTAATTTTTAACTTATGTAAGTTTTAAGCACGTAGTTCTTGCAGTTCCCTATATTATATTCCCATTTAATGAGCGCTATTTTTGGAACCACTTTTCGAACCTCAACTGTTCGCATAATTACTGTTTTCACTGTCGAGCACGTTTTGAGGCTACGAAAGCCAGCTCGCTACTACCACTACCACTACTACTTATACCACCAGGTAATATGACCAACATGGGTGTTGGCTTACACGCCCGCCCGAGATTTTCTCAACCTTGAGTTTTTAATTGGGCTAACGCCCGACTCGCTGGGCACTCGGTGGGCCAACGAGTGACTAAACTGGCAGGAAAGGAAACACGGAGCGTGTGAGCCTCTCGCATTTCACGTAAACACTTTGGCCAGATACACTTGTTGTGGCCAAGAGCGACGGCTGAAAATTTCTTTCTTTTCATTTTCTCTGTTTTGTTTTCCATGGCATGCCGAAGCAACAAAACGGCTACAAATTGATTTGTCTTATAAATCAAAAGCCGAAACGCAATCAAATCATTTCGAATTCGAAGCGGCCGGGGGAGTAGTGGGAAAAGTTTCGCTTTCTGCAGCTGCTTTTAGTTTTTCAGCACGTTTTCCCTGTGTGTACGCGGTGTTCCCGTTCATGCCAACAATAATTAGCCGTGATTTTCAATGTAATAAAACAGAAGTGAGCAGAGTATTGAACTCGGCCACAGTTATATGCCACGTGCGTTCCTCCACGAAAAAATCAAACAACACAGGCCGAGCAACTTGCCAGAATAGTTGGCTCCTTACAGCTGCGGTCAAGCAAAAAAAAAAACAGGAAATAAGTCCAAACAACTAAGAAAGTTTGCAATGCAAGAAAATTAAATAATTATGTATTTAAAAAGTAATGACTGAGGTAATTGCAGCTGAAGAAGTGGATTTTTTAAGTATTATTCTACTAATGATTTATATGTATATTTATAAAAAAAATACATTTATAGGTTACAGCTTAGATTAGAATTAAATTAGAATTCAGAAATTATAGATAAAATTTTATTATTTTGGCACTAATATTTCGGCCACAGCTGTATGTGGGCGTGGGTGGTTGGGCTAAGTTCTACCCATATGGAAACACCTTGATGAGGCAAGCATTACGCGTGCAAATCAAAATATGATTCCCGACTTTGTAATTAATGAATTGTACACTTCGATTACGTAGTTCAAATGACTCAGCAAGACAGTGGGATTATATAAGTTTTTGGGGATGGGGATGGGTAGGCGGGGAAAGTAGGGGTGAAATGTCTAAGAGCCTTATTGATAAATCCCAGAGACAATGCGCATTAATGAGCTCATAACACTTCCAGCGAAATGAGTTTGAAATTCATGCCTTAAAAGCAAATCTTCAAATTTTCACAAATTCCACAGAATTATTCTATAATTGCCAAACAAATTGGCCGGGGAATGTTTAAAACATTTTTATAGGCACATTGTTCAAGTGCAAACAAACTCGAGCATGAGGAATCCCCAAAATCGAACTTTGAAACCTATCACTACTAAATTAAATAATATTAATTAAACCATCATAGATAAACAGCACATAAAACATGCATACGCGGCAAATATTTATAAGATAAATGCTTAGCCATTGCCTTGGCATTCAAAATTAATAACTTGGCTAAGCGGAAAATAAATATTTAATTCATGCCAAACGAAATAAATCAATCAGATATAACTACATCCAATGATGGATTATTTCACGATTTGAATTCAAATTTGTAGTCGAAATGGCAGACACCGGCACATTGCATGGTATTGTGATTACGAAGCGTGAAGAAAATCGCAGGAAATAATGAAAAATATTTGAGGAAAAGGTATGGGTAAAATCGAAAAGTTCTGGCTGGCAACAAGTTGCATGCCTTGCATGGTGGCACATGGCCAGTGTGGAATAATTCCGGCGGCTTTGCTTCGGATAAAATAGTTTTTTAAATATTTACACGCTTTTATAGTGGAAAATTTTGTCGAACCATATTCATAATTTCTGATAGGGAATGTAGAAGGGTGCTGGTAAAATAAACAACCGAAAGGCTTTGTTTAAAATCAGAAATCTCTAGTGCAGTTGGTACAGTATTGAGTAATCATATAATAATCATATCCGTATACCAATTTTCATTAAAAAACCTTTTTTTTCACTGAAAAGTAGATGTATTTTAGAGAAGTGAGCTGCCGTTTAATAACAGTGAATCTTAAGCCCATCCTAATGCTGAATTAACACCGCATAAGCCGCTGGTTAATGTCAGTACAATGACTATGTGAATGCTCAATCCACGCTTACAGTCTTAAATACTCTTGAAGCTGGCTTTCGAAAAAGAAGCAAAATCTTCGCACTTGGCAAACATTTAAAAAGATCTCTTAGCACCTCTTACACATGTGTACGATCCACTCCAGCTCAAGTTGGTCTCGACTAGTGCGAAAGGAAAGTGCTTTTACCAATGTTTTAACTACCACTTCCACTACCTGAGCCGCCAACTGGCCGACGGCTGATCCTAAATGTCTGGCCAAAGTGAAATTGTGACAGCTGTGGAGCAGACAAGCTCGAGACTAAATACTGCACTGAAAAAAATCAGCAGGACTATAAGCAAGAAAATAAAAACAGAAATAAATACATGCCTCTAGTCTATAAAGTAATAATAAGATAATGAATAATGATCCAGATAGAGATACATAATACCCCAATTTAGAACGTTAGAATGCGTAAGTATCAGAAATACACAATTTTTCGCTCAGTGCCCGCTCAGTCTTCAGACGCAGCCGCAGACGAGCGACCAAGTCGATAGGCGGCCACAATTAAAGTCTGGCCGAGATGTGGCCAAACCTGTTGGCGTTGGAGAGGCAGACGGAGCACACAAAGTTGCACATATGCAACTGCAAAAAGTGCGTGGAAAAAGGCGATACATATTTTACATAATACACGAAAGTTTCTATTTGACGAAACGATGCCATAAACTGTCCAGTGAAATTGCCATCCCATGGATGCACTTCGTCCGTCCGCCTGACAGTGCACATCTGATGGATGAATGAGTGGATGGATGGATGGAATGGATGCCTTTCGCTTGCGCTGGCAAATAAAAATCATTGCGTATCTGTTTCTGTATTTAATGAAATTGTGTGCGCTAAAAGTCAAAATACTGTAAAAAGTTTCGCGAAACGCAGAGCATGTAAATGCGAATATAAACTTGGCACCATTTGCAATTTTCGCCAGCTGCCGCACCAAGTTAAATAAAGTTAATTGCGTTTTATGCAGTTCGTCGAGGCAAAGTTTGTTTAAAGATTCATAAATAAAGGAAGACCGAGTGAGAGAGCTCGGAGCTTCAGAGGCCAGGTTAAAAATAATACTGCCACGATCGTAAGTTTAAACATTTCCAAATAGCATTAAAATCGGATTTTTAAGCTGTTGTAAATAATAATAAACAACGCAAATTTAGGTCGCGTGATAATTGCTGACCGACTGTGTTCTAATTAAGTTCTCCGCTGAAACTCATTGTTGATATTGCAATTCGTACTTTTAAGATACGATCTTTCCGGCTTTTATTTATTTGCTTGCGGTAGGAAACAAATGGGTTACAAAACTACTCATTTCTAGTCTTTGCTAATTGTTATAATAAAGGGGTGTCAAAGCTCACACTTCAGTTGCAAATTTCCAGTTTAATTAAATATTTACGCATTGTAAAATAAAATTGGAATATAGAAAAAATATTTGCAAATCATATTGGCTCATGGTCATGTATAAAAATACATTTTCACTGGACAGAGAATAAAATATATTGATAAATTAAATTTAAGTCCTAATTCTCAGAATCAATTGCAGCTTATATATATATATATATATATAGAACTGCGATCTTCTAGGAAATCCGTTATGAAATACAATATTAATGGAATATATAGAACTGTGAGCTTCTAGGAAATCATTTATAAAATATATTATTAATGGAATATACAAAACTGTGATCTCCTAGGAAATCATTTATAAAATATAATATGAATGTAATATATAAAACTGTGATCTCCTAGGAAATCATGTATAAAATATAATATTAATGGAATATATAGAACTGTGAGCTTCTAGGAAATCAGTTATAAAATAAAATATTAATGGACAGAACTAAAATATATAAAAATGGTCTTTTCATTTTCCTTCAAACAAATAAAAAAGTTTTAACTTTGAGTAGTATTTATATAGTTAAATAACATGAACTTTCAACTATCTCTCAACTTTCTAGAAGGGTTTCTTTGCAATTCTTCCTGGTTTATAGCCTGTGTAAAGATACGTACTGCGGAAATTACCTATCCGCCCACCGAACACCTCTCACCTTGCCCCATCACCCTTCCATTTGCGACATCCCAGTCATAACTTAGGCGACTTATGACACTTTCGAAGCAGATGTTTACCATTTACCACATGGCATCTAGAAATTAGCCCACCTGCCCCTGCCTGTCGATGATGTTTTCACATTTGTCAAGTTTTTACACCGCAGCTTTACAAGACCGCCAAGTGGTGGGGGCGTGATCGAACATAAATCTGATGTTGAAATATAGAAAATCATTTCGCCCCATTCCGTCTATTTCAATTCAATTTGCCTATATTCGCCAGTTGCAATATGCATTTTTAGGTCACCTTTTTAAATAAGACACAAAGGAGGCGAAAAGTGTGCTTATAACGCAGTTTAATATGCATATGCTAGTTTAATGTTTAAGAGACTTGGATCCCAACTGGGTCCCCAAAAACTCAAAAGAGGAGGGTCGAGTGTTGGGGGGCCTTTGGTTTTCGGCACATTGCCAAATAATATTTTTCTATAATATTTGCTTATACGCTGGCTCGATTTTGTTGAAATGAAATTCACATTTTCCTCGGGAGCCTCGCAAAGTTTACAGAGATCGGGCGAGACGAATCCAAATTTTCCATGCGATCGTAAATTTCCCGTTGACTGATTTTGTCTTTTCATGCGGCGAGCAGAGTCGAAATTATTATTACTTATACAGAAAAATACACATATATTTTGTTAGGCACTTAGCAGCACACAACAAAAAAAGCAACCAGGAATACCTATACCATTTTCCATTTGAACTATGAGTTATACTTTGCAGACGCAATGTCGACACACAACGTGTTGTTCTACATGGACCAACAACACTGGGACATGTGTTCGCTATACGACAAAAAAAAAAATTGATTGGCCTTTATTATTTAAAAATCAATTTATGCTAAAAGCACAAAAGACAGCCCCGAAAGGAATTCCTGCCACACACGCCGTCTGACACTCGGCGATTTCAATTTGATTTCAATTCGATTTCAATTCGATTTCAATTGGCAAACGGCATCGGACTCTTGTGTTTTGGCCCATTTTATGTCCCATCTGAATTGTGTTTCCCAGAATCGTGCGTAAATATTTATCTTTGCCAAATCCATCAATCAATGGGCAGACTAAAAGGATTCTTAGCTCAAAAATATACCTCAGCACGATCCATTGAAAAGTTCGCAGAGTAAAGACACCCCCTACTGGGAATATTTGTCAAGTTGATATATTGGCTGCGGAGACCTAAGAGAAAGATAAGGTCAGCACCTCAATTGTCAGAGATTTCCGCATTGGTACTACTTAGTCAAAAAAAAGTGGGCCACCGAACAAAATTTATAACTTTTTCGCCGCTAACTGATGGGGTTATTGATCCTTTGCGAATATATAGCGAGCGCACTTTCCAACAATTTATACAATGTTGGAGCACTAGGCACATTTGAGAATTTTTAATGACCCAATTAATCGCCCGAGAGCACATTTCACATTTCCAAAGTAATGACTATCAGACCGTTTTGCGCTCTTAATTCAGAAATTTCGAATTTTTTGGGTGTGCCAATTTTCGGGATTTTGGCTAAGGATCCGCAAACGATCTTGGTTATTAAAGGAGGCATGTGTGCATCATTAAAAATAATTTAATGACACATCAAACCTTGCAGTTTAGTTTTTACTTTGATGAATACAATCCCTCAAAAGATCCTGGTTAGACTTCTTAAAGAAATGCGAACTTTCTTCCCGGATACTTTAGCAATGATAAGACATGTACTTTCACTCAAATAAATGCATTGCTGCTGAGACAGGCAAGACTTCAACTTCAATCCAGTTTCCCGAGACGAGCATTTCCTTTTCGATTTACAGCCAAAGTCCATTCCATTGCGGTGTTAATTGCACCTGGACCTGGTTGATTTGACAGGTTTAAGGCCAAAGCTAATGGCATTTTCTGATTGTTGATCCATCGCATCACATGCAGCCAGAACGTGAACAAATAAAAACATGTTTTGTTTGTTTCCCGAGAGGAAAACAAAAGTTATACTGTGCTGTTTTCGAAAATTTGAAAACATTTCTTGGGAAATCTTCACTCAGGAAAAACCCCCCTTTTTTAAAGGAGACCTGAGGTCGCTGGTTTCATCAATGGGATTTGCGAAACAACTATCAATATTTATAGTAAATCTTGAGGGGCACATGTTTAGAGTTGGCAAATGTTTTTGTTTCGTTTCAGTGCGGGTTTTGTTCATATTTTCTTGCCATATTGTTTTCAGCATACACTGGCTTTTCCTCAATTATGGCGATGATGTTCACTTCTATCCATCGCCTGTTATTGTTATTATCGGCAGGGGAATGGGGTAAAATGGACCGGCTGATTATCCGCATGCCCTAATAGAAGCGTGACTCACTGCCATTTACAATCGAGCAACCCAACCCAACCCATTCCCATTTCATCTTGGATACCATGCACACGCATGGCATGATATCCGGTCTGGTTTATTTACTTCTTACGGATTTCTCTCGAAAATCGCACTCAATACCTTCTGGGCTCTGGCAATTGTTTGAAATCCATGCTATATTACTCATACGGCGTGTGGTACACTCTAAACACGCTGGAAAGCAGATACGGAAGGGAACTCAGCGGAATTACTCATATCGCGGAAGTGCTGTTGATTGATTAACTTTAAACAATGATCGAACATAGTCGAAATGGTCAGTATATCTTATACCTTATAGGGCAAGTTTTGTAATGAGGTATACACGATAATGATTGACATTTATTATACATCAACTGACTGACCAGCATTTCATTTTATAAAAAAACAACAAGGCCTATAGCAAAAATTGTAATAACTAGTAATTGATAAATGCATTTAATTTGAGATAGTATCAAGAGTGCGAAAACTTAATCTCCATTAAATTTAATTACCTAAGAACAATGAAAAAGTGATTGCTAAATGAAATTACAATATTCCCAGAAGCGATTTTAAGTAGGCAGCTAAAAGCCATTAGCTCCCACAATGGATTCTAAAAGCATATAGCTTTCATTAATTTGTTAAAGTACAAAAAACGGCGAATACATAAAACAATTTAAAAGGTAATTGCAGCCCGAAGAAAAGCCATTTGTTACTCCCACAATATTTCAGCAATTGTTTAAGTTGGCCTTACCATCTTGGAACCGAAACGATCGGTTAACAAAGCCATTTAAATGATTTTGATAGTAAGGGAGAACCAACAAATTGATCACACGTGTAGCCGAGGAAATGTTGTGGTAATAAATCAGGAAAATGCCCTGAACTCACCTCAAACTGAAGTAAATATTTATGCCACAAGGCTTAATGGGTGCTTGAATAGTATACTAAATTTAGTCGGCTACTAAAAGAGGGCCGCTTTGCTCACACCGAAGACGTCAAAATGGGAAAACAAATCAAAATATTATGGGCATTAATTGGCCGAGCGTCTATGGCGAGTACGTAAGACCCATTGATGATCCTAAGCAGAGTCCAAGAATATATAATCGTACGTAAACGAACTCACTTTAAATATTGTCTAAATTAAATTTTACGCAAGCCAGATCGCCGCGTAGCAATGAAAACAATTCCCTGGCCCGCTGTGGTGCGAAAAGCTCATAATAATCATAATACTCGTACGAGCTCCTAGTCTTCCTCACTGCCTCATTCAATTTGCGTAATCAATAAGAATTTATTTATGCATAAAGCCAATAAAAAGCAATAGAAAACCGTAGCTGACGCTGAGCCATAAGACGCTCAGTCATACCGACGTGCTCGAAAAATGAGGTAATAAATATTTGAAATTAAATCGTTGAGCGAAATCAAAGAATACCAAACAAAAGGCATAGAAAAAGTAAAACAATGGTATTTGAATACATTTTTTCCAGCTCCAGATGAAACAACCGGGTATGAAAACGAATTGATTGAACAGGTGAGAAAACTCTTTTAATTAAATGGAATAATCAAAGTAAAGAAATTTCAGCGGTTTTCCATTTTTGACAGGAATAGAAGTGATTCCCACGAATTTAGCCAGAAATATTTGGCTTACTGCAAAACGAAGCAGTCCAGATAGCAAGTGGATAATTGCTTTGAGGAATCTTGGAAATGATTTTATTTTAAGAGAGGTGTTTATACACATTTTTAAGTCCAAACATTTTTTAATATAATGTATTTAGAATGGTATCAATGCACAACCAAAAACTGCGCTATTTGGGTTAAAACAACATCCATAAATCAGCCTTTGACCTAATCAAACCTTGACTCTTTCCATCTGACCTAGAAGCGAAAGAGTATTGTTGGCATCAGTCTAAACAGTTTGCCTGGGAAAATCAACAAACACGCGAAACTATCGATCGAAACCGAACCGTACACTATCATCGCGACAAGTTGAAGGTCGAAAGGCGTGGGACCTTAACATCAATCATACGCCCCGTGGGGCTAGTGTAAACAGCATCCGACTTACCCACTGTTTTGATTATCTGGTAGTCGTCCAAGTGGTATTTGCGCACTCCCTTCGCGGTCTGGACACTGCTGCTCTCCTCGGACTCGTCGTCATCCTCCTCGTCGTCGGTCTCATTGCCATCGTCCTCCTCGATGCTCTCGCTGGAATCGTGAGTGGCGTCATCCGCATCCCGGCCGTTGCCCTCCTCCTCGTCCTCGTCGTCCTCCTCATCCTCCTCGTCGACGTCATTGTCATGGTCAGCGGAACTGGTGGTGGTGGTGGTGGCGGTGCTGCTGCTCCGGCTGTTGGTCGCCGGATCGGGTCGCTGCTGCTCCTGCTCCGGATCCTCCTCGCTGTAATCGGACTCCAGTGGATCGGATGACTCGCTTGAGGCTACATTGCTGCTACTTCGCCCGTTCGAGCGGCCCAATTTGAATGTGAATGTTGTCTCTGTGTTGCTGCTGTCATTTGCTGTTGTGCTGTTGTTTGATGGAATTTTCTTCTTGTACGCCGACGTCATCGTGTTGCCGCTTCCGTTTCCGGTTGTCAATTTTGATGTGGATCCTGCCGTGCCGGATGACAAAGGCGTGCAGAAGCGGGCACAAGTCGCCGTGGACATCGCTGTCGCAATCCTCGCCTGCGGTTTCCCGATTGTCCTTGCCGGAGTTCCTGTCGTCCCGTTGTCTCCTGTCGCTTTTCCTGCAATCGAATGGATTGGAAATGAATTGTCGAGTTATATTTGGATAACAAAGCAAATAGCCGGGCGTGTGATTGATTGAAAGCAGTTCGGGAAAGGGGTTACACTTGCCGTAATTACAAAGCTGTAACGTTGCTCTGTTGGTTCAACAGTTCACATAACGATTTAAGTACAATGTATTATGGTGTCAAAATATAATTACCTACCCAACTAAATCATTTCAAGACTAAATAACCGTATAACTGAATAATCTAAGTTATATTTTTGTTGAGTTCCCCCTTTATACTAAAATTTAAAAATTAAGTATTGATCTTAAGCGCTTAAGGGTATTTACATGGCATACTAAAACAGATAAATAAGACATTTTGATATTCCTGAACAACTAATCAATACATTTATGCTGTATATTTTTTATATATTTTGGTTGTGCACTATAGATATCATTGCCTTTGACCTCAAAACATTTGAGGAAATAATTACGCCATTTCCACCATTAACCTGCATTCTTTTCATTTACTTCCCGTTCTTTAAGTTCGGTTCACATATCCATTAAAAGCCCAGTACGCTCGACTAAATGCCGCCTCCATTGTTCTTTCAAATTGCCTTGGGGTGTATTTGTACGCCGAATCCCACCATCCAAACCAGCCAAGTCCAGTCCAGTCCGCTCCCATTGCCAGACCATGGTCGTTTAATTAACCAGCCGAGGATAGTGATGATGGCTTTATATTTGGGCCGGGTCCACTCATTGTAGTGTTCGTAAATTGAAAGTGAAATGGAATGGCCGCCGGTCAGATTTTCATACATATGTACTACTATACATGGAGCAACAAGTGTTTTATCAACTGAGCGACAGGCGTCCGGACAAAAGGCATTATAAACTGTCAGCCTAGGAAAATTGAGTTCGCGTGCCAAAGGGCTTCCACCGCCGGCACAATGGAGGCTGCAGTCCCGTTAATATCACATACTAATATTATTAATAACAATGGCTGCAGTCTTGATTCAATTTGATGGCTGCCCGGCTGCCCACAAAAGGCAATCCCCCGACACAAAGGCAATTTCTTGAGGTTCGCCTTAATGCCCCACCGATGCATTTAACTGAAGAAATAATAAAGTCGATAAAACGGTATTGAGGTCGGTCCACCCGAAATGCAAAATCGAGATGGACGCATCCGACTATAAAATCAATATCCATCTATATGGCGCTGCTATCCGCATATTCTTGGCTGGCCTGAGTGGCTTTTATTGTTTAAGCGCTGGCCGGGGCAATCTAGGCCAGTTGGTCCATAGAAGAGCATTCGATTGACTCGAGGATGCACAATGGCGCCCAACCAAAATGTGCACTGGAGGGCAGGGATTGATGCGCATCATTAACTACAGCTTTGGCTGTTCGAAGGCCAAGAAGATGACAATAGATTAGTCAGGCGTGGCATTTGACTAGCGAGCATCGAAAGGGTTTATTGCCAATTTCGGTGAAAGGAAATATATTTGCAGAAATTAAATGTAGAAATGTAGCTCTAGTGCAAATAAGTACTAAACAAAAGAGGAGAAAGTGATGTAATCGTAATATAGTTCAGACAAATATATAAATAGCAACATTAAAGCAATTATATCAAATAGATAAGTACTTCATTCCAATTATACATAGCTCGAAACTGGCTTTTCCATGAATTTTGACTAATTCAAAAAGGTTTAGTTTTTAAACCTGGTATCATCTCGCTTAACTTCGCAGTTGTCTTACCTACGTAACAAATATCTTACCCACTGCAATTGACACGCCTCAAAAAGCAACCGCTGATAAACCTGGATTTACGTAAATATTTTTAACTGCGACGCAAGAAATATTAAGTATACGTATGGATATGCATATCTATATCGCTTTATTGTAGCAAACCTTGTAAGCAGAACGTTTTGATATTTGCGAAAAATACCAGCCGACAAATTCTGGGAATATTTCCTTAAGCCATCGCTTTGTTTTGTTTTTTTTAGTATTATTATTATTACACATACATTAATTTTATGAACGACTGTCACTCAGGATTATTTACGTACGCGTTCGAAATGTTTGCACTTTTTCGGTAGGAAAATATGAAAATGAAACGCCAACGCATTAAAGTGCGGAAATATAAATTAAAGTTGTCTAAGGCAAAGTGCATGGATTGTTTTGAGAATAATTTTTCAAAAATTATTGTAGACAATCACTCGGGCTGTAAATTAGCCAAGCGGCCAAAAGAACCAAGAAGCAGAAACAACCGATCTCAGCCGATCGTTCAGTCCTATATGCAGATATATATATATATACATATATATTCACATATACCCACTTACACTCTGAAGATCGGCCCCATTCACCTTGGCGGCTGCCAAATTTGAAAATGGAAATGGAAATGGAAATTGGGGTCGTCGTTGCCAGCCAGCCAGTCAGCCAGCCAAATGTTAAATTGTTGCCTAATCTTCCGGTGGCCAGCACTGTTTTTTTTTTTTTTTTTTTGTTTTTGCTGCTCTTGTAGCCGCTTCCACTTTTCGTGAATGGAAAACGCAATAAAAAGTATATACTATATGGCTCGTACTAACGTTAAACTCAAGAATTAGTGCCTGCGAGATAAGATGCTAAGATCAGGTGAATGGGGTGTGAGATTGCGCAAGATCAGGGTTATCTTCTTCTGGAGAAGTGGATTTACAAATTCTGATTAAGAGAGGAATTCCGTATAAGGGTCAATAAACGTTTTATGACGATTACTCAGAAAAGCAACTCCAAAAATATACAAATTTCGAAATAAATAAGGAAGATATTATCCTATTTGCACTTTTTTGCAATCCAGAATGATTATATAGCTTAATCCAGAGAATAGAACCCCTAACAACTTAAAATTACGTATAAACCCATTCAAAATATTTCTACACAAATCTAATTTATGAGCTAAATTCAATAAATTATTCGGTATAACTTTTATGCTTAAGGAAATTTCCCCGAAAAAATTATGAAACTTTTCCCATGGGCCTTATAGCTCACCTAACATAAAGACACTTGATTTATTTGGAAAATCAGCGAATATATTTTAAAATGCTAAGCAAGAGAAGATTTCCTAATCTTATGACTGCAAGCCAATTGACCTTTTGATAGGGGAAATTAATTTGGGGTGCAATGTTTGCAACATTTATTAATTCGCTGGGCGACCCAGCGCATAAATTGTGTGCTTAATTAATTAAGAACAGCACGCGGCGATTTGTTTAAAAATATGTGAACGAATTTATAGATAGCTTATTTTTTTAAAAAAAGAAAGCGTCTCATATTAATATCATCGTCATCGGTGTATTTTCGAATTTTGCTGTAGGCGTTGGCATTAATAATATTTTTCGTACGCCAGGATATGTAATTAACTGAATAAGTGCATTCACTTGTTACGAAAACGAAAATTCATTGGCCATTTTCGGTTGACGAAATAAGGATTGTCAACCCACTCCCATGCGTTTGTGGCTAATAAACCCCAAATGGCAATAATCGTCAAAAATAATGCCGGCTAAATGTAATCATAACATAAATACAGCCACACGCTTTGTTTTCCTTATGAGTATTTTCACTGGGAGTTGGTTGGTTTTCCCAAACTCACATAAGGGCGATACAGATTTATGGTCTTGGATTTGTTTTTATGGAGCAAGTACTTCCGTTGTCCTTGTGCTAGTTCCTCACTGCACTTGGTTAGGCAAACATATAAACATTTATGCGTATGGAGAAGTTGGGGAATAGATTTCGAAAGTCCTTGACTGAGTTGGCGGAGAGTTATTGAAGCGCGACATGAAGAAAAGCCATTTAAATGGGGTTACCTGAATGCAAATAGCTGGCAGCTTTTAATGAGAGGGTACAAAGTTCATCTTTCTTGAGTTTTTAAGAATAAATCAAACATTTTTAGAATATTTTTAATATTTCGTATTTGTCAGTGAAGAATCTAATAATTTATCACGCTTTCTGAACTTTGAAATGTTCAAGAAGATTCAAAATATTTAATCTTGTCTAAATGAAAAACTTGCTTTCTTCAAAATGATATATTATATTAAGCAATGTTTTTTTTTTATTTGTATTTCTGGGAAATAAAACTTAAGAAACAGTTCTTATTAGACACAAAAACAAATCAGAAATATTTAAAGCCATTTACAACTATAATTGCTTGCAACATAAAAACGAACATTTTTAACTTTTTATTCGTAACTGTAATTTTTTTTTCTTCCAGCTCCATTTTAATGTTTAAAGACACATCAATCTGCGAATCTAATGAACCTAATGACTGCATTAGCAAGATCTCAAAGTATCTAAAAAAACCCACACTTTCCACTCCAAATATCAAGATTTAGCCCGCCATGTGAGGTGTAATTTGCTAATTGCACTAATTAAATCGACTCGCCTAATTATAGTACTCGCAGCTTAATCATCAAACGAATTTATCTCCACATTTTGTTTCTATTTTGGAAAGCAAGGCATTTATGATTTGTTGCTGGCTGATGGCTGCTGGCTTCCACTTTTTACACTGCCCACGATTACTCACCGAGCTAAATTTTGAGATCCAAAGTTGCCGGCCGTCGTCGTTCCTTTGGTTTGGTTTTTGTTTTGGTTTTTAGCTTTTTGGTTTTTGTTTTTTTCTACTTAACGATCCCACAGCCGATCTATATTTATTGTTGTTGTCTGGTTGGTGAGTTCTGATTCTGAATTTTTTGCTGGAGCAAAATTTGAACGCTTGCGAAATTGTTAAAAATAAATATGTTACTTTAAGAGCGCACGATTTTCCGCGACTAGCCGTCGATTTCGATTTTTCCTTCGCTTCTGGCCGGCAATAATAAAAGAAAAAAGGCGAAAAAACCGCTGAAGCCGACACAGAAACAGAAATAAACTCAACACTCAGCGTTTCTCGGCGGGGGGTGGGGGGTATAGGTATAGGTATTACGGGTGTTATAGGTATACGGTGGCCATAGGTATTATTTTTTTCGGATCGACTGGACACACCGATCGCGATTTGCTTTATTTGTGTCACTTTTTTCGTGGGTTTTTCTTCGGTTTTGTGGCTAAAGGTGCCGCTTTGTTTTGTTTATATACGCTGGGATCGTGAGATCCGAGAGATCTAGAATTTCCGGTTTTTACAGCGCAGCTTGCAGTTTTTCTTCAGTTTTTTGTTAGTTTCCTCCGCTGAGCCAGCAGATTGCCAAATTAGTCCAACTGAGCGCAATTAATCAAACGTGATGATTGCAAACTTTGAATGTTTTTTTTTTTTTGCTTGACTAGTCTGTAGACCAATGTCGAGTTTCCAATTTTCTTTCGGATTATTTCTGAGTGTTCTGTGGTGTTTTTCTTGGTTTGACCAGCCGCTTCCACGTTTTGCACGAAACTGAAACGTAAAATCTGCGAATCGCTTGCCACAGCTCTCGACGTCGCAGTTGGCAGCGCAGTCGTGGTGGTTCGGAAAAGGGGGCGGCCTGGTCGGGAGGGGCGGGGCAGTGGCCAATGATGACGATGGTAATAATGATGCTTCTGATGGCGGCCAAGGGGAGGGGGAGAGATGGCTTCGGGATGCTCGCTTGATAGTCGGATGTGTTTGTGTTTGCTCTCCATGTGTGCAGATATTTGGTTTTGGCCAAGTGTCCCGAGTGCCGTTCCATTTGAGGGCCTAAACGCTTTGGCGGCAACAGGATCATCGCCATCAGGATGGCGGAGGCGGTCCGGAATCACCGATGGCGATAAGGCGGCCAGCATGGTGGGCGCCCGGCTAATTGACAACACCATCACGGAACTGAAAGTCTTTGCAGCGACCAAAGTGTATAATAATTAATCTAATAGATACATTGATAAAAAAGTAGATATTTTGTAGTTGTGTAGAAAACAATTTACATATTTTCGCAGTTTTTATCATAATTTTACTTTGTCTAATAATATTTAACATTGTTATCATAAATAAAAAAATGTGATATTATATTTCTTATGAAATATCTTTTTATCTTTTTTAACTAAGTTTTTTACGATTTTACCTGATTACTTAAATAAATGTAATCCTGAACCCTGAGTTGGGTAGTTTATACATGGATTGGTTTTCCTTAAACTGCTTATACAGACACATTGCCTGCGGAAAGTCGGAAAATTGTAATAAATGTGGGATTTTCCCAAGTGTAGGAGTTTCAGCAGACATTTCGTCAGTAGCGAATTTTTAAATATTCCAAGAAACACTTATACCTATGTTTGTGTTATTTCAACAAATAAGAAGATATGGATATGGATATTATAGCAGAGATGGAAATTAATGCATACAGGAAAATACTTAAAGGATGTAATTCAGTTATGAAATACTTATGCTAATAAGTTAAGCCTACGTGAAAAGTGAAAAACTACGATTCAAAACAGAAGCGTTTTGAGAAGTAGTTTTAAATCAAAAGGTTTATGGTGTGGTTTTATGGTGCGGGTGTTTTTTCTCAGTGTTTTGTTTGTTTTCAGTAGACTTTGCGGCAGCGGCGATTCGTTGCTGAGAAAATCTAGAAAATATGTTTTGTGTATTTACGAGCCCTCTGTTTCGGTTTTAAGCAAACAGCGAGTGCGCCTCTTTAACGGTTTTCGGGTGTTGCGTTCGCATGTTTATGCACGTTGATTTCGCTGGCCGTTGTAATAAAGGCCAACAAGGTCAGGTGCAAACGAAATGCGAGTACGAGTGACGCCTGCGTGCCACAGTCTCATTTCAGGTGCCGCATACAATTGCCGTGTGCATTTCAATTTGATGTTATAATTAAGCGAAGGCAGGCACGAGATGTCAGCAAGCTTTGCGTTTACGTTTTCTGTGTGCGACTTTTTTTCCCCTATTTCACTATTTCGTTTTTGAGGCTGCTTCAGTCCTGTTGTCAAGTGCAAGGACACTGCATGCACTCACCTCCTTGAGTGGGCGTGCCAAGTCCTGCCCGCAGACCGGAAGCCGTGTCATGGTCGCCACAGACTGTGAGGCATAAGAATGTTTAGTATCCTTGCCGCATTAAGAATAATGGTGGGTAACAACTCACAAAGCTTCCAGCAGGAATATAAGCCGCAGCCGAAATTTGCAAAGACACTTGTGCTGATTCTGCAAGCCACTAAAATATGTTCCAAAAATATATTCCACAAATCCATTTAAGGAAAATTTTGTTTATTCCTACTTTTTTGAATTTCCCCCTCGATATATCGATGTATCTGTATTGTCAGTTATATGTTTTGAGTTGCCTGTACCAGATGGCGCCACTGTTCTCAAATGCTATTTACTGTTATAAATTCATAACATTAATTATAATACTCATTGCAAAGACAAAACAAGATTTTTTTGTATTTAATCAATTTTTTTGTTTTATAAATCATAACATCATAAATCATAAATATTTGAAAACAGTTTTAGATTTCCTATTTGGATTTTTAAAAATATTTAATAGTGCCTAAAAGTATGCCACCTCATATGCAGTTTGGTATGATTTCCGAGCCGGTTGGTATATTTGAACGATGACGCTTGGTCACACTGGTAGAACTATCTTTCACATAGTTTAGTTTATTATTACGCGCAAACAACAAATAGCTCACCCTTTAAAAACGAATTAAACAGCGAACATGCAGTTCTCCTGGATGAAGGTGGCCATATACCTTCTAACGTTCCTAACCTACGCCTATTCAGGCTATGGATCCAGCACCATAGTCCACGTAAGGTGCACCTCTTCTCGAAGGGAATCTGTGAGAGCTGGTATCTGTTACTCCTGTATCTTCTCTCCCCGGATTTAGCTAAGGGATGCCATTATAGCCGCGGAGGCGATCTTTGGTGACGTGTTCAAGAACCTCATAGTGCTGGTGCGCAAATTTCGCACTGTCCACGAGGTTTTCGATGCGGCCGTGGACGAGAACTGCATATACCAGTGCCCCGCACCGGATATCGGAGGACCAGGTGTGGTGACGCACAGCGCATTATGTAAATTGCCCAGCATCCATATGTGTGTTTATCTTACAGCGCCCAGAGCGGTTCAGAATAAGTTCTATACCCCCACGGCGGATGGATGTGGTTCCCTGGGTCTGAGGATCAGCACGGACTATCTGCCGGCCAAGGAGATGGAGACGTGCTGCAACGACCACGATATCTGCTACGACACCTGTAATAGCGATAAGGAGCTGTGCGACCTGGACTTCAAGAGGTGCCTGTACAAGTACTGCGACAGCTACGAGAAGTCCATAGCCAGCGATCTGATGATGAAGGGCTGCAAGGCGGCTGCCAAGATGCTATTCACCGGCACCTTGACCCTGGGATGCCGCTCCTATCTGGACTCCCAGCAGAGATCCTGCTATTGCGCCCCGCCAAAGAGCTCCTCCTACAATGGCAATAGGCAGGGTAATAGCAATAGTAGGGAGAAGCAGCAACGCCAGAAATATGGCTGGAAGGATCGCAACGAGATATAGTACAGGATAACTGGCTACGAGGCTGCGGGGCACTGGGGGTATCGGATTAAGCGTTAAATGTTTTGTGTTGTGTTAGTCCATGAATTGGGGGTGGCCATGTCCATTGGGCTCCTTTTTCGACGAATTTCATTATTGTATACCAAATAGTGGCATGCCAACGGTCCAGACTGTTAAATACATTGATATTTTTACCTATTATACAGATGATATATTTTTAAATCAACCGCGCGCTGATTAATCACCGTAGGCTTATGCTGACGTGGTCCTTTGGGCAGGATATGTACATTATTTGTGAAATATATGATCGTCAAGGGTGTAAACATATTTTAACCAGCACAATGGTGTATTTAATTTTATAAGCTGCCTGACCAAATCTAATTCAATAGTACAAATAAATATTTTGGATGTTTCAATCGCATCCCTGAATAGAGAAGATCAAATAAAAATTCTATTATATCGAAAATTTTGACTTTAAGTCAAACTTCATCTTAAAACTAAGGTGGAACAGAAAGTATCTCAATATTTTCAAGCTTAACAGTTATTCTAAGAAGCCATTTCCCGCGGATTACAGCTGAAGTGCCATCCCTGCTTTCCAACACTACTCATTCACACTACACAACACTGCACTGACTGAACCGAAAAAAACAGATTTTGCAATCCGCAGAAAAGAATTATTAATAGTATTTTTATGCGGATGGCCAGCGTGCTGAGGACCTAGGATGGGCTACGATGTGAATCGCTTTCAGGGGGAGGTGGACGAGGAGCTTACTTGCCCCATCTGCTCCGGAGTGCTGGAAGATCCGCTGCAGGTTTGTTTTGTTTGCAAAGAACGCACACCACGCATCATACATATGCATTAAATATACAATCATACATATCTACCGATTCAGGCCGTGATGTGCGAGCACGCCTTCTGCCGCGGATGCATTAACGAGTGGCTAACCCGCCAGCCCACTTGTCCGGTGGATCGCAATGCCCTGACCACTGCCAACTTGCGGGCAGTGCCTCGCATATTGCGCAACCTACTGTCCAGGTGAGAAACACCCAGCGCCTCCTACTCCCCACCCTTGTGAACCCTAACTAATCTTTGACCCTTGCCAACCAGACTGTCAATTACCTGTGACAATGCGCCTTATGGCTGCACGGCTGTTCTCAAGCTAGACGCCTACAATTCCCATCTGGAAGAATGCATTCACAACCCGAAGCGACCATTCCCCTGCGAGAAGGGTTGCGGCTTTGACATACCCAAGGATGAGCTAAAGGACCACAACTGCGTGCGGGAGCTGCGCACTTTAATTGTCAAGCAGACGGAAAAGATGGGTGAGCTCAAATCGGAGCTCACCGACCAGCAGCTGACTATCAACGAACTGAAGCGCGAGCTTCAGCTATTCAAGGACTTTATGCGTGCCATGCGCGTCTCCAATCCTGCGATGCGGGCCATAGCCGACCAGATGGAGCGCGACGAGGTGATCCGCTGGAGCAGCACACTGCCCCGGGCCAGGGTTACGCGCTGGGGGGGAATGATCTCTACGCCCGACGATGCACTGCAGGTGAAACCCTAATCCTACATCTTTTTAAAACGTCAACTCACTTTTCACTTGATAGCTCATGATCAAGCGCGCTTTGTCCGAGTCGGGCTGTCCGCCACACATCCTGGATAGTCTTATGGAGTTCTGCCACGAGCGACGTTGGCCCCGTGGACTCAGTTCGCTGGAGACACGTCAAACCAATCGTAGGATATACGACAACTATGTGTGTCGACGCATTCCAGGTAACAAGCTTAAATCCTGAATTAAGAAGGCTTTATCTTGAAACTTACTCTTCCGCAGGCAAGCAAGCTGTGCTCGTTTTGAGCTGCGACAACCTCCACATGACTGAGGACGTCATGATCGATCCAGGTTTGGTCATGATCTTCGCCCACGGCATCGAGTAGGCCCTCAGCCGCTGATTAACCACTTATCCTAGGTTAAATGCTAACTATATCGAACAGTGCTCAGTTTTGTTGATTCCTTAACGTAAGAGTAAGATTTAAAAACAATATTGTAAGGAAAAACTCGCAAAACAAACCATTCAAGCGCCTCATGACGACTTTCAAGTTGTACAAAAAATATATATTACTTTCGGTTCATTGTGTTTTATCCATTTAGTTAGTACGCAAATTCGTATACATCATTAATTCGTTCGCATATTACATGTTTGATTAAGCGATCTCAACAAATGCCCCTTTGTTATCGTTCACTTCATTCTCATTTTGATGGAAGGCAGCTGTGAATGTCCTGATTCGCGTTTAAATTCGTATTGCACAACTTACTTAAATTTCTGAAATATTTGTCAATACTTTTAGATTAAATGTGAAACAAGTAATAAACACTTTATTTAACTAATGTAATTATGGAAGAATTTATTACTATAATAAACCATTTGCTTTTATAATGGATTTTTTTCAATTATATAGTATGTTACAAAAAAAAAACCCATTTATTCATTTATTTAAGTGCACTCCCATGAATTATTTTTCTGAAAGTTTGTCTAGCCTTTTAGATTAGAAATATAAATAAAAGTGATTATTCCAACTAAACCGATGGTTCTAGCCTCTTATCAGCTGAAAGGGCAGACAAGCGTCTGCCTTTGGAAATCCGACACAAATGTTCACTGGGATGTGCCCCCCACACTTGCAAGCACCAACTCATTTGGGGAGATCTGGCCGCCTCCACTCTGTGGACCCGTAAAAGTTCTGGACAACATCTGTTTCCCGAAATGGAAATCGAAAAGCAACAAAAAACAAGAGGCAGCTCCAAGCAACAAAATAAACAAAAGAAAACCAAACTAGTTCCTCCACGAGCTTTGGATGCCAACCGGTTTCGGCTTTTGTACACCCGTTTTGTTTTTTTCCTACATAATACAACATTATACACAGTTTGCATCGGTTACATGTGCCAAAAATCGTTTGATTATACAAGCCAGTTTTAATTTTTTTTTTTCATATTTGCTGAACATCTTGAATATTGATAGAAGCAATTAGCGCCATCCAGACCAAAGGGGCTGCCCCCTGCGGCGATTGAAAGTGAGAGTTGATCGGCCGATTGGCCGAGCGGACAGGCTGAAATATGTACATCCAACAGTTGATCGCGAAGCGGCGCAGCCAACGGACGTGTCCAGCTGCGATCTCCAGAAGGCAACCAATCTAATCGAAGAACACGAAATGAATCTATCAATTCCGGTGCTATTTGTGGCCCTCATCTGTCTGGGAGCTGCGTCGGCGTTTCCCCAACTAAGGCAGCGCAACGAGAAGCAGGTCCAAACCGGCGATGATGATTTGCGTAAGTTGAATGTTAAACTTTAAGACGTTAGAAAATAATAGGGATTTACAAATCTTCGATATAATTGGATTGTAAAACTTCCTAAATTCATTTGGAAAATACTTTTCAAATCTGATATTTTTTAAATATATATCTATACATATCTAACATTAAATTTATGTGTATATGTATATATTCATTAGTGCGAAAAAATGAGTAAAATATTTAGTAAATTATAGATTGCTGCCAAATTTTTATAATAATAAGCTTGCGATTATTCAGCTTCTATTGATTGAAAATAAAATAAATATTAAATAATTAATAAAGTATATAAATTTGCATTTTACAGCTTCCAAGGGCGCCACAATCGAGGAAGTAGTGGTGGAATCAGCCTTGTACATCAAACCCAAGTCTAACCCACAGGTGCGTCGCGTCCGTTCGGTCCTGGATCAAATATCCGGACTCCAGGCCACTCACAAGAGGGTGAAGCGTCAGTTTGGACGACAATTTGGTGGTCAGTATGCTGGAAATGCGGGATTCGGCGGCGGATTCGGTGGAGAGTCGGGTTTTGGAGGTGGATTCGGCGGTAATCAAGGATTTCGAGGCAACCAGGGATTCGGCGGTAATCAGGGATTCGGCGGTAATCCAGGATTCGGAGGAAATCCCGGATTCGGCGGTAATCAAGGTGGAAAAGTTCAGGCGGACACATCGGCCGGCGCTGGGGGAACCAAAGCGGGTGTTGGTGTTGGTGCCGGACCAGATGGCGGCAATGCCAATGCCAACGTCGAGTTAAATCCGCTCGGACCACTCGGACCCAGTGGTTACAACCAGGAGCAGGCCGCATCCAACGGAGCTGCCCACAGCAACTACAACAATGGACTCAACTCTGGATCCTCGGCCGCCAGTGGGCAGGCTCAGGGCTTCCAGTCGCAGAGTGCCAATGGATCATTCGGTGCCTCCTCCGCTAGCACGGCCACTCAGTCCCAGAACACCAGCCCCTTTGGATCCAATAATGCGGCAGGTGCTTCGCTGAGTCAGGTGTACCATCTTCCCAATGGACAGACAATCAACTTTAGCTCCACGAACAGCTTCGCTAATGGAGGAGCCAATCGTGGCAGTAGCCACGGGTCGGCAGTTTCTGTCAGTCGCTAAAGGCAAAGTCCACCAAACAGGGAAAATACCTCCAAGTTAATCTATTTGTCAGCAATCCTATGTGCAAATATCTAAAAAAAAAACCCAAATAAATATTTATGATTAAATTGAAGATAATTTGAATTAATTAATTAAAATTAAACGGTTCCATTTTGATAATCCAGATTACAAATTATAACAAACTTGAATTGCTCCAAAAGAAATTAAAAAGCTTAAAAATATAAGAATTGACATTGTTGACTATGAAATTTTTATCTTCAACTAACGAAAGAAACTTGAACAATGTTTGTTATTTTGTTTTAATTATATTCTTTTTGTTTTGTCACTTTATATAATTATCCTCAGTGTATTTTGTTACAATTTGGTTTCTACTAAAGTAGTACACGAAATTATTATTGCTACAATTAATGCGCGTAAATTGTAAAATGATTGATTTTCATTTGCGCAGACATGTCCAACTGATGGTCCTTAAGAAAACTAATCTGACTCGCTCTCGCTTTCCGACTGGAAGTCACCCACTTCGATGGAAAACTTGTACTCCTGATCGCAACCCAAATAGGAATCGCTCATGTAGTACAGAGTGTAGTCGTGTTTGCCCGGACTAGGTGCCACAAAGTCCAGCTTGACCTTTGCCTTTTGCTGCAGCGTGAGCCGTTTGATGGAGAGCAGGGAGTTGGTCTTGGGATCGCCTATGACGACCCACCACCCTTCTTCGCGTTTCTGCGGGAAGAATGGAGCAATGACTGGGCCAGTGACCTCATCCTCACGTTCCAGTTGAACCACAACATTAACGGTTGATCCTGAGTTGATGCGATCCTTGTCCACCACCTCATAGTTCAGCTCAATGTTGGGGTACCGGTTGCAGAATCGAGCAACATCGGCCATTTGTAAATCGGAGAGCTGCAGCAGGCGAGTGCGATCCTCGTCCTCCAGTTCCATGATATCGAAAACAGTTTCGATTTTCTGAAATATACAAAGAAGCATAATATAATAATATAATCCTAGAGTTTGCTGTGCTGCTGTTCTCACCTTCTCTGTGCACCACTTGACAATCTCGGGACTAAAGTGCGGCAACTGCTTCAAGTACGAGTCCTTGCTCCACATGGCCTGCGTGACCATCTGAGCCAGCTCCATGGCAGCCACAGCCGGCGATAGCCAGCCATTTGAACTCAGCACATCTACACAGGCCTGAATGAGGCGGATGGCCTTGCTCAGTATCTGCTCCGTATCGCCTTGCAGTTCAGGTCCCAATTGCAATCGCGAAAGATGAGCCTGAAGCAGCAAATTAGTCTTGATGTGCGGATCATTGAATCTGAAATAACATTAGTAAGATTCCTTTTGGGATTTCAAATATATGGGCTGCTTACTTTGGAGCTGTTTCATTGGGTCCTGTGAGTTTGTTGGGCAGTCGCTGAGACAACGTGCGCAGAACCTGCTCCTCATGATGCCTGACCACCACATCCTCGTACTCAGCTGCCGATGAAATAATTTCCAGCAGGCCACGCACCTTTGTTTTGCTGTTCAGGGACAAACTGAAGAGCTCTGGAAAAAAATGATAGGGAAATGAAGGTGACAATTGCTTAAACTTAAATCTACTGCTTCATACCGATAGTTGTATAGTTGATGTAATAGTAGGCAGCAATCATGCCCAGATTGAGTGGCAGGGTATCCATATCATCTTCCACGCTAATACACTTCGACTGTTCTAGATCGCTCAGCGTATTCTCCACCAACTCCGAAAGGTGGTCGGAGAGATGGCGATGCGTGACGCCCTGCAGATTGTAGTAGTTGGGATTTTGGGTCAATCTTCTGTAGAGGAACGTCCAGGTAAGATAATCAACAGCATCCTGTTTGTTCTCAATTGTCTTGGTGACCACCTCGGCGTTAAAGTGATCGTGCATTCTATGATCCAGATGACTTTCGATGGGCAGCGGCTCGTTGATGAATTTCTTAAAGAAGTCCTTCTTGCTGCTCTGGCACATCAACACGCACTTGGCATCCGCATCTTCGTTGGGTCGATTGGCTCGACCAATCATTTGCAGCACGTCGGTAATGGGATAGTCCTCATACGAATGATTCTTGCCGTTGTAAAATTGTGTGTCCATGATGATCACCAAGTGGGCGGAGATGCTCATGCCCCAGCAAAGATCCCTGGAGACAACAGCTACTTGCACGGCGCCAGAGTCAAACAGCTGCTCCACCAGGCGATGATCTGAAGCGGATAGTCCCTCATGGAGATAGGCCACTCCTTGTGCTAGGGTCTCCTTCAAAGTTTTATCCGTCATTCGTTCGAGGAACGGCTTGATGTCCTCCTCCTCAGCATGGAAGAAACGATTGGGTTGCAAATCCGATGCTGCGTAGGTCAGAACATCAATTGCAGTGAGCCTGGCCTGCTTTCTGGACGAGACAAACACAATCACCGGCTTGTGGGCGCTGTACTTGAGGATTGCATTGTAAACAGGCTTGGACATCGTGGCAATTCTGGTGGCGTTGTGGGTTACATTATAGCCTTGGATATGCAGCTCCAACGGAATGGGCCGCACGCTTGGATGGAAGTTGAAAGTGGCATTGGGATTACATCCCAGCCACTGGGCGACATCCCTGGCATCCGTTAGCGATGCAGACAACGCCACTATTCTGATCTGTTTCTCAATCTGCGAGCTAATGTATCGCATCCTAGAGCATACAATTTCCAAAACAGGACCTTCTTCGCCACCCACCAGCTGCAGTTCGTCCACAATGAACAGGTTCACCAGTTGTACGTTCTTCCTCTGCTTCCATCTGCGCGATAACACATCCCACTTATCCGCAGTAGTGATCACCAGCTGTCCCTTGGCTATCAGCTTAAGATCGGTTCCAGTTTCGCCGGTCAATTTAACCACTTTTATATCCAGCGATCCAAATTTGCTATGCCAATCCGCAAAAACTAAGTCCGCCAATGCCTCCTCCGAGACCAAATAGACACATCGTGCATCGGATTGGGTAGTGAACAAGCGCATGATGGCAAACTCTGCAATAGTCATCTTTCCGGATCCAGTTGGTGCTCCAACAAAGACATTCTCATCACTATTGTAGACTGCATTGAAGACCTGTGTCTGAATGGGATTGAATTGCGGGAAGCGTTGCGAATAAAACGATTCAAATTTCGGCTGCCGGAGTGCACTAATAGGAAGCGGTTGAAGATCCAATAGCTCCGTAGGTGGCATATTCTTCTCGGGCAGAATCAAGTGTCGGAAAGAAACTGGTAATTGGGTCTCTGCACCTATCCAGCGATCTGAGACAATGCGAAGGAAGTACTGCGGTGGCAGAGGTTCAAAGACAGGCACAAAGAACTTAAGCTGGTGCTCATCTTGGGAATACTTCTGCTTCAGCAGGAAAAACTCGTGATGGAGAATGAGTTCCGAGTCGACATCTTCAATCAAAACCCAGAAACCTTCCGACTGGCCATGCACCTTTTCATCCCATTGGAAATCCGGTGTAATGGTGAGTTCCACTCTCAGAGTTCCCCTTGTTATGGGTTGAATGTGCGTAGAGAGCTCCAATTTGGGGAACTGGTGCACAAATTTGTGAATAGTTTTTCCGAGCTTAGGCACTCTAATCAGCTCACCAAGTTCATGTGGCTCTAGATCGTAAAGCCTGCCCCAAGGGAAGTGTTTTTTCTCCAGCTTCTTGGCAATCTCATCGGGCATCTTTTTGAACTGCCGAAGTGGTGTCATCGATTGCCACATCCTTCTGTCGATCATCTTGCAGAGCGTCAACGTTTTGTCCGCCAATTGAGCCCATCCGCGGGTCAATACAATCTCAAAAATGGCCCTCATTAAACGGGCAGCGGATTGGGTAATGAACACCATGTCCGACATCAATGCAAAGCCCTCCAGTTTCAACTGTGAGATATAGGCTTGCAGCAAAACATTCACCTTGGCGCTATGTTCCTCAATTGACTCCTTAATGGGAATGGGCACTCGTTCCATGAGCTTCTGTAACTCCAGCTTTTCCTCTTCTCGTACGGAAATATGCCGGAATTCCGAGGATAGGGAGAATACGCGGAACAACTCAATCTCACTAAGCGTTTGCTTGAGCAGCTGGTTGTAAGTCAGCATGGTTTCATGGGTTAGGTAATAGTGAGAGGCAATGCGTCCCAGATCAGTAACCTGGAAGTGTCCCGTCTTTCGATCGTATTTAATGAGACCACTCCTCTCCAGACAGCAAGCTGCGGTGTGCAGGAGATCAGCACGATGCTGTTCCAACAGAGGATCAGCCTTGATGGCATCATGGGAAACTCCGTACAACGTGGGATTCCTCAGCATTCTAATGTACAGATACGTGTAGCCCAACCAGTTAACTGCATCCTGGAGATGTTGGACAGTTCCTAGCACAATCTCTGCATTGAGCATGTCAGGAAGCTTGGAGATGAATTGGGACTCAATCGGCAACTGCTGGTTGAGCAAGGAGAGATAGAACTGCAACTCACTGTGATTGGTTATAAGAATACCCTCACCCTTGGTATCATACTGCGGTCGTCCAGCACGACCCAACATCTGCAGAACATCCAAAGCACTCAGCTCCACCCAACGTCCTTTTTCCGGATTGTATACCTGCGTGCCCTTGATAATTACAGTGTGAGCTGGTAGATTGACACCCCAAGCCAGAGTGGCGGTGGAAACCAAAACTTGAATGTGCCGATCAGCGAATAGATCTTCCACCAAAGTACGATCGACGCGGGTCATTCCAGCATGATGAATGGCGAAGCCGTAGGGCAGTAACTCCTTTAGCTCTGTGTTCTTTACTTGCTCGGCTTCAGTCCTCAGCACTTCCATGCTTGCTGATCCTTCCTTAAGAAAGCTGCCAAGGGTATCCTGCTCCAGGCACATGTCCCTCACGGCTCTGGCCGTTTTTCCAGTCTCCTTGCGCGAGTGTACGAAGACCAGGACCTGATTGCGCCCAGCATGCTCCATGGTCTTCTCATAAACAATCTCGTTCATCACCTGGAACCGCTTTAGGGCCTTCTTCTCCGTCACACCGATATACTGCTGCTCCAGGGACACTGGCCGATAGCTGTTATCAAAGTAGAATAGGCCTTTATCGGGCTTTACACGTAGGAAGGTGGCCACGTCCTGATAGTTGGGCAGTGTGGCAGATAAGCCTACCAATCGCACCTCCTCCTGGGTAGTTTCAATATTCCTTATCGTACGTGCCACCAGTGCCTCAAGCACCGGACCACGCTCGTCGTGGAGCAAGTGAATCTCATCGATGATTACTAATCGCACTAAGCTCACAAATGTACGCTCTCCTCCCTTTCGTGTGATGATATCCCACTTCTCTGGTGTGCACACAATCACCTGCGTGGCGGCGATCTGTTCCCTAGTCAGCTGGTGATCTCCAGTCAACTCGGAGACCGTCAGATTATAGCAAGCAAGGCGTCGTCCAAAATTGCCCACCATTTCCTGCACCAGCGATTTCATGGGAGCCACGTAAATGATTTTGAAATCCTGCGCATTGATGGTACCATCCTCGTTGATGTGCTTTCCAATCTCCCGCATCATGGTTAGCAGGGCCACATTAGTTTTACCAGCTCCAGTAGGGGCGCACAGCAGCATATTCTCATCACTGTCCAGTGCGGCCTTGTACAAACGACTTTGGATACGATTAAGGGTCTTGAAACCCTCGAACACAGGCTGCACATATTTCGGGAGCTTGTCCACAGGTTGAAGTTCCTCATTGGCATCAAATGGCACGGGTTTCAGTGCAGGCACGTGCACCTCCTCGTAACCCTTTCGCTGTTTCCTGTATGAGCCGTCGGGTAGCTGACAGCGCTTGTTGGCCATAAAGTGAGATCCTTGAGTGAATGCCATCTCTTCCAACTCGAGTAGCTGTCGCACACCGGCCACCTGCCCGGCAGCCGCCGCTCCACCATCCTCTGCATCGCCTTTGCCACGCTTGCTTCCCCGTGCTTCACCCTCGTCCTGATCCTCTGACTTTCCCGTATCCAATTGCCGAAGGATTTTGGCCAAGGCAGAATTTCCGCGCATCTTCTCACGAATCCTTTGCCGCTCGCTGTCCGTTTGAGCTGAGGCGAGCATGGTGCAGTACAGGACCATCTGCCGGTTAAGCTTCAGTTGCTTAATGAAGTCAAAGCAATCGTAGCCCAGCAGAAGCACCAATTGATTTTCGCAATCGCGATCGTCAGCGGCATCTTTGAGGATCTTCAGCACATCGGCGGCTTTGCTTTGCGACACCATGGCGTCCTTGTAGAACTTGCTCAGACAACGCTGCAACCAATACGCATCTATGTCCAGAGGATGCAAAGAGCGCTCTTTCTTTACATTATTTGCGGCTTCCTCGTTGGCCAGCTGTGAAAGCAAACACGAATTAGAAATGGGAATCGCAATTTGAACTACATTACTCACATTCTCTGCATGCAGTGTGTGATCAATGCGGGCCTCCTCTCCTTCATCCTGGGCATCATCGTCGCGAATCTCACCATACATGTCGTTGTCGCTCTCCTCCTCGGATTCCTCAAACTGGACATTGATGCCGTAAGTTTCATCGATCTGCTCCTCGTTGTTGGGAGCAGCAGTCAAAGCATTCACGGCATCGCTGCCAAAGTCTGTGATCTTTTTGCCCAGGTTAACCAGCAGAGCGAATCGCTCATCTGTAACTGCGCCCAGCAAACTGTCCACATCCTTCTTTCGCTCCCGATCCTTTAAGCGATCGTTCTTGAGGACAGCCAGAATCTCATCAGCGGCACCACACAGGATATCCCTGGGCTGATCCCCCAGAGCCTCCTGGATGAAACTGAGCAGGACCTCGTAGGTCTGTCGAGTTTCCTGGGTCTTGGGTCGATACACAATGCCCACCATCTCGTCAATGCCCTCGGAGAGCAGAGTGGCGCCCTTCATCCGCTCAAAATCGTACTGGGCCTCGTCTCTCTTCTGGCGTTTCACCTTGCGCTCCTCCGTTTTCTCCGGCTTCGTTCGCTGGTACCGATCTCCCATTCTGGTTCCGTCCAGCTTTCCCACCAAGGAACACACCTCGCCAGTGGCCTCATCGCGCCGCGGACGTTCGATAAGTCGGACATCGGCTTGCAGCACAAGATTGGAGTTCTGAAAAATGGAAAATACAATTAACGTGTTTGTGAAATTCTGCAGAGACGCCGCATGGAGTGGGAAAAGTTTTCCCGGGCGGGATTTGGCACTTACCGCCTTGTACTCGTACTGCAGCTGACGTGCTGCGGCATCCGCCATGTCTGTTTAGTTGTTTTTACAAGTATTAAGCACTTAAATTAACCTATTTTACAACTTTTTGCGGAAATATTGTAGTGAAAAGCCGCTGTTTGTGGCTACGCGTGCTGCCAGATTGTCATACGCGAAAGAGATGCCATATGTGCGAAGTCAACTGAAAATCGATATCAGGGCTGCCATATGTAGAAAGCCTATCGTTAGCGCGCGCAAATAAATTTTTAAAATTATAGCCCACCAACATTCCGATTTAAGATTTTGATACTGGTTATTAGCTTTTGTAATGACTCAATTAAAAGCATGTCTCTTTTTTAATTTCCTACGCACTAGCAATCCACAAATGAAAGTCCTATAAATTTGACGATAATTCCCATAATTGAGATATTTCTAGTATATTTTAGTACCGAACTGGAGACTTCGTTCACACTGGATGCGACGTCGGCAGCGATGCCGACGTCTATTTACAACGCATCGTTTTGTTTATTGTTCAGTCAGATCAGAGTAATGTGCTTATATATGAGGCTGCAGCTGGTTTAACTGGAAACATTTGTGGTCCGTCGACTGCTCGAGATCATTGCACACGGCTGACACAATTCATTACAAAGCAACCAGAGGAAAACCAGTGAAGAGGAACCAGTGCCAACATGCTGCTGCCCCCGTACCAAGAAGCATGCAATCCCGGCTTCTGCGATTGCCCGTTTCCCAACTCCATTGAGGTCACCAACCACAAGGGCCACATACCCGACCTGGTCGGCTGCCAATGCGGCGAGGATGAGCCCGGAAACGTGAATGCCTGGCGGTGGCACGCCACTGATGAATCGGATGCCGTGGTCACCGACCGGGACATCATCTTCCACCCCACCTACAGTCAGGGCACGGCGATTGTGAGAGGGGAACAGGCCCTAAAAACAAACATGGTGCACTTTTGGGAGATGCGCGTCATCACGACTCTGGCCGGCACGGATGTGGTTAGTTATCAGGCCGGCTTGGCAACTAGTTGGGATGCTCAGCATGATGAATGTCACTCAAAGTCGCCGCCTTAAAATAGAACACAACTAACCAAGCATCTGGTGTGCTCGATTCCATTGGAGACGGCTTGATTGTTCGCTTCGTTGTATTATGGATTACAGATTACAACGCGGCGATAAGATAACAGACGCAGCGGGAGAAGGAAATCTCAGCAGACACCCCAACTAGATGATAAGCCAGCTAAAGTTCAATGTAAATAATGTTCTCTTTATAATTGCCTTCCTTTTCTTTCAACTGTTCCTAGATGTTCGGCATCGGCACGGAAAGCGTTAATCTAGGGCAGTTCAAGTTCCACTTTGTCTCGGCCCTGGGCACCAATGCCCAGTCCTGGGGCTTCTCATATTCCGGAAGGATTCAGCACTGTGGCGAGCTACTGCCCTACGGCCAGAAGTTCTCGCAGGGCTGTTTGATTGGTGTCTGTTTGGATCGAACGCGTGGGCACCTGGAATTCTATTTGAACCGCAGATCGCTGGGAGTGGCCTACACCAATGTCCCTACGGATCCGGATGTCAAAATATATCCGATGGTCTGCTCCACAGCCGCAAAGTCCGTGATCAGGCTGATCAACTGCACTTCGCAACCAGTGACACTGCAGCTACGATCTTTCCAAGCATTATCCAGGCAGCCGCTCAAGTTGGCCGAACTGCGTCAAATGCCAGGTCTCAAAGGCATCCTGCAATCCTACTGGTTCCTGGCGCCACCAATTCGTTACTCCCGGAACTCCCGCGAAAACGAATTGGATTTGGGCGACGAAGCAGTGCTCTCAAACTCCAAGCAACGCTTGAGGCGCAAACAAAAGTACCGAGGTGAGGTCACGGAGTTACGTCCACTATCATTTCTGCCACATCACTTTTGCAATTACAATTAACAGAAACCGACGATGCTGCTGTTGATGAGGACGACTTGTACGCCAATGCACACAAAATCACGTTGCGGAGCAGTGATAGCGGCGACGAGGAGCACACCGCCAGTGTCCACGAGATGTGCGACGAGTACTTCCACTACCTGCTTTAGTCTTACCAACCATATCAATATGTTTAAGTATGCATTTAATTGAAGAAGCTTAGTTATAGATGTATTATGTAGCATTGCTGAAGCCACTTTTAATTACTTTTAGACTTCCTAAAATACAACCTATTAATTAAACGAAAATTTAACTATTTTGATATATTTAAAACTATTTCCTCGATTCAAATAAGAACTTTGTTACTAGTCCCCCAACAATCTTTCAAGAAGCAATCCGCCGTCCGTAAATACGAAGTTTTTCGATTTACTTTATGTTAGGTATGCATTTATTTTAAAGCACATAATTATACAATCAATAGAATTGGGAGAAATAAATGGTGTGTGCGAAAATAATTGAATAGTAAACTTAATCGAGAACCTACATACAACTAGGAAAGATGTATAGATAAAATTGATAGCATGATAGGTTAGATGGTTAAAAAATCCCGAACGCTAGGGTTTTGGTAAGCATCGTCCATGAAAGTAAAACTTAAACTAATAAATAATCAATTGCCCATGCCTTCGACATCCGACGATCCGCGCTTGAAGATCACTCCCAACGGTAGCTAGTCCATGTCATCGTCGTCGTCGTCTGAAATAGTGTACTTCTTCTGGGAGCGCTTGCGACGCGTCTGCTTCTTGGATGTGGTAGCCGCTCCGCTGCTCACATTCGACGATGATTGCGTGGGCGTGGCGGGCGCACTGGCCAGAGATTTGTTCAGTTTGAGCTTCATTTTGACAGCCGCCGCTGAAGTGGTCGCAATCTCCTCGTCGTCGGAGCCGTCATCGCCGCCATCGTCGTCGTCGTTGTCCGAATTATCCGAACCCCCATTGCCGTGCGCTTCACCCGTGTTATCTCCGGCTGCCACTGCGGCTGCATCCGCTGCAGCTGTTATCCTCTGCCTGGCCCCAACGAATACCTTTTGCAGGGCAATCGAGTCCAGGTAGATCAGGGAGGCCTCTTCGTTGTAGATCTGTGCATTCTGGCATAGCTGCATAAAGTCCTTCTCCAGCTCGTTGAGATCGGCATACTTGCAGTCCTCAATGCGCTGCAGGATTTTCTTAATGTCAACTGGCCGCTTAATGATCTCGTAGTAGTCGGGTAACCGCTGCCGCGAAGGCAACTTCATGAACGGTTCGGACAGGGTTCGTCCATCTTGGTTGTGCTTGATAACCGCACTCATAATCTTGTGCATCTGCTTTTTGGACCGCTTGTCCAGATTTTGTCGTCGTCGCCGTTTTAGGATCAACGAATCATCGTCGGACTCTTCCTTCCGATTCTTACGCTTTCGTCGCTTGCGCTTCGAATCGTCTTCCTCCTCTTCCTCGTCGAACTCAGCGCCATCGTCGATGGCTTTCAGCCACTCCTTTTCAGTCAAACTATCGGTGTAGTCTACTTCCTTTCGCTGCCGGGAGCCTCGACCTAAAGCGGAATAGTTATCGTAAGAAAAATGGTTAAGTAACAGCGAGCAGAGTAACTCACCTAGAATGGTATCCTCGTCGTACTGATAATGGAAACGCTCTACCTCGTCATCATCCTTTGTCAGCCAGTCGGGCAGCTCGGACTCATCGATCAGACGTTCCCTACCCGGATGGATCTCCTCATCCTCCTTCTTGCGCTCTGCATCCATGCGCTTAAAGATTTCAATCTCCTCCTCGCTGCGGGCAATCATCATGTTGATCATTTCGTCATCGGGCACCTCATTTTCCTCCTCCTCTTCGTTGTCATCCTGGTGCAGAATCGTCTGTAGGAACTGCTGTCGCTCGCTACCCGTTGACTTCTGATCGAACATACCAGCCTGGATGACCTTCTCGTCCATGTTCAGCTTGTACCTGGCTGCAGCCAAGATGCGCTCTTCCACGGAGTTGACTGTCATTAGTCGCAGGACGCGCACCTCGTTACGTTGACCAATACGATGGGCACGATCCTGGGCTTGCAGATCCTGATGGGGATTCCAATCGGAGTCGAAGATTACCACAGTATCGGCGGTCTGCAGATTAAGACCCAAACCACCGGCTCGTGTGGATAGCAAAAAGACAAACACATCCGAGCCCTTGGCATTGAATTTTCGCAGTAGTTCGCCACGATCCTCGGCCTTCGTGGTACCGTCGAGTCGAAGGTAGCCGAATTGGCGCCATCCCAGGTAGTCTTCGATGATGGTCATGCATTGGGTCATCTGACAGAAGAGCAGCACGCGATGGTTGGTCGCCTTCAGCTTGGGCAGGATGCGATCAAGCAGCTCGAATTTTCCAGAGACTCGATACAAATCCGGACCTTTAATATGAAGAAAAGTATACCAATGTCAATATAAATAAGCCAAAAAAATGAGAAAGGTAAACTTACCGGACACAACTCCATGACCGCCAGTGTGGTCGCAGTACTTCTCTTCTATGTGCTGGAACATGAACGGATGGTTGCACAGCTTGCGCAGCTGAACGATCGTGTTCATCAGCGCCTTGGCGCCTCCCTTGCCGTGCTTGCCCTTCTCGGAACCATCGGTGAGCAGGACACCCTTGCTCTGCATGTGCTTGTAGAGAACGCGCTGCAGCGCGGACATGTCGCACTTGATGATGTACTCGACCTTGTCGGGCAGCTGGTGTTCTACCTCCTTCTTGAGGCGACGCAACAGGAAGGGACGAAGAACCTTGTGCAGACGACGAATGATAAGGATGGTCTCCTCCTCGTTTAGCTCAACCTTCTCGCCAGTGGTGGCAAATGGCGCATTGAACCACTGTTCAAACGTGGAGCAGGACTTAAAGATCGAGGGCAGCAGGAAATTAAGTAGCGCCCACAACTCGGGAAGCTTGTTTTGCAGTGGTGTACCCGTGAGAAGTAACCGATAGGGGGCAATGTAGTGGGTGTTCAGCACCTGGGTGAGTTTGCAGTGATGGTTCTTCATGCGGTGACCCTCGTCGATAATCATGTATTTCCACTGGATCTTGGCCAGCACCGCCTTGTCCTTAATCACGTACTCATATGTGGTTAACAGCACATTGAACTTGGTTGCTCGCATTTGATTTTGCAGCAATCGCCTTCCCTGCGGACTGCCCTTGTAGCTGACTACACCCACGGCTGGCGCCCACTTCTCGAATTCCAGCACCCAATTGGGCAGGGTGGAGAGTGGTACAATAATCAAGTAGGGACCCATAACCTTCTTTCGATCCATAAGGTAGGTTACCAGCGAAATGGTCTGAATGGTTTTACCCAAACCCATTTCATCGGCCAGAATACCATTTAGATTGTTATTGTACAGCGAAACCAACCACTCCAAGCCTTTGATCTGGTATTCCTTGAGCGTACCATTAACCATGATGCTGGCCTGCTCCACCACCTTTTCATGAATGGTATGAGCGATGCTGTAGTACGTCTGTTCCTCCGTCCTGTACTCATCGTCCTCCACCTTGGCCTTGGTAATTAGATCCTTGGGATCCTCATCGTTGCCCGTCGCCTGTGCTTTGTCGGTGGCATCTTCTGTTGCCGTTGGTTGCTCCTCCACCTTGGTTTTATGATCGTCGTTGCTCCCACAGCTGTCCTCCTCGTCGTCGATCCAATCCCAGCCAGGATGCATATTCAGCCAGCGGTGCAAGTGCTTCAGCATGGGGGCATCATCGCCGGTGAGTTTCTTGCCCGTGCACTGTTCTACCACATGCACCCGCATATCGGCAACAATGCTGCCCTCATCAATGCCAATGTACTCTCCGCTCATCAGCAGTTCCTTTTTGAACTGTATCAGCCGCTTGCCCTCCTCCTCCTTTTTCTTCATCTGGTCGTCCTTGTGCTGCTTCACCATCTGAGTTAGGTTGCTAATATACTCATCTGTCTGCGACAGTAGGAAAGCCAATCTCTTGTCCTTCTTTTGATCAATCAGCTTGCGGTAACCCTCCTCATCCTCGGCCATCAGACGTCGCATACGTTCCTTCTCGATGCGCTCTTGTTCCTTCTTCTGTTCGCGCTCGGCATTGGCGTGGTGGTTCATCACGGCCTTGTTCATCCTTGCAAGCTGGGCCTTATTATTTCTGTGGAACTCCCTCAGATCCTTGCCGTGCTGAAGCACTGCAGCCAAGAACTCCAGATGCTTTTGGCGACGCTTACGCTCAGCCTCTAGCTTCTGTTGCTTCTCTAGCTTCTCGGTGGCACGTGCCTCCCGCAGGCCCTGCCGCTTGGTCCTCTTGTAGAGCTTAATGTTTAACGCTGTTTCCAAAGTGGTATCTCGTCTCGTGCACTGAACAAACTCCATACGCAGCTGTCGCTGGAAGTTCAGGACCCTTAGGGCCCTCAACTCGATAGCCGCTTGCAGACGCAGATCCTCGGACATCGTCGCCGGCAGACGCTGCAACTCCTGCATGCGCAATGATATCCTGGCTGCTATCCTATTCTCCCTTTCCTGCAGCAATGTTATGGGATCCAGACCGACGGGTTTGGCCACCGTTGTAATGCGATTGGGTTTGGGCATCGGCATACCCGCAGGTGGAACCTGTCGCTGAGGACCTCCTCCTGGTTGCGGAACCTGACTACCTGGCGGCATTCCTGGCAGTGTCCCTCTCACTTGTGGCTGCATGGGTGATGAAGGTATAAGTGGTTGCCCGCCAGATGGCCCCATACTCAGGGGTTTGCCTCCGTTTGGCAACTGGTGCTGATGTGGCTCCGGTGGCGGGGGCTGCGACTGTTGTTGCTGCTGCTGAGGTGGCTGCTGCTGTTGGATAGGCGGGGGTCCACCCACTTGTGGCGGCTGTGGTGGCAATGGCTGTCCCTGTTGCATGTGTGGCGGTGGTGGTGCCACCTGCATTTTCTGGCCAGGAACTGGCGGTCCATAAGGATTGCTTGCGGGCGGCGTGGAGCACTGGGGTGGAGTTCCTGCTGAAGGTGGCGGTTGTTGCTGTTGTTGCGGCGGCACGGGCGGTTGTCCTGCATGCTGGCTCCCTGGTGGCGGTCCGCCTGGTGCTCCAGGTGGCCCAATTGGAGGTCCTGGCGGTGGCTGTTGCTGCGCGGCCTGCAACGCCTGCTGCATCTGCATGGATATGGGCTTGTTCCGCGCCAGCAACCGATAGGCGGTGATCTGTGTGCGCAACAAGTTAACCTGATTGCCATTAAGGTGCTGATGCTTCGAGGTTGCCCGCATTGCCAGCAGCTGCGAGTAGCGAGGATCTTCCTGCAGGCCCTTCTCCTCCATTGAATCAATGGCGCGTTGAAGGGCGTGCAGGTTCTCCTGGCTCGAGCGCTCCGGAGGTGGCGGACCGCCAGGTGGGCCACCAGGTGACACTATGCAGGGTTGTGTGGGTGCCTGAAAGAGAAGGGAATTTAGATGAATAACGATTTCATCAATTACATTCAAATATAGTAAACTGCTTTCAAAACTAGCTTAAAACATTGTCTAGCTATTTAAATGTTGATAAAGAAGGATAAGAATTTTGTAAATATTATGATATACGTACTGCAAATTCCATTTTGCACAAAAGCTGACTTTAAGTGCAAATAAATTAATAAAAGCTCTCACTCGCCCAGAATCTCAGTTAGCGAATGCCACACAGTGAACCAAGTTACTGAACTGTGAAAACTCGTTCTAGCGACTGTGCTCAGTGCTTTATTCACTCGACACGAAGTCGGAACAGGTGCAATATATCGCAAAAGCATTGTAAGATACACAGATAGGTAGATAAGCAGATTGGACAAGTAACTGAGATGGCAGACAGTAAGGCCCAGATCGAGGAGCTGTACGACTTTATCTATCCGCTCGCAGTGAGAGCTGGGGAAATCCTCCTAGAGGGCTATCAAAATGCTGGCAAGGCGGTGGCCCTTAAGGACGGTGAGTTCTACAATGTGGTCACTGCCTATGACAACCAGATAGAGGAGTTTCTCGTGGAGAAGATACTGGCGCGCTACCCGGATCACAAATTTATTGGGGAAGAGGATACCCACAAGAATGACAATGTAACGAAAGAGCTGACGGATGCTCCAACTTGGATCATAGATCCCATCGATGGAACCTCGAACTTCATCAAACAAATTCCACATGTCTCGGTTTCCATTGGATTGTCCATTAAGAAACAAATCGTGCTGGGTGTAGTTAACAATCCTGCACAGAATAAGTTATATACCGCCAAATTGGGTCAGGGTGCCTTTTGCAATGGGAAACCCATTCAGGTGAGCAGCTGTGAACATCTCAACGATGCTAATGTGGCATACGAAGTTTGCTTGCTGCACGCTCCAAAGATCCGGAACAAGCACATCAAAAGAATCTACCATGTGGGATCCAATGCCAGAAGGTCAGGGTGAAACCTATATAATAAACTACACCTCTTAGAATTTCTGATTTCTTTCTAGACTCCTGGCCTATTCCGCTGTGGTGGATTCCCTTTGCATGGTGGCCGCTGGCAACTTGGATGCCTTTCACATTGAAGACATGTATCCCTGGGATTGTGCAGCTGGCTATTTGCTCATCCGTGAGGCCGGCGGAGTTGTCACCCATCCCTACGGTGGTCCCTTCGATATCATGAAGCCAGATCTAATCTGCGCCGGAACGGAGACACTGAGAGCTGAGATAGAGCATCTTATTCGGAAGGCTGATCAGGAGAAGCATGTGGGAGGAGAGTGAGATTTGTGAGCCACAAGCAAAGAGCTTTTGTCTACAAATAAAAGTCTAATGATCAACATAAAACAGAATCTTACTTAAACGCTGGCTCTTTTGTCTTTTTCCACGGCAGATGAACTGCTCATATCAGCTCAGTTCATCCCCTCACGAATTATGAAATTACAACACACAAGATAGTCGTTAATAACCATCATACAACATCAAGGAAACACAGGTTTACATCTTTTTAATAAAGAAAATATATCCTATGTATGATACGCAGTAATAGAAGAAAGATTGGGATATATCCTAACATTTAAACACTTAAATTCCTATATCAGAAAATATAGTACAGGCAATGATGATCCAAAACGTTTTCTATAAAATCTATGCCAACAGTTTAAATGCACTTTTAATAGAAAAAAATATGGTCTTAAATTTCGAAGAGAATTTCCTGTGCGTTAATGGATTTTTAAATATTAAAAATAATAGTAATTTCAGATTCTTGGCTGACTAGTGTAGTAATATCACACCCATAAACTTGGAACAACGGTTCGTAAGCAACTCTATCGCGCTCTCCCAAATGTCCAAAGTTCTATTGCATCAATGAAAGCTTTGGCAGAAAGCTTTCCTCTGGCGTCGTTACCATTCCACAGCTGACTCGCGTCTATGTATATGTAGTTCTGCTGCTCAGTCGGAAACCAACAGAAATAGCAATGAGTTCCGCGGTCAGCGAGTCCAAGCTCAAGGAGTACTACGATGTGGCCCTCAAACTGGTCCTCCAGTGCGGGCCTCTGATGCAGGAGGGCTACCAGAAGGCCAAGACGGACTACAAGGTCAAGGCGGACTTCTACGACCTGGTCACCGTGTACGATAAGCAAATCGAGGATATTTTAACCCAGGGATTGGTGGCCGCCTTTCCCGAATCCCTGATCATTGGCGAGGAGGAGTCGGCAGCTTCACAGCGCCAGGCGGAGCTGACCGATGCGCCCACTTGGATCATAGATCCCATTGACGGCACCACCAACTTCATCCACCGCATTCCGCACTGCTGCATCTCCGTGGGCCTGGCCATCAACAAGGAGCTGGTCGTGGGCATTATCTACAATCCGCCGGCAAACGAACTGTTCTCCGCCTACAAGGGACATGGAGCCTATCTGAATGGCGAACCCATCCACACATCCAAAGTGACGACGGTAAGAGAGTGCTTATATAACCCGGGAGCAACAATACTATGTATAGCGACAAACCAGATAAACGAAATTTAACAAATAACCGTGCATGACATTATTCCTGCAATCAGGTTTATCGGTGCACAGCAAAAAAAAAAGTTGACTAAAGTTAAATTTACATTTCGATAGGAATGTTTGAGAAATTTGATAAATCTGATAAAATAATAAATTATTATAACTGCTTAACAAAATTGCCATACAATTGTTATAACAACTTTTTGGAATGGAAAAATACAATATGCTAAAATTTTGTTCTGTGCACCGATGGCAATATCATTCGTTGGTATACCACCAAACAAAAATAGCTTTCCAAAATTACGCGCATATATTCCCTCTCAACTAATTGTCCCTTTTCCAGATCAAGCAAGCAGTGATTGCCTACGAGATCTCCCTGATCCACGCCGCCGGAGTGAGGGACAAGAATGTGAAGCGACTGTACAAGATGGCCTCGAATGCCACGGGAACCCGGTGTTTCGGAAGTGCCGCCCTGACCCTGTGCTACGTGGCCACGGGCCAGTGCGATGCCTATCATGTGGAGGATCTGAAACCGTGGGACATTGCTGCCGGAGCCATCATCCTGACCGAAGCCGGCGGCACTGTGTGCCACACCAGCGGATCCAAATTCGATGTGATGAAACCGGATTGCGTGTGCGCCGCCACGCCGGAGTTGGCCAAGAATGTGATTAGTCTTATCGAAGAGGCCGGTCAGATTACAGAGTACACATTTAAGTAAAGAGTTAAAGTTAATGGCTCAGTATGCAAAGACAGTATCCACATTTATCACTTGTAAACTATTATAATCGCGCGCGAGATTGCGGGCAGATATTCCAGTACAATAAAACGAACTAAGTACATATGTATATGTATCTCAGAACTTCAGGAGCTGTATCTGAAAAAGCTTGCGAAGAAAGCTTTACCATAATGTCAGCTTTGTTTCTAAATTAAATATTAGTTTCTATTCTGATCAGTCGATAGAAGAGCCATGAGTTACCGAATCAGCGAGGCACAACTTGAAGAATATTACCAGGTATCTCTGCAACTGGTCAGGGAGTGCGGTGCGCTCTTCTTGGAGGGTTTCCAGAAACCCAAAACCGATTACGAAGTCAAGTCAGCATTCTATGACTTAGTCACCGTGTACGACAAGCAGATAGAAGCGACTCTAACAGATGGCTTGTTAAATTCCTTTCCGGAATCCAAAATAATAGCCGAAGAAGCTATGGCCAACGCCAAAGCACCGCCCGAGTTGACGGATGCCCCAACTTGGATCATAGATCCCATTGATGGCACCAACAACTACGTGCGGAAGATACCCCATTGCTGTATTTCCGTGGGCTTGGCCATAAACAAAGAGCTGGTGCTGGGGATTGTTTACAATCCATCTGCAAATGAGTTGTATTCAGCTTGGCAAGGTCATGGAGCTTTTTTAAATGGACAACCCATTGAGGTTTCTAACGCTAAGAAGGTAGGTGTCGCGAAAGTGATGAAATAATGCATTATCTTAGGGATTTTGAGCTGATAAGACCCCCCCCCCCCCCCCCCAGTGGTAATAAAGAAAAGTAAACCAAGCATTTTCGAAAACAATTGCAGATAAACCAAGCACTGGTGTGCTATGAGATCTCCCTAATCGTGGTGTCCAAGGGGCGGGACAAGAACGTGAAGCGTCTCTACAAGCTGGCCTCGAGTGCGACTGGGTGAGTGACCCAGAGATCTCTGATCTATTCCCCATCATCTACACTGCATTCCGCTATCAACACCCGCAGCTTTGGATGCGCAGCTCTCACGCTCTGCTACATAGCCGCCGGCAGATGTGACGCCTATCATGTGGAGAATCTAAAGCCCTGGGATCTGGCTGGCGGTGCGGTAATCCTCAGGGAAGCCGGTGGCAGGGTATATCACACAAGCGGAGCAAGATTCGATGTGATGAAACCCGACTGTGTGTGCACCAGCTCTGAAGAATTGGCCAAAAATGTAATACAATTGATAGAAGCAGCCGACCAAATTAGCGGCTATACTTTTAAATAAATCATAAAGCTAAAGATATATTCATGAAGGCTATACAAATATATTTAATAGATTAGAAATGATGGAAACAATACAAATATTGTTAATCATATTTCAGAATTCCATAGGTAAACGAAACAAAACATTATTTACTCACAAAACATTCAAGGGTTTTGAACAGCATAAAGGCAAAGTTCAGAGATAATAAGACAAATGATTGATCTTTATAATACAGTTCTGATAAATTTTAACATAATATCTGCAAGGTTTCTCCGAGTATAATGACTTGCAGCTCGAGTGTGTAAACCATCCAATAATAAAGTCTCAGAGCGTCGAAAAATGCTGATAAAAACGGGTTTTACAACTATTTGACTGGCTGTCTGTGTGGAGATAAAAAAGAGTATGTCTATTTGTGTACATCAAACCAATTGAGATAAAACAGAGGCACGCAGCCAGGTGAGATGCCAATTTTTAGTACACCCCTATGGGGCGATGTCGCAGCGATCATAAAAACGCGAGGCAGGCAAACAATCATAGAACGAGTGAATTGTAACCGAACAGAAAGCACTTCTCCAGCGCCAGCGCCAGCTAGACAAAATCAGCCGGAGCGTGGAGCTACTCCCAGTGGGGTGCAATCTCTCCGATTAGTTGGCACCGCGAGCTGAGCAGCGACGGATCGTTTTTTGCCCAAGAAATACGCATAAAGGCAATATGGCAGAAGTGAGACAAGCGGATATCGAGGAGTTGTACAACTTTATCCATCCCCTGGCCATCGAGGCGGGCGAGATCCTGATGGAGGGCTACGAAATGGCCAGTAAAAACGTGTCCATCAAAGGCGATTTCTACGACGTGGTCACCGACTACGACAACAAGATCGAGGACTTTCTCATGGAGAAGATATTGGCCAGATATCCGGATCACAAGTTCATCGGCGAGGAGGAGACGGCCAAGAACAACAACGTGTCCGGAGAGCTGACGGATGCTCCCACCTGGATCATAGATCCCATCGATGGAACTTCGAACTTTATCAAGCAGATTCCACACGTTTGCGTATCAATCGGTTTGGCGATCAACAAACAAATCGTAGTGGGAGTAATCAACAATCCTGTCCAGAAAAAGCTCTTCACAACGAAACTGGGACAAGGCGCCTTTTGCAATGGCAAACCCATCCACGTGAGCAGCTGCGAGAGCGTTAAGGATGCTAATGTGGCCTACGAAGTGTCCCTGCTGCACGTCCATTCGGTGGCCAACAAGCACATCAAAAGGATCTACCATGTGGGATTGAATGCCAGACGGTGAGTAAATAATTTATTAATTTGGATCTACTTCGCATATATATGTGGTTAAAAATCTGTGCAATAAACAAAACAAAAGTATCTGAGTACTAAACAATTAACCAGTCAATGCTAAATAAAAAGCTTTAATTGCCTTTGTTCATGCAAATTCTCTAAGACAATTAAAAAGATTTTAAAAAGAAATGACCCCTTACGAAATATCCCATAAATCCACAGACTTGTTGCCTACTCCTGTGTGGTGGATGAGCTGTGCATGGTGGCCGCTGGCAATCTGGATGCCTTCTACATTGAGGACATGTATCCCTGGGATTGTGCCGCCGGCTCCCTTCTGGTTAAGGAGGCCGGAGGCGTGGTAACACATCCCTTTGGCGGACCATTCGACATAATGAAGCCGGATCTGATCTGCGCCGGCACAGAGAAGTTGCGCAAGGAGATCGAAAACCTGCTGCGCAAGGGAGACGAGGAGGAGTCCGTGGGAGGAAGGCCGGTGCAGAAGTAATTTAGACAAGGCAACAACGATCTTAATTAAAAAGCTTGGGGTCAGCTGCACTGTCAATTGGCGCTCGAAGCTCTGCGAATGGGGAGCTTTTGGATGTATTCCAGCTTTAATCGCCGGCAGCTGTTCCACTATACACGTTAAAAAGGCGGGAAAGCCAGTCCATCTTGAGACTTTGAAAGACAACACCATATAATACCAATTATTTTAAGCATTCAGCTGGCAAACAAATTGATATACAGATTACCTACATGTTAATTTAGTATGTCTATACTTATTTACAAAGTTTCGGAAATTTCCTATTGTTTATACCTTTTTCATATAATATCCCGCAGAAAAATGTTAGTCTAACATGGAATTTAGATATTTAGTGACCCATTCCATATCTGTATATAAAGTAAAGAAAATAAAGAAACTTAAAGAAATCCCTAATCTACCGTTTAGAATACTATGTAGATTTTATAGGATATTTTAACTATCCTTAGAGTTACAAACGTATTAAGTATTTTAAAAACTTGCTAATTACTGATTATAAAAACATTGAAAGTATCGATGTAAATATTTTCAATGTTTTGTAGCGAGCTACTGTTTGTCCAAATGGCATAGATTTGATTGGAGACCTGAGACATCTAGTAGGCTTACTATTCTGATTCCTACGGCTAGACTTGGGGATCACTTACATTGGGTGGCATTCCGTGGGTTTGGTAGGGGGACATATTTGGGCCCGTCGGCGGCATCTGCATTCCCATGTGCGGACCTTTTGAGAAAACTACGGATAATTACGTGCGACTGAGGCGATTGGTGGTGGGTTGTTCAAGAACATACTCATCCCCTGGTGGTGCGGTGGCATATGATGCCCGGGTGGACCCTGGCCGGGTGGTCCGTGCTGCATGGGATGTCCGTAGGCACCGGGATGTCCGGGTGGCGGAGGTCCTTGCAGTGGACCTGGCTGCTGGTGCGGATACGGGCTGTGCGGCGAGGGCGCGGGACTCTGCGAGGGCGGGGCCATCGGACTGGGCGCCTGTGGCGGTGGCATGGGACTGTTCGCCGGAGAGGGCGAGGCCATATTGCAGTTCCTTTTCTTATTTTTATCCAATAGCGATATCCAGCAACTGGTGAAGCCTAATCTGCAGATGGAACACACGTCAATGCACTGTATTTACCAACATTAAAGAAGCTATAGCCACGATATGTAATCGTAGCTACCGTTTTGAGTGCCTCTTTTGGCACACTTTTTTGCGCAGCCCGGTGCAAACTCAAAACTAACGGCCAAAGATAAGCCAAATCGGCCGAAATCAACTGCACGCTAATCGGACGCGAAGAACGCAATCGGATTGCTCCATTTGGCACCGAAAGTATTACCTATTAGCACTGTTTTCAGAAGGTTTTCTTCTCTTTTCACAACGCGACGCGACGGCAAAACTCTAATGGCGGCCGTCTCTATAACAAAAGTCACGCAAGGGTGGCAACTCTGTGAACCGGCAATAAAGGTGGGCGCGTTCAGCACAAGTCACAGTGAATATTTTTATAATTAATCTGTATGCATTCCTTGAAATGTTATTTAATTCAATTTAATGTAAGTTATCAAACGTATTTTTAAAGTTATCGAAATATTATTTTTTACAAAAATATATGTGTGCTGAACGCACGCTGTGACACGTCATGTTCGCGTGACCTGCGAATGGCAAAAACGAAACCATTCTCCAGCCCAAAAAAAGTGAAAACAAGACTTCTGCGATTTTGTATTAATTGTAGCACCACATACAATTAACGTAACTTAAGCATTTAGAGGCAGCGCCAGCACTAGACAAAGTTCAGCCGTAATCATGGGTTTGTACAGCACGGAGCATGGACGTGGGGAACCTCCCCGTTCCGGCGCCGCCCGGTGACGAAGTCTGGTCATAAAAATCGTACGTTCTTCCTCCAGGTGGGGTGCTCAGCTACTTTCGCGGACTGCTCGGCTCCCGGGAGATGCGCATCTTGATCCTGGGCCTGGACGGCGCCGGCAAGACCACGATTCTCTACAGACTGCAGGTGGGCGAGGTGGTCACCACGATACCCACCATCGGCTTCAACGTGGAGCAGGTCACCTACAAGAACCTCAAGTTCCAGGTCTGGGATTTGGGCGGACAGACAAGTATTAGGTGAGTGGGTTACACGGGAGCAGGATTGTAATGGCTTTTACACAACTTTCCCAAGTATTAGGAGGAAATTAGATTAATTTCTAGAAGACATTTTTTCAGTTGCAGTTCAGCAAGCCTTTTGGGTTTCCAAAAAAACATTATAGTTTTAGCTGATAAGATAAGGAACATCTAATTTGCTTGATGTGTTAGGAGATAGTTTCAGATTACTTTTATAGACTATGATTTAATAAATAATCTTTACGAAAAAAAGGCGTTAAATTCTGATATATTCATGTATTAAAAATCAAAATTAGAATACCATCATATAAATTATAAATGTTCAGCTTGAATCTCATTTCATCAGCACTAGGGCTATTTTTATTTCATGTTTCAACAATCGCCCGCTTTTTATATTGCTAACACGTTATTTCCCAGCCGTCTTTTTTATCTGAAACACTTTTAGTTCTTAGTCACTAGGAAATTTCAATTTAAACCTATTATTATTACAAAACTTAACTTCAAATAGCTAATAATTCTTTCTGTAGGCAGGCTATGTTGCCTTTAAGAATCAAGAATCCCAATCTCAATTCATGCTATTTCCATTCTAGACCTTATTGGCGTTGCTACTACAGCAACACGGACGCCATCATCTACGTGGTGGACTCGGCGGACCGGGACCGCATTGGCATCTCCAAGGACGAGCTGCTGTACATGCTGCGTGAGGAGGAGCTGGCCGGCGCGATACTGGTCGTCCTGGCGAACAAGCAGGACATGGACGGATGCATGACCGTCGCCGAGGTCCATCATGCGTTAGGACTGGAGAACCTTAAGAACCGCACATTTCAAATATTCAAAACGTCGGCCACCAAGGGCGAGGGACTCGACCAGGCCATGGACTGGCTGTCCAACACCCTACAGAGTCGCAAGTAGATACCTAGCCAGTCCTCAGACCCCCAGTCCCCTGTGTAAAAAATGTGTGTCCAAAGCATCGCCAGCTAGGAAACGTCAACAGCTTTTTTCAAATTGCAGATTGCGCAAAAAATCCACGAACCGAAAGAAACTTTGTAATAACTTCTAGTAATATAATTATTAAATTATAGGATTAAACAATTCAGTAAATTCATGCATTGGTTACCACTCGGCCAGGCCGAATCGCATCACACGCTTCTCCTGATTGTCCAGATCCATGCGAACCTTCTGTCGCATGTAGAAGATGGGGCAATCTCTGTTCGAGCAGATGACCTCCTCGTGCAAGGATTCCTGGCATCGCTGGCACTCGGTCCACAGGCGAGAGAAGGTCTCCTCCAGTTCCCTCTTCGCACCCACCTCCTTCTGATACAGCTCGCTCATTCGTGGCTCGCAGTGTGGACACAGGCAGGCCTGTTCGTAGCCCTTGGGCATCAGGGATTTGCAGCCCAAACACGACGTTTTCTTGGTCATAAATCCAGCAAGTCCGCCCACCTTGGATGTTACCACAGTTCGTGTGCGCGTGTGTTCTCCTTTTAACAAAATGGACTCGGCATTGTCGCCCAAAATGGGTTCAAAGATCCTTAGCAGCGGCTTGGACAGCTGCTGTTCCAGGTAGTAGGTGGCATCGATGGGCACGCTGTTTTCCAGCACATACAGCGGATCCTCGGCCTTCTGGTAAGCGGGTGTGTTTTTCGCTGCCGCACAGATTACATACGGAACTCGATCCCCCAGTTTGGGCGCCGTACCGGGATCTCTTTTCTTCATCTTGGCGGCCAGCTCAACGTGCGCCTGTTTGGCAGCGTAGTCCGTCTTGGCCAACTCCTTGGTTATGACCAGGTGCGAGATATCGATGCGATTGCAGAGCAGATCCGCAATCACCTGTTTCACATAGGCAACTGCACCATCGGGATCCCTTTCGATGAGTAGTTTCTGCAGGCAGGAGTTCATCAGGTTGGCCACCAGCGGAGAGTTATCTCTCCTCACGGTTTCAATGCCCTTGCAATCCATTTTATCGTAGGTATCTGGGCGCGTAAAGTATAATCCCGCATAGCGTTTCTTGTTAATAAGCAGGTAAGGATAGTAAACTTTCTCGAATTCCAATTTGATGGGATGCACGAACTTGGAGCTGACCAGTTCGGCAGCCTCGCGTCCCAGCTCCATGCTGCGCTCCAGGGTTTTAACTCCGAAATTAACCATCACAGAATCAGTATCGCCGTAGATGACCACTGCATTGTTCTCGTAGCCATTGGCCTGTGTGTAGTGGGATTCCACTTCGTTCTTGGTCATCTCGATCATGGTACGGCCGTAGGCGGTGACGCTGCCCGAGATCTCTAAGCATGGCAACTTTCCCACCTGTGCGCCAGTGAATCCGTACACGGAATTAGCCGAAATCTTCAGCGCCAACTGTCTGCCATCCAGAACCTTTCTTTTAAACGGATCTGTTTCCACTTTTAGGTCATTTTTGGCACGCTTTCTGGCCGCCAAAAGAGATTCCAGAATCTCAGGGAGCAGACCACGACGCACCTCAGACTTCACAAAGTAGTTGTTTGCGGGCGTACGTTCCACTTGATCGTCCTGCAGGTTCTCCTGCTGCCGCAGCTTCTCACGTGTTCCACCCAAAACCAAGGTGGTGTAGCACAAGTTATGCGCCATCATTATACTTGGATACAGAGAGGCGAAATCCAGCGTGGAGATGGGGTCTGCATAGTAGCCCCGTTTTGGTTCAATCACAGTCGCTCCTTCATACTGTTCATCTGATCCCTGAGAGGTGTACGAGGGCATGATGAATCCCTTGGTTTTGGCCTTGCGCAGCAATTGGCTTAAAACCTTGATCTGTTGTCCGCGTGTGAGCAAGGACTCCAGTGGCACACCCGTCACCCTGGCCATCTCCATGTAGTTGACAATGGCCATTAGCTTTTCCAGCAATCTTAGCGGTAAGTAGGCATCCTTTAGGCAGTACATGGCCAAACGGCGACGTGTCTGCTCGTCTCCATTCTGAAGATCTGTAATGATGCTATGATGCACATCCTCCTTTTGCTCCTGCAGGAAGTGATAGCTCACAGCGTTGAGAGTATACGAGCGTAGTTTGTAGTCGCGCAGCAGGACAAAGAGAAGATCGAAGGGAACTCTACCCTCAAAATTAACGTATTGGTTTTCCCTGCGACCCATCTGCTTTGACTGCAACATCTGTTCCTTGATCACCGAACGAATGTTCTTAATCCTGCCCAGATACTCGAAGTTCCTGACCTTCAAGTGAGCTGCTCGGTTAATCAAATAGGGAAAGTCAAAGTTGTTGATATTATATCCGGTCAAAATGTCCGGGTCAACTTCCCGGACAAAGGCAGACCACTTGTCCAGCATCTGGGTCTCCTTGTCGTGGCACAACACCTGGCTGCCTATGATCGGAGCGCACTCATTTAGGGTAAAGACATTCCTGATGAAAGGTTCTCGTTCTCCCTGCCTGATCACCATATTGGCTATCTGGATGACTGGATCCATTTTGGCCTCCGGAAAGATGCCCTTGCGACCAGCGCATTCAATATCAAAGGAGAGGATCCGGAATGGAGCCACCTTGGACCATTCACCTTCGGGCTCGTGGGATATAAATCTGTCGAAGGCCACGTCTACTTCAATCTGGCAGCGGGATTCAGGCAACGGCTTGCTGTGACTGTTCCTAATTCGCCAGTGACCCATGGGAAGCTCTATCCAATTGCAACCCACCACATCAGTGTCCACCATGAAGCGAATGTCAAAGTCAATGTTATTCTCAAAGGCGCGACAGTCCTGGAAGTCAATCTCCGACATGATCACCTCCTTTTTGAGGAGACGTGAAGCCGCAGCCACGAATCTGGGCAGGGTTACCGAGATTTTGATGTACCTCTGCTTCTTGTCTCCATTGTATCCATGGATGTTCAGCTTCTCCACCAGTTCCACCATGAGCACAGCCTCCTGGACATTATCTTTGTTGTTGCGAATATCGGCAATGACTTTTTGATCCAAAGATTTTTGTAGTTTCTCGCAGTGGTGCTCCTCAAATTGATTGGGCGCCTCTATGTAGAAGTACGGACAGAAGCCATGCACATGGCAGCACACAGAGTTACCCTCCATGGTGACACCAAACATCCGGACCACCGGCACGGGTCCTATTTGGGCACCTGGCATTCCCGGCAACGGCTGTCCCAAATAGTTTTCCACGTCCAGCTGCTGAAATTCCAAGTTGTGCTTGGAGGGATCCAGTTCTGGGGGCGGCGGACGGGACCAACGCTCGCTGGTCGTTTGGTTCTCGGGTCCATCGCCAATTAGCAGAGTCTGGTCCATGTCCTCGGAGTTCTCGAAGGCGGCCAGCTCCGCCTCAAAGCCCATTTCCTCATCGTCATCGGGATTCCTGCGTGAACAATTTTATATTGACTTGTATTAGGCCTTTCAAATGGTTACGCACCTGGGCTTCTTGGCATGTCCATTGGAGGTTCCATTAAACTTGCGCTTACCGTCCATTTTAGGTACCTTGGTGAAATGTTATTTGCAAAACCATAAGACAAAAAGCGATGCCAAAAAAATAAGGCGCGCTTTTGTTGGTGGACAAGTCAGTGTGACCGCAGCTAGATGTAACTACTTTGTGAAACTTTTCTAGTGCTCCAAATATTTCAAAAACTAACAACAAAAAGGAGACTTTAAAATGTTAACTTACTAATATCAGTGAAGATAGTTAGAATCAATTATTTGCCATGACCTGAAGATAAAGTGAAATTCTTTTTCAATTGCAAACATTATTTGAAATCAAAATATTTGACTATAAAATAAATACAAATATAAGATAGAAATTAAAAGACAAAATTAAAGATCAATTGGGGCTTGAAAACCAGCGAGTAACTACTATAATAAACAAAAATGATTTATTTCTTAAATGTTTGCCTTTAAAAATACCACATCTCTTCTTAAAAATACCAAACAAGTTGCGAAATTCCCCGCGATAGTGTTGGAAGTCGCGCCACACATTCAGTGCTATCAGCTTGCATTGTACCACCAAAATTGCTTCTAGTCCTCCGAAATTGGCAGGTAAAACGCATTAAACTGATAGCCGCGATAGCCGTGTCGTCACCAGCAGATCCGGCCAAGAAACGAGTGCCAGAGGACTGTGGAGAAAGCAGCTGCCGTGGAAAACTCCGGTGAAAATGACAAACCTGTGAATTCCTCGAAACTGTTCCTGGTGGGGGTGTCTCTCCTGCTCTCTCCCTCTCTCTCTCTATCCGCTCACCCCTCTCGCTCGCTCACCCGCTGGAAGGAGGGGGATGGACGGTTGATGTTACGACGAGCACCTCAGCGCAGTGTGAATCACGTTTGGACGACCCCAAGGGAACGGCGACCGAGAGAAGCCAGCGATGTACCAGAGTGCCTGCCAGGCGGCCACCACGGGCTCCTGTGTCCCGGGAACCGGTCAGCAGCCGGACAACGAGCGACAGTCGGCGCTGATCGCCCAACAACCCCCCACCGCGCCCGTGGAGCCTGATTACAGTGGCTTCGATATCGTCAAGGCCACCCAGTATGGGGCCATTGCCCGGGTTCGAGAGCTGGTCGAATCCGGCTGGGATGTCAATCAGCCGGACAGCGAAACGGTCACCCTGCTTCATTGGGCGGCCATCAATAATCGAAGGGACATCATCCGGTACTTCCTCGAGAAGGGCGCCACCGTGGATGCCGTGGGCGGCGAACTTAATGCCACGCCCCTGCACTGGGCCACCCGACAGGGACATCTCGGTGCCGTCGTTCTGCTAATGGCCGCTGGTGCAGATCCGAGAATCAGGGATGCGGAGGGCTGCTCCTGCATACACATCGCCGCCCAGTTCGCCCACACCGCTCTAGTGGCCTATTTCATAGCCAAGGGCGTGGACCCGGATCTCCAGGATCGAGGCGGAATGACGGCGCTCATGTGGGCAGCATGGAAGGTAAGCTTGGTTTTGAAACCACATTTTTACGGGGTACACGTAATATCATGTATGTACATATGTGTGTATAGAATTCTAAATTTATTCACAAAAAGCATTTTTCCAATCTTTGGGGAGTACTTGAAATTCTAAAAATTTCAGTGGAATGTGAGATAAGAAGTTAATGTACATACATACATATTCAATAAGTGTGTCACTACTTATAAACTCTTTTTTTTTAAGGTTTGCGCACTGGACCCCGTACGCTTGCTGCTGACCCTTGGAGCGAACCCCGCCATGGTTGATTATACGCATGGAAACACGGCTCTGCATTGGGCTATCCTGGCCCGCAATGCCACGGCCATTTCCACACTCGTGCTCAAGTCAAAGGCCTCGCTGGATGTACCCAATCTGCGGGGTGAGACACCGCTCTCCATGCTGGAATCCCAGACGGGAGCCATTTGGATAGGAGCGAAGGTGATGGACCGCGTAAAAGAGGCTGCACTTACCTCGCAGCAAAGGCGCTCGCTGCTCTCCAAGCTGCGGCATGACAAACGCCTGAGGTGGTGGTCCATGGTGGCCTGCCCCTTCACCGCCTTCTATCTGGCTGGCATCGTGTTCACCGTGAACACGCTGTACATTATTAAGTTTTTCCTGCTGGGCTGCTTGTATGCCATATTCCATACGATCGGCAAGGCACTGTTCGATGAGCACCTGATGGCCCTGCTGCCGCTGAGTGTTTACTTGGCCACCAAGGCCTGGTTCTATGTCACCTGGCTGATGTACATCGACGATGCCGTCTCGTTTACGGCCACCGTTTGCTTCCTGATCTCCTCGCTGCTATTGTGGGTGTGCTTCCTGAAGTCCTGGAAGGGAGATCCCGGTATCATTCGACCAACCAGAGAGCAGCGATTTAAGGTAGGTGTCTGTTTTCTATTAGCTCGCCATTAACTAATGCGATTTCTTATTTATAACCTCATAGACCATCATTGAGCTGTCGGAGCGGGGTGGAATCGGCTTTGAGCCCGCCTCCTTCTGCTCTGGCTGCTTGGTGCGCCGGCCCATCCGTTCCAAGCACTGCTCCGTGTGTGATCGCTGTGTAGCGAGGTTTGATCACCACTGCCCCTGGGTGGGCAACTGCATCGGGCTGAAGAACCACAGTTACTTTATGGGATTCCTCTGGATGCTGCTGATCATGTGCGCCTGGATGCTGTACGGAGGCTCCAAATACTACGTGAATCAGTGCAATGTGCGATTTGATGGTGAGTTTAACAATTGAGCCTTCAGAATCCTTCTTAAATTGCGGTCGCCAACAGACTTTATCGGTGCCATGCGGGCCATTGGCAACTGCGATGCCTGGGTGGGCTGGGTAATGGGTAATGCCCTGCTGCACATGTCCTGGGTCATCCTGTTGACGATCTGCCAGACATATCAGGTGATTTGCTTGGGCATGACCACCAATGAGCGCATGAACCGGGGACGGTATCGCCACTTCCAGGCCAAGGGCGGCCACAGCCCGTTCACACGTGGTCCCATCCAGAACCTCGTGGACTTCCTCGAGTGCAGCTGCTTCGGATTGGTGCAGCCCAAGCGGGTGGACTGGATGAACTACTACGACTACGATGCGCAAACGCATCAGACCATCGAAAAGGAGCCGTTGCTGAGCGTGGATTGCCCAGATGGGATGGCTGGCGATCACCAGTATGTGTAGGATAAGACCTATCGGGATGCGAAGACGCTTCAGATGCCCATCGCGCATGTTTAACAACCAACACCAAACGCTTTAGAACGTCCGCTACTGCTTTTTCTCTTTCCCAAAAATCCAATCCGTTTCATTTTCGCAACCATTTTAATTGGTCCCCGCTGATCTGCTGCAAAAATATATATAAACTGCGATTCGCAAACAAGAATTCAACACAACCAAGACAGAAGCGTCATCGCTGACCGATATCGGATGGACGAGTTGGGGTCCAGGCCCATTGTGGCTACCCTTCACTAACGTACATATTATGAATGTATTACTGTAATTACTCTGTATATTTCTGCGTATTTCTTACTCTTCGATCATAAGCCGAAAGTACACAAAACCTTTTTGTCCTTCAAAGTATTTGTATACCAAAAAACTAAATGCAAACGTAAGCAAATGAACACCGAACAAATTTAACAATGCAAACATAATCAAACCAGAGTTTGTTTAATCGTGCAATATTCAAGATTCTAATTCACCTACTGAGATATTAACAAATTGTAAAGCGCACACAACAAAAGGAAACACCAAAAGTAAACTGTCAAAGTTTTAAGAGATTTGCACGGAGGTGTGGACTCTGGGCGAAGTTCGTCCTAGGCGGGCTGCTCATTGGAGCCTTATCTTATGGAGAAGTGTATAGTAATACCGAAAATTCAGGACTACGCAGCCTTCACAGCCGGCAGCTCTCTAGGATCGACGACTTCGCTTCGGGAACGGCACGCAAAGACTTTTCAAATATCACTAATTAAAGTGGCAAAAGCAGCGAAGACAACAAATTAATCGATTGATCCCAAGCACTAGCATACTTAAATCAATAATGAATTAATTCTAAATGCGATCCAATTCTAATTATGCACTAGTCTAGTCAGAAAATTATTTAAGTAAAATGTTAAAGTGCAACTACAGCCACAAAATCGATAAATAAATTGCATATTTATATAAACCCACATAGCTATGAAATGATCTAATTATAATGTAAAAGGAATTTCAGCAACCTGAGAACAAACCGCATAGCAATGAATAAAATATGTTGTAATTGTAACACGTTACTTAAATGCATTTAAATATTAATTCAAACGAAGTCTACAAAACCATTTTAATACAAACAATCGCTAAGCAAACCTTTTCAACTATGTACTGTACGAAATATTGATAAAACAAAAAACACCACTTTTTCGACGTATTTTGTATTTGAGATTATACAAACGGAAGTGCGGAGAAGAAGGATTTGCTATGAAGTTATATGTTTCAAATCCATTTTGTATATTCCTTTCGCTCACACTGCTAGAAGATGAAAGCTTTCAAAAGACTATATAAACCGAACAAGATCTAACATCAAGCAACCCCCTACGAAGCATTGCGCATATTAACTTATGAACTAAGTGTTTTTGGCCTATTTAATAAAGCAAAACAAGCAAATCAGCCCCATTGCCTACATCTTTAGTTTAGCGACTAAGTTCAAGACAAATATATTTAACTAAAGGTATATAAATGAATGTATTAAATAGTGTGTAGAACGATGGAAATTGTGAGCTCGCCGAGGTGTATGTGTATGTAACAATGTGCGTTAAAAACAAATTAATAATAATAAATAGACCTTTATTCCGTATTCAAAAAGCGCGAGTTTGCCTAATTTTAAACGGATTCTTATGGGCTTAACACAAATTAAAGGCATTTCAGATTGGGTTTTAATGTGTTTTTATTGTTTGATGACATAATATTGTAGATTTTAAATTTCATTTTTTGTTTTTATTTTTATTTTTTCTTTTTTTGTCGACATTGATGCATTACATTAATAGGCTCACTTTAAAAATAGAATTTCTTCCCTTTTATGATAAATTAAGTGAATGGTTTATCGATTGGTTTTCGTTTTGCTTTTACAAAAAGTAAAACATTTAAAAGTAGGAAATTTAAAACGAGTTCTTGCGATTTACTGCGCTTAAAATTTCGTGATTAGTTGCAATTAATTTTTAGCATTCGCCTTAGACTTTTGCAGCGGGTGTAAATGATATACAATACATATATTACTTTAGCATTATGTATAATTTACTTGCTTGATTGCAAAAAATATGAGAATATCGCGCGCGTTTGCAACGTGCCAATTTTTGTATCCTTTCAATATTATTATTTTTAGTTTAAGCAAATTAGAAACACAAAGGCTTATGCACTAAATAAAAGAATGGTTGCAAAAGTTAGTTGAGAAATACAAGACATTGATTACACGTAGAGAAAAAGATTAAAAGAAGTTCTGTCTGGACTGGTCTGTGAGCGAATCGTGTGTTTGTTTCGGATAGCAATAGCGTCTTTTGTCTATATAATATATTTATCAGGTGGGATTTCGGCGTGGCCAGCTTGAGCTCAGTATATATATATATATACTATATAATGATTGATATTTGGTCGGAGTTGAAAGAAGCTATAGGTGTTTCATCGTTTACAATCGTTTCCCATTTTCACATGCACAACACAGAATACAGAACGCGGCCGAAGGTGAAGTTCATGACGAAGAAGGGTTAAATTAGGCGTAAATATATATATATATATATTGCAATGCGTTTCATAAGCGCACTTGATAAGAGGGGAAAATTAACATAAATCGGTTAAAATATATAGATGTATAATTTTCCATTAAGCCTAATACAATGTTTTACGACTGCGCCTGGCCGAGTTTCCAAAGACGGCAATTAGAATTTGCGCTAGGACAGTGGTCTAATTGTAATACCAAAACGGACTAAATGTGTGTACAGAACAGGATCGAATGGAAACAGCCGACTTTGGACCAGCTTCAAGCGCAGAATAAGCGAATCTTTATATATTATAACTACGGACGCGCCGCAGACTTTTAGATGCTTTACAAAGTGGCTTACAGATAGCCCATTTTCACCCTCTTGCAATGCAACTTGGCTAATTTGAGCGCGGCCCAATCCCACTCACGACTGAGAGACATTTCAGGAAACCAGAATGTGATACGATGAAGCCATTTATGCGACAAACCCGATATACCAACTTTGACATTTGCCAGTGCCAACGATCAAGCGTGAGTGGGAGACCGCGCTTAAACTTAATTCTTTAATAAATATACGAAATATTATACATGTCTAAGTGCTAGAAACATGTGTAGACACATGCCTTAAATATATATATATATATCCATGTATGTATGTATATATAAATTTGTTTTAGTACACGTATTATATATATATTGTTTTTAGTTTTCTCTTTTCTTTTCTTTTTTTCTTCTCCCCATTTACTCGTATTTCTTTTTTTTTCTTGTTTTTTAATAAAAAATATATATAAATATAGCTATTTTGAATTTGATTTTATCTCTCTGTTCATATGTATAGTTATCATTTTTGTTTTATGCATTTAAATCTTTTGCTTGCTCAGTTGGTTTACCATTAAATATGCCTACAGAGTTATGATTATTGGGTAAAAATAGAGGCTTATGCTTGGATTTAATATACCCCTTAGTTGGGGTACCGCAAAACGCAGTAAGCAATAAGCAGTTGTTTAAAAAAAACACAAAAAATAATAACTATTATAATTGGGATAGAGCAAAACAAGAATAAATAACAAATGTGCCGTTCAAAATTGGGTTCTGTAAAAATTATGTATATCATATAAAACTTATGCTTAGGCCTAGGTGTCGAGCTGGGGATTATAGTTGATAGCAATTGGTAGTTGGTTTCATCTCGTCGCCCCATTTCCATACGTCCTGGGGTACTGAGTGAACTGCTTGGGAAAGGGATATTTTGTTTGCTTGCTTATCGGCTTGCTTGGTCTTGTAATATGTATACAATTTATCATATATTTATAAACATTAGTTCCCACTGATGTTACGTCTTTTGCAGCAACTCGCTTTGTGGGCTGGGCGGACTTGTCTGCTGCTGGTTCAACATGGTCGGAGCAGACAGAGTGGTTGCCTGGGTAATAACTGTCGTGGCAGAGATGGTCTGTTGCTGTTGCTGCTGCTGCTGTTGGTGCTGCTGATGCAGCTGGTTCGGCGCCTGCTGCAGCTCCTGCGGATGCTGCTGCTGGTTGGTCTGATTGTTCAGCGGCTGGTTCGAATTGCAGAGCACCGAGTAGACGGAATCAACTTTGCTAAGCTTCTCAAAGAGCGGGATCAGTTCGCGCAGTTCGCAGTCGGTGACATCGTCGAACCAGGATTTAACAGGAACCTTTAATGGGAAATGAATTGTTTAGTACGGGAATATGTATACTTTTTATATTCTACTTACTGCATTGTCTGGGTGAAAGATATAACTGGCCGGTGAATTGTCGACAATGACAATCTTCTGAAGGTCCCGCCCCAGACGATTCAGATCCTTAATGTAATTACCCCTGTAATAAACGCATGATTCCCTAAACAGTCTTGCACGAAACACATTCCACCTACAAGCACGAATGTAACAAGTATTTCGATGAGTAAATTCAATATAATTCATTCCTATTTCAACTCACTTGTCTAACAGATCGGCGACGGGATCTGCATATTTGGCTAGTGATGCTGTGAACAGAACGCACTCGTATAGTTCGCCCATCTTCTGCAGAAACTCGTCCACGTGCGGTCGCTTCAGGACGTATACCTGATGTACGGTTCCATCGATCTCCACGGGCACTATGAAATCAGCATTCGGTATGGGCTGCCGAAATACAAAATAAACTCAAATGAATATGAGCAACACGGGGCATTAACCAGATGTACTCACCTTAAAACTACTGTGCACTAGCGTCTCATCCAAATCGATCACCATGCACTTTCTGTGCATATCGGTAAGCCTAACCTGAGGTAGTAGGTACCTTTGTTGGTCCGGTAATGGTGGCGGTGTTGTCGAACCATCGATTTGTGTGCCATTCTGATTGGTTTTCGTTCGGTTTCGTCGCCAGCAGCAGAGCAGAGAATGGAATAATCCTCGCTTCTGTGGCTTTAAACGATCCACATCGTCTGGAAATTAAATGCAAATCAAAATAAATAAATCGAAAATATTAGCTTACTAAATATTTAATGGATTGGTGGTCAGTATTACTAAGATCCTCCCTAAAAATAATCAATTTGTATGTACAATTAAACTTAAATTCCAAATTTGTTTGAAATTGCAGCCACGTTTTTCAAATAAAACAAACTAATTTTCAGCATGTGATGTTGCTAAGCACCTCATAAATCTCAATATGGATAGCCAAATACCGAATACATTCCACCGCTCAAACATCATATATTTGAACAGCAATTCCGCGCATTTCACCGATGACTCCTCCATTAATTTAAACAAAATTCTAGCCGCCTCATAAAAACTTCTCGCGCAATATTTAAGACCCCTAAATACTCGTCCGCCCACAATGTTTTCCCATAACATACGTGCGTATATATATATATATTTTCATTCCATTTTCGTCTGGCTGTTTCGCCTTGCACGGATTACTATTTACAGATTGTCAGTTTTGCTACACATAGTGGCATAAACATTGTCTGCTTTGTTTGCCACATTTGCATAATACAAATATAGATCTATTCCAATTTCTATATCTGGTTAATACTGCAGCACATGCAATGCAGACAATTTGTTATAGTTTCTCGTTTGGCCGACACTGTGTTTTGGTTTGCGGTTTGTGTGTGTGTTTTTTTTTTGTGCGAAATTGTTTAAAAATAGAAGTCAAAGGCAAAACTAGAAGGCAGCAACACGGTGGCTACTTGGGGTAGAGGGGGTTTGCGGTTCAGGGGGTGGAAACATGCGTTTAATCGATGGGAAATGCTATAATTGCATACAAACACAAACAAAGGAGGCAGAGCAGGTGAGCTTTACAGTCCAACTTCAGCGTCGCAAACAGCAATTATAAATTTAATTAGTATAATAACATAGTTTATCACTTCAACTAATTTTGGTAATAAAAATAACAAAGTGTGAAACCCATTTGTTACAATCGAAGTTCCCAATTTCACAAGTGACGAGATTTTATTTCAATACAAATTACATAAGTTTTTTTTTGCTAGCTCATAAAAATTCTTGATGAGTGTGTAACAATTATATGACAAAGTTGTCTTTCATTACTAACTACTACTACTAGTCAATAAGTACACAATATTTTTTTGATCAATAAAACTATATCTCACTAAATGTTCCAGTGCAAACTATCGAAGTTGCACTGTAGCAGATACAGCGAGCAGAGAGATAGTTAGTCGGATAGAGAGATAGATGGATAGAAGGTCACGGGTTGACCTTTAAGCTGGCTTGAGGTGCGGCCACCTTGGCCAAAAGGGATGAGGAATGGGTGGCAGATGGGGAGCCAGCGATAGAGGATAGCGGGAATGCGTCCGTCCGCCATTTGCATTGTGTGGCAACAAAAGGAAACAGCAGTCAAACATCACTTAGCAGGGAAAACAAGCTTCAAGTGGGTGATGTGGGTGATGGAAGAAGGGGTGTGGGGGGATCGTCCTTCTTGCTGGCTAAGCTAGACGTAGCGGTTCATTGAACCGTTAGCCAAGTGAAAACTGAGCTTAGGATATGTCGAGCATTTTCTTTCTGTGTCCCTCTTTTCACCATACCCTTTTTTTCAGAAAATGCAACCTTTATCTATAAATAGCAATCTATTGCGGTGTTTTAGAACACCATTTTTGCTTGGTAGAAACTTGAAATATAATCGAGTATTAATCAAGTATATAATTAATAACTAGCAGATAAAACTTTTTCCACGCAAAAACATATTTTGGAAAACCACTGATCTTACAAAATTAACGAAGCCTAAGAAACTGCATTGAACATTGGTCAAAAATATAACCTAACCTATGCTAATTTTTCATTTAAACTAAGGAAAAACGTGTATTCTTGTTCATGTACTAAGTTTGCATGGAGTTTTCTACGAAGGGTACTTAAACCTAGCGTTACTCTTTCTTGCTTTTTCCTAATGCATTTTTTGTTGCACATAGAACCCGTGCGAGTGAAGTGCAAATGCACTTGAATATTTTATGAGCGTGTGCTCTTGTTGTAGTTGCTGCTGCTTCGCTAGCATAATGAAAGCTTTTTCCAGCGTCTGGCATTTGCAATTATTAGGCAGGTGAACCCCATCCGCAATCCCCGCAGCCTTCACCCCTTTTTCCGCTCCTTTTACGCTCACCTCTCAAGTTTTTGCATAACTTTGCATAAAAAGGGGCCAACAGCCAACGCGAAACACTCAACTTGTTGAAAGCTGCTCTGTATCCTGGCTGATTATTGATAGGCAATCTATATTTGGGTCGTCAATGGAGCAACACCTCCAACAACCAACTAACTAACCAACCAACCCACTCTAATCCGTTCCGTTCCCAAACAAAACCCACCCCACTCCCACCCACATCACACTCAAATAGGCTTTTGTCCTATTTTTAAGGTGTTCCAAGCAAACTGGCGATGGATTTGTGTGGGCAGCCGCTTCACATTCCCCTTGCGCTCGTTTCCAGACATATTTAGATGACCATATTTATAGCTCATTATTGGGCAAGCAATCAGTCAAGTCTCTACCAGATTTCTGGTTTAATAGACACCCAAATATGGCTCAAAAAAATGCGAAACGAGTCTGTCACGTTGAAATCTTAATATTTCAATGGGCTCGAGAGCAATTATTTGTATCAGGTTGCCTTTGAAGAAGGCAAGTACTTAATAAGTTACGAGACCAGTACGGTCCCGTACTGGGTTCCGTACTCGGTCCCGTACTGTTCCCGGACTGGTCCCGTACTGGTCCCGTACTCGGTCCCGTACTGGTCCCGGACTGGTCCTGTACTGGTCCCGTACTGGTCCGAGTACGAGTACGGGACCAGTACGGACCAGTACGGTACTAGTACGGGACCGTTCGGGACCAGTACGGGTCCAGTTCGGGACCAGTAAGGGACCGTTCTGGACCAGTACGGGACCAGTATAGAATAAATTATTTAGAATAAATTATAAAATTAATTACTTATTTAATTAAAAAGATCTACAGAGTTATACAAAGTTTTTTATGCAACTAAGTGTTTAGTTGCTACAAACAACAAATGAAAAATGATAATGATTCATTTATTTTATGACTTCTGTATAAGCTAATAATAATCAAAAACAACTGATTGGGTATTTTTTACTTTACAGAATTAGTAAATTTTATAAAAGTTAAATTCAACTTAGAGTACTAAGATTTACTAGAGTAAATGCATCGGTTAATAACAGCAAACCACATTCAATACAGATAAGCTCAGCTGAGGTCAAGTGAATAAATTGCAGATTTATGTAAAATATTGAAAAAGCAAAAAAAAAAAAAAAAAAACATGCAGCCAAGGACGAGAGCAGCTACAATCGGTGCATTGAATTATGCAAATGCGATTCCTTCTCCGCCAGACTGTTAAACGGCCTTACGCGTCAATTGGACTTGATCTGCAGGACGACCCGGCAACCAAACAGATCCAGAAAAGCCAAACCAACCGTCTATATAAATACAAATATATATGCATATATATAATATATATGTATAAATGGCCATTACCAAAGATTTTCTTTTGTTAGAAGTTGAGCATATTAGTGTGACAACTTTGTGTTCTGTTCTGGCGGGCAAGGTCTCTTTTTTTATGTCAGATAAGCAGGGGAGAACACGTCGGGGGTATTATTTGATAATTAATTTAAAGCAAATAAAAGAAAAATTCGTAAGAAATCGAGACTATAATTGCCCACATGCCCCATACACACAATTGAGCATTTTTATTCGGTGCTCGCTCGGCCACATACGCTTATCTAATCGAAATGTTTGTTATCTGGCAGGGGGCACACTATGATATCATTCTCGGCGATTCCAAGAGCAACAAAAATGCCACACAGTCTCGACCTTCAGCATATTTATGAAGTTTTTTTTTGTGTTCTTTTCACTGTTTTTTCAACTTCAAGATAGAGGCAGCTTAAAATTTAAGCCGCGCCGAAGAAGACGGCAAACAAAGTTAATGGCACGTGATATAAATGGGCAAGAAACAAGTGTCAATGGCTACAGTAAATATTGGAAAAATGAATTTATTATGCTTTAACTGTGCAAATTAAATGTTGTTGATCAATTAATTATTTTTTAAATATTTACTCAAACGAACAGTTTTTCTCACTGTGTCAACTGATACACCTGCTTTAGAATTTTTGAAAACTGACTTTCCTATCTGCCTCGTAAAAATGGCTGTATAAATTTGCAGCACCCCAATCCCGCCTTTGTTTTTTGGGGGTTGGCCTTTGTTTAACCCCCATCGTAGTTCAACGAACCCATATTAACCATGGAGATAAAATCTCCTTGTACACAACTCGTTGACCTTTATCGATTCAAAAGGGAAAAGCTAAAGGCATCTTTTTCAAAAGTGTTTCTTCGGTTTCTGTGAGCAATATGTATGCATGTATATCATATAGGAAATAGCAGCACACAAATCTTTTGCACGCAGTCCGCTCATCTTGTGCCGTATATAATATTATTTTTCAATAATTAAGCATTGCATCTGCATCTGTTCACTGTCTGTTTCGTGTTTTTTCGAGCCCATTATGTCGTAATTTAGATACACTTATATATAGAGAGAATATTGTTGCTAGAAATCAAATCTTCAGCCACTTTTTGTCAATTAAAAAGGATTTTTAAAAACAAAATCCAATATCCAATTCGTAAAATGGTATAAACAACGTTCGCTTATTGTTCTATTTAAAATTGTGTCTTATTACTTAACCATTTTTGGGCTAGCGCAATAATTGTAAAAAACTCAAGTTTGTTTGTTAAATAAATAAATTTACCTTCACGTTTAGTTATTTTTGGATCTGCCTAATAATTGCATAATATAAAATGTTTATACATTTAAATTATAAATATTTCAGAGCGTACAACAAATGTTTATAGTATTTAACGTTACTATTTTCAGCGTACAGCAATAAATGAAATAATAAAAAAAATTCTATATATTAGAACAAGTGATATGTTTATGAAATGAAAAGTATAAACATTTCAGCGTGCCGCAGTAAAATTTTCAGCATTCTGTCCGATCCAGTTTTCCCATTTTCCCCAAATTTGTTTATGCACGAGATCTTTGAACTCAATTCGCACTCTTTAATTTAACATTATTGGGGCTATTTTTAGAGCCCCCCAATAAATGTGAAAAATAATAAATTCTTTGAGAAAGGGCGTTAAATCGAAGAAAAGCGCGCTGTCTGTGTGTGCACGAGCAATTTGCCTTCCAAGACCTTGAGAAAATTGAAAAATCACAGCAGTTCAGCTGAGGCGTCTAGAAATGAGATACTAGAGAGCATTTGCGTTTGCCCATAAAAACAATATAGATGTATTTATAAGCGAGGGGAGTCCATGGGAGGGGCGCAGGGGGGTTGGCGGTATGGCGAACACATACATATCTATATAAATATTTATACGCGGTGAGCAAAGCAAAAAGCACTTAGGCGGCGGCGGCACCCACTCTCAAATAAAAAAGAAAAACATATTTCAACTGTTGCTGTTCGCTTGCCGGTTTGCCCCTGTTGCCGTGCTCTTCACACGCACAGGCGCCCCATACACCCACTCGCTCTCGCACGAAAAACAGCTGAGATGAGAATAATAGTAGTGGGTTGTTTTTAAAGCCTAAAAAATACCCATTGTTGCTTTTATTTTATGGTAATATATATACTTAGCTACATACATTTCATTTTACAATAATGGACCTAACATAGAAATACAACGCATACTAAAAACGAAAATAAAACGAAGCTAATAACAACTTTGAGATAGCGAGTTGAAAATTATTACATTTTTATGAGTGTACTACAGTCTTGGCCACAAGTGTAATACATACAGTTACGGTGACGTTTTGCTCATTATCTCACGCTCTCTCAGTTGGCCAAAGCTCAAACTAGTAGAAACCGCATAGATCCCTATTTGGAATGCAATGGGGGATAACTTGATTTCAAGATGTAGGCTCCCGAAGCGATTTTCAATATATATATTTATTGCTGGTGACACATATAGATCGGCGGATCGATAAAGAAAGACATTTATTTGCGGCAAACTGGCAGCACAGTCGATCAAAATCAAAATCAAATTCGAAATCAAAGTGAGCGAGCGAAGTCGATTAGCACCTAACCGCAAATATTTTGTATATAATATACCAAATATAGCGCGTACATGTGTGTGGACACATGTATAAAAGGTGCAGCGGCGACCGCAGATTAGATTAAATTAGTTATTACTTTACTTTAAAGCGTTCATCGCGTTTTTTCATGCGCTCAGTCGGCCCCACCCTCCTACTTTTTTATTGTTCACTCTCTGCACAAATAAAAATATGTAAAATCTTAGGTCAAGTACACTTTTTTTATTCGATATGGGAATGATAGTGAATGCTAGGTTTGGTCACGTAAGTGGCACTTGTTTCTGATAACAAAAGTCTGGGTTTAATTAATACTGCTGACCATTCTCTCAGTTTGATTAATAAATATGTAAATACTTCACGGATTGCATTTTAAATATGTTATTAATCTTTACTTTTCTATCGCATTTTCTTCTTATGTACTTAACCCGCTCTCTTTGTGCTCTCACCATTCATTTATTCATTCATTCATTACAACCATATCGCAACCTTTAAGCTAAGCTTTTGTTGTTCGTCTGTTGCTTTGCTTGTTTGTTTTTTTGCATCACTGTAAATAAAGAAACACACACAACTAGTTTGATTGTGCTCTCTCTCGCTATCTCTCGCTTTATACCGGTTTTCCTGTATTTTTTCTCAACTTTTTTTACGTTTTTTCCGCTGCTTTTTAGTGTGCAATTTAATTGGCAGTTTCTATTGTTGGACCCTCGAATGTAAACATGCAAAGGCAGTTAGGCAGTTAAGCGAACGAAAAGAAAATAAGATGGGAGGAAAGTAAAGGCTTTCGTGTCGAAATTCAATGACGTCACATGCGCCGAAAGACGTCATCAATTGATTACAGGTGGGAGTGGGCCAGTGGGTGGCAATTGGGCGATGGTGGGCGGTGGGTGGTGGCTGGCTGGTGGCAGAGTTGCAACTGCGTCGCAAAATAATTCAATAACCACAAAGCGAAGCCAGCAAGTGGTTAGATCATTCACAATGGCCAACGAACAAGAAAACACTGTGTGCTGAATAAAAAAGGGGCGAAACAAACACAACAGACAGGCACAACTGGCGTGAAAATAACACTATTATTAAGTATTGTTATTCGTCGCAGTGAAAACCTGTGCAAGTCCATTTATTTAAATGTGAATGCATGACAGGGGACATTTTTGATTAATAAATTGAGACCTTTGAATATTTAAACTTAATTTTTGCTAGCATAGTACAGTTACTAAAGTCGAAAAATCTATTAAAGAAACATACTAATTCAATTTAAGCCTGGTTTCTACCTTGAATGTATTAAACAGAAAAAGTACAGACATTTGAAATGGAAATTAGATTCCCAATTAAAGAAAAGAAATTTCCATTTAATTGGTTTCAAATTACAGAAAGTACGGCAAACTGGTCACAGTCGTGCAAACAGATAATAGCTAACGTTAATTTCAATATTTAGCTTAGACAGAATTGAACAACTTTTTCCAGCTACAAGTTAATTGCATTTGTTAAAATATATTTTCAAATTAAAAGCACTTTTGTCTTTTATCAGTTCGTTTATGGAGTGGTTCCTGTACAAATTAAAAAGGCCAATGCCATTTAACTCGCTGCGACTTTCGAAAAGTACGACATATGTACAACTAACTTATTCCCACAATTATATTGACCGCAATTGGGTGAGTTACAAAGGTCAGCGGGGTGTTGGGGCCTCTTCTTTGGGGGGTGGTTATGGTGGGTGGTGGTAGGTAAGTGGGGGGAACTTCTTGGCAGCGGACAAGTGTCCTTTCGTCTTTGTTGTGACGCCTTCGAGTGGCGATGAGTCATGAAGGGAGCTCTATATATATGTATATGTGTATGCGGTCTGGGTTTTCAGCGATTTCCCCAGTTTTGCCCCCGTTTTTTGTTCTCACCTTTGTCATTGGGATAGCTGGGATAGACGTTCAGTTGCTCGTCGTCGCGGGAAACTTGCGTTATTATTGATGTTGCATCCATTTAAGCACTCGGTTTGTGGCTCCACTTCGCTTAACAGGTTGATAAATCGGATTCGGATTCAGATACTGATTCAGATCGGTTTCGGATAGGATAGCTGCAAAATGTTGCACACACATGAGAGATAGATAGAGATACTTTGGTTATGGCAATTATCGCGAGATGATTCCATGTTTTCTTCGCATATATGGTAAGTGTCGTGCAGTATATATGCCGTACATATATACATCTACCACGTATATATAGCTCACACACACACACATGCACCAATTGATAGCCTGCCCCAGACAGTGGAATTTTACAATTACGCTTTGGCCGTCCGTTCGCTTCGTTTTATTTCTCGATGCAAATGGGTTTTCCCTTTGATATTCACCTCGCTATTTATCGCTCTCTCTTTCGCTCTGTTGCACTTTCGCCTCTCGGTTTTAGTAAATTTAAAACTTTTCAACGAATTTCAATAAAAAACACTTTCTATCTTTCCTTCGCTCTTGTTTTTGGTTGCGCTCATTCTTTTACTTCTTTATCCGCGTCTGCTTTTCGCACACAGCTTCGCAGCGTTTTATTTATAAACGCCCACACAGACACAGCACTCACACACACTCTCGCACGCACACTTGCTCGGCCGCTGGTGTTTTCGTTATTTCGTCTCGTTATTTAATTTTTTTCTAATTTTTGCCATTAATTAATCGCGCAAAATAACAAAACGCGTGTGTACGTCGAAAAAAAGTAACAGGAATAGCGCAAAAAACAAAACGTGTGATAAGTGTGACCGCGGAGGATGCGAGACTTAATACCAAGTGCAAAGAAAAAGTGGTAACATTTCGTATTTAGCTAATATGTACAGGTGGAAGAACGGCTTGATTATAAGTTAATTACTTACAAGGAGAATGTAGTATTATGTATAAGGAGCAAAATGTTTGTAAAATACATAATTAAGTTAATATATTTCCAAATTTGAAAATCAAAGGTCATACTTTTTGGTGCAATGGGCTGCCAACTGTGGTCAAGTCAATCTAGACAAATTCTTGATTTAAAATGTATCTTTAGAAACATTTTATTTTCCCATTATATAAAATAATATAAGAAACAGATGTCTATGAAATGATTAGGTTAGTTAAGGATATTCCCAATCAAAGGATAAGATAAATGAAGTCAAACAGAAAATAAAGCCAAATTTAACTATAAACTAGCTTAAAGGGCAGCGCACATAGTTAATCAAGTCTGGCAACTCTCCGACGAATTGTTGTTACGCGACCGATTTCTTTGGTTTTATTTCTAGTTAAAATTATCAAAGAAATATTATAAAATGTTGGCCATACGAAGTTCCCAGAGATTGGGCTTACGGTAGGCCACCCGTCTAATTTGAAATAACCAAAAGGAATCCGTCACCTGACCCCTTATTTTTCAGTTCCCTGCTACCGGCTGCCTTCAAAAACGTGGGATTGGTCAACTACTCCTCCTCGCAGTCCAAAAACGACGATGGATACTCCTCTTCGGACGACGAAAAGCCCACGAAGAAGAAGGAGAAACCCGTGGAAACGGCGGCCCAGCGACTGAACCGCCTGTTGGGCACCATGCAGGCCACGGATCAGCTCTCGGCATCGGACTTTCCACGTCCTGGCGATGCCAACAGGAAGCGAAGGGAGGCCCAAAAACAGGAGGCGGCCGCCAAGAATGTTCTAACTGCTGCCAAGAATATTGCTAGCATGCTGGGCACCAGTGAGAGCGACAAGAAGCAGACAGAGTCAGAGCTATTGGCCAAACTCCTTGGCCATGGAAGCGAGTCCTCTGCAGCAGCAACCGGAGGAAATCAGACGGCAGATGCTCCGGGATCTCCTTCTGGTGATAAGGAACTTAATCTGAGGTGGGTAAAAATTATTTACTTGGATTAATGGATAATCCAATTGAATTTATTTTCCTTACACAACAGTGAGCTAATCGTGGGCATGAAGATCGACCGTCGTCAGCAGCCGCAGCAGGTGGAGCAGACCCGCGGCGAGTACGTTCGCCGCTCGCTGGCTTCCCGAACCAAGCCACAGAACCGAGATGGGGCTTACCAGCGGCCAAAGAGGCAAACCAAACGAGAGGCTGAGTCTTTTACAGGCAGTGTCAATTTGTATGGCGGAGAACCGTTGGGTATCTTCAAGGATACCCAGCTGCCCATTTCCAACGACATCCTTTCAACCTGGTCACAGCTGAGTGAGCGGGAGCTTAGTCTACAAGCTTCCCATCCCCCGGCGAACTACTTCGAACAAATGGTCTTGTGGACAGATCAGAAAAAGGTTTGGCGCTTTCCCATCAACAATGAGCAGGATTGGGAGGACGAGCATAACGTGGACTTCTCGGAACACATTTTCCTGGAACAACATCTCGAGGATTGGTGTCCTAGCAAGGGACCTATTCGCCATTTCATGGAGCTCGTCTGCGTCGGCTTGTCCAAGAATCCCTATTTGACTGCCCAGGAGAAGAAGGATCATATTTTCTGGTTCCGTGACTATTTCCAGGCCAAGAAGGACATTCTGAGGGATCTGATTAGCAAGGAGCCAAGCAAAAGTATTTCTGCTTAATGTTTTTGTTTGAATATTTGTTAAAAATATATTTTTGCTTTATAAGACCAATCGATATATAGTTATATATATATGATATTCTGTGTGTATATATGTGTGTATAAGAATGTGAGTCCTTTAAATATCCTAATACTTCGAAGGCTGTGCAGACTGTGCGCGGAATGTGTGAGCCGGGAACGGGCTTCAGAAGAGCAGGATGCGTTTTTCCACGGTCTTGCGGCAAATGGGACACCCCTCAATCTGGTCGCCGCACATCTGGCACGTGCCGTGGCCACATAGGAAGACCATGTTCTTTATGCGGTCGAAGCAGACAGGACACATAGTCTATAAGATAGATATAGGGATCAGTCACTGAACATGTTTTCAATCCAATTAGAGCTCACCTGTTCCTTGATGTCCTGCAACTGCTGCTTCAACTTTTGGACATCATCCATCTGGAAGTTGTTGACATTGGAAGGAGCCACCATCGCGTTTCCAGCTGCTGCCAGATTCGAGACATTCGAAGAGGCTGCTGCAGCGGCCAACAGATTATTCTGGCTATTCAACTGATTGCTGCTGCCCGCCACCGGTGTAACCACGGTGTTGTTCATGGCCACGCTATGGCCGGAAGCATTGGCACAAGCTGCAGCTGCTGCAGCTTCCATGAACCGATCGTCGGGCAGCGGCAAGCCCACTGTTGCCATCGCTCCAGCTGCCACGGACACCTTCTCCGGTCGGCCACTTCCTCCGCAGCAGAGACTGAAGGATAATATCTCATCGATTTGCGTGCGACACAGGACGCACTTTTTCATCAAAGCACTGCAGTGCTCACATGCGACCATATGGCCACAGGGGCGGAAGAAAACGGCTGCCCTGCGATCCGAGCACACCAGACACTCGTCGATCTTTTCGCGCGAGGAGACGGTCTCCCGACAGATGAGGCACTTCTTCACCCTCGGAGCGCAGGTCTCGCAGCAACTGACATGGCCACAGGGCTTAAACACCGTATCCCGCTTGGCATCCGAGCAAACCAAGCACTCATCCAGGCTGGCTGACGATTTCGGAGGATCCTCGTGCAGGGACTGGCTCATTTCGTTGGCGATGCCATTGAGCGCAAATATGGAAGATGAGGCAGCTGGGAAAGTGGATGAGGCAGCCAGGCTGGAGAGCGGCATATTGGCTGAGGAGGACTGATTTAAGCTACCACTGGCTGCTCTTGCCCTGGCATTCGAACTCGTGCCAGCCACATTTCCGGGCAACTCAGAGTCGTCGGTCTTTCTTTCGTTATAGCATTTGACCAGGGTCTTGCAGAGATTGGGATCCGGGCACAGGTCCAGCGGGGTCTGCTGCTTGCGATTCTTCAAAGTCAAATCAGCTCCATTGGCAGCCAAGAAGCATGCAATTGAAGCAGAGGCCTTCTTGTTATTAGCATTCCTCAGGCCCATCAAGAGCTTACCAAATCCTTCCACATCTTGCAGTTGCTTCAGCTGCGAGAGAGTGTGATGTCGCAGCGCTTCATGCAGCGGAGTATCCCCGTCTTTGTCGGGGATGTTTAGATCTGCACCATCCTGCACCAGCAGCTTGACGATCTGCACATGCTGACGCTCCACAGCAAGATGCAAAGCCGTCTGGAGATTCACATTTTGCCTATCCATATTGGCCTTACCCATATGCACTAGTAGCTCAGCAATTTCAACGTGGTTGTTAAGTGCTGCCAGGTGCAGTGCTGTGTAGCCATCATCCTTCTTCTCCTCCACAATCCACGGACGGTTCGTCTTGGTGAGCAGGATCTTCATGGCACTGGGATTACCCTTGAGAGCAGCATGATGCAATGCATTGAATCCATTATTGTTGTTTAGCGTGATGTCAGCCCCGAAGTCCAGCAACAGGGACAGCATCTCGTCGTGCTCCTTAGATATGGCATCGTGTAGGGGGGTATCGCCCTCGGAATCTTGCAAACTTGGATGGCAACCTAGCGTTAGAAGCGTCTTCACTACGTTCAAATGGCCCTTGTTGACAGCAATGTGCAGAGACGTCTGCCTTCGCTTATTGCGTGCATTTAAGTCCGCCCCGGCTTTGGCCAATATCTCGATCACCGCCGCCTCATCACCAAACGCGGCATGGTGGACAGCGCGATCTCCGTCCTTGTCCTCAATTTCTACGTCGACGGCGTGCCGTAGTAGTACCTGTATCACTTCAATATGGCCATTCTGGCTGGCTGCTTGCAGAGCAGTATGTCCGGCAAACACACCATTCACATTGACATCCGGTCCAGAACTGGGCGAGGCACTGGAGGTCGAGGGTTGAGCTGCCCCAGCCAAGTACTCCTCGCAACGTGCCTGGAAATGCGAGACAATTTGTTTAATATCAAGTGTTAAACGTATTTTCGTATACTTACTGCAAATCCATTTGCTGCTGCCTTGACAAATTCCTCAGTGGCATCGCCGGAGACATTTGGTTCGAACAGCTTTTTGAGAATGGCCGAGAGACGTTCACTACTGGGGATAACTGGAGCGCAGCTCCCATCGGAGGCAGTGGAAGAAGCCACCTTGCAAACGGCCAGCGGATTGTAGGTCCACGAAGTATTGCCCACCTCCACTTTAAGGTCGTTATCATGGTAGACCTGCTGCACGCGACCGATCTTTCCCAGAGTCAATTGCATGGCGTCAGCCCACTCGCCGTGTCCTCGCTGTAAAATCTTGATGCTCTCCACATCCGAACAGATCTTGACAATGTCGCCCACTTGAAACTCGGGCGGAGCAGTGGTTGGCGAGGATACTTTTGTGAGGACAGCTGGATTGAATGTCCAGCGATTTCCGGAATTGTAAGCCACCACAATGTCGTGATCCTCATCGATGCCCACAACCATTCCCGCGTTGCTTAGGCACTCGAACATGCCATCGGTCCAGCCACCATGTCCATGCTGCAGAGACTGAACGATTTCTAGATCTAAATCCACGGTGACCTTGTCGCCGATCTGGAAGCCATGTGGCCCTTTTCCTGGTCCGTTTTCGCCCAGCAGTGGCAGATGATCCCGGTAAACGTTACTACCCTTGGCATCGTTAACGACCTTTAGATCTGCCATGCCCTCAAATCCTACGCGGTACAGATTCTTGGAGCCATTGTCCCAAATCACGTAGGCGGCCGATCTTGGCGAGGCCGAAGACCAGTCCTGGATCTCGTTGACCTTGCCACGCCGACCAACGCCTCCGTCCTGATCCTCCCATTGCCAATCCACGCCGCGAACCACACGAGCTCCCGGGAATATGCCTCTGGCGAGCACTTTCTTGGACTTACGACGCGGTTCCAGCATGGTTCGTTCTCCTCCTGGCGTGGTGATCCTGTAGAAACGGTGCCTCAGATGATGTTTATCTCCGTGGTAGCATATGGAGCACAAATCGTAGTTAATGCACTCGGCACATTTCCAGCGTATGCCAAAGATCGGTTGCTGGCGGCAAGTGTCGCACATGGTGCCCTCGTGCTTTACGCCCGTGGGTGCACTGTCCAGGATGCGCAGATCATAGGCTCCGGCGCAGCGGTAGTTGGCAGCGGTTCCATTGTCCCAGACCACGACCACCTCCTCGGCGGATTCGAAATTGCGAACGGTGCCCACGTGTCCTTCGCCGCCGTCCTGCAGAGAATCGAAACGGAAAAATATTCTATTAGTGAGTCAGTCCATCTTTCGATTTTCCATTTCGTAACCCACGCTGATTAGGATGCGAAAGCTATAGCCGAAGTGCATAATAGCAACTAACTAAGTGTTAAGGTAGGCAGTCGCTACAAATTCGTTTGGCTATCTCTAAATGCGATCAACAAGTCGAAAATAAATAAATAAATCCCAAGGGAATGAGGGTTTGCATACCCTCCATTTCTATGCAATAGGGTTCTATTTGTTCAGCGATTGCTAGCAGCTCATGTAAAAATTAAAGTATTCTAGGTTTTCTGATTTAATGAACTTATCTGAACTAATATTTTGCTAAACAACTTATACTCTTAATACTTGAATGTTGAAATGCTTCAGCATATTGTAAATGCACTTGAATTTTTATCTGCATTATGATTAGTCAAATCGTGTCACTGATTATTGGCTTGGATATTTCATCATGCTGGTAAATCTTCATCAAATCAGTTAAAGAAATTATGTGCGGAAATGTCTCTACTTTAATCTTGCCTTTTTTGTATCTTTCTGCACTTTCAAATCGTTTTTCCGCGCTAAAACAAACAGACTTTCAAAGCTTGCATCAGAGTTATGATGTATGTATGAGTTATGACTCACAAGCCATTTGTTAAGACATAATTAGGCAACCAAAGGTTACACTTATTAAATGTAAATGTAAGCTTGGGAAGAGATGAATTGAGTACATGAACAACTTAAAGTGTTAACTACGCTATGATTCTTGCGTAAATTGAAATACTTTTTTGGTCGTGCCCTTTGATCTCACTTAAATTGCAATGCTATCAAAGGAACAACGATAAATATTTATAATCTATTAATGGATTTTCTCAGTGCACCTAAGTAGGACTTCATACCCACTTTCTAGGATCAGCATGTGTCCCCATTGGGATTCTGGTTAGTAATGCGAAAAGAGAAACTTGACTAGTTTGGCCAGATGTCAAGAATCGAGTTGCGCGGTGTGCAATTAAATTAATTGATCGGTCAATTGAGAACGGGGAGAGTTCTTTTCTCACTGGAAGTTAAAGCAAAACCAGCTGGGACCCCCCTTGATCATGCCCACCTGTTTGTTCCACTTCCAGTCCGGTCCGCGGATCACCCTGGCACCCACGCCCTCCATGGAGAATCTTCGGACAAGTGCCGCTGCCGAATTGCCGCCGCCGCCCGCTGCAACGCCACCGGTGGCGGAGGCGGAGGATGAGGAGGTGTTGCCACCGGGAAGGGAACCACCCGCACCTCCTCCGCCACCAACACCAACACCTCCGCCCGCTGCACTGCTCACTACCACACCCACAGCTGTGGACTGTGTGTTGGTGTTAGTGTTGGTATTGCTGTTTGTCGGTGCTCCTCCTCCTCCTACACCACCACCACCACTGGCATTTGCGTTGGTGGAGTCCTTGGCCGACGAGAGGGTGGCCGCACAAGACATTTTACCACTCCGCAAGGTCGCTGGGCGGGTGGACTTCGCTTTCCACGGTATATTGCACTCTTACGTTGGGTAATTCGCGTTTAAAATCGGAGTCGCTGCGAAACACTCACGGAATTTTTACAACCACCGAACAATGTGACCGTAGTCGCGCAAGCGATAGATCCCATGCGGTGCGATGCGATGATTAACAGTCTGCCCGTTGCTCAGAAAATATCAAGTGTATTTGCTGAACTCTGGTCACTCTTTGCCACACAGTGGAAAAAGTGCGAAGAGTTGCCACAAAAATGTAACGATTGAATGTTACCATTTATAACGGTTTCTAACATTTGTAGTTTCTACACGATATTTTACTTTACAGCTCATGTATATACGCGTGTAAAACTACTTTATTATTAGTAAACTACTTAAGTATTTAGTATCGTCATAGATTTTTAAATCGCAGCTTAATATGACCATTTATATATCCTCTTATTTGTTTTCATAAACAATTCTGTATGGATTAATAACATCTACATTGACTACTCTTCTGTTCCTGTATGTTAAATAACGTCACATGAAAATTTCCTATTTGGATGATAACTAACTAATAATTTCTGTAAAAATAATATTTATTAGATTTTCAGCTTTATTTTAGCTTAACGTAATTCAATTCATCCCTCAAAAAACCAAAGCCGCGTTCGGTAATTAAAATCCTTGCTGCCTAAACAGCATGTATAATTGCCACCGTAAAGTATCAATCACAGATTTGAGTAATTTCCAAGCGTCCCCCTTGGCCGCAACTAATCAGTTTAATGGCCCGAAATGGCCAGACTCAAATGATCTGTTAGCGGGCGAGATGAAAGGCTGGCACGGACAATAGTCAAAAGTGTCCTCGTACATCAGAGACATCAGCAGACACGCTTCACTATGGGCCTAATTGCTTTAAAATAAGCCACACCCACGGTGCCCGAAAATCCATCTTGCACGCACATTACGAGCCCATCGATCGACCGTTAGGCAAGTGACTGCATCTCGGACCTTTTCCTTTTGGCGGAGGAGGAGGACTGAGCGTGCGGGCGGCCGGCGGCTTTGATCTTAAGGATCAGAGCGGTATAGGTATGGATATGGCATAGCATGGATATGGTGTATAGTAGGGTATGGAGTGGTGCATAGTGCGGTGTGCGGGGCACGCTTGTCAATTGTGGTTGGCTTCAAAAGCGGCTTACTCAGCCCCATGTCCCGATACCAATACCGTTTTCAATCCCAATCCCAGTCCCAATCGCAGTCCAAGTCGCTGTCCCAGTTCCCCGGGCGAATGAAGTGTGTAATTTGAAATTAGCTCAGGCTCAGCGGCACCTTTTGAGCCCGGCCGACTTGACTTGGTGCACCTGCTGCTGGCGGAGATTGTGATGCTGCTGCCGTTGCTGATGGTGGTGATTGTGATGATGGTGATGGTGCCATGGCGATGGTGACGGTGCGGCTGTCCTGCGGCGGCTACTTAGTTACGCAGTCGCACCGCAGCGTCAAGGCCACATACCGTCGTCCCCCGCATCTCGTCCAGCTCAGTTTGATGCACAAAGAAAAATAAGTAATGGGTTTGGCTTTACAATTATGTAAAAGAATCACAAATTATTTATATTATACACTATTATAGTTATATATTCATTATGCAAATTGAATAATAAAATTAATTTATGAATATGAATATACAAACCTCTTTGTATGTATTACCACCTAATTTTGGAAAACTTATAAACTCGAATTGATGAAAGTAAAAGTTTTTCAAAATAGTTCCCTATAAAACAAGTTTCAGTTGCATTAAAGTAAAATATATGTATTTTTTTTTAAACAGTATATTTAAACAATTTTCAATCTTTTTCTACCAAATTACTAATTTATACTGCGAATTTCCTTCATACCGGCAATGATATATCAAAAGCACCAAATGTTTCGTGCAGTGTACCATTTCATTTTCGTTTTCAACTCCATTCAGCAAATGAGTGCCACTGAGATATATACGCAAATTTATGGCCGCACATATCTGTATGTACATTTATAATGTGACTAATTTGCGATCTCTCGATTTTCCAAATCCCAGACTCATCCAATCTGGGCTTCAATCTTCTATGCGTGCATTAAGTAGTCGACTGGGAATGGGGGAGGGGGTGCTAATCAGGTTTCTGGCCCCAAATTGATTTCATTTTCATATTTCAATTTCGAAAGACGGTAGCCGGAGGTCTGTCGAAAATGCAAAATCAGTAAGACCAGTAGTCGCGACATGATATAAATTAACTGTTTTGACTTTGTGAAATGAAATGCCGGCCTCCTTTGAAATGCAAAAGGCCGCAAACGCGAGAAGGCGAAAATATCGAAAATAACAGCCAAATCGATTTCTGGCTCGAAGCCCAACAAAAATCAGAAACTCAACAAAAAATTCGAGAAAAACAAAATAAAATACCATTCAAAGTGGCTGCGAGTTGTTTTTATCTCGTTAGAGTTGCCAGCGCGCCGATTTCTTTTCGGCTTAAATGGTTTATGTGCGTTTGCAACCAGTTTTATGGACATCGCCTCCGCAGCCTGGCGGAGCGGCCTGATTATATGTATATCGATGCCGCCGCCGGACTTGCGGGATGCGGGATCATGGATCTTCGATCTTCAATCTTGCTGGATGTTGGATGCCGCCAGATTGAAGCCAGCTTTACATTTAGGTGGGATGTGGCCGGTGCCTTTGATGCAGCGCGTTTACCACGTGCCGTGGCATCCCCAATCCTCTCCAGCTTCAGCCGCTGATCACCCACATGATCCAATCGAATCGGCGACACACAGACCCCCATTCGAATTAATAAACAAAGAAATGCTCATAAATAAATATACATTTTATAAATGTTTATTTATATTGTTTTGGCCGATTCCCCGCAGCCAGTTTTCAAGTCGAGTAGCGATTTGAACGATTTTAATGATGTGTTCAACGTCTTATGATTTAATTATGCCGTTTGTTGCTCCGCTTATCGTTTGTTATCTTCGCTCGGCTTTGTTTTTTGTTTGTTGTCTCCGCCTGCTGCCTTTTTAAAAATCGTATGCCCCATATTGAAGCCGGATCGGCTATTTATTGAGCCTTAATTATGTGCGATTTAAATTCTTAATGAATGCCGCCGCTTTTGGCCAGATCCGCCGCAGATCAGCTCCCGTTTGGCGTGGGCGCACATGTGCCGATGATTTAAATGATAACGAATTGAGATATCTGCATAATGCCAACTTAATGTCAATAATGTGGTTGGGAGCCCAGATGAGCAGGCGCCAGCCGAATCTCGAGATTCCACGAATTCGGAAATTTGTGAAAATATTGAATATGGTGATATTTTTGGGTTCTCCTGGTCATTAAGCTATATTTTATTGTATATAAATTACTTTGCTGTTTATAGATTAAAAAATTGATAATTAACTATTCATAGGTACATAGACTCACTGTATAAGTTTGTAGAGTTTTAATTTACTAAGAATAGTATTACGAACACTTACAACTATTTGACAACTATTTGATTATTCAATTTAATTATTAAACAAATTTTAATTATGTAAAAATACTGCATTTGCTGTACCAAAGCAAGATTAGTCTACAAACTCATTAGCCAATAATAAAAGTTAAATCACTTCTCTTATCATAAATTTAGTTTATCTATTCAAATCCTTTTTAAACCTTAAGTTTATGGACTTTCGTCATTATGTAATAGTACGCTAATATGCTAGGCAAACAAACAATGGTTAATTAATCACAACTATTGTTTACTATTGTAAAAAATGCCCACAGAACATTTGATCCTTTTGTCAAGATCAAAGTGGTTTGCCTCTGAAACTGGAGATTATATTTTTTTTTCGGCATATGAAAGTGTAAATGTAAATAGAGAATGGTTCCGGGTTCTGGAGAAGAACTTCTGGGCGAGGCGGAGGGGCGTGGCAACCGGTGACATATGTAGGTTGCGCTTAGTAGCTTAGAATCAAAGTCGGATCAGCGCAAAATTCTGTGATCTTCTCTGATCTCCAGCGATTGCGCTCTGCCGACGTCGCTGCCGCTGCCGCTGCTCTGCCGCTGTCGGCTGAACACTTTGATGTCCTAATTGGTTTATTACTTTGTCGGCATCTCCAGTCTTCTTTGTGTTTCTGTTTTTTCTCTCCACCTATCCAGAACGCTCTCCCTCTCTCCATGCACTGGAAAATATTGAGTACTTGAATACAGATACAGATACTTTACAGCTTAAAGTTAAGAACAGCGCTAATATTTAAGAATATAAATTTAAATTTAGGATAAATAGAAAAATCAGGAAATTAGTATAATTATTATAGTCAATTATTGTCTGTCTATTATATAATATATAATAATTACATTGTAAATACAATGACATTCTATAACTGCATGCAAATGTATCTTATGTATGCATATATTTAAATATTTATTCCAACAAATGTGTTGAATTTTTAAATTATTTTTCAAAGAATGTTAATATACCTTAATACTCTCTGATACATAAGTTTGCATAGAAATTTAACCAGAATATAAAAAGATTATATTTAAATTTCCCTATGCAATATTTTCCGGTGCACTTTCTGCTGTGGCTGGAGTCTGTTTTATGCCGTTGCCTGTTTTATTTATTTCTTTATTTCCCTGGGCTTTCATGCTGCAGCCTGGGACTTGGGTTGAGATACGACCTGGGGCCCGGCTTTGGCCCGAAATGGAGCTTAACGAGTGAGCACGCGCACAGAACGGGATGGTTGATGGCTGATGGTCGATGGTCGATGGGATGGTATGGTATGGTATGGTCGCTGGGCCCCGGGGCACCGAGATCCCCAACTGGAAAACGATCTACCCAAGCTCCCCAGCCGGCCCAGAGAATTCCCCATTGGAAGCCCCGACCCCAGCCGCTCTTAGCCTTAACAATGTTGCCGCGTGTGCGCTCAATCAACATGTTGCGATATCAGCGCAATTTGTCATCTTATAAACAACAGAGAGCGCGGCTGAAATTCTCATTCTGGCCAGGTCCGATGGCATCGTGATCAGAAGCAGTTTAGCCACTGCCCGGGCTAAAAGCAGAACAACAGCAAAAGAGCAGAGGAGCAGACCATCGGAACATCACAATGGCCAACTACCAGGAAACCGTTTTCCCAAATCGCCCATCTTCCATCTTATAGCCCACATATCCCATCCCATCCCACAGCTCACATCTTATATCTCAGTTCGTTTGCTGTGCGGTGGTCCTGTGTGAAGTTCGCCGTATTCAAAGCACAAGAAAACTCAATCAAGGGCCTCGTAAATCTTGGCACAATTTGATGAGTGCACAGTGGGAGACAATGGGCATGGGCCGTGACCCGTGCACAGTGGGCTTGCTACCATTTTATGGTATGGCATTAAGGATTCCTTACAGCAACTTCAACTGTCTAGATTTTTTCTGCTATGGGTAGCAGTTTTTGACAAACATTTCTAACTAATTGAAATAGTAGATAAAGTGGAATAAAATAAATGGAATTTAGAAAATAGTCAAATTTTAAATAATATCTAACAAAAATGTTACCCTTAAAAGACAAAGTTTTATAGAAAAAAATATTTTTTTGTCTGAAATTGATGAAACTTTAAAGCACAGACTTAAGATGTTTCATTAACTTATAAAACCGCATGAACGGAATAGATTACTTTCAAATCAAGGGAAGTAAAATTTTTAAGCAATTGACTTGTGTATTCGCACCACTGTGCTGCCCAGCAAGTGGTTCCAAATTTCTCGGCTTATTGATTATGGCCGACGCATCGGCGCATTGGCGCATCCAGTTCCATTTCCGATTCGTCATCATTGCCACCAGCTGTGAGATTCTTGAGGATTCAATCGGAGCTATGATGGCGCGATGTGTGTGGCGGATGTGTTTTGACATTTCGAGTTGCTCGAAATGGGAATCTCGTCGTTTTCCAACCCGTAGTCGGATCATCAAAAGTGATGCGTCGAAGTGGCGAGCGGGGCTGGTGTCGATTCCGCCGCTGATCCGGGGCATTATTGATCGTCCCCGTGTGTCCCGCTGTTGTGATCCGGTCGCAGCAGGCGTTCCTCTGATCCTACGGCTGCAACAATGGCATCGTTGTCCCATAATCTTCGCACCACCATCGGCGGAACTTTTGAAGGTCCTTTGGGCCAAAGGCGAACACACACGCCGCCGCATAGCAGCTTATGCAAAACACAATGAGGTTCTTTGAAGCGCATCGCATTCCCCTCCTTCAGGTAAGCGACAATTATTTATCTTACAAATTTACCTGAAATTAAATACTTTCGTTTGACGGCGCTGCTGCGCAATGCAGATGCGCTACACAAAAGGCGACAAATTCCCCCTTTTTGCCATGTGTGCGTCGTGTTTTCATTTTTTTGTCTTTAATCAGCGGCTGTTGCTTTGATCACCATCTCGGGCTCGCCATCGCCATTGCCATCAGCACCACCTGACAAGGTGCTACGTTTAAGTCCCTCCCTGCTTCCTGGCTGCCCACCTATGTACCTGCGCTCGAAGGTGTGACAAGTCAGCGGATTTGCGTGTTGCTTCTTGCGAAATATTTAAAATGCAAGATTATCGCCCAAAAAGGCTAGCTTGCCGCACTTAATCCTGCCGCTGCAGCAGGCTCTCCAATTTCAACCAACCAACTTACACCGAGAATATTTATGGCCGAGTTAAAAAGTGAAAAAACTCGAGTTAAAAAGATGACTTTTTGAATTATAAGATTTTATTTGATATCGCTTACTTCAAATAATTACACTGTTAAATGTTAAAGTGGAAAAACGAAATGTGAAACATACTATAGTTCATATTATATAAAATGGTTTCAATTGATTAATATTAAAAGAAAAAGCGATTGATACATTTCCTTTGAAATACTCCATATTTCGGAAAATAAATATGAAATATTTCTTTGTTTTCTTTTCTCCCTGTGTACAAAATACTGCCGTTTTTTGATCTTGCCGTGTGCTCGACTAATTAGCAAAGAAAGCCACAGAAACAGCGAAGAGAGCGGTGGATGTAGGAACAAAACCATTTCGATTAAAGCAAAATCCACCGACAACTAATTCAATCCAATAATAATCGCGCAATCATAATTACACGAATCTTTCGAAAGAGTAATCCAGACCCAGTTTCAGTCGCAGTCCCGATCCCGATCCCAGTCCCAAACCCAGAGAAAGACACAAAACGAAGATCAACCGACCGACCGACCGGCTGAGCGATCTTAGCCGGAATTCTATTGCCGCCTGTGGCAACAACAACAACTGCAACAAGAACAACAACAGCGGCAGCAGCAGCACTAACAATAACAACGTCAACAACAACAGGTTGCCGCCGCCTGAAGTGCTTCGTGGCCCAGACAAACGTTAAGATTGTAATAACCATGTTAAAAGCAATTTACGTTTAAAGTGCTACCGTGATACGCCGCCGATGCGTTTCTTGATTAAGAACAGAGGGGATGCTGGAAAAAGAAGGAAAGGGAGAGGGGAGAGAGGAGAGAGGAGGGAGGAGGCGAGGAGGTCCAGGAACTGGACTTGCATTTATTTGGCGGCAAGAAATGCGCATACCCGTTACCTCGCCAGCAATAGGGTATGTTGCACTCCACATAACAAACGAGATTAACAAAACTATGGTGTTCCTAAAAAATATTTAATGTCATATCAATCTGATTGTGTATATATGTTTTTAAGTATATCTGAAAGTGTTAATTATTAAGATTTATAAATGTTATAATTATTGCAAGTGCTATATCTTATAAAGATACATTATCTCAAGGAGTTCATGAACGCTCATAAGTATGCAACATTATGTGTATTACAGCCTAAATAGTACTGTTTAAATATCTGATAATCTAGAATCATTATTACTATGTTATTATAGTAAGTTTCATGTTAAGAACTAAGAAAGTTTTAACATAAAATTCCTTTCCTACTTAGCACTTAAAAATGCAATTAAGTAGTTAGCTGAAATAATATCAAGGGAGAAAGTAGAGGGTATCCTACAGTCGAGGCATCTTCTTCTTTCACGTTTTTTATTTGGCTCCTTTGGGAACTTTCCTTTCATATTCACAGTCCACTTAACACGCGCGTCGCACAATGCGCCTCAAAACACAAATGAGCAGAGTTCTGCGCATGCGTCGCTGTTGCTGCGGCTGCTGCTGCTGATGTTGCTGCTGCCCCAACGGTGGCGTTGGTAACCTCAGAAAATCTGTGCTGGCGGCGCGCTTTGATGTTCGGAATGGCGTGTGCCCCAATGCAGAGATTTTCGCTTTGTTGTTTCGCCGACTTTGTCTACGTCTTCGTTGCCGGCCAACAACAACACCATCGCCATGCAACAGCAATTTGCCGCCAAGTGGACCGCAGCAGCAGCAGCAGCAGCAGCACAAACCTGAGGAGCGTGCAACATTGGAGCGTGCGATCCGAGAGAGTGCCACCAGAAAGTGGTTGCCCCATGGCCAAGTGTGGAAACCATTTCAGCCATCTCTGGCGGTCTATGGAGCTACCATAGAGCTGAACGCATACTAATCAAATCATTCATATACGAAAATTAATAGAAATTTAACTTTAAAGTTGGTAAAATAATATTGTAAGTAATAATTTGTATTTGCCCAAGCATCTTATAATCTTAAAAATCAAATAATTTTCCTGTTTTTCCTATTCATCTTTATTTATGAGAACTAGTAAATTTGTTTATAAATAAAATGTTTACCTTAATTAAAAGTATAGAAAGTATTCAAATGATATAACTATATTTGCATACGTCACAAATACCTGAAATATAACTTTTCAAGGATTTTAGAATTTGTTCTAGTGGTTTTTTTCTTTATTTAAATAAAGTTGCAATAAAAATAAAGTTTCAGTAAAATGATTTAAAATATTCATAAAGCACCTGGTGACCATGCCACACCACTGACCTTCGTCAATTGAGAGCAATGCAATTATGAATCCCGGCTGGAAGAAATTAGAGATGCTCGCTCCGCCCGCTGATGGATGAGAAATGCTGCTGCCGACTGGAGTTTGGATGCTGGATTCTGGATGCTGGAGCCTCGGCGCACCTGTTGCGTTTCCCACAGCGAGCGGCCGCTTTGGTTTTTCGCAAAATAAAGATGAAGAAACGCCGGAGAACAGTTGCGCAGCGGATCCTGAAATCGGGCAAAAGGATCAAAGGACGTGACCGTGACTGGGCCGAACCGATAATAAAGTTGTGCATTAAATGAAATTTTAATTGCTTATCGGCGACCGGCGATCCGGGAGCCCATCTGTTGGGATTAGAGCGGCCGAATGGCCGACTCGATTGATGTCAAGCGATCGGTCGGTCGGCGCTTTGAAGATTATGCCCAAAGTTATGAGGCTGAGGTAGAGACTCTGTATTCCAGGTGCTCCGTTCTCCAGGTGATCGGATCGGCCTATGCGAAATTATATAGCTCAGCAGCGGTGGTAGCGATGTAGCAGCTTTAACTACGCAGTGCCTGTCGCTTCCTCGCCGTCCTCTTTCTCGTCATCGTCATCGTCATCATCCTCATCATCATCATCATCGTCATCATCTTCCGCTGGGGCATCGCATCAGCTGGCGCTGCTGCTTGTTGCTTGCTGCTTGCTATTTGCTGCATGCGGCAGAAGATGAAACGCGGCGGCAACACTTTGATGCGGCCAAGATCAAAGCCGCCGATTGTTTACATAATAGTGGCCTTTGAAACGGAACAATAGAATGCCAGGATCAAAGACACCGACCAGTTTACCCGGTTAGTGCGCTTAAGCGAAATGAATGTCCATGTCCGTCCGCCCGTGATCTGTTTTTCCTGGCCCCACACCGCAAGAAAATGTTTGCTTTTTTGGAGCAGTAAAAATAAAAAAAAGTCATCATCAACAATTGCCATCTAGTTTTCAGTATTTTAAATTTTTAAACAAGTTAGCTAAAATTTTTGATTAATTAATTTTGGACAAAGGTTTTTCCCAGTGTAGTAAAAGTAGCACACCTTGCTGGGGTTGGAAACATCACCGCTTTGCGTGCTGCGGTAAAGTAAAGTTTTTAGGCGAACGACGAAAATAATACAAATTGTTTTTGACACTTATCAGAATACATGGGATTTGTGACTTTCGTTTAAAAGAAACCATTTTATTGTATTCCATAATTAAGAGTTACATTAATTTAAAAAATATATAAATTCCAGTTTACAACATAGTTTATAGTCTTTCTATTTTAGATTTTTTCTTATACTGTTTTATAATTTTTGTTGCAGTTCTTGTTGCTACAATAAATATATCTACATATTTTATATAAAAGTTTAGAAAATTTAAAGTATCATTAAAAATATAAAAGCACTATTAGAATCTATGATAGCAAGATATAAACAAATCATTAAAATTTTAATGCAACAATTTGTTCTTACCTAACTTTTATTAACAATATATTAACATTAAAATATTTTGTTAATGCCACAATATTTTACGGTGCAGTAAAAGTAGCACTCATCACAGCCAGATGATCATCCCGATGGCAAAATCGTCATGGAGTGTCTTTGAATTTGTGCTGCTGTAATTGCTGCTGTTGCAGCAGCCGAAGGAGTTGCAACTGCAACTGCGACTGCAACTGCTGCTGCTGATTGCGCGTCAAATGTTTATGGCATTCATCGCGTGCTGGCGGCGTTTTAATTGCTGGAACGGCACAAGCGCCAAGTGGCTGGTAGATGGTAGATGGCCACGCTGCGTATGAGCAATGCGAGCATCAATAATCTCCCGAGATGCTGCCGCCGCCGTTGTCGCATAATAATTGCGTGTACTTAATGCATAAATATTGCACTGAATCGGACTGGTCGACCGGGTCGGCTCCTTTCTATTTGCCACTTTTAAGTTTGCCGCCGCCGTCGCCGCCAGTTGGACATCATTTTTTCAGGCGCTGTTTTGTTTTTCTCATTTTTCTCTCCTTGCCATCTTCCTTTAGGCCTACAATTTCTATTGAAGCAGCGCTGCGGCGGCGGCGAACAGCTAAAATCAATTTGGTCAGTGATAAAATTTTTCGCAAAAGCGAATCAATTTTATGCTTGTGCCGTGGTGTCGTTGAGGCGGGGGTAAATCGTAAAAAGTATTTCGATTTCGGGGCCAAATACGGCAAAAATCAAAAGGCCCAAAAACAAAAAAAAAAGATTTTTTAATGATCTCTTATTAATTGAGTTTGCTTTATAGAAGAAGAAGAGTGTGGCAAGGGTCTGCTGCCGGAACGGGGAATTCGCCTTTAGATTTACAATTAGATAAAAGTCGCTGGCTACTTTATTGAGATTTTATGTCTTTAAGCCGCATCCAAGCTGCCGAATGTCCAGGGCCATATCAAAATTGCTCCGTTTCCACGAAATGCCGACAGCCATAAAACACCAAATGACCCAGCCAAAAACAAAAAAAAAAAAATAAAAGGGAAAACAATAAAAGCATATATATGCGATGAGCGAATTATGAGAGCTTGCATTATAATTGCAATTACACTAAATTAGCATTAACCGAGCAAAACGGAAAAAAGAGGCGCAGTCAAAAAACAAAAGACTTAGGCAACGAACTCGAGCGAGAAGACCAGAAGCGCGTTGAGTTTCATTTCGGCATTCGATTAAGCAGATCAAAGGGAACCTTAATACCCTTATTAACAAGTAGCTGCTGCTGTTGCTGCTGCTGTTGCTGCTGCTACCGTCGCTGCCACTGCCACCGCCTCTCCGTTGGCGTCGCAGTTGCAGCGCTGCCCGCGATTCTCTCAAATTGCATTGCCCTGCAGTTTATTATTAGTTTTGTTATTATTTTGCGTATTCTAAACAAAAACGCAGTACCGCCGCGAACCGAGAGGCGAGGCGAGAGCACGTGAGAGAGCGAGAGCAACGACGTCGACCGCAGCAGCGAAGGCGGCAGCGGCAGCGGCAGCGGCGGTAGCAGAGCGGCAACAGCAACTTCGGCACTTCCACAGCGCAAGGTAAAAATTTCATTCCGTGGCGAGCATTCGACGTGAGCGGACGTTTTGAGCGCGTGTGCCGTGCCGCAGATAACGAAACATCGCAGTGCTATCACCAGAATTGAAAACAGAATCGCATCAAATACATTATACTTCACAGTTGAATGACGAGAAATCAGAAAAGAAAAAATCCCCCGCCCATTTATAAAAAAATCAAAATCACAAGTTGATAAGTGCCAAAACAAAAATCAATACCGATCGCATACAATGCAGCGCCCCAAAAAGTGCTCAAAACTGTGCTGAACAAATATTATAAAAAAAAATAACAAAATAAGCAAAACAAACAACAGAAAATCTATATTTAATCTATACTATATCTATGTGTAATCGAATCGAAAATGGCAGTCGAACAAATTGATAAAATGGCAGCTAAAGCCGGAGAAGCTACAAATAAATGGATTAAGCCACAGCAGGTGAGTTATCAAAAGCGAACGCCGCAATACGGTAGCCCCACAAATGAAATATGAAGCTGCTGCGAAATATTATCAAAAAATAAATAAAAATGAATATAATCGAAAGAGCGGCGGGGGGATATCAAAAGCTGCCGCTTAAGCTGAAAACCCAAAAAATACAGTAGCACGTCAATTAAAATTAATAGCTTCCGACTTAAGCCGCTGGCCAGGTTGTGAGAACCCGGTTGAGAAAACACCGAAAACTGAAAACCCTCTACGGCTTTATTTACGACATTTGCATAGTCGGCTCGAAATCAATTTGAAAATCCTTTGCAAGGGCATAAAAAACGAGATTAAATTTGCCTGCGTGCGCAAAAAGCCACAGAAAAGGCGGAAAACAAAAACAGCAAAGAAAAATAAGTTGCAGATTGGCGATGGGTTGGGGTTGGGGGGCAGGGGTAGTCGGCTGGTGCGGATGGGAAGAAAACAAAAAGGCCGACAGAAATGAGCGGGGAATGGGTCTTTAAGTGTAGCTAACCAAAAACCCTCATCAGCAGCAGCAACAACAAAGTGCAGGCCGCCTTCGTGCGCCCCACTTCGCTCCAAACTGGAGATCCCCCCACATCCCCAGATCCTCACATCCCCATAGCCATGCCACAGCCACATCTACTCCACTCCTCGGCCGTAGTAGCTACTGTTTTCAAAGTTAAGATCAATGAGTGCGACGACGATGCCTTGGGTTTTTGTAGTTGGCCCGAACTGCACGGCAAACAATTTTATTGGTTATATAAAAGTAGAGGGATTTTCAGTAATCTGAATAGCTTGCTGATCATTTCCTGCAGCTTTGTCTTGAACTTTAAGGTGTTTAAGGTATAAAAAACTTAAACACAGACTGCTAAACGTTTTAGATCAAATCAGTCAGCAGAATACGTATATATACCATATATATATAAATTCTGTGTCAATTGATTTTAGTTACTTAACTATTAGCTAGTACAACTTCTAATAAAAAATAGATTTCATTTAATGCTTCGATTACATTAATCCCTTTATTAACTGACCACTCTGCTTTAGAAACTATGAAAATCATATTAATGTTAAAGATCCCCCAAAATTTCTCTCGGTGCACTGCTGGCCAGCTTCGATCTGCTTTGCAACATGCCGCAAACATACACGAGTCCATGGGCGGCAAAGTACAAAGCCGAAAACGGCACGGGTTTAGCGCGCTCGGAGTAAAAAGCGATCAGCGGGCAGCAAGCGGTAAAGGCGACCGCTTGGCAGACGTGCGCACATCCACAGATACAGATACTCAGATACAGATACAGATACAAACACAGATGCAGATACTCAGATCAGGCCGGTCTAATAACGCTGCTGTTGGCACTGGCTACACGTTTCGGCGGCTTCGCTTTTGTTGTTGCCGCTCCACTACCGCTTCATACCCATACCCATACCCATATACCCCTTCGGATTCCCATTCCCATTCCCGCTGGCCTGCGGCTTCATTTGAGGCTGCTTCCGAATTACCTGCGCCTTTGCCATGCCAGCAATGCAGTAGCAACAGCAGCCACTGCGTTATTTCCCTGCCATAAAAAGTATTAAATTGCCGCAAACAGGTGTATTTTTATGCCCGCCAGGCGGAGGAAAATAACTGAAACCATAAGGGGCGGAGCGTTCTGGTTTCGGGAACTGCAATTATGAGCGCCTAGGCCCGTGGCTTTAACTATTCTAAACATTACATTACAACGACAACAGCAAAAAGCGCAATTCAGGTCACAAACGCTGAACAAATCAATCTTTTACAGCTGGCCAGGATTAGGCAGGTAAAAGTGGGAAAGTTAGCAAATTACCATGGAAAATTAGCACGCAAAGTTATGCAGTGCGAAAAACCATAAAGATGACTAAGTGTGGATTGTTCTCAAGTTATATAATAATTTTAAAATATTAATTTAATAATTTAAGCGAAACATAAACAAATAAACATATTTTCCTGGAAATATTATACTATATAATCATAGTTATTTGGTAAATTTGAAAACATAGATACTTTAGTTTCTAATATTAATAAATTTAATTTTAAATATTAATAAATATTACTATTGTTTTCTGGATTCCCCGTACAATCGCTTACATTTTGGCATTACTTTTTTTTTAATTTTTAATTTTATTTGTTAAGAGCGCGCTCTCTTTCGTAACGATTCTGGTTACGCGCGCAAACTGAAGGCAATTGTAGCCGGCAAACAACAGAGAGACCGGGACAGAGACAGCGATATGGGTGGGGTGAAAGAGACGGGGCAACGCAAATCAAACAAACTGGCAGCAGGAACCACAACAACAACAACAGCAAATAAAACAATAACAACAATAACAAGAACAACAAGTGCCATGAGAACGGCAACGGAAGTTTATTTATGCCCCAGACCGCTGTTTGTTTAAGCGTATTGCGATAAGCTGCGAGTGACTGAAAAAGCGCTCGTCCGTTTGTAGTTGTTGTTGCTGCTTATGGTATTGTTGTTGCTGCTGCAAGTGCGCCAAGAATAACAACAACAACAATGGCAGCGAACTGGAGCTGCCTCCACTTTTCCGATCGTAGCGACGACGGCCTCCCTTTGATTTGGACAAGGTCGTTATGGATTGTGCTTAGATAATTCAAAGTACAGGCAAGCCTCGCTAAGTCAAACAAATAGCAGAAATTATTCAAAAATTATTTATTTTTTGTATGTATGTTAGAATATTTGTAAACTATTTTTATTTATAAATATTACTCATTTTAAAGCATATTGTTTTAAAGTTAAGATCTCAACTTAGGTATATTTGTATATTTGTATGGTCCATGGAATGACAAATTATAACTGAAATATCTGAATAATTGACATTAATTTATATCAGCCATTGCAAATATGGTTTAATCTATTTGAAATCGAATCAACTTTCACGAATTGCCATAACTCGCAATCCCTAAGCTAATGCAAATGGCAATTCGATTAAAAACACTTAAAAGGGGCGCACATTTGCAGTCAATTGCCACCGCAATCGAATCAAATCAATTCAAGTCACAACGGGGCGTATACTCGATACTAATAAATGAAAAATAAAAAAAAACCATGCATATAAAGAACGCTTAGCGCCATCGCGTCGCAAACGCGAGCGAGTATTTGCAGCAATTAATAAAAACTGACAATATAATCGGTGCGACAAGTAGTTGGCTGCCAGCCAGCAACCCAGACATTCGAATCGAATAAAATCGAATGGAATCGCTCCTTTGTCGGCTTCGCCAGTCGGCAAGGGAGAGGGGTAGGTGTATGAGTTAAAAAAAGGTGGAAAAAAGAAGAAAATAAGGCAAAATATTAATAAGCAGTGCCCGCAATTAATAGCGCAACTTAAGACTCTATATAGGGTAATTAAGCGGCGCTTGTGAACATTTTTCCTTTGGCCACGCCGCCTCTGTTTTTGTTTTCTGTTCGTCGGCGCTGCCGTTTTCCTTCGTTTTTTTTTTTATTTTGTTATTATTATTATTTCCCCCCCACAACAGGTAAACAACAAGTGCAACGTACGCTCACCCGTATCTCTAGGTGTATCTGTATCTGTATCTGTATCTGTTTCTTTGCCGGTGTTTACTCAAACGTAAATCCGCGCACGCACACGTGAAATCTTTTTATTTGTATTTATCTTACTTGTTTTTTGTTGGTTTTTTGTTGTTTTTTTTTTTTGTTGGTGGTTCATTGTGACCGCAGTTGGCGCAGTTGAACTAATCAACAATGGAAACTACTCATCTGGTGCTGAGGAGCGAGCTCTTGTCAATTTCGTTGTTTGGCGGCAAACATCAGACGGCGAGCGGCTAAGACGACCCGAAAAATATCCAAACCTGTTGTGTAAGCGAAGTGCAGAGTGGAAAAATCTCAAGGAGATGGGGTGAGAACTAGAAGAATGGGGCGGCAAGTTAGGTCTGAAAAAGCGGGCAATGGAAGTACTTCCTAAAAAGTATACATAACCAAAACAAGATTTGTTAGCAAAAAAGAAAACTATACCTTTATAATTCCGCAATAATAATAATTGATTTAAATTTGTATTTTAAACGCAACAAATTGATGGCTTTCATAAATCAAGCTTGCGCACATCTTAATCGAAATTTATAAAGCATACTGTCAAATAAAATCAATTCACCATTATTAAAACGTTATCAACTTGGGCATTTGTCAATGATTTTGTTAAACCAAATTTATCTGAATTCCTGCATTTTGCATAATTCATTTGAACCGAGGAGGGGAACCAGATTGTTGGGTTTATAAATACATAAGTGGCAAAACCACCGATATATATGGATATATTTTAATGACGGCTAGCCGGCTACCGTTAGTACCACTTTGCATTCGAATTGAGTTGGCCCAAACGAAATTATACTTTGTAGGCCTTTGGCCAATATAATTGCTAGCGTTTCTTGTTGCTCTTGTTGTTGTTTCGTTTCGTGTTTGTGTCATTTGCATTTCGCTGTCTGCAAATTGTCGTGGCTGGCGGCAACGAATCGGCAGGAATCGGCGGACTTCAAAGGCCCT